>NC_086341.1:10788249-11419543 GCF_032445375.1 Bacillus rossius redtenbacheri | reverse complement strand
TCAGTAACATTTGAATAATCCTGCAAAAATTTTAGGAAATGTTGAGGTACCTTGGGGAAAGAGATTAAAAGGGAAACCAATTCTTAAAAAATTTAACCTGTGCGTTTATCTAGATTATCCAAGTTTATCATCCTCTGTTTATGAATCACTTTACAATTAAATAATGTAGGCTGAGTTATTTTATTTTTATTATTTTTGTGAAGGGAAATTCCTTCTTTCAAAGCTGATAACACTTTTTTAAATTTTTCTTCAATACTTAATTATCATTTTTAATGGCTAAGTATATTAAGAGATTCCAGACTAACGTTTATGTATTATTTTCAAGCGTAATGTTTCACAAACATGCTAAATACTCAAATTCACAAATAACTTACATTTCACTAAGGGCAGGAGCAAAGAAGAGGGAAATATCACAGATACATGCAAGAATTCTCAGTAGCTTGGATCACTCATGTACAAAATATTAATTTCAGGATTCCCATACTCTTAACTCTAGATAGTGTCCCTGATTTTCCTAGTTCTTCCTGTCCAACCAAACCTCTTGCAAGGTAACATTCATATATTAACCCCAAATACTCATTGAAACACATTCCGGTCACACATAACATAAAATTTACCACAAAATCTTTTCCTGCACAATACACAATGTACACTGTTATCATTTCCATCAATGCTATGCAAACACTGTCAGTCCTTAATATATAACCACTAAATTTAATCAAACATCAAAACAATACTTTATTCATTGTGACTATGTGAATGAAAATCGACATTTGATTAAGCTTGAAATCAATAAATCAATTCAGAGCTGGTTCGTTGACTGCTTCTCTTATATTTAATTAATGATGAAAACTTACATTTTTTTCAACTAGACATGAATTTTTAATTAAAATACAAACTGGTTTTAAGACTTTAAAAGAATACACTAGTATTAAATACTACAACAGTTTGGTAACTAAAATTTTGTCAATTTCCCTGTCTTTTCCAGGTTTCAAAGACAACTTTTCAATTCCCTAAGATTTCCCTGTTTTCTGGATTTTCCCTGTCTCAGGAAACCTGAAATTACAGTTATAAAAAATAAAACAAACGGAGTGTGTCACTAGACCTATGTTGTGTAAATTGTCACTTCAAATGCAAACACAAATTTAAAGAGCTAAACAAGAAGTCAATTTTTAGACTTTCACAAACTTCAAGCTTGAATTATTAAGAATCATGTAAGAAACAATAAAATATAAATATAGTTTTTTTTGTTAAACTTTTTAATACAATTGCTAATAATGCCATTTCTCTCAATATCATGAAAAATAAGTCCAGAAAATGCAAAAGCTGCATAAAAAATAAAAAGCTATCAGACAACATGTAATTAATTTTCTTAAGACTGTGTTTGAATCAATTAATTAATATTGTTCATGTATACAGAAAATAATAAAAATGTTTTTATAACAATAGATACTGCACAAATGAAAACATTACATATATATTAAGTGGTTAAAAAAATTCCCTCAGACTGTGGCAATGTGATGTCAATAGTTGACCCACTCAAAAAATCACCATAAGATTTTTCCAAATCAATTAAAAAATTCAGTAAGTAAATTTTAAAACCTATAAAATTTTACTGGCTGATGCACACCTCATTTCAGTAAACCTAGTATAAGCTACCAACTACACTGTCACGTTTATTTACTCTGTTTCAGGGGATAAACTTATGTGCAAACATCACTTCTCCTGTAGCTGGTCATTGCAATCACCTACCTTGCTGCTGTGATTTGTTTCGAAAAATCCCCTTGTTTCACTCCTTGAATATCACATTTACTTTAAGAGAAAGGGGATTGGGGGGAATACATCAAGTAGCAAGCTGATGTTGAGAAGAACGAGTTACAATAAAAATTTTTGCAAGTTGGTGAATTCCTTTTTTGGACCCTAAAAGTAGTCATTTCCCACCATCAAACATTAGAAAAGAAAAAAATATTCAAATACAGTGTGTGTATGTGAAGTCAAATTATATAGAAAAATTTCTCTATCGTAAAAGATTGAAACTAACAACACAAAAGGGTTAAATATTCTTTACGATACTGGAAAAACATAGGGGAAATTATTGACGTCATATTAATAGGGCAGTATGGCATGGAGGTAGGAAAAAAGTTTGGAAGTAATAAAAAATTGATAGAACCCTGAGGGGAGGGGGGGGGGGGGGAGGAATGTTTTTGATTGAAGCATGTAGGTAATGGAAGTTACTCAGTTGGTATAACTGGAGGTTATTATTTTGTTGTTAACAGGATCGTTCGTTTGTGACGTTCGTGGTGGTTTAAACGTGTGTGATCGTTAGATGAGTAAAAATCCATGTTTGATTACTGGAATATTTTGACATAAATAAGAAAAAATGGCAATAAGTGGGAGTAAATTGTTGATAAACAACGTTGGAATCGGTTTATAGTCTAATTTATGAAACAGAAAAAGCATGGTATTCAAATGAAATACGTGAAAAATAGTGTTTTTATTGTTCCCTGCCCAAAACCCCCATATTCCCGTGCTTCTCCCATAAGAAAGTAGGGATGGTAATGACATAAGTGACCCCATATTGAAGATATCAATAAAGTTATGTAATCGTAAAAATGGCTACTCCCACACAAGTTTCATCCTGAGCACTATCTGTGATTAGTGGTAGGGAAAATTTTTAATTGTGTGGACAAATGGCATTAAATTGTATCAACATCCAGTTTTGATTGTTAGTAGGTATAGCTAGAGACCGGAAAAATTCGCGAATTCATTTCGCGATAGGCTAAAATACAAATAGTTATACCTCAGTGCTGCCTTTGCTATTGGCTCGCAACTCACCTGGATGACTGGGCCAATTAGAAACACCAAACCAAAGCTTTATCGAATCACAGGCTGCTACATTGGGACGTCTCACAAGACAGCAGCCAATGAGTGGGTGGCATTTGACCAAGTGTACGTATAACTATGGAGTTAATCCTACAGGGCATTGAACCCGCGAATTTTCCCGGTCCCTAGGCATAGCGTAACGAATAATTTATATTTTTAAACGGGAAAGAAAAATGTCTAGTAAGAAATTAACATGACATTGCCCATTACATTTTAATAAAAACTATGCAGCAGTAATTTTAAACAACTTAATTTTTAAAAAAAAAACATACAGTTCTAAGATAAATTACACAACTAAGTGCAAATACCTTTATGATTTTATCACCACTGTGCAAGCCAGCCCGTTCCGCCGCCCCACCTGTGGGAAGAACGTGCCAACGCGTAAATACAACAAACAACAACATTCCACTAAAGATGCACTACAACGCAGGCATGCTGGAGAGAGACAATCTGTGCTGAAAACATCTATGTGCAGTCACTCCACACCTCGTACAGTACGTGAAAAGAACAAAAACACACAGGATCTGGCTCTACATAGGTTTAGAGTGAAAGAAATCCTACGACAAAAGTTTGACTATTTATGTAGAAGGACTTGAACTCCATGAAATAGGGTAGAATAATTAACAGTAACACACAGACAAAAAATTACAAAAAAAAAAAAAACACAGAAAATTATTTTAAAGTAATACTGCTCCATCTTTCACTTACTTTCGATGGCTAAATACCTCTTCACCGCACCTTTTCCCTTCTTTTAACCTTTAAACCAAATTTTTGAATATCATTACTAGTTGTACAACAAATTGAATGCATGCTTTACAGTATATAATTTAAAAAATATATATAAACAATTATAATAAAATAGTAATATATTAATACATTTAAAAAATATTCCTTTAATTACTAGGCACTGAAAAACAATAGAATTAGGCTATAAAAATATATACTGATGTAGATTAAATAAAATATTCCTTTAGTTACTATAATTATTAGGCACTGAGAAAAAAGTATGCCATAAAAAATTATAATGATGTGTAAATAAAATACAAAACTTTTTACTATTTTAATGTGTGAATAAATATAGAGCAAAATTTACATGTATGTATGAATTGATATAATTTCAATGGGAATATATCCCAGAAAATCTATTTCATCATAGTAATGTCACTAAAAAAAATTAAATTTTAACCATGCAAAGTTGTATTACAGTGCACACTTGAGTTTTCAAAGAATAGTTAAAGCTTCTTAATCCAAAACATCCAGGTCCAAAGACGTGTCGGATTAGCGACTTTGCTGGATTATTGACTGCTGATGTAGTTTAATGAAAATGCTTGCTTCAAAAGTGTGAACTAAGCCATCGTCATCATTTTTGTTCCTTTTTTTATAATTTATTTCGAGCATAAAATATTTTTTCCATTTAGAAACTTTTTAATTGAAATTATTTGGTTAACAAAAAATTTTTAGTACAAATTTCAGTGACAAAACTTAAACAAAATATAAATTAATGGACATTAAACTAGATGTATTTGGTGGATGAATTTTGTTAATGAGCGTGTGTGGTAGGTTGAAGCTTAAGTGATGACATATTGCTATCACTGTAAAGCAAAAAAAAAATAAAAAAAATTGCCCTTTTGACGGAATGCAATGATGCACCATTTACAAGATTTAGTGAGTTTTATTGAGAGGAAAAAAAAAAAACTAAAGCTGGAAACAATTTCCCCAGTACTGGAATCTAAGAACTCATACAGAGAGGCATATGCAGTAAATGTTTTTTTGAGACTGTACATTTTTCTTATATTTTGAAACTTACGCAACCTTTGCAATCAATGATTTGAAAGTTATTGTCGGACACGTACATACGTACGTACATGCATACATACGCCAATTTCCTCAAGTTTATTTGATGACGGTGCTTCGCTCTGTCGAAAAAAAGAGGGTGGAGAGGGGGAACAAAGAAAGAATAAAAAAAGCACTTACCTTCCTTCACGGACTGGACGTACACAGGGTTGTCCCCAGACACTTTCATGCCGTAGCCATGCTCGTCTTTATTGACGATGACAGTGACCACCGGGATGTGGAGGGGGCTGGCGCCCCCGTCCAGCGGGGCGCTGACGGAGGTCGGGCGGGACCCTATGGAGCGGCGGAACGAGGGGCCGTTCGACAGCCCCGTGGGCCTAGAACACGCGTCGGTCCAGAGGAGGTGGGGACGAGATACGACTTCCATGCCAAAATTGGCATGTTATTTAACACCTAGATACGGGTCATTCCACATACAAAAATATTAATGATTTTATTTTTCCATAGATTCTGTAAACAAATTTCAAGAAAATCGGAGAGGGTGGGGTGTAAAATTTTGTTTTCTGTGGTTGAAATGACCCGTATCTAGGTGTTAAAGAACATGCTAATTTTTCTTTTTGCAAAATTTGCTTTAGTTTTTTTTTTTTAAACAGTCCACGTTTAGCATATGTTATTTGCGGCACAAGGTGAAAGCTAAGCATTTTTCAGTAAAAATATAGTTGCAAAGTTATTATTTGATATTAAATCAAGACACTGACAATTCCTACTTGAAATTTCAACAGAATTCCAAAAATCAGATAAAAATAACATTAGAATCATATTAAACCTGGTTTTCACTATTCAAATACTTTTTTTTCTCAGTGCAGCCTTTTTTTCTCGTTACTGTTCATAACTTAGAAAGAGGATGAAAAGTACTATAATAACATAAAATAGCAGCGACAAACATTATTCCTTTTCGCAAGAATGAGAACTTCCAAATTTCCAACCAAATATATACATAGGCTGTGTGTATGAAGATAAACACTTCATTGGACCCATTTTGTAGCATCATGATGCCTACATTAATTTTATGCTCCCTCACTGGCCATCAACATTTTTTTTTAAGCCAGAACACAGAAATGTTGGAAGAGAGAATAAGTGCTGGGTCCCTTTTACAAACATAATTTGCTCCATATATATACCAGAATTTGGTGCTTAAGTCGAACCAATGCCCTTCGGTCTTTCTAAAAGAAAGTGTTAGAAACATTAATACTGCCTGGCCAAGGAAAAATTAAATTTCATATAAACAAACAACTACTAGTAAATATTGTAAATTACACCATAATTTGGCCAGATACAATTCAAAAGGTGACCCAAAAACTAAAATTACATAATATTTATTTAATACCTATATGTTTATAGCATACTTTATTTAGCTAGTTACTCATATCTTCAAGGTCATCTAATAATCCTAAATAGTGGCTTGGACTTCATAAAATTAAAACTATGATTAGTTTTGTCAGTCTATTAAAGTGTACCAGCTATTTATTACTTTTATATAATACAATTAATATAATTATTCTAATTAGTGCACTGATAATGAATGAATTACCATTAACACGCCACTTTTCAGCAATAAGTTTTTTTTCCCTTTTTTTAATAAATGATAACATAAAATACCCATGAATTTTATTTTATAAACAGTACTTTTCATCCTCTTTCAAATTAGACCTTTTTTTCAGTCTCATCCTGTAGGATTAGCCAGAAAAAGTTATGAACATTTAAGGAAAAAGCTGCATGGAGGAAAAAAATTTTGGAGCAGCAACTCTAAAGAGTGAAAAGATTTAATGAGTCTTAAGTTACTTTCAAACTGATTTTTTGTAACCCTGGTGAAATTTCAGTTAAGAATTGTTAGTTTTCTGACTTAATATTAAATGTCACAACTATATATTTTTTTTCTTAAAAATGCCTCATTCACCTTGTGCCACAAATAACAGATTGACACAAAATGTGTTATTTTTTTAAAATAAAAAAAATAAAGTTAATTTTGCAAAAATAATAAATACAGGTTGTTATATTTGCCCATAGATGCTGTAAAACAAATATGAAGAAAATCTGAAGGGGGTGGGGTATAGACACCTGGTTGATGTGACTTGGGCTGACCCATATCCATTGCTATAAATGCACCACCAAGACACAAAACAACTTTCTCTGGGTTCATACACTCTTGCTTCAGCTACCGTGATTTATCTGTTCTTCCTGTCCCATCTAACATTTTTTCTTTGTTTAATTGCTATATCTGGTAAAATAATATAAACACTACAATACAAATCTCTATATATATAAAATAGGACGTTGGTATCTATGAAGTCTTTCGACACCGTGCCATGAAAGTTGGCAAATCGAAGTGTTTTTTTCATGGAGAAGGTTTTTATGCTATCCATATTTTTTGTAACTAGCCGCTAGATGGCGCTGCAGCACATCAACTTCTAAACCATTCAACCGATTGCCATGCGTCAACAGAAAATCATAGGTCATAGACATACAAACATCACTTGCGTCACTTCTCTACATCCACCACACCGTCCTATAAAGGTATCCATTTTGCCTTAACTTGCGGACAATGATATCACTCTGTGTTAAGCCCGGGCCACGCCAGGTACTGAGGCTAATTACCAATAAAACATCACGCAAAACTGGCTATAAAATGTTTTCCTGCACAATGCATAGTTTGCATCATTATCATTTTGATCAGAACTAAATAACCAGCACTGCCAGTATGATAAAGATAATGAATAACTAATACACTATCGATTGTGATCATGCCACAGACTATACATATTTGATTCTGCTTCAAATTAACAAACGGTTGTTTGTATCCTTTACACTTGATTAAGCTAATGTTAGTAAATATTGGATATGGATCACAAACAGCACATTAATAAATGATTAAAATACATTTTGTTTTAAAACATTAATTTACTGCATAGTATGTAAAATTACTGATAGGCCTACTGTCTTGCAATTACCATTAACAATTTCCCCCTTTTCAATAATGTACCTGAGTTTTCCAGATATTCCCTGTCTTACTTTATTTTTTATTTTTTTTAAGTCTCATTGACCATGTCATTACAGACAGGAAAACACAACAAAAGTGATGGAAATTGGAGAAGGAATCAGCCATATAGATAGGTGTGGCAACTTTCTTTCATTCTCCATCTATTTATTGAACCTCACGGTGGCTTGAGAACTAACAGTGCTAGTATATTTGGTTAGCCTTGTCTTAATACTGTGTTTAGGGGGAGTGTAATAAATAATAGAATATTATTCTTGATTCTGTCACTCTTTTTAAACATTGTTTACAGATAATTTTTTGTTCATTTAGGAACTTTATGAGTGTTTAATTCATAACGATGACATGTAAGTTTCCAATATCTGTCCACTAACGTGTAAGAGGTGAGAACGCAGAACCCAAACACATTTTTTTCTATGAGAAAGCATGTATTGAAGGTCAAATGACAACAACAAAATCAATTATGTGGATGAAAAAAAAGTTTGAGAATGCAAAGAATAGAATGAGTTTGGTCTGATGCGAGAAAGAAGGTACCTCACTACAGATGCAAGAAACACCACTATGTCAGCTACCTGGCAGACTACATGTTTAGTCGAAGGTTTTCTGATGAGTGGGAACACGTTCATCATTTCTTGTTCGTAGCAAAAAAGCTGTACCCACCTCCAACATACGTTAGTTATTTAATGTAGTGTATAGTGACGTCAATTTGTGTTCTGCTTTAGTCACGTACTTGACGAAGGTTGTCCACAAGAGATATCCTTGATCCCGTTGTCACCGCCCTACTGTTTTCTTGATAATAGCTACAACCTTATCCTGTGGTTCTCCAGAGAACCTTAGAAATACAGCATAGCCGAGGCTGTTTTCTAAAAGACAGGATGTTTAACATCAGTACACTGACCAACCACAGGATCAAGTTGCAGCAATTATCAAGAAAACAGTACGGCGGTGACAACAGGATTAGGGCTATCTCTCGTGGAAAACTGTCTTGGCTACGCTATTACAGCACAACACAAATTTACTATATTTACATTACACATGTTTACAATAATTTTATACGCACCACTAAACTGATTGAATTGAACCAATACTAACCATTAAAGCTGTTATTTTTGCCAAACTCCTTAGAGTATTGCAATACAGTTTTACACAGTGTCTAGGAATAAGGTAATAATATAAAAAATGCATTTTCAACTTTCTGTTTGCCTTTGTTTTGATGCGCACCATTGTGCTCAATATCTACAGAGCCTTTTAACTTAAACTAAATAAGCATAGCTGTAATGTAACTACTTACTAAGTATCGTGTTATTAAATTGTAACAACATGAAATACTATTTACAACCACAGATACCCAAAACTTTTAATACCTAGTATTAAAAGCTACAGTAATGGTTTTTGGCCAGTGAAACACGTGGGTTAGAGTGTAGTTTATTTAGGTTTATGTATTTACTATGTATAATAATTGCAGTGTTTGAGTTGAAACTTCTTTACAGCCTGCAGCAAAGTTATGGTGGTGATGACTCATCAGAGAATTAAAAAAAAAGTGTCAACTGTCATGATATTACGCTATTTTTAAATTAACCACAAATAAAAACAGTAAACTAGTAGAATACTATAAGTATCTCACAACATCCTGCTAGAGAGCAACTGAAAAACATGTCAGAAAGTATCTACAAGCATATTGCAATCGTTATTTTATTATTTTCAGAAAAGAGCCTCGCCTTCAGATTTAATAATTACTACCTGGAATAGAAATTATCCGGGTCAGTTCTAGAAACATGATACCACAGCAAATGAGCTAGCTTGAAATTAGGGTGAAAGAGGGGCAGTGGTGGAGAAGGGGGGGGGCATTAAATGCAATGACACAAGCATGAGAAAAGAGATGTAAGGAACTAATTTTTGTAAAAGAAGCACATGTGAAAGTTCCCTACCCCGTTGGTGACTTAAAAAAAAACTATGATTTATAATAAAACATATTTAATACTTAAAATATGGCTAACTAAAACATAAATGACCATTCAGCAAATTTACAGAATTTTTAATGTAGCAAAACTAACCTCACCAACCATTAAAAGGGTAAACTACTGGTAAACTATTGAAACATTGTATTGCCGTTTCACAGAATGATCAGAAAATAAGACAGGAAGTAAAAAAACCTTTTTATTTGCGTTTTTTGGATGCACTTTTCTCTTAGATAATTACATTTTAAATGTATGAAATTTGTCAATAAATAAGTAGTTACACTTCCTTAATAAACGAACACATTAAAGAAAAAATAGAACCATTTTGTTCACTCATGCAGACACGTTGATTATTTTCTTCATTGAATTTTGACAGCATGAAAGTTTGTAGAAACTGGATTCATAATCAGTCATTGAAATATTAATCTAGATTAATATTAATTTATTTCTTTGTCTCTCGCGGCACAGAAATGTGTAGAAGAAACTATTCATAAATTTAACCTGAACATGTTTCACTTTCAGTCATAGCATGCAACAATATCGTCAAAAAAAACTTATAACTTACAATACAAATGTAAACAAATATAAGGACGTGCCTTTGTTTACATTTCGTAAATCATATAAACTTGCAAATAAAGGTGACAAAATACGGTATACTGACAATGCTAGCGTATTCAAGTGATTAATTTAATTTGTTAGCTCGATAATTATTATATTTAACTAAACAGAACACACAACACTAACATGAAAAGTGATTGAGATACTAACGTAAAAAAAAATTGTAGGCGTAAGTTAATGATACAACGTTATTACTCAACTACAATTACAAAATATATCTTACCTGTCTGGAAGTCCAGAGCTTGAGTTATCCATTGGAGTCCTTCAATTCACACACACACACTTTCACACACTTGACATTGCTACTGAAATATTTCCTGGATATAATTGACACAATATCTTGGACTTCGGAATACACCTTGAACCAATAATTTTAAATTTACTGGTGGTTAGGTTATCGAAACTCCTCGTATTAGGAACACTAGGCAACATAAAACATTCATTTTATACACTAAACACAAGGCACTTTAAACACCACGAACCACAACGGCACACTACAGAAACACAACACATCCAACAAGTGTCAGCCATCTTGAGCACAACGTTCACTTGAAATAAGTTCCTTTACACATGGCCTAGGAGAATGTAGTGCTAAAGTAATTTGAACATAAACTAAACAATTTAACACTTGTGAAATTTCTATGTTATCAACTTACAAAACAAAAGAAAATTTCAAACTTAATTAAATGCAGAAATAATGGAACAATAATATAATAACAAAATTCGAATTTCTAACACAGCAAAATTAAACTATATCCATTTTTAATAAAAGTAAAAAAAAATCAAAGATGGCTTAAGTTGTAATTAACAAGTTGTTAAAAAGTAATCTTAGTAAAAATAAATACACTGCAAAGCAATACAATACGAATTGGTAAATTTTGAAACAATGTAAAGGAAAAAACTCAAAGTAGACATCTTTGATTCAACACATTTAATTAACACTGGGACGAGAGTGTTTATGGCTCTCATCTCTGCTTTGGATGAAATCAGCAACATTCGTTGGTGGTGTTCCTCCTTTGACAACACCCGTTGGTGCTCCCTCACTTCGCACAGACCGTTATGCCTCATCGTCGCTTCCCTGAGAAGCATGTGCTATTATTTCTCAAAGTATGATCGGTCTAACACAAACAGGTAAAAATGTGTATGATATGAAGGACAAGTGTAAAACAGAGATAACTAACATGTTGACGTGTCCTGGCGATGGGCCAGTGTTTCGAAGGAGCTTGAAGTGGGAGTGAAAACCCCAGTGGTGCGACGGCCTCAGTCATCACTGCCGAACAGCGCCTGTAGCAGGGCAGCCAGCCGAACAGAGATGGGCTGGGGCCTAAGGTCTCGAGGCAGGTCGTTCGCTGGGCGTGGTGGCGGTGGCCGGCGCAGGGGAAGGAAAGGAATCTCTACAGGGAGCATGATACTGATGCGGGTTTAGATGGGGAAAAGGAGCACGGGCGGATGAGGGTAGAGGGGTGAAGGCGTTGGTGAACTCGGCGGGGAATAGGGAACAGGTGAAAATTGGTAGGAGTGGCCAGGGATGTACACTGGGCTCAGTTCGACGGCACTGGTGAAGTAGCCCTGTTGGTAGGCTGACCGCTGCTCCTCCTCGCTTTATGGAGGTTGATGTTGCCGGAAGTGCCTGCGCCCTGCACACTTACTAGGCATAGAGAGGAAAAGGGAGGCCCTAGAGCACAACCACGAAGGCTGCTCCAGCAGAAGGAGTGGGTGAAAGGGGGGGGGGGGGGTAGGAGACAGGAAGGAAGAAGCAATAATATTCCAATTTCTCTTGACACTAGTTTTATTCCCCAGATTTCTCTGGGGGAAAGAGAGCTGCCAGGTTTGGTTGACCCAGAGAACATATACAGAAATTCTACACTTCCATCATGGTTGTCTATACAGAAATTTAACATATATCCTTCACACACCTATGTGTAAGCATTATATTTAACTATATAATTTTTCATAATCCGATCACTATGTACATGACATTTAACCTCGCCCTAGTTGTTCATATGTGAGTTACTATTGCCAGCCCTCTGCCATCTGTGGGCAGGTGGTGACATTATCCCTTGTGGGCCATAGACCAGGTAGCGAGTCGTGGTGCACCTGGGGCTGTGGGTGTCACTTTGGCCAAGGCCAGAAAAAAATGGCGGACATGACAATTCGCCCCCTCCCCCTGTGGCTTCGGCTGGGATCGTTGCACATTCCAGAGGTCAGCACACTGGGATTAAGTCCCAGCATGGTCCTCTTTACACTGGTCACTACACTGAACTAGAGATCACCGGTAATGTGCGGGTTTCGCAAGGCATTCCTGGGGCTGTATCTTACTTCCAAGGCTGGGGAGTCTTAATTGGATGAGTCTGTAGTCATGCTGAGTGTCCTGGACTTCAGCCGATGTCTTCTCTGCTTGCAGAGTTTCGGGACAGTTATCCTGATCTAGACTGGGCATCTCATTAGAACTCCTCAGCTGGGTCCTCCGCAGTTCCTTTTGGTGAACTTAGATGGTTTTGCAAGAATTCAGCTCGGAGTATAACACTTGTCCACACCTCCCCACTATTGGGCATGGGCCCTGCCAGGGCGGCGTGAGGCCGGCACAAAAGTTATCTTCTTGGGAAGACAAGGGGTGGGTCCGCCAGTAGACCTGCTCCCCTACTTTGAGTGCGGATTCCTGGGTTTCTGGTGGGGTCGTTGGCTGGGTTTGTTGGAGGATTGGGCGGGGTGTAACCTGGCGATTTGGTGCCTGGCTTCGGTGTCGGGGCTAGAGCCTTTCCCTGCCACTTCTCCATGGAACTAGGTTCGGGCCCCCCACAGTTCCCAATCTCCATGCTGGGCGAGGTCTTCTCCCAGTAGCAAGTGGCTGGGGTTACATCCCAGAGCCCCATTATATCGGGTCTGCAGGGAGAAAAATATCGCCGGGAAGTGCGAGTCCCATTGCGGGTGATATTCACGGAACCGTAGGAGTAGTCCCTTCTTATTCTCCTGGTTCCTCCGCTCTGTGGGGTTTCCTTGGGGGTGGTACAGGGCAGCGGTCCATTGTTTAGTTTGCCATCGCTTGCAGGCCTTGGTCTACTGTATCCCGGTAAATTGCTTCCTGTTGTCGGTGAGGATTTGTCTGGGGTATCCCCAGCGGGAGAATACTTTACTCTCTAGAATTTGGATTAATTTCGGTGCTTTGGAAGTTCTCATTGGGAAGGTCTCCACCCATCATGATAATAGGTCGGTGATTACTAGTAGGAATCGGTTACCTTGGGTACTTTTAGGATAGGGTCCCATGAGGTCAGCTGCCACTGTTTCCAAAATTCTGTTGGGTTGGTGGGGTTGAAGGTGGCTGGGCCCCACAGGGCAGTGGGCTTTCGAGGTGTTGCACATATGGCAATGTCCTACATAATCCTCTATATCCTTCTTTATTCCATACCACGTGTAGTTCTTTTGGATAGCCATCCGGGTCTCGGCCATGCCAGGGTGGTCCGCGAGATCTGAATCATGATAGGCCTTTAATACATGTTGCCTCAGGTCCCTGGGAACCAGTAGCTGGGGGTTAGCCCCTTTCTCTGGCCATCTCATTAAGCCAACTGGGTGAAGGTGATGGGTTCGGATTAACTGTTGGGCAGCAGGGGATCTCTCGGAAGGCGATGGGGTTTGTAGGTCCTGTAGCCTTTGTACTAACAGGCAGATCCCTTGTTCTGCTTGTTGGCCCTGTTGTACGAGCTGTCAGAGACTCTCCCTCAGGATTTCTGTTGAAGGTTTATCTCTTCTTCCTCAGGCAGCAACAGAGAGTCATGTTCCATGACCATCCTGTCACAATCTTGGAAGTTGTCGCCCAGTGGTGGTCCAGTGAGGGCCCGGGTCAAGGCAAACTTATTTTGTTTTCCGGGACAATGTTCAATGGAGAAGTCGTACTCTTGTAGTAGTAGTGCCCAGCGAGCGAGTTTGGACTTGCTGTCTTTCACAGAATTTAGCCAGGTAAGTGCCTGGTTGTCTGTCCGTAGCGTAAAGTGCTGATCCTCTAGGTAGGGTCGAAACTGCTTGATGGCCCACATAATTGCCAAGCACTGAATCTCGTTGTTGTGGTATTTTTGTTTCATGGGGGAGAGTTTGACACTGGCATAGGATATAATCCTACAATTCCCAGGCATTGGTTTCTGGTAGAGCACAGCTCCCAGTCCTAGTTGGCTGGCATCTGTCTGTAATGTGAAGGGCTGAATAGGGTCGGGCCGGCCAAGCTTATTAATCCGGGAGAATTGTTCCTGAAGGGAGGCCAGTGCTTGATCCTGGGCAGTACCCCAATGGAAGCATCTTTGTGGACTCAGCAGGTCGGTAATAGGCCGACAGATACTGACGAAATGTGGTACAAATTCTCTTACCCAATTGCAAAGGCCCATGAGTTTTCGGACCTGGCGTATGGATTTGGGAGTGTTGGCTTCCATGATGGCCTTGATTTTTTTAGGATTGGCCTCATTTCCTTTGGATGACACCAGGTATCCTAAATACTCCCATTGTTGTTTCCCGAAGTGGCATTTGTTTAGATAGCAGGTCAGGTTTTGTAGTTGACATCGCTCCAGCACTTGGGCTAGGTGGATAAGGTGTTCCTCCCAAGAGTTGGAGAACGCTATGACATCATCCAGGTATGCAAAGCAACATTTCCAATGATGTCGGGCAGCACGTCCTGCACCATCATCTGTTGAAATGTGCTCGGGGCGTTCTTCAGGCCTAAAGGCATGACCTTAAATTGATACCGCTCTCCAGTTGGGGTAGTGAATGCAGTCGAGTGCTTAGATTCCGGGTGCATGGGCATTTGCCAATAGCCGGACTTGAGGTCCAGGGTCGAGAACACGCGTGCCATCCCAATGTCTTTTAGGGTTTCGTTGAATATTCACGGCTGGTGGGGCTGCGCTCATAGTCATGATTCAGGGGCTAGAAGTTGATGCAGAATCACTGTGTTTTGTCCTTCTTGGTTACAATCATGATCTGGGAGTTGTAGGGAGATCGGCTTGGCTCAATGATTCTGCCGCCCTCATCTCTGCCACTTGCTCCGCGATCAGCTTGTGTTTATGGTGCGAGGGGGCCCCTGGTCTGGTGTAGATGGGGTGGTTATCCTTCAGCATGATCTGGTGGCTAGCACTGGATGTGCATGGTAGTCTCCCACTAGGCAGGAATACAGCTGAATAGGGTCGGAGTGTATCCAGTAGCTGTGGTTGCAGAGGCTCGGGGAATCCCTGGTGTAGATCTGCTAATGTTAGCATGGGTGGTGTGGTATCGGCCCCCCGCCGAATGACCCAGTAGAGGGTTTGACATGGAGCTGCTCCAAAGCACACTCTCTGGGCTTCAAAATCCATGACTGCCTTCTGTTCAATGAGCCAATTTTGGCCCTTTATCAGGTCTTCGTGGAGTTCTTTGACTACTAAGCAAGACACTCTCACTTCCCTATCCCTAATGTGGCATGTCAATGAGGCCCAGCCTTGGATGGCCATACAGGTATTGCGTTGTGCCAGCTGTGCATATTGTACTTGTGGGGCCATGGCTGCTCCAGTCTGCTAAACCCAGCTGGCTTTCACGTTGCTGGAGGTGGCTGCAGAGTCCAGGAGGGCATATAACTGGTTGTCGGCTAATTGTACAGATAGACGAAGAAGGAGCCGAGGGTGGTTGTGTTCGATACTCATTATTTGGCCCTTTCCCTCGAATTCTCCCGGCGTCGTATATGAGCACCAAGGGTACTCCTTTTTCTTGGGGATGGTTCCGGAGGCACATTTCCTTCCCCTTATGCGTTTCCCAGTGGAGCCTTCTGGTCCTGGTTGTCCCGCTCCCGGCGCCGCACTGGGAAATCTGCGTTGAAATGCCGATCTGGACAGTACCAGTACTTTGGGACTTCCTGACGAGGGGCGAATTTTTTCTTCTCTTGAGTCGGGGAGGCATTAGTTTTACTAGGATGTGGACTTCGCGTCTCTTGGCAGTCATGTTGTACAGCAGTGGCTCGGAGGTGTAGTTCGGACCAGTTCTGCGGGGCTTGGGTATCTGAGGAATGGCCGCAGATTGGGCCTCACTAGTTCTAGGACTGTAGGTAGAAATTCTTTGACATTCCGGTCGGGGTATAGACGTTCGAACAGTTTCTTCTTGTGGATCAAGAAACTTTCAATCTCCTCGCCTTCCTTCTGTTTGTGGCTGAACAATTCTGCAGTATGTTCCATGATTCGCGGTGGACTGCCGAAATGGCTCACGAAACTCGAGGCGAATTCCTCCCAGGTGTCGTAGAGTCCTTCATGAGTTTTCCACCATCAAATGAACTCGCCCATAAGTAGTCCCTCGATTTTATTGATCCATTCCATCTGGGGGGTCTTCTGGGACTAAAATGCTTGTTCCACATGCCAGATCTGTTGGGAGGGGTCCTCATGGTATTGTCCATGGAATGGCCTGAGGACCATTTTGCTATCATTATGCCTGGGTTTGCATTGGGGTTCTCAGCAGGTCTCACACTTGAACGATAGCTCTGCGAGGTTCAGTGGGGTGTCTTCCCAGGCAGGAGAGATGGTAGTCTCGATGGCAGGTCTGACACGTCGTGAGAACTAGGGCAGTCTGGGGTGAAACATCGCCGAGGTGTCCCTGGAGATGGTTTCTGGTCTCGCAGTTGTTCTCGGCAGGAGAGACATACATATATGAAGTCTTGGGCATTACAGGTTCCGATCTGCTTGATCCCGACATTTCAGGTGAAATGCAACAGATGCATTTGAGGCTGGGTCCTTTTTGGATTTTGCAGCCAGGTGCAGTGCATGTTTGGGATGCCATCTGGGCGAAGGAGGGCGCCACCAGGTGTTTGCTGTACTCATTAGCGTAGACAGGATTTGTGTATGGGAGGGGTTAAGAAGCATGGTCCCTCCCCCCTATGAAAATGTGGGGTCGGGGGATCCTCCCCCGAGAAAATTTGTATTTTAAGGTGTATATAGTGATATTTGAGCAGTTTTCGGTACTTAACTTTAAATATTGTAATGGTAAAAATATTATTAATTTTTTAATAAAAAATTGTTTGAGTGATGAAGTAAGAAATTTATTAAAGAAATTTTAATCAATCCAAGTGCCTTGTCCACGTTCATTCAAAATCATAAATCATGCTCGATGTTCGTCAATACAAAAAAAAAGGAATAAAAATGGTTGGGTTTCGGCAGAACTGGCCTATTCCTGGAAACAATTAGCTTTAGCTTGAAGAGTTACCCAGTCACTACCTGCTTATAATTACCGTGCTTGTTAAATACAATAGGTGTAAGATATTTGAAAGCTTGCGACCCGTCACGGCGTCAAAACCTTATAGCTTCTGCTCGCGACAGGGGTAGGGTAAGGGAAGGAGAATCGGTAGGGCTCGCTTACTCTTCCCCTCCAGTGCAGTGGCCAGTGATAGCAGTAAGAAACCCAGGTTTTTAGCTAACTTGCTTTCAGATAAGAAAAAAATAATGGCTAGGGGGGGGGGGGGTTAGAACCCCTAACCCCCCCCCCACCCTGGCTACGCCCCTGGCTGTACTCCTGGAAGTGGGTGTTGGCTCCAGCTGCTCGAGTCCGATATTCTTCCTAGACTAATTCGGGCCCCACGTTGGGCGCCAAATTATTGTGTCCCGGCGATGGGCCAGTGTCTGGAAGGAGCTTGAGGTGGGGGTGAATACTCCTGGGGTGCGACGGCCTTTGTCGTCACTGCCGATCAGCACCTGTAGCCAGGCAGCCAGCCGAACGGAGATGGGCTGGGGCCTCGGGTCACTAGTCCTAAACTGATCCTGCATATGTCACACACCTATGTGTAAGCATTACATTTAACTATACAATTTTTCATAATCCGATTGCTATGTACATGACATTTAACCTCGCCCTTGTTGTTCATAAGTGAGTTAATAAATTCACTTAATAACTATTGCCAGCCCTCTGCCCTATGTGGGCAGGTGGTGACACTACCCCTTGTGGGCCATAGACCGGGTAGCGAGTTGTGGTGCTTCTGGGGCTGAGGGTGTTACTTTGGCCGAGGCCAGAAAAAAAATGGCGGACATGACAATGTGTCAAGGGAAACAACAAGCTTTTTGAATGATAAACTGAAAACATATAGGAAACAGTTTTATTTAATATATATAATAGCCCAGATGTTTGCTTGTTGATGGTTGGATGACAGGTGATTGGAATGAAAATGTAGATTGCTAGCTTTTGGAGCAACTGCTGAGTAGAGCATTGCCACAGTTGTCTCTCGTTCAGCTGGGGCTCGTGTGGGTGGCGTCTTCGTAACAATCGAAATTCTGTCTCTCCCTTGTTTTTTAATGCTATCTTGAGTCTTCAAACTTGTCATCGGAATGGGCTCGAAATCGATTGTCATTAGAAATCCTAGAGGGCCTTCAGTCTGGAGATAGTGATATTTGGTGGTTCTCCCTCCTTCAGTCGTCCTGCTGGCATTGTCCACTGTGGTAGCGCCGCCTGTTAGATCACCAAGTATTCTTGTAATAAGATCTTCCACTTCTAGGCCGGAAACCATAACCTCTGTTGATTCCTCTACGAAGTTCATGGAAAGAGTAGTTTGATCGTGGTGATGCCTCTTGGTTCTCCCAGCTGAGTGTATTCACAGCTGCCTGACGATCCTCTCGTTGCTTGTCTTCTAGATTTTTACAATAGTTATATACTGGCACCAGTTTATGGATCAGTGACTGGATTCATTCCGTGTATTCTTTCGGTGACTGGGTCCGATTCATTTTCTACAGATTATCCATGTTCAATACATGTTCGCGGAAATCCATGACATCTTGCGAGCTAGATGGAAAGCCTAAGATGTACATCAAACTCTGTCCCTGCCCGAACAAGCCCGAATATTCACCTTCGGCCAACCTCGGGTTTATTTATATATATTTATAGTTCTCTGTTTATTTTAATGTAGCTATATTAACCTAACTAACCGTCCATAGTGTTTTAAAGTGTTTTAATGTAGCTAACCTAACCGACCACTTTTAATAATTGAATTCATTTTTCCTGCGCAAAAATAAAACAAATCTCGAGGTTGGCCGAAGGTGAATATTCGGGCGTGTTCAGGCAGGGAAAGAACTTGATGTACATCTTAGGCTTCTCGAGCTAGATTTGGTAATTTAATGGCAGTTGTGTCATAATTGTGGCCACAAACTTCCTCAGACATATTAAGATTTTAATATCTTGTACGTTCTAACATAGCTGACAGAAGTAGTAGTACTTACAGGGATGCTCCTCGCTTAGGATCATACCTTTTGGTACGATACTGTGTTCTGATATTTCTCTGTATCCTCAGATTCCAGAAATTTTGACGAAACAGTTCACTGAAAAGTTCTTAGGTGTGGGGGTTGGCAGTCAGCATCTCCCATCAAAAATAATCAGTACTCTTTAGTATAGTGCTCATGAACGTTTGTCACTCTGCATAATTTAGTCCAAATGTAGTAGCATATTCATAAAATTTATTTAGAAATATGATAGGATTTCATTTGTCTTGCCAGAAAAGGTAACCTCCAACCAATGCCTTGCTGGATGGTGGATTAAGACTGCAGTATCTAAATTGATGGTATTAATTTGAGGATAAACAGCTTGGTGTTCAGGTTATGTGCATCTGGGGACACAGTAGGCCTACACTTTCCTCACTTTGCACTTTTAAAATAAAAATTTTCCGGTGGAGGACCCCCGGACTCCCCCCCCCCCGTCTAAGTAAGAGGGGAATCGGTTAACATGACATCAAAATCATTATTTGTCCCCCCCCCCCCAACTTTATGAACACAGCTACGCCAATGCCTCCGACACAGTGTTGTCAAATCGATTGTGTAGGGCGTCTTTTGCTCTATTCGGTCTCCCAGATGCTGTGTTTTATCATGGAGTTCCTCTTTTAAGCTGACCTGGTTCAAGGAGCACTGTTGTCGCAGCTCTTGTCGTGTTTTTGGCAGTCATGAAAAATAGTGCTGTGGCATGGGACTCGAGTTCTTCAATCCGAGTTTGCTCTGAGCTACTCGCTCTGCCAGCTGTCCCAGGGTATGTATGACCTCCCTCAGTAAAACGAGTTTTCAGTCTGCTCTCAAGATCCACCAGTCCTAAACTGATCCTGCATATGTCAGAGTGCTGGCCTGTTATAATTTAACATATCACTGGTATACTTTTGTATTGACCCTGCCTACCTTTGCACTTAGGTTTGCATTGACCCTGTCTTATTTTTCACTTAGGTCTGCATTTCCCAGGTCTACTTTTGCAACAAGGTCAGCATTCAGCATTGCAAACAATTGCTGCAGCACTTCAACCGTAATTGTTGTTACAGTAGAATAGGTGGGTGGTACCATTACACTGGCAACTGTCTCATGCTGCACCACAGCTACTGGGGTTATGAGGGAGTATTGTTCGGCAGTACACAATACCTAGGTCAGCAGATGCACTAACTATGGATGCTGTAAACATTTATTCAGTTAGCTGTGCACTCATATTGGCAGTAGACTGTGCAGAGACCAGGGGCCTCTCTAATACTTCATTCTCCTTGTTCGGTGACATCAACATTCTGTCGATATTGCTCTGTTCTGAAGAGCTCAGCACTGATTTGGCAGTTAATGTCTCGCTCCCTGATGTCAAAGCACCTGAATCTCCCTGTTCTTCTCCTGTATATTTTGTTCTGTTCCTCAGAGCTTATATAGTGTGTCGTGACATGGTTACAAAAATACAGTTGTACACTCCTACGAAACAACAAATTTTCGACCTGCCTCTTTCTGCCGCGCAGATGTTTGAGGTGGAATTGGTTACAGTATGCACCAACTAGCAATTATGCTTGTGTGCCAATTCACAGAGCATTAGAGATTCTTTAGTCAGGGTGTAACATCGCCACATGACTGGCAGTCAGAATGTGTTGGCCCAACAGAAATACCCCCAGCTGTCGTAGCCACCAGGGATGCTATACTAAATTATGATTGGGTGTGTTACAAATCAGGCACTCGGCATTCTGGTAAGAGTGTTTTTATTGAGCTGAGGCACTCTTATATGCACTGCACAGTGCATGGCCTGGTCACTTCTGAGCTGGAGCTTGACACAGCGTGCTTTACTGTTCACAATAACATGACATCAAGGAGTTACATATGATACTAAGGCTATCTACTAACTTTATGGGCTCTCTAGCCTTAGTGCACAAACGATTTGGACAGGTGCGCTCGGTGCGGTATTTTTTGATAAGCTAAATTTGGGCATTATATTTGATGGTCTTTTTTGTAGCCAACTGCGTAACACAATTTTAGGACCCAAAAGTATTAAAAATATTTTAATCAGTGAGCGACAAAATATAGCAAGTGTCTCAATAGGTACTACAGAAACCCAATCACCACTTTTAAAAGTCTAATCTTGGCTTGGCAGAAAATAGCCATGACACCAAAAAACTACTAACAGGTAATAATTACCGTTGAAAAATGATGAATAATCATATGAGTTATTAATACTAGCCATTCTAAAGCAAATTAATAACATTAAAATTTACCTGTACCTTGTGTGTTAAATTTATTCGAAAATTCTAAAACATTTGTAAATTTTCTTTTAGTACTTATACATTGTTATGGAACAATTAAAAATGGTTGAATACGTCATTTTAATTACATACTTAGAAGTCAGGCATTTACAGCAGAAACATGTACCAACTGCATTAAGGCTAAATTAAATATGAGTTTGTCAATGTTTTACGATATCTGTAATGTTAATGCTTAGGATTAACTGTGACTAACAACTGAACAAGCACACTCAATAGACTTAAGTGTCCCATAAATCATTTAGATACAAGACAATCAATTTAACGTCAAGATAAACGTACCTCTTTTTTTTTGTGGACTGAATTTTTTTGACTGTTGCTAACGTCTTTTTGGTTTCTGAAATTTTTTTTTAAATATGTGACAAAATTCAAAAAGCATATTTTTTTCTATATGCTAATGGGGTTTCATTTTCCAGCCACATACTAGTGTTCAGCCATTTACAAGAAGAAAAGACAAAATTTCGTTTCTGGGGGGATGGAAATTTATAGAACTATTTTTACATCTGTTTACTTTCAAGTTCTGTCATTCACAACAACAAAAGGAAAGCGGGAACAAAAATAATTCGAAAGCTAACAGTTGGCAAGTGGTATCATACACCCTCGCCGCCGCCGAAATGAAATTCTGCGTACGATTCTTAACATCAAGCGTCAGCTACAAGTTGGTAATCTACGATTGGCAATCACCCAAGAACATTTTAGTAGCCTACAAGTGAATCACTTGTAAACTTGTTAACAAAAATGCACCGCTGTTATAAAACATTATTTTTCACAAACTTGTAAAATTCCACTCGTTAGTTACAAATTTGTTATTTTGTTGAATGGGTTCGGAGCCCACTATAATTCTGAAAATCTCATAGCCTTAAGTTAAGCCTGTATGCATAACCGTGTGACGTAAAACTCTGACGATAATTTTTTTTTTGACGTGACAACGTCTAATAAATCGACGAACGCCGGCTGCACACCCGAAAAAAGAGTCCCGTTACCAACATTGTCCCGTTACGCTGTGTCCCGTTAAGCTTGCGCCGCATCTATCTCTCTTCCACTCGATTGGAACAACCATCGATTTGACTTTTTCGAGGCACATTAAACTTGAAACACTCCCATTCGTTTCCTACTTTTCCTATCATCGTCCTATCCTTAACAGAATAACACAGATTGGAAGAAGTTAAATAGAAAACATGTATAAAAGTTATAGTTAAAATAATCTGTTCGTTAAAGTAATAAACATATTTGAATTAATGAGTGCAAATAAAAGTAAATTCATCAATTAAATTGTAGATTTCATTTCACTCCTTCTTTGTATCCATACAAAATAGTGATAATTCAATAAAAATTATTCAATTTTATTCATAAAAGTATGCAATCATTTCATCAATGTTTTGTTATGACGTCGTCACGTTAAACTATCGTCCGTAAACCGACTTTACAGACAAGCAATTCGCTCGGGAAGTGAAGTCCGGACACACACGGCGTGCAGAGCTTCGGAAGAAACCACGCGACTTGAAGACTGCTCAAAATACCAGAGTAGGGCCTGTTTACGGAAAACTGAGCTGTTTCCGTACGTCGTCACATAGCTGGAATTTCATGAGTGAAAATGGCTGAAACACGTGATTTTTCAGAATCATTTTTAAGGTATGAAACATCCTGTGCAGATTCTTGAAAGATCACCGCTAGAAATTGCAGGAATTTTTACGGACATTTAAACGAAGAATAAAACCCCTAATAAACGAAGAGTTCTCCGTAATTTCAAATAACTGAATCTTCGTGGAAACTATGCCGTATTTTGATCTCCGGGTTGTACGTTACTTTCTAAACAAAGATAAAACACACGTGGGCAAAATAAGAGTGTTCGCAACAAGTTTTGTGAAACGTTTGTTAATGTATCAAGAACAAATTTTCGATAATCTTTAGGATTCATTTTTAAAGATTGATTCTTTTTTTATTCCTAACCTAACTAAAACTAAGTGTATTTTGGAGGGGTCCGGGTTAGGGAGGGACCTAGGTGCGTCTCAGGCCGAAGCCTATACGCCTAGTCATGCTGGGATTAGCCATGCAGGGAGAGGGTCGCATGCATCATGTGCTAGGAGGGGATTGGCCAGCCATGGCAGCGATTGGCGCCATGACTAACTCCCCTCACTCTTAAATCTAGGCTATAACTAGAGATAGGGTGGGCCCAGGTAAAACCTGCATAGACACAGGGAAAACCCTGGGCACATTCATGCGGGATACAAATTGGCATGCATTACGTGTAGGAATTTACAGGAGACAGAGGATGGTCTGGATGACATGTTTAAAGAAAGTGAACTTAGTGTCCGTAAATTTACGAAGATAACCGTAAATTTACGAAGTCCCTGGATAATTTGTAACCAGTGTTCTTCGCAATGAAGGTGAACATCATTTTATCATTGCACTCAAGCGACTTGTATTACACCTTTATCTTTATTCTCTGCCATATAATGTAACTTTTAACGTTCAAATTTCACAGTCGCTCTATGAACGACGAGAAGATTGCACGCCAGTTCATGGCCTTGCGCCTAGAGGCGATCAAGTGCGTAACCAAAGGGGAACAGACGGAGCTTATGCCCCGGATGTCATTTTTTTTGGGGGGTAGGGGGCCGCTAAACTGGCAGAGTGATTTACTATAGCTATTTATTCGACTATCCTAGTGTTATAATTCAAAAAAATAAAGTTGGAGGACAGATGAACTGAATTATTTGTATTGAAATATGCACACCTGTATATCGTCAAATATTTTTAAAACTGGTATTTTTTTTCGTGTACTATCCGACTTGCGATGTGTTATAAATGAAATGACTGCCAATAAATTCATTTGTTTACCGTCTAAGTTGAATCAAGACTATTTGGAACAGGAAAATTCATACGTGGAGGCGATATGAGTAGAGACCGGAAAAATTAGCGGATTCATTTCGTAATAGGCTGAAATTTAAACATGTGTACAATTCTGCAGGTTCTGCTATTGGCTCGTAGTTTAGCTGGAGCTCTCTGGGCCAATGAGAGACTATCGACCAAAGAAGCATCGAATCACAAGCTACCCAGTGGAGACGCCTCACAATTTAGTACAGGGGCGTAGCCAGGGAGGGGGGTTAGGGTTTCAGCCCCCCCCCTTAGCACAAAATCTTTAATAATTTCTTATTCATCACTCAAACAAATTTCATATTAAAATTAATAAAAATTTTACCATTACAATATTTAAATTTAAGAACCGAAAACTGCTAAAATATCACTATTTTACACCTTAAAATCAACTAGACGAGAGCCTCAACACGTCTTTTGTTTGCAGCTACAAATACTTAAAACTATATTACCACCTACGAAATTCCAAACTTGTATGATTTTTATTTTTGCAGCAAATGAAACCTGACAGATTATTGTGTCCATCGCTTTACTTTAAATTTCTGTGTTTAAACCACGGAGTCTAGCATTCTCTGTGAGATTCCAATGCGTCATTCAATTTTTTTTTTCCTTTTCAAATCCAGCCAGGGCGATGTAACGGCTCGGACGGTCCTGGCTGCTAGAGGGGGGAGTGGAGGCGGGCGTGGAGGGGTTCCTCAAGCAGGCCTCGCCACTATGATTTTTTTTCTAACCTAACTAAAACTTAGTGTATTTTGGAGGGGTCCGGGTTAGGGAGGGACCTAGGTGCGTCTCAGGCCGAATCCTATACGCCTAGTCATGCTGGGATTAGCCATGCATGGAGAGGGTCGCTTGCATCATGTGTAGGGGCATGCAGATTTCGCGAAAAGATTCCGAGAATGGCTGAAAGTTAAAACCCTGTAGCATCGACTGTGTATCGTGATTGGGTGAGTTTCTTTCAGGTAAATATCGATTGTTACAACACCAATAACACCAATCACAGTGAGTCAGTGCGGAAGCAAACACGTCCTGAGTGGCATGGTCAAATAAGGCAATGACTTCTCTCGCAGACGTCCGCCAATCACAAGGAAGAAACCGCTGGTGTGAGTATAACTTGTTGCAGTCTAATAGGCACTCAGATTTATTCGCGAAAAATACCTGCCCCTAATCATGTGCTAGGAGGGGATTGGCCAGCCATGCAAGCGATTGGCGCCATGACTAACTTCCCTCACTCTTAAATCTAGACTATAACTAGAGATAGGTTGGGTCCAGGTAAAACCTGCATAGACACAGGGAAAACCCTAGGCGCATTCATGCGGGATACAAATTGGCATGAATTACGTGTAGGAATTTACAGAAGACAGAGGATGGTCTGTATGAAGTGTTGGACAGAGTAGAAAAGAGTCTACCATGCGGGGCACTGACCACTCACTCCGCCGCGGGAAGCCTAAGATGCACATAAATTCTGCTTCGGCCTGAGACACACCTAGATCCCTCCCTATCCCGGACCCCTCCAAAATACACTTAGTTTTAGCTTTGAATATATATACTGTATAGAAGTCGCCAGCCCAGGTTAAAATTTCTAATACGGTTTTGAGGTAGTTGGTTAATTCACCGCCGCAATCGCCACCATCTCTAGGGCATCGACTTGTGGTGGTCCCTAGCGGACAAGTGTCGGAACTCTTCAAACACCCCTTCCCCCTCCTGTTGAACGACCTTGAGCTGCAGTGAATGATGGATTGAGGGGGTGCGGGGAATGACAGCGGGCGACAGGGCTGCGCTCTAACGTGTAAATAACAACTAAGACGATACAGGGCGTTACGGCAGCGCACTGCAGCGGTGAAGTTCCCAAGCTGCTCATCATACGCTTCTGAAAAACGTAGAGTAATTCCTATCCACTCGCGACTTCTATACAGTATATATATTCAAAGGTTTTAGTTAGGTTAGAAAAAAAAATTAAAATGTGCATCTTAGGTCTCCCCTCCGCCGCCAGTCAGCAGGCCTCGGGCGCTGCTGTTGGCACGCCGCCGGATCGCGCGCGGAGATAGCCGGCGCGTGCCGACTCCGCGGGAGACAACGCCACCCCCCCCCCCCCTCCCACTGTGACGACTCTTCTCCCGCGAGGCGTGGAGTCAGTCGTCTTTGGTCTGCGAGAGCGCGCTGTTGCACCAAGCAGCTCCGCCAACCTCAGCCAGCACGGAGCGGTACGTACACACAAGAGTCTTCGGATCCCTCGCCCCTAGTGCTTATGTCTTTGTCTAGTGTATTTTTTGCTTGTATCCTTTTCCAATTCTTGTTTTGCTCTTCATTTGGCAAGAAGAAACGTGCTGTTTGGTATTGCTGTGTGTAGCTGGTAGCCTAGGTTAGTGATATATTATATTTACTGGTACCTATTATTGTATATAATATTGGCCACGGCCTCTGTACTCACGTCTCGTTTTTTAAGCATTTTTGAAACCGAAACCGCTCCGGACGTGCGCCATTGCCGGTGGGAAGCTTAAGGGGAAGCCTACAACTCACGTAGTTTTGGGTTCCCTACCACGTTCGTGCAACTTCGGATTTCTCTCAAAAAATTGAAATTTAAAAAAAAAATCTGAAGGGTTAGGTTATGTTAGGTCAGTCACAACATGCTTGTTTTCATTGGAAACTTCTGGTTTAGCGGCTGAAGTGGCGTTAATACTAAAAAACGCAAAACTTCGGAAAATCTTCGGAAATACTTGCAGGGAACCGAAACTACGTGAGTTGTAGGCTTCCCGAAGCCTAAGGTGTACATCAAGTTCTGTCCCTGCCCGAACAACGCCCGAATATTCACCTTCGGCCAACCTCGGGATTTGTTTTATTTTTGCGCAGGAAAAATAAATTCAAATATTAAAAGTGGTTAGCTACATTAAAACACTTTAAAACACTATGGACGGTTAGTTAGGTTAGTTAGTATAGCTACATTAAAATAAACAGAGAAATATAAATATTAATAAATAAACCCGAGGTTGGCCGAAGGTGATTGTTCGAGTGCAATCGGGAATCGCAGTACTTTATGTGCATCTTAGGCTTTCCCGCTCCGGACGTGCGCCATTGCTGGTTTGCATCATAATTTTGTTTCTTTACAACAATTAAAAATAAATATTATAGCTTTGAAATTAGCATAACAATTTTATTGGCTATTTGGATAGAAAAAAAAACACTTTGCATAGCAAATAAGTCGCATAAGATTTGGCAGCAAAATATAATCAATCAATAAATCTTCAAATTATAGGTATATGGCTCAAATTGAGAATTTCTTTTGAGGTTATTCTTGGGGGAAATAAGAAAAAAATAAAAAATAAAATCTGAAAATGTTCATCACTTGACTTTAATTGCCCCGAATATGCAATGTTTCGCTTAATATTTTTGATAAACGTCTTTCCTGCGATGTCCAAGGTATCTATTGGGTGGGTGGGGGGGATGGGCACCCCCGCTAGTTTTCACTGAATGTAGTAGAGAAAAATCGGACAACAAAAAAGGATGACTACACAAACACATAGTAAACAAGCGAAAATCAGCCGATGTCAAATGTTGAACGTAAAGACGGCACAGAGAATGCCGTGGGAGAAATAAGTAAAAAAAAATAAAAAGTAAAAAAAAATATATCGTGACGCACACAGTAGGCTGATAACTTTGAGATAATCGCAACAAACATCCCCCCTCCCCCTTAATCAGTGGCGGATCCAGAGGTTCACCTCGGAGGGGGCACTCTAGGATTTCAGAATAGCCAGAGAAAAAAATGTCTTAAAATTACTAAGATTTGTATCTAATCTACTCACACTACACATAACATTCAACCACCAGATTTTATGATTCTACAAGAAATTCATTAATTATATTAAAATATTTTATTGGTTTCAGAAACAATCATTTTTGTCGGCAATATTAATGCAGCAGACAACTTGCCCCTGGTGCCCCCCTTTGGATCCGCCACTGCCCCTCATCAACAATTGGTAAACTATGACAAATAACAACTTTGTACAACACAGCCACAAACAAGAGGAACCCAGTGATGATAACTAAACAGATAATCGGAACAAACACGCTTTTCAATAACAGTCGGCGTCAGATGCTGACCGCTAAAATGTTACTTAGGTCCAGATCGTCAACGCTTCTAGCATCTATCCGCGTTGTCCTTTACAAACACACACACACACGTGTGTGTGTGTCAGTTCGTGAACATTGCAAATAAATATTTCATACAATTGAAAAAGAAAAGTAATTAATTTAGAAAACTTAAGCTGGACTTCCAAATCATCCGTCTTAGCAGTCCGTCCGTCAATCACATAACATGCAGCCAATCAGATGGCTCGGAAAATTTCATCCGTCCGTCCGTCAGAATCTAACCAAATTTTAACTTTCCACGGACGGGCGGATAACCTCCAAAATGTTAGCTAGACACCTATTGCCGGCGACCTTTAATGTCTTATAAGGTTTTTAAGTATGTTTATTTGTTTGGCTGCTTCCGTTAAATGTTATCAACGTACTTTTGAACATATTTTTAACGACTGAAAAATATTTTAATACATATCAGAGCGAAACAAAAAAATTGAATTTGATTTTTTGTTAAGTGCTTAAACTTTCATGATCGTCAGTATCATACATCTGTACAAGATAGTTTTTCACCAGTATTTAAGATTTTTGGTCTGTTGGCGGCATTAAAATGGAAAAGTATTTGGCGGCCGTGCGGATGATTGTGGATCGCTCAGTTTGTTGACGGACGGACGGATGGGAGACGGACGGATGCGACGGATCATCGTGAGTCCAGCTTTACAAAAGTCGGATGATTTTATGCTGTAGGATTATGTGAGGCAGCTGACGTTCTTCAAATGCCTAGCGTCTGGTTAACAGAAACGTCAGTGTTTCCAGATATGTACATATTTTTGACGTGACAACGTCTAATAAATCTATGAACGTCGGCTGCACGCACGAAAAAGTGTCCCGTTACACACGTTGTCCCGTTACGTTGTGTCCCGTTACACTCATTGTACGCTTGCGCCGCATCTATCTCTCTTCCACTCGATTGGAACAACCATCGATTTGACTTTTTCGAGGCACATCAAACTTAAAACACTCCCATTCATTTCCTACTTTTCCTATCATCGTCCTATCCTTAACAGAATAACACAGATTGGAAGAAGTTAATCAGCAAACATGTATAAAAGTAATGGTTAAAATAATCTCTTCGTTAAAGTAATAAACATATTTGAAATAATGAGTGCAAATAAAAGTAAATTTATCAATTAAATTGTATATTTCATTTCACTCCTTGTTTGTATCCATAAAAAATAGTTATAATTCATTAAAAATGATTCAATTTTATTCAATAAAAGTATGCAATCATTTCATCAATGTTTTGTTACGACGTTGTCACGTTAAACTATCGTCCGTAAACCGACTTTACAGACAGCCAATTTTTAATCACTTCCTACATTGAAACCAAGCATACCGGTCGTGAATAAGTGACTCCTCATCAGTTGGTCGACGAACCTGACGGTTGGGTGGGTTATTTGGCATCGAGACCTGAATTTGCGCAGCGTGTTTGAACTGTTCAGCATTAGCAGTTGTTTCCCGTTTCGAATTCCCGTTCGCACACAGGTTTACGAGACCTGTCCGAAGACAGCTTCATTAAAAATTTCTCGCGAAAGACCAAGACCCACAATTTGAAAGAGGCTACGAATGCGTCAAGGTAAACGCGTGAGTTTTACAAAAATATGTTTGTTTCCTAATATCTCCACTCTCCATAAATTACTATTTAACGTAAAATATTGTTGAAAAATCCTCATAACCTGATATTAAATAAGAGTTAAAAGGTTTTCCAGTGACGATGTTTGAATCACGTGAAAAAATCTACAAAGAGGTTTTCTATCGCGCGCTCTGCCACCGAGCTACCGAGACAATTACAGCTTTGAAAGTTGACCATGTATTATTTATAATGTAATGCCAGTTTTTATACGTATTTTAAAACTTTCTATTACTTCTTTTATGACTATTTTAATTCACAAAATATAATCCAGGGTAGTTTATCTATCATAAAGTTCCATTTGGCACACCAATATTTTTGGTATGTCCCCTAATGTTAACGAAAGTAACTATATAAGGGTTTGTGTTGCTACACGTGGGTCCGCCATTTTGACATCGGTTCGTGGGTACAGCAGGAAAAAAATAAATCACGCTCTATCACGGTTTTGGCTAAGACTTTGGGTATGACAGCTTTTATACCCAGCAGGGCCAGACCCCTTGGAAGGGTGCTGGAATGTTACCTACAAAAGAGCAGGCGCGTTAACAGAAAATATGTATGGAAACTGCTTGGGAAATGGGTATTGTGTGAGGCTGCCTTCACTGTCCGTTTCTTAGCTAAAAAAATGTTGTATATACACTTTTATATCGAACTATTATTGTCAAATGATTTTAATGAACGTGTATAGTTTGAAAATTACCTGATAAAACGGAGTGTAGAAATTTGGTTAAACGCAAAAAAAAACAAAAAAACCCGCATCTCTTAGCAATGCATGGTGATATTTACACTGTTATACGTAATAACCTGTGTTTCCGTACCATGTGCGTCTCTGCCTGAGGACGGGAGCAGATAGCTGTTCCCGAAACGTCGCTTGTTTCTGTTTTAGAAAACTGTTGTGTTTGTTTCGTCTTTTCGTTTGGTCGTGTTTTTGTCTCGTTTTGACTGTTGTGCTGAATTTTTTGGGTTCAATATTTTTTGTGCTGTCATCATTTGTGGGTTTTTTTTTTGTTCTGTTAGTCCATTTTTCTTTGTTTTTTCCTTGTTTGTTGACAATATTCCTGTTGTGGAATATTGTGTGGCGTTAAATCCTGACAACAGCAATTTTTGCTTAATTTGTGTTTTTTGTCATTTGTGTTTTTTTGTAGTTTTCTTATGCAGACATACATGTGCTAAGCAATGGCGTATGTCCAAAAGCCTACATCAAGTCAATATTTTTTTCCCCTTACAAACATCTTTGATCTCTGTTTTGAACTGATTTGACTGCATATTTTTTTTTTCTGATGCATGAGATGTTTATGAGAACTAAATTTAATGCGATTGAAATTTTTAACTCAGTGGCTATATCATCTTAAACCCTGCCTCGCTTTCATTAATCAAATAGCTGTGGAAGTTTTAGCCAAAAGATTTCAAGCAGTAACCGTTTTTGAGCTGTAAATAAAAAAAAAACAGTAAAATTCACGATATACTGATACAAACATTTTCACAGTGATTTAATACTATTAACTGTACCTTTCTCAAAACATACATTTTTAATCGATCATATTTGGTCTACCATGTGCAGGCTGACATATCCAAGACTGCTATCCAAGTGAGGCATAAGTTTGAGTACATGATTTGTCTGAATTACGGCACTTAATAAATGCTTGATTTCACAACAATTGTTATCGCGTCGTTACAATTTTTTTTTTTAGTAGGAAATCAAGTTCAAAATAAATATGAGGTCTGAAGTGTGGAGGTAAAAGCTTGTCATAGATAAAACAGACAAGTGGAATTATCGTTCTGTTATCTGCTGACGGGGCTAGGATATCTTGGCTCAGCATTTATTTGAGAGATAGACGGTAAAGTGCGCGTCATTTCCAGACTTATAAACACATAAATGCAGATTTAACAAGTAGGCTCTCTACAACTAGCGTGTCACAACATTTTAAATAAATTATACTAATTGGTTCTGCAACGGTTTTGAAACCTGACTCAAATAAGCAAAGCTTAGGGATATGTGGCGTTGGTATAAGCACAATAAAGGATTATTGAGAAACCGGTTGGATTATAGTTATCACTAGTGTAGGGTATGGCGGCTCAATCTCTTGGCTTCGATGATTTAGTGCCCGAAAGAAAACCACATTTAAACTTCTTTGCCTGGTAACCAGTGTAGTAAATAAGATTATGTCCAAGCATAAAGCTGTCCATAGTTTCAATAGGGTCGTACTGTAGTTAGCGATAGCGGCGATTGGACGGCTGTAGAAAAGGGGAGGGGGGGGGGGACGATCATTGGGGCCTGGTTGAGTTCCGAAATATTTTTTCATGCTTGTGTTTACCCTGATAGTGAGGCAAACGTCAGATCATACTGTCAGTAAAATTCATTGGAAGCCTTACAATTCATGCAAATTTTTCCCGATCACGTTTACAATTATGGCCATGGTGAATTTTAGTATTTAGATTTTTGTTTTTAATATGTGATTTGAAAAAAAAATATTTTAAGTTTCTCTGGTTGGCCCTGCATATGTTATGCCAATTTGTTTTGCAACTGCATCCTTTTCTTTGTATCATGGCCGCTCCCCGGAAATCTTCCCGCATTCGCCCTCGGCAGGAAGTAAGGTCTCCAATCCAGCTTCCAAAACATCAATTCTCAGCAGCCTCTGGACATACAGACACACGTGCCGGAGACACCAGCCCAGCTTTCGACATTTTGGGCTTAAAAAACAAGTGCCGAATTTCATGGTGACTCGATCTACAGTAAAATATTAACAGGATGTCAACATTGTGGAAAGTCAAGGAATTTACTTGAAATCCTGGAAAAGTCACGAGAATTCTCCAGTGATAGTAATTTGAGAGGGAAAATAACTGTGCTCCAACTTGCCACCGTCCAGACTTTGAAAGAAAGTTTTTTTTTTCCTTCTGATTATGTTTGAGTGCTTAGTCATACGCACTATAAAATGGCGTATGTAAGGTTCTTTTTGAGTTTAAATTTTTTAAATATAAATCTAGGAGAGCTATGGGGATGATAGAGGCTGTATTTTCGTTTATTTCTTTCAGAAAATCACAAAATTAGTAAGCTATTTAAAAAAAATCGGTTGGGGCTGTGTCGGTACACGCGGCCTTTGGTTTAGGCCTATACGTGAAACGTCCACATCAGCTGTACGCCAATGGTCTTGCAGCACTTTACTTCGACCTGTGTTCATATCCTTCAGTTCGGAGACGTCTTCCACAGACGTGTGGGTGAAATCTTCACTCGCTATGTCCACTGGTGCAGGTTACAAGGGGGGCGCGGAAGACAACCATATCGGAAGACTACCATAATGTCAGTATTCCGCCTGGCCTCTTCGAAAAAGGCGGAAAAGTACCATAACGGAAATCTGCCATAAGTTAAAAGGACGAGGCGGAATTCTACCATATTTCCTTATACACTTCATGGAATGAGTACAGCTGCTTTGCTCTCGAAGTAGTGTGTAGAATACGTAGCACTGTTAACCCTCTAGCTGTTTCTTAGGTTAACTTAAAAGGCTACCGATAGCGCTTCTGGCGGTTACTCTCTGTAGTTCCAGTCATAAATTAACTCAACAGATCGCGCACTAATAGAAACAAATGTTTCCAAAAATGGGTTATAGGAAGCAGCAGTGTATACGCCCCAGCACAAGAGCGCTGAGAGAGCCACGGCGACTCTGCGACGCTCCAGAAGCAGTCTGCTCCGTCCAGCCACGGGCCTCGGCTAGCTCTTGCACGGGCTGAGGCTGACATACTGTATATTAACACTTTTTTTTATATGATGACTACACACTTTTTCATTAAAATATTATCCTAAATACACTATTTTTGGACTTAAATCTATGGATATAAATAAACTCCACGAGACACCACGCTGTCACGTCCGAGTCGTTAGCTGCGTTGAGAAGAAACTTTGAATATATATACTGTATAGAAGTCGCCAGCCCAGGTTAAAATTTCTAATACGGTTTTGAGGTAGTTGGTTAATTCACCGCCGCAATCGCCACCATCTCTAGGGCATCGACTTGTGGTGGTCCCTAGCGGAAAAGTGCCGAACTCTTCAAACACCCCTTCCCCCTCCCGTTGAACAACCTTGAGCTGCAGTGAATGATTGATGGGGGGTGCGGGGAATGACAGCGCGCGACAGTTCTGCGCTCTAACGTGTAAATAACAACTAAGACGATACAGGGCGTTACGGCAGCGCACTGCAGCGGTGAAGTTCCCAAGCTGCTCCTCATACGCTTCTGAAAAACGTAGGGTAAATCCTATCCACTCGCGACTTCTATACAGTATAGATATTCAAAGGTAGAAAGGAGTGAGAGCAGCAGTTGTGACCAATCCGCGCGGTTCCCCTTCCCCCCACAAAACCCACCCGACCGACAGCGACGCAATCTCAAGGTCGCACCAGCGTGCTGACCTTTATACGTTTAATAATGACACGGCACTTACGTCTCTAAGACTAATAATTATGAAATCATACACCCAAGACTATACAGAACGTTTCGTTACGGTACAGATTTCTGTTCTGGTACCCGTATGATTCGGTGTGATTTTAAAAACGTTTCACTTAAAAAAAATTGGTTGTCTGTAAAGTCGGTTTACGGACGATAGTTTAACGTGACAACGTCATAACAAAACATTGATGAAATGATTGCATACTTTTATGAATGAAATTGAATAATTTTTTATTGAATTATCACTATTTTGTATGGATACAAAGAAGGAGTGAAATGAAATCTGCAGTTTAATTGATAAAATTACTTTTATTTGCACTCATTAATTCAAATATGATTATTACTTTAACGAAGAGATTATTTTAACTATAACTTTTATAATGTTTGCTATTTAACTTCTTCCAATCTGTGTTATTCTGTTAAGGATAGGACGATGATAGGAAAAGTAGGAAACGAATGGGAGTGTTTCAAGTTTAATGTGCCTCGAAAAAGTCAAATCGATGGTTGTTCCAATCGAGTGGAAGAGAGATAGATGCGGCGCAAGCGTACAATGAGCGTAACGGGACAATAAGTCATCTTTTTCGTGCGTGCAGCCGGCGTTCATCGATTTATTAGACGTCACGTCAAAAAAAGAGATATTTTGGTAAGGTAGTAAGTCGGGGAAATTTTATCGCAGATTTTTGCGGACACCTAATTAATGGCGAGTATCAAAGCTCGCGCCGTTACTCACTGAATTCCGGTTTGTGATTAAAAGCTGGCCGGGGAACTTGAATTCCCGGGGTCGAACGCCGTTTTAACGCAGGTCGTCTAGCTTCAAAAGGACATCACAGATGTCGCCACGCGTCTTCTTGACTTTTTAGCGAGCATTCGCGCTGGAAATATTCCTCGCAGTTGTTTGAACATGCTTCGTGAGCTGTGGATTGCTGAATGAGCTTGCGACACTACAAGAAATTTCAGTCTTTTGCGGAAGGAAATCTATTTTTCTTCCTTCGGACTTTAAGGTAATTATTTACTAGTTGACACGCAAAATTTTTTTTCCAATTGTTTATTTAACTTAAACATTATATATATTATTTTTATAGGAAACGTTTATCCAAGGCAGTGTTAACCAAAAAATTGTAACTCAAACACGAATACCTTATTTCTGTAGTCTATGCATCGAAACAAATGGAATCTTAGACATATAAAATGCTGCGGTCAGCCTAAATATTTTATGTAGTGCCAAATGTGTTTGTAAGTTATAGCACCATGTTAATTCTTAATGCTACAAAAGAAACTCATTACAAATTCTCGGGAAATAAGTTCAAATAACAAAAAAAAGAAGAAATCAGCAAATTAGTATTAAAAAGATTGTCTTTTTAAGTATATTATTTTAAGAAATGTGTATCGATATGTAGGCTTTGTCGACGATGTACTTTGAAGTATTGAGTGTAGGTATGTTACTACACACACTATATATATATATACTTTTCGCACAAATACATATTTAAATAAATAAATATATTTATATATTTGCTGGTGCGAAAAGTGTGGCTTAAGTGTAGGCCTTGCGATTTCGCTAGGTACAACTAAATGATTCGTTCTAAACACTACACTGATTGAGCAATAACTTACACACACACACACACACACACCTACACACCAAAGGTTGCCTGGTGGAGGGGGGGAAGGGATTGTTGCCAAATCCTTAAAAAAAAAAAACTGTTATCTTCACTAATAAACTGAGAGCATTTTAAAACAAAAAAACAAGCAAAGTAGTTAAATCACCCCACCCCCTCCCGGGGCAAACCAATTAAATTAAATTCTGTGTACGCTCCAGGACACACACAAAAGTCTTCTGTTTAAATAATTTTTTATGTTAGGTCACTCGGTCCAAAGAAAGCCCCTAAAAAAAATTAATCTTAATTATAAATGTTAGATTAAACAAATGGGCGGCGGATGCAGAAATAAAAGGGTGATTGGCTGAAGGGGGGGGGGGGGGTGTGAAAATATCCTCTCATCCAAAGTACAGTATGTTACTGTTTGAGAAACCACGCCGCCTTCAGCTACTACTGTAGGCCCATAGGTCAAAGTATTGTTGTTAATAGTAATGAGATTTTTTTTAATAAACATATTAAAATTTAAAATTTTCTCTTTCTTTTAACACCCTCCTCTTTTCTCGAAAAATTCCTTTATCCACCACTGCTAAAACTCAAAATATATTTAAAATAAAGATAATCTGCAAAGCATTTATATATTTCAAGTCCATACATTAATGTACATAAAACAATATAGTTGTGTTTGTTCGCAACAGATGGCACTACTGTCGAGAAGAGGCGCGATGAGCGCAGCGCTGCTGCTCTGCTATCTAGCGGCGGTTGTGGAACCACGAGCAACGTCTCTCAAACAAGCCCAAGAAACTAAAAAACCTTACACCCTCGAAGAAATAACGGGCAGAGTTTTTACCGCCAGAGGATTTAACGGCACGTGGATTTCAGGTTTGTGATCATCCGTACGGCTTTATTTTTAATTGCTTGATTTTTTTTTATGGGTCCTCGTAAGCCTTGATCGCTCACGTGGCGAAGTCTCGTGGGTTTGATGACTGAGGACTAAAAAAAAGATGAGCATCACACGAGTGAGAACGAGTCCCGTCGATGTGCAAAAACGTGTGACGTCAAACTACTAATGTAACCTCTACCCAACCTAACCAGTGACGTAACCATATTGCTGTGGTGGGGGGGGGGGGGGCATACGGGGCTTATGCCTCGGGCACCCTAATTGGGGGTGGGGGAAGGAGGTTAGTTTTGCGGAATAATTTATTTATTCTATAGATATTTACTTGAATATCGATTGTAGTATTAATATTAACAAAAAAATTGTAGGAGGGCAGATGAACTGAATTATATGTAGTGAAAGATAAATACATGTAAATCGTCAAATATAAAAAAAGCTTATATTTTAGGCATTCTGCCCAACTTTTTCTTTTCCATTGTTACACACACACACACACACACACACACATATACATACATATACTTATATATACACACACACACACTTGTGCGCCGCATATACATACCTACATAAAAAAATTAGTTTGATTGTGAAACTAATTTTACGTATGATTAAATGGTCTGTGGAGCATGCAGAGACAGGTTTGAATTTGAACAAAAACATTTTTATAGTTTAATTTGTTTCCCAAATTGCACAAGTTAATTTCGTCAGTGTTGCACTGTGTGAATATTATTTTGCAGGTTCAGAATTTTATTTCACTTCTGGATCAACGGGCGACATCTACAGATATGACGTTTCAGAAGACAGCACGTCTCTCCTTCTAGCCCATGACATTTTGGTAAGAAAGAAAACACGAGAAGCCTTTGTGTTACGTATTTACGAACTAATCCAAACATATAGCTTTTAGTGAAAATTTATCAATGAGTTTTTCTTAGAATCTGCACAAACTGTAATGAGTGGCATATTTATTAGTAACGATGCTCGTGTACTTTTCTATCAGCCTCTATACTACTTTCCCGTCCTTTCAGCTGGCATTTAATTTTCTTTTTTTTTCTAATTTATACATCACCTCCTTTCTTCCCCTATTTATAAAAACAATTAATCACGCATAATTATTGAATTACATTATTATTTTCTCCTCTTGTTAATTCATGTTATACAGAATTGCTCTCTCTCTCTCTCATTCTCTCTCTCATTCTCTCTCTCATTCTCTCTCTCTCATTCTCTCTCTCTCTCTCTCTAGAAGCGTTCGTCTACACATTCCCTAAAAGAATTGTTCCCAAAACATTCATTGGAACATGTTCGAAGATTTGAAGCTATAATTTATTTAATTTATGGCTACATTATAACTGCTTTTTAAAACTCTCAAATTTCAGTTGTAGGAAAAAATTTCATGTTTTCGCTTTTAGCTTGACGCCCTAATTTTTTGATTTAACTATATTTTGGTGAATTTTTAGACTAAGTGTGGATTGCACAGAAAAGGAAAATTTAAGAAAAAAAAATGTTGCAGGTCCCTCGGATAGAGCAATATTTTAGATATCCTCAAGACACGACTGTGTAAGCATGCATGTGAGTACTTGGAAAGCTGGCTTTATCCTGTTGCCAATCACGTGTACTTTGATAACTGGCTAACTTTCCGCTTCAAGCACAGGCAGTTATATCCTTTACAAAGTTTACAGCTCGCTTGGCGATGGACATTCAGTGTTTTTTTTTTGTGACCGGTGTCCATTATTTATATAATTATTAGAGACCCGGAAAATTCGCGGGTTCAATGACCTCCATGATGGACTCCAATATCCACTACACACTCAGGCAAATGCCAACTGTTCATTGGCTGCTGACTTGTGAGTCGTCTCGACCGGGTGGCCTGTGATTCGACACTTCTATGAGTGAGGGGCTCTAATTAGCCCTCAGTCCTCCAGATTAACAGTGAATCAATGACAGAAGCAGCACTAAGGTATAATTTTTTGAATTTTAACATAACACGAAATGAACCCTGCGAAATTTCGGGTCTCTACTAATTATGCATTTATGATTATGGATTTCAATATTATTTCATCCCATCTAAACACTGTCTTTCGATGGTTCACACCCAACCTCTTGAATTATCAGCACCGAGTCTGAATCGACAGTTCTGAATCTCACCGTTATCTTGGAGGCCTGTTTGTTTTTCTTATTTTTTTGTGTGTTTTGGTGAGGCGGGATGATAAGAGCAAAGCTCGCTGGTGCTTCTAGCGCGGTGTCGCCTCTAAGCTCAAGGCTGTGGAATGGCGCGCAGCCTTCTCGTCGTGCATTAGACAACTATGAAATTTGAGCCGTCCCCCATAAGATTAGATGACGTAGAAGTGATGAAAAAAGCCCCTTGAGTGCTTTCAAAAATATTGTCACGATCCACCTTCAGAGGGGGGGGGGGGGCGAGAATCGTAGCTCTTTACATAGAAACAACTCGCTTGGCATCAACTAGTCTTAACTTCATAAAATACTTTACTGTACCTAGGATCATAGGTTCGTCATCCCGTACAGGATGTCTGGTGAGAGCTGAACTAAGGAGATTTTGCAAAATAACATAATACTTAATTAAAATTATTTTATTCTTAAAGTCAAATACTCAACATCATTTTAAAGAACATTTAAATAGCGGGATTACAATTTAAAACAATAATCTCTTTACTTCCTTAACGATTGAACGAACGACCTTACAAGAGAGAGAATGAGAGAACTTCACTAAACACTTCCCTAGTCCTTCCGAATACCTCAAATCATAATTAATACTTAAAATTAAAACAAAGATAAGTCCATACTCACATTTTCCGAAAAGCCTTTCTTGATCGATTACTTTAAAAAAATAACGTAGGGGCCTCTCCTGCCCTTGAAATCCCGAACGAACATTACATTTTAAAAACTATGACGCGTGACCCCTGACGAGGGCCATAGCCTCCGCCCGAAAGCTTGACGACTACATTATGACCTAACTTAAATTAAACGACTCGTGGCCTCTGGCGTCGGCCATAGCTTCCGCCCGAAAGCTTGAATTCCTACATCACGAACGAACTAACAACTCGTGACCACAGGTGAGACGCATAGCCTCCGCCTGAGTGAGCCTGAATTCCTACATCACGAACGAACTAACAACTCGTGACCACAGGTGAGACGCATAGCCTCCGCCTGAGTGAGCCCCGAGTCACCAATCACTTGCGCTTAAATTCGCGCGCCCTGCCGCGCCTACCATAACAAAAGCTCGTTATTGAAGTCAAATTTACTAAACAACTAACTAGAACACCTGGGAAGACTACCCCCCCTCTACCCCAATGTGCAGGCCACACCGCGCGGCTTGTTACGACAGCGCGCCCCAGTAACTGCGGCCCGTGGCTGCGCCAGCGCGCGGCCAAACAAACAAACAAAATTCTGCAAGCCCGCAGCGCGCCGCGCCGGCCCCGTGCCCCAATTACATGGTCACGCCACTTGCGCTGACGAGTGAACAGAGCAGCCAGCCCAGAGTCCCGTCAGTAAAGTCCCTAAATTTGATTTCAACAACCCTGCAAAATTTCAACCCGCGACATAACCCTCCCCTCACAGAGCTCGAGCCCCATCGAGCTACCTCAAAATTACAAATTGTCTTTTTCCATTAAACCATAACTATAAATTCCTCATTTCACAAAAATAATAATTTTCTTAGTTCCTTGCTGTCTGAACATACATCTAGATTCTGCATAAGATTTATTTTAAAACAACAAGTATTCATAAAATTAAATGTAAAACTTTTATCTGGTTTGTTCTCACAGGAACCTTCAGAGGCTCGAGTTCTCAATTCTAAAAAAATTGTTCTGTTAGTGAAGCTCTCTTTACAAATTAAATTACTGTTCTTAGTTTCTCAGTATTCGTTAAACAATGTGCAAATTCTTGATAATTATTATTATTATTTTTTTTTTTCGGTTTCCGTTTATTACCATACTTCTTTCGTTCTTCAAAAAAAATTAAGTGTCCTTACAGTGTTTCAATTAATTAAACTCTTATCTCGTGAAGGTTGGTGCAACTCCTCGAAGTCAGTGTTGTCGAGAAGAGTAGCTCCCTGGGCTGGCCATCAGCAAACACCACTCAACTCCAACAGCTACTGGACTGGCTTCCAGGGCAGCTCACAACTTCTCCCCACATCTGCTTCGGAGTTGTGCCATCCTCATCACGAACAGATTACAATTCTGAAACATCATCAACAGGCATTACCATCACGCCTGACAAATACAAAACTAACTACTAAACTGCAATCGATGGGCAAGGATGTAAACACACAAAAAAATAAAATTAATTAATACAACTGCTAACATAAAGTATCCCACCCTTAGCATAATCTAATCAGGCAAATAATTTGATAGGAAAAACTTAAGGAAGGGAAACATGACCTCCAATGATTTTCCCTAACTCTTGAGTCTTGATCTTCTCTATACAGCAAATAGTCCCCACGAAGTAACTGGGTTGAAGGTCAGTTCACATGACCCACCCATAACCTCTTCTACTCTTCTTTTCTTCTGGGGGCAACCACAATGCCCACCAATCTCTCTCCATGGTGCCGAACCAGCTATCCCATGAGAGTAAACAACGTAGTCAATAGAAGCGCAGAGGGGAAACACCAATCTCTGGCTTGTCGAGTCATAAAACTGCTTTATCTTCTTCTTCTTCTGAGTAAAAATATCTGACTAACCTTGCTTCTATTCTTCCAAACAGTAAAAGTTCATCAGGTATCTTCATGAAAGAAACATTCTAACTAATAATTCTTCATTTTTCTTCTTCTTTATTTCTGTTAGTTGTAATAGAAGGCCATGTTAGGGAGGTTATAGGGAAAAAGAGTGGCCAATTCCCACCCCATCACCCACCTAGATCATGACTAATTAACTTTTAAACTTTCTATTTCAAACAAATTAAAAAAAAAAAACATTTTTTTTTTATTCAAACTTTTAAACTATAATTACTTTTACTTCATAACCTCAAAAGCTAATCAATAATTCTAAATGAAATTGTGATTTACTGCATCCTTGTTCCATCCGATCTGTTTGTTTATAACCTTTCTTGTAAAGTATAAAATTTTCAAACATTACTAATTCAAAAAAAATTAAATTCTGGTGTCCTTTGAGTTACAATTAACTTTACTATTTCTTAGCTTGAAATAATTTAAGTTTTCAGAACTATTTCATTGTCTAATTCACAACACCTAAAAATCAACTCAAAACAACAAATCATCAAAATCAATAAGATCATCTGACCTACCTATCAGTACGGTGAACTTGAACTGTTCGTACACATTTATAATAAGCTATTGTATTTAAATTCCAACCTAAATAAGGTTTAAAAAAAACTACTAATCCCTCTGTAAATTAAGAAAATTAACTTTAAAAATTAAACTTAAGGTATTAGTTCTTTTTGACAGCTACCACAACTCACTAGTTCCATTACATTACTATAACCTAAAAAGTTCTGTAAATAATGTTTATAACAAAAAAAAACTCCAGTTACTGTCTTCCATAAAAAAAAATAAAACTTTACATGACCTTATTAATCTCCACTTGTAAGTCCATGGCTGCCAGCTTTCTCTTCTCTTGAATCTTCAGTCTTGGCTCTTGTTTCAGTGATCTTGTATCTTGTCTCTCGAACTCTTGTCATCTTGTAAACTGGACTGCTGCTCAGCTCATCTTAAGGAATCTGTAACAGTTTCAAAAATACATGTTAATTTAAATTACATAATTCCTGTTCTTTGGTCCTAAAAAAAATTGTATTATTAGTACACATTACCCTGAAACAACATTATTATTCATTGTTTATTACTTAAAAAAAATGCTTTACCATAAAATCCTTTTTTGTTCTTTTCATTAGGCCTATTTATTTTCCTTCTTCTTAATTAAATTCTGCTTCAAATGTTAATCCTAACTTAAGACCTACCATCTATTTATTATTCATTACCTACATTATTTATGTTACCCTAAAATTCCCATAAGTTTCTAATACTTCCTATCAAAGACATTCTCTCTAAAAAAAAATTTACTTGTGACTCTTAACTTAACAAACTTAAAAAAAACTTTTACACTAGACTTAACTTATTATTCATTCTTAGTTACTAAATTTCTATATGTAAACTTTAGTACTTACAAACAAAAACTGCCTATTTCTCTCTACCTCTTAATCTCTTTCAATTATTACAATAATAATGTTACCTTGCATCTTTAAACTTTCTTCTAAATTAATTTAGTAAAATTCAATTTCACATTAGGCAAGTACACTAACTCTCTACAGCAATGTTTCTCATTTCCCTCCTTCCTAACTGAATCCAATCTTACTTAACCTCCAGGGAATTTACCTCACAAAATAACCAAAAATTTCACTGTAGTGCCTATCTGCTATAGGCCCACTACACAGGGGGCTCTCACCCCACCAACAAACTTCATTGAAATGGTACCCTATCCCATACAGGATAGCCACTTCGGTACTACCATGGGGAACTCCTGCCCCAAACTACTCACAACTCTCAGGATTCTCCTGACCCTTAATTCCGTAGTCAGCCCATCTCCTATGGTCTGCGCTACAATTCCCTTTCTTCCCAGGGACACAACACCTCACCTTAGGGTCCCTCGCCTTAAAGAAAACATTAATTTTCTCTGTTCCCTTGGAGTAAATTCACTCTACACACAAAAACTATCCTTCCACTTTTATCAATGCTTATTGATTTTATAGTGTACCTCCTTAATAATGTTTACAAATCCCAAAAAAATATTTTTAAAACCGAGGTAGAATTTAACTAACAAAAACATAAACAACTTACAACGAAACACTTCTAGCCTATACATCATACACTTCTTAAAATAAATTACTTACATACTGAAAGTTCCTCTTCTTCTAAAACACACTTAAATTTAAATTTATTTAACCAATAGTCTATTTTCTTATCGCTAAGTTACCGTACAGCTGATCAAAACAAGGTCACGGCCTGTCCACGTCTCCTTATGAGCCCGTGACGTCACCGAATTCCATCAGGTGCGCCAACCCTCGCTTGCGGTTCCTCCGTTCTCCGCTAGGTCTCAGCACCTCCCCGTCTCGTGTTCATTCTGCCACGTCCACTGACGTGTCGTTCTGAAACAACTCTCAACATTTTTCTAATTAAAACAAAACATCACTATAAATTCTATAACTCTCTTTTACATAAACTCTCGTTTTCTCTTTAATTCCTTTCTAACGTTTATCCTTCCCTCGACTGATTTAATTCGTACGTCTCGTCTCCTACGCGCACGACAGCAAAACAAACTTCACTTGAAAATAATTCCTATTTACGAAAAAAACTTTATTTTAAATTTTAACTCTCTTAACCTACAATCTTAAAATTAATTTCAATTAAATTAAACCACTTGCATTATCTCTATTAATCATTTAAATTATAACGTATTCTCCTCACGTAAAAATCCCTGATAAACTCAACGACTTAAAACAACTTATCACTATAAACTTTATCCTTACAAGTATACTCAAATAAACATATGTTACGTCAAAAAAAAATCTCAAAGACTTCCTCCACTATAGACTAAAATTCCGTAATCCTCTCCTCAAGTAAACTCTTAATAACCTGCTATCAGAAGCTGAAACTAACTTAATAATAAACATAAAAATCTACCTCTCTCTCTCTCCAGAAATAGAACCTATCCGGCGAACTCTACCATTTCTGTCACGTGCACCTAGCCGGTGCCACCGCCATTTCTGTCACGATCCACCTTCAGAGGGGGGGGGGGGGGGGGCGAGAATCGTAGCTCTTTACATAGAAACAACTCGCTTGGCATCAACTAGTCTTAACTTCATAAAATACTTTACTGTACCTAGGATCATAGGTTCGTCATCCCGTACAGGATGTCTGGTGAGAGCTGAACTAAGGAGATTTTGCAAAATAACATAATACTTAATTAAAATTATTTTATTCTTAAAGTCAAATACTCAACATCATTTTAAAGAACATTTAAATAGCGGGATTACAATTTAAAACAATAATCTCTTTACTTCCTTAACGATTGAACGAACGACCTTACAAGAGAGAGAATGAGAGAACTTCACTAAACACTTCCCTAGTCCTTCCGAATACCTCAAATCATAATTAATACTTAAAATTAAAACAAAGATAAGTCCATACTCACATTTTCCGAAAAGCCTTTCTTGATCGATTACTTTAAAAAAATAACGTAGGGGCCTCTCCTGCCCTTGAAATCCCGAACGAACATTACATTTTAAAAACTATGACGCGTGACCCCTGACGAGGGCCATAGCCTCCGCCCGAAAGCTTGACGACTACATTATGACCTAACTTAAATTAAACGACTCGTGGCCTCTGGCGTCGGCCATAGCTTCCGCCCGAAAGCTTGAATTCCTACATCACGAACGAACTAACAACTCGTGACCACAGGTGAGACGCATAGCCTCCGCCTGAGTGAGCCTGAATTCCTACATCACGAACGAACTAACAACTCGTGACCACAGGTGAGACGCATAGCCTCCGCCTGAGTGAGCCCCGAGTCACCAATCACTTGCGCTTAAATTCGCGCGCCCTGCCGCGCCTACCATAACAAAAGCTCGTTATTGAAGTCAAATTTACTAAACAACTAACTAGAACACCTGGGAAGACTACCCCCCCTCTACCCCAATGTGCAGGCCACACCGCGCGGCTTGTTACGACAGCGCGCCCCAGTAACTGCGGCCCGTGGCTGCGCCAGCGCGCGGCCAAACAAACAAACAAAATTCTGCAAGCCCGCAGCGCGCCGCGCCGGCCCCGTGCCCCAATTACATGGTCACGCCACTTGCGCTGACGAGTGAACAGAGCAGCCAGCCCAGAGTCCCGTCAGTAAAGTCCCTAAATTTGATTTCAACAACCCTGCAAAATTTCAACCCGCGACAATATGTACAGGGGCGTTTCATGTCTAAAAAAATTGTTTCTGAAAACACGTGTTTTCGCTATTTTCATTATCCTAAAAATACAGTCTGAAAACGAAATAAGGAAACACAGCTACACATCCAAACCTCGGCGCATATTTATATGCTTTTCGTGGACAGACCCCATTTGGATATCTTGAGTAGTGTTCAACTAGCGGGTTGAATGTGTGTGTCTGTGCCTGAGTAGGCAGGGGCCTGAACGTTTATACGTGGCGTTACAGGTCATTATTTTATTTTTACATTTAACACGGTTAAAATTGTAGAACTTTGAGTACCTAGCAGGACTTTGACAAAAAAAAAATAAAAAATATATATATATATATAGTACACACATTTTTGCAAAATTCGCTGGCACAGTAAATATTTTAATCATTTTTGTGCAGTACGGACGAGAACCGAATGGAATAAACTAACTGAAAATTTGTGGACTTGAAGCCAACGCTGGTGGCTACTGAGTGAAATGGTATTAAATTATTCCTGGAAAATTGATTTAATTTTATTTAGCCTTTTAAAATTATTAAAAAATTTATGATGATTTTAAAAGACCAAGTAAAAATTAATATTTTTTTTTCTGAAAGAAATTAAACCACTTCACATAGCATTCAGAAAAATTGTCTTCAAACTTAAAATTTTATATTCCATTTCGTTCTACTTATCCACACTGCACAAAAAAAACTGTTAAAAATGCAACTTTGCCAGATAATTATGCAAAGTATATGCGATATATATTGTATTTTGTGAAAGTTCAGCCCCTCCAAAAGTCGGCGAGTCAAACCGCGTGGAAAGTAAATATAAAATAATGACCTGAACGGGATATACCCCCTTGAAGACAACTTCCCTTTTTTTTTTTTTTTTAACATTTCTGCACCTTGAGCCGCGGTTGCATGACATGAGCTTAAATTTGTTACGCAAGGTCGCGTGTGGATCCAAACCACAATGCGATCTTTTAGTTAGTACGTGTATATTTTATCATTCGTTTAATGGTCAACATATTCTAAATACATATGTATAAATTATTGGTAGAGACCGGAAAAATTCGCGGATTCATTTCTTGATAGTCTAGAATACAAAAACGTTTGCCTTTTCACTGCATCAGTGATTGGTCCACAGTTTATCTGAATGATACTCTGCCAATGAAAAACTTTTAACAAAAGAAGTTTCGAATCACTAGCGTCCCAGTTAACAGGTGTCACGAGTCAGTAGCCAATGAGCAGATGTAATTTTCCCGCGTACTTAGAGGATCATGGAGTATATCCTACAGGTCATTGAAATCGCGAATTTTTCCGGTCTCTAATTATTGGTTGTTAATTTTCACAGGAAGCCAGATCAGCGAGCTTACAGAGTGTTTCTGCTGACGGAAAGAACTTTCTTCTCAGCTATGGCAGGAAGCCGGTGAGTAGACTTGTGTTCGGACTTACTTAATTTCTTCATTGTTCAATTATGAATTTACGTCCTAAGTTACACTACGAACTTATACGTTTCAGGGCTTCAGACACTCGTCGTTGTCGAGTTTCGTCGTCTACAACAATGAAACAAGGTATGGAAACATTACAATCGTAACTTATTAAGTAGCCCTTCTTAACAACAGTTAGATTTTGCTAATATGTAGCACTACTTCAGTTTACTAATACATTCAAAATCAATGTGCTCATCACCAAAGTTTATAGGCTACAATAAATAATTAAATAAATAATATTATTTATTATTTTTTGGCATAACGCAGCATTTTGGTGACTGATATAAAAATGTTAAAAGTGCATAGTTTTTCTGTCTTTTAATATTTTTCAAAAAAATATGTTTAGCCTCATGTACACTGAGTTTTATTTAAGATTTTGTAAACTCCAAAATTAAGTGTATAAGGGGTTTGAAATCCATTAATCATTGAAATCCTATCGTCCGTATAACGTTTTGTGTAGTGAGCGAGTGATGTGAAATGCGTTTACGCATAAGGAGTAACGTTCCTGGTGCCCATGTAACATTTTGGCGCGGGCTGCTATTTATAGGCGGCCAAAAAAAAAATGCTTTGAGAGCGACCTTCTCGTGACTTTGTAAGCTATTGTAAAATTGTATGTGTGTGTATATATATATATATATATATATATATATATATATAAGTATTATAACATTGATTATAGATATTACGAGCTAGGGTTGGACTGAACAGTTTATTTCCAGTAACATGCTCTACTTTTCCAGTTCCTGCATGATACCCGTACAAACACCCTTGTAGAAATTCAGCATTTTCTTTATATTTTCCCTATAAGTATGTTGTATAATTTACAGTATTTTCATTGCCCTTTTACAAAGAAAATAATGTGTGCGTGGATTCCATGGTGGAAGTGAAACTTCTTGCTTTTTAGGTACAGATAGAGATAAATTATTTTAATTTTCGATCAAACTATCCACTTGAAAAAATGAATGATAATTATAATATCAATTGCGCATATCAATAACTCTTCTTCCGCACAAATAAATAAATTGTAGATCCTTTAAAATAAGCAGCTTTACGAGAACTCCGTAGCATCACAGCTGCGTCATTTCCACCGCTCCCCTGCCGTCTGCCCTAATGATCGTTACAACTAGCATGTATCATGCTCCGCTACGCACCCCCTCCCCCTCCAGCAATTCGACCGCTAGCGCATGGCGTTGGAGTGACGTCATCTTCTACCGTTTTCCCCCACCACGTAACTAACCATTCCCCTCGTGCGATCGGAATTCTCGTAACCCTCGAAAATTGTAGCCCTATCAGTAAAGAAGTTTCACTTCAAAAAAGAAAAATATATATATATTGAAGTAGCTTGGCTTCTGGGTTGCAGCCGCGTCCTTGTCGAATAATCCACCGATGTTTCGGTCGACATTGCAGTCGCCATCATCAGGGAGCAGTGCAGTAGGTAACTGCTCCCTGATGATGACGACTGCAATTTTCGACCGAAACATCGGTGGATTATCCGCCAAGGACGCAGGCTACAACCCCAGAAGTCAAGCTACTTTGGACAATGGCCGTGAAAGCCTGCGAACATTATTAAAGTAAATAATTTCTTTTCTGTAAAGTTGGTTTACGGACGATAGTTTAACGTGACAACGTCATAACAAAACATTGATGAAATGATTGCATACTTTTATGAATAAAATGGAATCATTTTTATTGAATTATCACTATTTTGTATGGATACAAAGAAGGAGTGAAATGAAATCTAGAATTTAATTGATAAATTTACTTTTATTTGCACGCATTAATTCAAAAATGTTTATTACTTTAACGAAGAGATTATTTTAACTATAACCTTTGTACATGTTTGCTATTTTTAACTTCTTCCGATCTGTGTTATTCTGTTAATGATAGGACTATGATAGGAAAAGTAGGAAACGAATGGGAGTGTTTCAAGTTTAATGTGACTCGAAAAAAGTCAAATCGGTGGTGGTTCCAATCGAGTGGAAGAGAGATAGATGCGGCGCAAGCGTACAATGAGCGTAACGGGACAATGCGCGTAACGGGACACTTGTTTCGTGCGTGCAGCCGGCGTTCATCGATTCATTAGACGTTGTCACGTCAAAAATCAATCGTTTGCGATGCCTGTAGTAGCTGGAGACGTGTCCGGGCGGCAGGCGGAGGAGGTGGCAAGGGAGTGCATGGGCGTCGCAACCAGGGGGGGGGGGGTACAGGGGGGACACGTCCCCCCCAATAATAAAAGTCTTCAATTTCGTCCCCTCCAATAATATATTTTAGTTTCGTAGTTTCGTAGTTTCTCCTGATGTTTAAATTAAATGATTTTTGTGATGGATATGGCACCAGCAGATACCTATTATGTTAACTGTGTTTTTTTTTACAAAATTTGTTCTCTGAAAAATATATATATATTTTTAATAAAAATTAAATTATATAGTGCAACCAACTATGATTAGAACATTTAGGAAAGAAAAATGCCTAAAAACCACCTTTCTGCACCTTCAAACCCCAAAATTTTCCCCGGGGGAGGGACCCCCGGACCACCACGCTTTTTTTTTTCCTCACAGGGGATGGATATTCCTCAAACAACTAAATCAATTGAAGTTCCCCCCCCCCCTCCAAAAAAAATATATATATCCTTGCGCGACGCCCATGAAGGATATTGCTTCTCGTCGCAGGGAGCTGTACCCGGTGGGCGGAGGGCAGCCGCTCTCGCTGGCGCAGTGGGGGCCCGCGGGCAGCGCCCTGGCCTTCGTGCGGGGCAACGACCTGCACTACAAGCCGTCCTACGACGGCGCGGAGGTGCGCCTCACCTCGTCCGGCGTCGAGGGCGTCGTGTACAACGGCGTGGCCGACTGGGTCTACGAGGGTGAGTCGTCTGCCCCCGGCGGGGGGGAACAGTCGCCGACGATTTAGCACCTTTGAATATATATACTGTATAGAAGTCGCGAGTGGATAGGATTTACTCTACGTTTTTTTTCAGGAGCGTATGATGAGCAGCTTGGGAACACTTCACCGCTGCAGTGCGCTGCCGTAACGCCCTGTGTCGTCTTAGGTTGTTATTTACACGTTAGAGCGCAGCACTGTCGCCCGCTGTCATTCCCCCGCAACCCCCCAATCCATCATTCACTGCAGCTCAAGGTCGTTCAGCGGGGAGGGGGAAGGGGTGTTTGAAGAGTTCTGACACTTGTCCGCTAGGGACCACCACAAGTCGATGCCCTAGAGATGGTGGCGATTGCGGCGGTGAATTAACCAACTACCTCAAACCCTTATTAGAAATTTTAACCTGGGCTGGCGACTTCCATACAGTATATAAATATATATATATATATATATATATATTCAAAGATAGCACTTAGGTAACTAACTACAAGGCACACAGGAAATAAAAAATAATTAAAAAAATATCTGTACTTTAACAAACGATTTCTTTGAGAACCAGTTTGTAACACTACAAGAAAGATTTAATGCAGTTTTTTTTGGTTGGACACACGCCACTCCAGTTTTTACTCTGTTTGACATGGAAAAATTCCTAAAATCCAAAAAAATAAATAAAAATATTTAAGACTAGCTGCCCGACCCGGCTTCGCACGGCTATACTAATGGAAAAAAATTAAGCCACATCTCCCATTTACAGTAATGGTAAATAAAAAAAATTCAGTGAAAATTTATTACAATGCTGTATAATGTACCGGAGAGAAAATGAATAGCACCGATGGTTTCCCGACTCGTGAACGCAACGTAAAATCTTTGAATATATATACTGTATAGAAGTCGCCAGCCCAGGTTAAAATTTCTAATACGGTTTTTTGAGGTAGTTGGTTAATTCACCGTCGCAATCGCCACCATCTCTAGGGCATCGACTTGTGGTGGTCCCTAGCGGACAAGTGTCGGAACTCTTCAAACACCCCTTCCCCCTCCCGTTGAACGACCTCGAGCTGCAGTGAATGTTGGGGGGGGGGGGGGTGGTGCGGGGGAATGACAGCGGGCGACAGTGCTGCGCTCTAACGTGTAAATAACAACCTGAGACGATACAGGGCGTTACGGCAGCGCCCTGCAGCGGTGAAGTTCCCAAGCTGCTCATCATACGCTCCTGAAAAACGTAGAGTAAATCCTATCCACTCGCGACTTCTATACAGTATATATATTCAAAGCTACAAGGCACACAGGAAATAAAAAAAAATAAAAAAAATACCTATACTTTTACAAACGATTTCTTTGAGAACCAGTTTGTAACACTACAAGAAAGATTTAATGCAGTCTTTTTTTTTTTTGTTGGACATACGCCACTGCATTTCTACTCTGTTTGACATGGCAAAAATTCCTAAAATAAAAAAAAAATATGAAGATAAAAAAAAAATTCACAGAAAACAAGACTGAATCAGCTGACATCTGCTTTTGTGCCAAGTTTAAAAAAAAAAATAAACCTCAAGTCATTCACTATGGATACATTTTTTTTTTTAAATTTTTTTCCTAGCCTAAGTTAATTCTAAGTGTGTAGGGGAGGGTCCAGGTTAGGGGAGGACCTAAGTGTGTCTCAGGCCGAAGCCTATACACTCTACCATGCGGGTTTTTTAACCATGCAGGACAAGGGCGCGTGCATCGTGTGCTATTGGGGTTTACTGGCCCGCCATGGCTGCAATTGGCGCCATGACTGACGCCCCATTGGTCGCCTAGCTTAAAAGCTAGCTAATGTGACCCAGGTAAAACCTGCATAGACACAGGGAAAACCCTGGGCCGGTTCATGCGGGGATCAAATAACATGCATTAAGCAAGCAGGTAACTACTGAACAAGAGGAAGAAGGGTCCAGGTAAGAAGAGTTGGAGGGGCTGAAAAATCAACCATGCTGGAGTTGGGTGCTTGGGCCTTGCGGCCCGCATTTAAAGGTTGGGAACTCCTGGGTTATTATTAACCAGGGGCGCATGCGCCCCCAGGGGCGGGCGACTTCACTCGTCGGCCCAGCCACAGCTGCCCAGGCAGCCACAGTTAAAACAGAAGTGGGCAGACGAGCCAGTAAACCGGCTCGAACTGCTGGCTCTCGGAGCGAAAGGCAGCCAGACATTGCACCATCTTCATCTTCCTTCTTCCAGTCAACAGCCAACGACCTTTCAAGCCAGGGTGGGGGTAAGTCGTTCAGGCGAATGAAGTATCTTGCGAGTCGGACCCTCTTGCCCCCCAAATTCCCGGGTCGGTTGAAGGTCGCGCCGCCCAGGCTACCACTGGCTCCAACAGGGCCCCAACTTGAAGGCGCCGCCATCTCTTCCTTCAGAATTCCGATGCTGTTCACTTCCGTTGCGCGCGCGGCAGTCCACAGCTCCGCAAGTTCCAGCCCGCAGTTCGTCTACACTTCGCATCCAGGGCACATCGAGCTCCCCTGCGGTGCCTTCGCCGACGAAGCTGCTTTCTGCCGCGCGCCGAGCTACATTCAGGCTACCTTTCTCCCCGACAGCCGTGATAACGACTCCACAGGCCGGCCATTGGTCCGCGGACTGCTATTGGTTATTCACAGCCACCCCAGCGAGATTGCAACTCTCGAGCTGGGCTCCCGTATCCGCCACCCGCGGGACGCGGTCGGTAGCAGTTGGCGCTGCTAGGCCGCCCCCAGCACGCACACAAACCCCCACGCACTGCCAGCCTTCGTTTACCCAATAGGTCGCAGGGAACTCCCAGCCAACAGCCCGCGAGAGAGATGCGCACGCCCCGAGAGACGACCACCGACGCTACATTGTTTGTGAAACGATTTCTGACGCTGGTGGGTTGCGGACGGTGCAGAGAACTTGGCGGAGCCGCGGGCCCCACGTGGCGGGCGTGCGGTCTCAGGTTGCTAGTGATTAGTCTAGAGTTAAGATAGGGGAGTCAGCCACGGCGGCAATTGCGACCATGGCTGGCCAATCCCCGAGCAAAGCACACGATTGCACGCCTCCCTTGTCTGCATGGCTTAAACCCAGCATGATCAGGCGCAAGGGACTTCGGCCTTGGGCGCACCTAGAGTCTTCCTCTAACCCAGACCCCTCCCAAACAAAATACACTTAGTTTTAGTTAGGTTGGGAAAAAAAATGGTTTAAACCCCGTCGTGCATACATAACCTTGTGACACTTTGGTGGAAGAGACGGCTGCAGCGAGGCAGGACCGTTGTTTCCGCAGAGGAGGTCCTGGCCACGTCTTCGGCGCTGTGGTTCTCTCCGGGCGGCTCCAGCCTCGCCTACGTCACCTTCAACGACTCGCACGTCAAGGAGATGACCTACGACGTGTACGGGACCCCGGGCAGCCTGGGCGGCCAGTACCCTGAGCTCGTGAGCCTCCGCTACCCCAAGGTGAGGCCGGCACGCCCGATCAGGGGGCGCGCTTGTGTCAGCGGTGACAATGTCAATGTCACGTTCGTCACCCAGATCTCATGCACGACGAGAAGACTGCTTGGTAATACTAGTATTTTTTCATTCATTATTGTTTTAAGCTTATTTAAAAAAAATTATTTCCTCAATCTCTTCCAGGTAAAAATCCTTAAACTGTAAGTTTTTTCTCTAAATCCAAATATGTTTTTTGATATATCATCTGTCAAACTTATCCATATTTTCCGTGTTTGATGTCTTTTATTTAATGAGTTACTGACCTTGGCATAGTTTGGAGTATTTGTAACTAACTGCTTGGTGTAGATTTGCAGGTTGGTCTTCGAGTGGAATTTGAAAAATCTGCCCATCAGGTGCAGCTATTGAGGTTATGCATATGGTGTTTGATTTCCCATCTGCTGTTGGTTTCACAGCAAAATCAAACTTCAATTTTTCCATGTTTCGTGAAGTATTTGCATAAAATGTTTTATAATAATGTTTCACTCTTGGTTAATTGGTAAAATGAAACAAAGACGTAATTGTGTTTCTCTATTTAACGAAACTTACAGTTTAAGGATTTTTACCTGGAATAAATTGAGGAAATAATTTTTAAAATAAGCTTAAAACAATAATGAATGAAAAATACTAGTATTACGAAGGAGTCTTCTCGTCGTGCATGAGATCTGGGTGACGAACGTGACATTGTACACGGCGGAGAAACGGAGAAATGAGGGAAAAGGCGAAGATCCGCAGACTTCCGCGGCCATTTTCTGAAGTTTCTAGGCTTCTGGGTCGTAGCTGCGTCCAAGGCAGAATGTTATCACCGACGTTTCGGTTCGATGTTGCAGACGCCTTCATCGGGGCAGGGTTACCTACTGAGGTTATGCCGCCGATTCATCATATTGCCATCCGGGGCGAGGCCAAGAAACCGAAGTTTCTATAACTCGTTAAGTGCATTGTAAATCAGATGCACCCCACACTGGTGAAGAATCATTTGAATCGACGGCAGGGGTGTGTGTCTTGTGGGATAGATTTGGCACACGGGCTGAGGTTGTGACAAGTGCTCCCGTCTTTTAGTACTCTCGCCTGAGAAGAGGGAGTGTTTCTCCCGATTGGCTGCAGCTGTGGGCCAATCAACAACCTTCCTTTCGTCTGGTTGGCCTGTTGGTTTGGCCAGTCGGAGGCTGGGCTTCTGTGATCGGCCGGGGGTCGGCTGTACATCTGTGGCCTCCTCTCTTCTGATAGGGTGGGCTGTTTGACCAACCAGAGGCCAACCAGATGCAAAGCTATATTCTGAGGTTTTTCTGAAGAGTGGATCCCATATTATGCTTCATTTGTAGTCCTCTTATATATGTTTGCTAGGTGTTTTAATATTTATAGAGATGGTGGTTACAAATTAAGCGGAATATGGGATCCACTCTTCAGAAAACCTCAAAACCTAGCTCTGCATCTTATAAAAGACAGGTCGTCTCAGGGTGGCCAAACAGCCCAGCCTATCAGAAGATAAGAGGCCTCTGATTCGCCAGAAATAATCATTTTACTAAAAAAAAATTAGTTATTTAAACGAACCAAAAAGCTATTCTTTTCTTAATTATTTTATTCTGATTTTCAAAATTTTCAAAACCAAGTTAATAATCAAAATTGATTAAAGTAATATTAAACTTCAGAAATAAAAGTTTCGAAGCGTTTTCTCCTTCAAGTCTGCTTCGATGCGGTGTTCTTAGAAGTCCAGCACCGCTCTCGCTAACAACACTCGTTGGTGGTGAGACTAAATATTGCCACGCCTATAAGGGGGGGGGGGGGGGAAACGAAGCCCATAATTCTGCTTGCAGGATCTGAAAACCGAATGTTCGAGTTCGTGAATGCCTAAAAAAAATTGACATTAGTTAATGCATACACACTTTGCCTGGTCAGGGGTGTGTTTGGTGATAGCGACGCTCGCTGGTGCCTCTAGCGCGGCGTCGCCTCTGGACTGGCGCGCAGTCTTCTCGTCGTGTGCAGGGCTGCTATGAGGTTTGAGCGGGCGACCGTAAAATTATACGACGGAGAACATTAATTTAAGTATCTAAGCAAACATGAATATACCCTCTAGAAATAATAATTCTGGTTTGGGAGGGGAAACATCCCCCGACATCCTTCATGGAGCCGCTATTGATTACGGTCATGAGAAGGCCATGTTCGCACGAGTGGAACGGCGCCGTAGATACTATGTTTTTTTTTCCTTTCGGAGTTTTTTTACGTACGTTTGAGACTCGAGAGCATGGGAACTATAAGTGCGAGTCCATGACAGGAATTTAGCCCGAATTCTGACACGTGTGAATATGGATAGAAATAATATCGAGTGTGACAAAGGCTGTAGGCAGAGTCTTGTGGAAGGGGTCCATTATAGCCAATTTACCATTATTTTATGAGCAAGTTTCCGCTATAATTTAATTTTAAATAAAAGATAACTGAACATTTTTATAATTTGGTTTGTATTAAATTGTTTTGAATCTTTTTCAAAAGCCAATTGTAAGATTATTTCGTTAAAACAAGGCATAAATAAATAAATAAATATATAAATGTTGTTAAATACATGAAACACAATTGTTAATGGCATTAAAAATGGACTACTCGGAAACACAATTACCGTCGCTTCTGTGTACGAGGCTTATTTATTTTGGGTGGAAATACGTTAGTGTAAGGGTTACAACAATCCTTCCAAAATAATCTCTCCGCAACCTTATTTAGCAAAGTGGCGGACCCCCCCCCCCCCTCCCCATTTTTTTCCCCCCTGGATGCTTTCTTGCAAGTGTTCATAATTGTGAACAATTACGTGAAGGTTTTACCAATTATTATATAATAATGAGCAAATATAGGTATGCTGATAAAACTTGAGTCACAACATTAAAAAAATAATGTGAACGAGTCTTTCACTACTCACCAGAGACGTGTAACATGTAACCTTGGTAACGAGCACATTCAAGTCTTTTCACGTCGCAAATACTCTTATAATACGAAACTCGGGCACGAAATTCAACCTAGAATTTTTTGTAATAATGTTGAGCATGATAAATATTTAAAAATATTGTTTTCAAGTATATTTCTTGACTCGAATCATACGTAAAAGATGGGGCATCGGTTTTGAAGGGCTTATTAAAAAAACGGATCCACTTACAGTAATGAGATTTATTATATTGGAATCAGTATACATCCCCATTTTTTTTTCAAGTTCTAAAGATCACATCAGGAATATAGTGGCCATTAGCAGCGATACATTAATATATTTAAAAATATTGTTTTCAAGTATATTTCTTGACTCGAATCATACGTAAAAGATGGGGCATCGGTTTTGAAGGGCTTATTAAAAAAACGGATCCACTTACAGTAATGAGATTCATTATATTGGAATCAGTATACATCCCCATTTTTTTGTCAAGTTCTAAAGATCACATCAGGAATATAGTGGTCATTAGCAGCGATACATTAATTAAGACGATTTCGGATCTTCGACAGCTTTTCGGCGCATAGAGGTAGAGCGGTAATTTCCTCCCGAATTCGCATCTTCAGTTCTTCCAAGATGTGAGGACGATGTTTGCAAACCTTTTCCTTGGCGTAATCCTACAAGAAGTCACAAACGCCCAAATACGGTCAGCGCGGGCCCCGGATTTGAGCGTTCATGATTTCTTGTAGGATTACGTCAAGGAATGGTTTACAAACATCGTCCTCACACCTCGGAAGAACTGAAGATGCGATTTCGGGAGGAAATCACCGGTATACCCCTCAAAATGTTCCGGAAAGCGGTCAAAGAGTTCCGAAATCGCCTTCACCAATGCATATACTAATGGCCACCATCTTTCTGATGTGATCTTTAGAACTTGATGAAAAAAAAATGGGGCTGTATTCTGATTTCAACAAAATAAACCTAATTTCTGTAAGTTGCTCCGTGTGTGTGTTTTTTTTAACAGCAATTTGAAACCGATACACACCTTTTACCTCACCCTACAGTTTCCGCACCCGCCGCTAGAATTCGTTGCCGGAGCAGATGCCAACCATTGAATCACGTTGTATATAATAAAACGGCTCCGATTAAAAATCTAAAAACATGACTTGGAAAAAAAATATATATTAAAACCAAAAGTTTTGGAACTGATTCACCGAAAGGAATTTTTATTATTATTTTATTATCTTGTTGAAATTTGATTTTTGAACTTTGGTTAGCGCCATCCGCCACAGATGGCAAGCACCGCTGTTACACATTTCCGTTCCACGCGACTTCCGTCCCCGCGCACGGAAATATATATTTTTTTCCTGTAGAACGCCGCATACCGAGAGCTGTGTGATATTAAGACATGAAAATGTTAGGCAGCTATCGGAATAAATTCCCGGGAGGAGGGGGATGGTCTCGTATAACATGATATAAACTTGGCGGGGCATGTCGATGAAGAAGCAGAGGAGTTATCCCGGTGCGGTACGTCCCAGGGGCCGGCAATCCATCAGGCGGGGGCTACCAGGGCCCCGACGGTCAGCCACCAATCACCAGCGATGCAACTTCAGGGCTCTCCCGAGCCCGCGTGGCGGTGCAAGGCTGGACGCGCAACGGAAACAAAATTGGGTGCTTGTACGTGTGTACCTGCGTCAGGGTCGTTACAACAACGCCGAAATACCATAACGCCGAATGTCAAAATTGACCACAACGCCGACAGCTAGAAAACTGCTGTGTGCCACAACGCCGAAATAACAACTGAATGAATTTGTGTGTTTTTCTTAAATGTAACTTAACGCCGAAATACCACAATCAAACCTAACCTTACCTAACCTAACCTAACCTAGCGTAATATAACCTAACATAACTTAACCTAGCCTATCCTAACCTACCTAGCCTAACCTAACCTAACCTAGTCTAACCTAACCTTTGTGGCAGTCCTGCAATGACATTTTTCGGCGTTAGTGTATTACGGCGTTGTGGTAATTCGGCGTTGTGGTACACAGTAGTTTTCTAGCTGTCGGCGTTGTGGTCAATTTGGCATTTCGGCGTTGTGGTATTTCGGCGTTGTGGTGCGTCCCCTCTGCGTCAGAAGTCACACTTCCTCGCCGTTATAAAAAAAAACTAACTTAAATTTTGCATGAATATAATATATAGAAAAAAAATTGGGTGCTTGTACGTATGTACCTGAGTCAGGAGTCACACTTACTTGGCTAACGAAAAACTAACTTACATTTTGCATGAATATAATTAATAGAAAAAAATTGAGTGCTTGTACTTATGTACTTGCGTCAGAAGTCACACTTCCTCGCCGTTATGAAAAACTAACACTTAAATTTTGCATGAATACAACGCCGTGAAGTAGGTGAAGTCAATTTTCAACCTCACCATCGCCGTACGGTCCCGCCCAAAAACATCGCGGAAATGGTGCTTGACCAAGTCTTATGGTGGTTAGTAAGTATGGAATAGAATCTCCGATGTAAAAAAAAATAACAGTAATGTAATTTAAAAAAAAATGAAGTAATTTAAAAATGTTTCCACACAGCAAACACTACGCTTCAGGCCAATATTTTTGGACGTATAACCAACATGGCGCAACAATTAGCCGAACGAAGGAAAAAAAAAAGCTTCACGCAGTCAGCATGTGAGCATACAGTCGTGGCCATCCCCGGCGGAAAGCATAGTTTCAGTTTCCACTTAAAAGTGATTATTAGAGACCCGTGAATTTCGCGGATTCATTTCGTGTTATGCTAAAATTCAAATAATTATACCATAGCGCTGCTTCTGTCATTGGTTCACTGTTAATCTGGAGGACTGAGGGCCAATTAGAGACCCTCACTCATAGAAATGTCGAATCACAGGCCACCCAGTCGAGACGACTCACAAGTCAACAGCCAATGAACAGTTGGCATTTGCCCGAGTGTGAAGAGGATATTGGAGTCTATCCTGGAGGTCATTGAATCCGCGAAATTCACGGGTCTCTAGTGATTATACATTATATTGAACTGTAATAAATTTATCTTTTTAACTTTCATCTTTATAATACTGATGGTAAGGTTTCCTTAGGTTATATTATATATATTTATTTTCTCAGTTATTAATACATTTATAAATGTTTACATTTGTCAAAATACCGCATGTGATTTGAAGTGACAGGATGCACTCACGTACAAGCTTTGCTTTCGTGAGTGCTAAATTTCCTGGTTAATCGAGTGAATATTGTTAACAAAGTGTAAAAAAAAAGCGAGAAATAAAAAAAGGGAAGTTTGTCTGTAAAGTCGGTTTACGGACGATAATTTTACGTGATAACGTCATAAGAAAACATCGATGAAAAAAATTGCATACTCTTTTAATTTTCAAATATTATTTACAGTTTTTGCAAAAAAATTAATTTAAATAGTTCGTTTAAATATAATCACGAACAATTAGTTAAAAAGCCCGCCTTAACCTGTTTGGTATCATGGAAGATTTTCTCGCGCGGTGGTCGGCCGGTTCTTGCACGCTCGGCTCAGGAAGGAACGTGACAATTTTTTCTTGCGTGCAGCCGGCGTTCATCGATTTATAAGACGTTGTCACGTCTTGTGTGTCTGCTTCCTGGTCGTGTGGATGCTCGCACGGGCAAGTGCTGCGGCGGCGCGGCGGTCAGCGGAGGTATCTCCTATTGTTGTTGTTGTTGCAGGCCGGCTCGCCGAACCCCTCCGTCAGTCTGCGCGTGATCGGCCTCCAGGGACTGACGGCGCAGGACGCGGTGGGGCCAGAGGTGCTGCTGCCGGCGCCCGTCGACGTCGTCTCCGAGTTAGTTCCGTCCACTCATGGGAACACCACGTAACTTAGAAAGTCACAACTTAGAACCTTCATAACCTAGAAAACTTGGAAAAATCCACGTAACTTTGAAGCACACAACGCAGAACCACACAACTTAGAAACGTCATAACGTAGAAACTCATAACTAAGAACTATCACAACTTAGAAACACAAAACTTAGAACTGTCATAACCTAGAAAAACGTAACTTATAAAAACGCAACGCAGAACCACACAACTTAGAAACGTCGTAACGTAGAAACTCATAACTAAGAACTATCACAACTTAGAAACACAAAACTTAGAACTGTCATAACTTAGAACTGTCATAACTTAGAAACACGCAACGCAGAACCACACAACTTAGAAACGTCATAACGTAGATACTCATAACTTAGAACTATCACAACTTAAAAACACACAACTTAGAACTGTCATAACTTAGAAACACGTAACTTAGAAAAACGCAACGCAGAACCACACAACTTAGAAACGTCGTAACGTAGAAAGTCACAACTTAGAACTATCGCAACTTAGAAACACGCAACTTAGAACTATCATAACTTAGAAACACGTAACTTAGAAAAACGCAACGCAGAACCACACAACTTAGAAACGTCATAACGTAGATACTCATAACTTAGAACTATCACAACTTAGAAACACACAACTTAGAACTGTCATAACTTAGAAACACGTAACTTAGAAAAACGCAACGCAGAACCACACAACTTAGAAACGTCGTAACGTAGAAACTCATAACTAAGAACTATCACAACTTAGAAACACAAAACTTAGAACTGTCATAACTTAGAACTGTCATAACTTAGAAACACGCAACGCAGAACCACACAACTTAGAAACGTCATAACGTAGATACTCATAACTTAGAACTATCACAACTTAAAAACACACAACTTAGAACTGTCATAACTTAGAAACACGTAACTTAGAAAAACGCAACGCAGAACCACACAACTTAGAAACGTCGTAACGTAGAAAGTCACAACTTAGAACTATCGCAACTTAGAAACACGCAACTTAGAACTATCATAACTTAGAAACACGTAACTTAGAAAAACGCAACGCAGAACCACACAACTTAGAAACGTCATAACGTAGATACTCATAACTTAGAACTATCACAACTTAGAAACACACAACTTAGAACTGTCATAACTTAGAAACACGTAACTTAGAAAAACGCAACGCAGAACCACACAACTTAGAAACGTCATAACGTAGAAAGTCACAAATTAGAACTATCACAACTTAGGAACACATAACTTAGAACTGTCATAGTTTAGAAACACGTAACTTAGAAACACGCAAAGCAGAACCACAAAACTTACAAACGTCATTACGTAGAAAGTCATAACTTAGAAAATTCTAAGTTATGTGTTTCCAAGTTGCGTGTTTCTAAGTTATGACAGCATCCCTCGACTCATAACTTAAAAAAAAAACCTCCCCATTCCCACACACACGATCAGCCCGGGTGCCCAGTCCGAACAGTCAAGTTAGGTCTCCCCCACGCACGATCAGTCTTGTGGTTGCTGTTGCTGTTGCTGGTCGCAAATCATCCAGGGATATTCGTACATTTACGGACACTGAGGTTCACTTACTTTTTTGAACTTGAATAAAAAAAAATAAATATTATTCGTACATTAGCCAAAACATTTTAAAAAAATCTGCGGAAAACAATTTTTTTCCCACGCGTGTGTTCAACTTTGTTCAGAATGAAGAATACAACTCGGAAGTCGACATACGGCGGCGTAGGTTCGAATGAAGATTCAGTTATTCATCGTAGAATACTGTTACGAACTGGGAAGCGTGCTACATACCTCCAGCGGTAGTCTGGCCCGGGGCGTCTCACACGGCCAGTGACGTCATACGCGCACTAGCGCGGGTCGAACCCTACCACCCCTTTCCCCCCTTCCTCTGCGTCATCCTTCCTCGGCGCCGTTATCCATCACTGGAGTGGCCTTGGGAATTTCGCGGGCCGCCGCGCGTGGAGTGGCGCGAACGGACGCCGCCTTTCTGGACTTTCCGGGCGTCGGGTTCGGCTCGGGATGACGCGACTCGCCGCAGCTGCTCTCGTCGGTTCGAGAAGGGCGCCACAGGTACTTAAGCAGCGACGCCGGCCTCCGCGGGAGTTCCGAGCGAGTTCCGAGAGTTCCGAGAGTTCCGAGAGTTCCGCGAGTTAAAGGAAGCGCGACATCGGCGAAGAGGGTGAGAGACCCCCCTCTGAGAGTGGCGCGACGAGGAGCGACGGGATCGTGAGAGTGCGACCGAGTGGCGCGAGACTGTGTGCGTGCGTGGACAGGCGCGAGGTGCGGGGCGTGTTGATGGCGACTGCGATGCCGACCGAAACGTCGGGGAATTATTCTCCAAGGACGCGGCTGCAACCCAGAAGCCAAGCTACTTTTCACACCTAGAGCCGGACCCCTCGGAAGGGTTCTGACATGTTATCCACACAAGAGCAACGGGCTAACAGAAAAAAAGGGCTAGAAAACTGGTGCGGCCTCCCTGTAATTAAAACGCCCCTCACTGGCGGGGGGGGGGGGGGTGTGTCCTCACGCCTCACGTGACCGTGAAACGGGGTTGTTAAAGCGTTAACGTAAAAACTGTATTTATGGAAAAAAAAAAACTTCCTGACCATTTTAAAGTTTTCTGCTTATTGTACGCAAAACTCTCGGGTTCCGCTGGGTCCTCCCCCCCCCCCTTGCGAATTTCCTGCCTGCAGGAACTACAAATTGACGGTGATGTTAAGGGGGGGAAACCCCATGAGAGCCAACATTGTATGATTCTCCCTTGCTCCTCCCATTTTTTTTTTCATGGGCATTCGACTTAATTAGTTAAACACTCCACAGCCTAGGGGCTGGGTGTGTGAAGCACCGTGTATAGGCCTACTCTCGGACAGAAATATGCAAGGCATCTACTCCGTAACAAGGAAGCGTCTGTATCATAACAAAATACATTTTTGGGGGTAAAGGTTGCCGATAATTCTTTTAGATACAAGTCGAGAAAATAAATTGTTACTTTTTAAAAACAAATTGATATGTTTTTACAAAGTCTCCTGCATGTACTTTACAAGTGTTGAAACATTTTAAGGCAAGACAACCAGGATTGGTTTGGATGGTAACAGTAGTAGAATTAGAGTGTGAGACACTGGAAAGACACAAAAAGAAGATGCAGGGAATAGGAAAAGCACAAGAAAAGAAGGGAGGATCGCGTCTTACGAGTCTGGCGGACTGAAGACCCGAGGAATAACAATAACTGTGTCGATCAATCATGATGGCAGAACCGATCTGAGCGGCGGCAACTTACCATTGGGAATTCATATGACCCGTACTTTATATCCCCGTCAGAGTTGCCTATTCATCGTTCTCGAAGCTGACAAACGTCCCTCTGATGTTTGAGCAACCATTCTCAGACCGTCTAAGAAATTTGCATCAGTCAGTTGCTAACTCTCATTTTTACTGCTCTTTTCATCAAGTAGCATCGTGAAAATTGATATCATTCATGAATTATATAAAAAAAATAGGTAGTTGTTTTTAAATAATAATAATTCTTTCTTTGAAGAAACTATATTTGCTATACGTATAGGACAAAAATTAACATTTGAACAAAAATTCAATTTTTTTTCCGCCTGATGTAGTGTTTACTCAAACGAAGAGAAAATATCAGCTTGCCAGATGATTCTCCTCGTTCGACAGTAATTATGAACATGATTGTATACATACAAACACACACACACACGCCTAACTGACTTTGGTACCTGGCTTCGCAACGGTAGTCCAAGATTTTTGAAATCTCCATAAAAATCTGATTCTGAATTAATGTCAAGTGCCAATTAATTTATTCATGTAATGGAATAGATGGTTACAGAAGGATGTATCCTCTCTTTCTCTCTCTCTCGAAGAGAGGAGAGGGAAGGAGAGAATGAGAGATAGAGAAGGAGAGAGAATTTTTCTTTCGCTCTCTATTTCTCTCTCTCCCTCCCTTCCCTCTCTCTACCCCTCCCGGCCCGAGAAATATGTTCACTTGTGATATAAAATAGATTTAAATTAGTATATTGAGAGTTGCACTACGTGCAACTATGGTTATTTTGTTATTTATGAAACGGTTAAATCAGTGCACACTGTAATTTTTTTTGTACTTTTACGAGGAAAAACATGAGATACTCAGTTGCCAACGATATCACTTGTAAAAATTGCAAGGCGTGAGCTTTGTAAAAAAATGTTTTTTTTTTTTTTTTTTAAATGGTACAAAGCTTTGCTTTGCAATTTTTATAAATGATATCATTGGCAACTGAGTTTCCGAGAACTATCCTTGTAATCGCACAAAGAAAAAAAAACTTTTTTTTTTCTACAGCGAAGGCAAGAAAGCGGTCAGTTTGATCGTTTACCCTGGTTCAAGTTGAAATTTCTGCTATGCCTTAAGGAAACACATAGCTTTCGCTCATTATTAAAGCTGTGGAAAAGATTTCTGGAGATTGTCCGGTAGTTTTTTTTTTTCTTGTTTAAGACCTACAAACGAACGAACGAACGAATGAACTCGAACCCTACCTCTGATGTCTGAATTAATGTCAAGTGCCAATTAATTTATTCATGTGATGGAATAGATAGTTACTAGAGGCAGGAAAAATTCGCGAATTCATTTCGCGAAAGGCTAAAATACAAAATAGTTATACCTCAGTGCTGCCTCTGCTATTGGCTCACAACTCACCTGGATGACTCTGGGCCAATGGGAAACACCCGACCAAAGCTGTATCGAATCACAGGCTGCTACGTTGGGACGTCTCACAAGACAGCAGCCAATGAGTGGGTGGCATTTGACCGAGTGTACGTAGAACTATGGAGTTCATCCTGGGGGGTCATTGAACACGAGAAATTTTTCCTGTCCCTAATAGTTACAGAAGGGTTTATTCACTCTCTCGCTCTCGTACTTGTAAGGTTTACTACCTTTTTTTGTTATGTTTGCAGCGATCACATCATCTTCAGCGTGACGTGGGCCACCGAGAAGAAGGTTGTAGCCGTGTGGACCAACAGGAGGCAGAACGAATCAGCGACGACGGCCTACGACTTGGGAGACGACCTAAGTTTGTCTTCTGTCTCCCAGGTGGGCGAGCGCAACGGAGCAGGAGCAGTGAACACTCACAACCCGGAGGCGGGCATCCTCAACCTCCCCTCCCAAATGGGCGCCTTTTTTTTTTTTAGGGTAGCTTGGGAGTCAACTTCCAAATCCAATTATAAAATCTCCAGAGCATGCAATTTTAGAACTCTGTCTGGGGATCACCCCCCCCCCCCTCCTGTTTTTATCAGGAAGGTGTTAGCATGGCCGCAATTAGATTCTCTGGCACTCGGGGCATGAATAGATTCATGGCCCCCCCCCCCTCTTTTATTGTACATACCACACCAATAAAGTGGGGGGTCCGGGAGGCCCTCCCACAGGAAAATGGTGCTATTTAAGCATTTCCCATACCTACATATAACAGTTTCTGTGCTACTGTAACTTCCATGCATGAACCCACTATGTCCATAAAGTAGCCCGTATAATCACTAGACTTGTTCATTAAATTGTCGTCATTAATGTTTTTTAAAGATTCAAATTCAACTTGCGAGACCTTTTTGCAGCAAAGATTTTGATGATATCATCATAGCAAATAGAGGATGCTCTTCCTCATAGCCAGTGGTACCACCCTCTCTGACATCATTGTACTGTATTCGTATAGAGGACGCATTAAAACTTTCTAACTTCTCCCTTAACAATTTTTTATGTTAATGATGAACTTAATATTTTTCTCAGAGTATTTTAAAATAAATATGTTGAGACGTTATATTGTAAATCAGATTAGACATTCCTGGCATGCAGGTTAAAAAACTTTTTACTAGTTACCAGTTGTAGTAGGAATTACAATGCAAGCGATTTCGGCGCCCCCACAGCTTTGCGCCTGAGGCGTATGCCCCGCTTGCCCCCTACTAGTTGCGGCCCTGGGTGTTAGAGCTTCAGCTATGACCAGAGGCTAGGGCTACCCATCCCAACATGATCACCACCTCGGACCCCTGCATCACTCAGTTAGACAGTCGGCTGTCTCCTCAGCCCTTAGACCTTACACACAGAGAGACGGGACAGTGAGCGTAGATGATGATGACGACGCGAATCTCACGTAGTTTCCGCACCCGCCACTCGAATTTTCTGCCGGGGCAGCTACGGCGACTATCGAATCATTCCATTTGCAGAGCGAAATTTTGAACTATATAATGAAACAGATTTAGAACTAATATTATATAAAATACTCCCCCATCTTGTTAACACTATAAAAGTTTCCCCCTTGCCTTTGTTAAACTTTGGATCGCGCCATTACCGCCACAGATGGCAGCACTGTGTTTACACATTTCCGTTCCGTCCACGAAATTACTCCTACCAAATGCCGTGTACAGAATGCTAAGATGTTACACACACATATATATATGTACACGGCATTAGTAATTTCGTGAATGGAACGGAAATGTGTAAACACGGTGCTGCCATCTGTGGCGAATGGCGCGAACCAAAGTTCAACAAAGGCAAGGGGGAAACTTTTATAGTGTTAACAAGATGGGGGAGTATTTTATATAATATTAGGTCCAAAGCTGTTTCATTATATAGTTCAAAACTTCGTTCTGCAAATGGAATATGATTCCATAGTCGCCATAGCTGCCCCGGCAGCGAATTCGAGTGGCGGGTGCGGAAACTACGTGAGATTCGCGTCACCATCATCATCTACGCTCACTGTCCCGTCTCCCTGTGTGTAAGGTCTAAGGGCTGAGGAGACATCTGACTGTCTGTTTAACTGAGTGACGCAGGGGTCCGAGGTGGTGACTATGCTTTATATACTTATATAAAGGCTTCACGCACCTACCACATAAGCGTGCAAACGTGGCCACCCCCTGTCATCTTTTAGCAGATCTATGAACTGTGCTCACCAGTAAGGACTCATTACCTACTCCCAAAGGGCTGAAATCCGAATTTGTTCCATTGGTGGATCTTTTACATGGCAGGGGTGAGTTTAACAACCCATTATTACAATGGGCCCCGCTACCTGGAATGATACGCTATTCAGACGTGGAATGGTTCTGAAGATTAACAGCTACACACAGAGGTTGAGAGAACCCATCCCAACATGCTACACCACTGCAACCTCCAGCTGCCGGATACCCCAGGAGACCACCAGTGCAAGGCCCTCCCCCCACTGTGGGTCTGATAAATACCGACACGGCCCATACCTCTCACATCACTGGGACCCCTCGGTCACCCAGTTGCTCGTGATCCAGCCGAGGTTACCCCCCTCTGCTAGCTTTGCAGGCACAACACAAGCCGGAAAAGGCGCAACTTTGCAATGTTATAACCTTATTTTATAATTACTAAAGAAACTGATATAGCTGAAACCATTTACCCTTAGTTTGAGGTACCTTAATATCTTTTATGTGTCAAACACACAGTATCACGACTAATATTTTCTGTGAAAAAACAATTCTCCTGAACCTCTACATCACAACTTTCACGGCAGGTAGGCGGGCCCCTTAAGTAGCTCACGACTTCCACTCCTCATCAGAGTGGGGACTCCTCTGAGTCACCCCCCTGTCAGAGCGCACGCCGGGACCGTGGCGCCGAGCTCCTCGTGGTTCGCAGCTTCACCACAAGATCGAGCCACAGGGCTGGGTGAGCCCCGCCGCGCTGCAGTTCGACCCCAGCGGCGGGTCGTACGTGACGGTGCTGAGCCAGCCGCAGGGGGGGCAGCTGGGCGACTTCAACCACGTGACCCTGGTGAGGGACGGCGTCGAGACGCCCCTCACGTCGGGCGCCTACGTCGTCGTCAGCGTCTACGGCTGGGATGCCGCCACCGGCAACATGTGAGCAGCCAGCGGGTTGCCTACTGCAGATGACATATTTTCTTTGTAACCCCCTCCACAACAATTTATTTAAATACCCATATGGCACTTGTTTATGCAAAAACTGATTACCCTTGTCGATAACCTATTTGTAGGATATTCACCACACAGTGTCCTTGAAGTGATCTAGAACCACCCCACTTCCTCTGCTTGATGAAACTAAACCATTTATTACACAATGTGGAGGTACACACTGGAGGTTACAATTTGTAGCAAATATGGTGACGAAAAACATGCAAAGAGTATTATGGTTGTCTTTCATTACACTCTGATGAATCATCATCTTGATTTACCCTATCGAGCTGTATAATAAGTTTCGCTTAAAAAAAGTGATAGTTATATTTTTAGTGTATTCAAAATTACGAACCTGATATCATGACTGCAGATTTATTTAGGTCACTGTGATGTCGAGCCCTTGTGATGTCCGCAGATACTTCTTGGCGACGGGCCGGAACTCGTCCACCCAGAGGCACGTGTATGCAGTGTCCCAGGATGGCTCAAGTGACACCTGCCTGTCCTGCTCGGTGCGAACCCCAGAAGGCAATCCTTGCGCCTATGCCTCCGCGTCCTTCAGCAAGGACTTCTCTCACTACGCCCTGGTCTGCTCCGGCCCAGACCCCGCCTTCGCCGAGGTGTACAAGGTACATGAGACCGCAAGCACTGTGGCAGGGACATCGGGACTCAGACATTCGGGTTAGGTTGTGTCGGGACACAGCTGCAAGTTTGTAACCTTTATACATCGTGTTCATGGGATGTTAAAAAAATGACGTATTTCCAATCACTGGTTTATAATTTCAACAATGTTATTTATGTTATAATTTTAGTACATACTATACTGCATCCGATCTCTTATTGGTAGGGGCATGCACTCATATCAGTCTGGGGAATGTCATTCATCTTAGCTATCTTCTTCTCACTGCAGTGTCCAGTCCATTCAGCACTGGTGAGTGGCATCTTTTTGGAACTGCCACAAACTTTTACTTCTTCTGATTATTTGTGCTTTCAATTTAGATTGCAACGCTGATTACACGTGCCTCGACATTGTAATTTTTTTTCCCATTATTCTTTGTGATTTTTGTTCAATATTTTTATATCATACACATTGTAAAAATGTATAAAATATTGTTAAAATATGTCACTGGTTCTGCAGAAAAAGAATTTTATGTGATTCAATATGGTTAGTGCATGTGTCCAATATCTGCTCTCAAAGTAGATGAGTCAGCTGGAATCGAACATTCGAAAATTTGGCTTATTACTCATAATAACTTGTAAATTTACAAAATCTGTTTGTAATGGTGCATGCATAAACTCTTATCCTACATACACACACACACATGTATATGGAAACTCGAATATATTAAGTCCAGTTTATATTTTGTGACATTTCAAATCCATCCTATTTTCATTACTCTCCACTTTTAAAACTGGCATCCCATTTCATATGATGTATTCATATCGAAAAAAAATAATAGAGTGCAGGCTACTATGGAGAGTTTCTTCAACCTTCCTTGGTCACAATCCGCTTGAATGTATTCTCTCCACCAATATGTTTTCCATCCCTCTACTTCCCCTTCCATACCACGTACCGCTCATGCTGCTTACCTCCATGCTGGCAGCTCGCAAGATGTTTGGCTCGCACTATATTTTAATATGAACCCCATTTCTGTATCTACAACCAAGGTAATTTCTTCTACAGGTCTGTAAGATCGATGTTATGATTTTTGGCGCAGTAAAAGGTAGCAATGTGGCACAGTGGGACAATGGACTCGCATTACAGAGCACCTGTGTTGCCATTCTGGTCCGGTCTTGCAGGATTTCCCGAAGTAACTCTAAGCAAACGCTGGGATCTTATTAAAGGTCACGGACCTTTACTTTCGTAATATCTTTGTTCTGTGTTGTTGAGTGTTTCCATTTGTAATGACCTCACTGTCGACAACAACCCGTTCATTTTTTTTTTTCAGCTGTGAACACAATTTAATTATTTAGAGGTGTATTTTTTCTACATGGAGATGGATGAACTCAATCTCCCAATCAAAGGAATCTAAGGAAAGGATTCGGCCATGGTCTACAATAAGTATAGACCTAAAAAATTCGCGGATTCATTTCGCGACAGTCTGGAATCCAAAAAAACGTTTGCCTTTTATACTGCATCAGTGATTGGGCCAAAGTTTATCTGAATGACACTCGGCCAATGAAAAACTCAACAAAAGAAGTATCAAATCACTAGCGTCCCAGTTAACAGGCGTCACGAGTCAGCAGCCAATGAGCAGGTGTAGTTTTCCCGCGTGCGTAGAGGATCATGGAGTCTATCCTACAGGTCATTGAAATCGCGAATTTTTCCGGTCTCTAACAATAAGGAATCATAAAAGAATTTGCCTGGAGTGATTCCGGGGCAAACCGTGGAGTCATCACGAAACGAACGTGGCCGGGCACAAGTGACGTCGGCGGTGAAGCTGATCCCGAAAAGGTGATGAGTGATGGTAACCGCTGCAGACGACGACGGCGCGTGTTGCAGGCGACAGGGCTGGATGCGCAGCCACTGCTGTGGGAGGACAACGAGGCGTACCGGAGGAACGTGTCGTCGCGGAGCTACCCGGAGCTGTACACCACCCAGGTGCCGGTGGACGGTGGGTTCACCGCCACGGCGAGGCTGTGGCTGCCGCCAGGCCTGGACCGCAGCGGCGCCACCAAGTACCCGCTGCTCGTGTTTGTGTGAGTCTCCGTCGTCTCTGTCTCTCTTCTAGCACTCTGCTCCCCCAATTGTGCTTTACAAGCTTCTGTGAACTATTGCTGAATGTACTTTATCAAAGTCATCAGAAACACTCTGTTCCCCCAGTGCGTTACAAGCTTCTGTGAACTATTGCTGAATGTATTTTATCAAAGTCATCATAAACACTCTGTTCCCCCAGTGCGTTACAAGCTTCTGTGAACTATTGTTGAATGTACTTTATCAAAGTCACCAGAAACACTCTGTTCCCCCAGTGCTTTACATGCTTCTGTGAACTATTTTTGAATGTACTTTATCAAAGTCACTAGAAACACTCTGTTCTTCCAGTGCGTTACAAGCTTCTATGAACTATTGTTGAATGTACTTGATCAAAGTCACCAGAAACACTCTGTTCCCCCAGTGCGTTACAAGCTTCTGTGAACTATTGCTGAATGTACTTGATCAAAGTCACCAGAAACACTCTGTTCCCCCAGTGATTTACATGCTTCTGTGAACTATTGCTGAATGTACTTTATCAAAGTCACTAGAAACACTCTGTTCCCCGGTGTTTTACGAGCTTCTATGTATTAGGCTGTATAGAATGCTAAATGTACTTTATCAAAGTCACCAGAAACACTCTGTTCCCCAGTGTTTTACAAGCTTCTATGAATTAGGCTGTAGATATTGCTAAACGTATTTTATCAAAGTCACCAGACCCGTATTTCGATCTTCTCTCTTATACATGCCCAGCACTGTTTTTCGGACGAAAGCGGGTACGTATATTACCCATGACAATGATACACCTGAAGAGGCCCACCTAGTCAAGTTTGTATTTATGTAAGTGGGGCAGGATCATAGGTGCGATGCAGTTTCAACTCTCAGTGCAAGGCATTTAACCGGAATGCAATCTCCTGATACTGTGTAAGGCAGCTGTGAGATTTGAGCAGTGATCAAAATGTTATATGGCAGAGAAATTAAAATAAATTTTTGCTGGAAGTCCCTTGACTGCATTTGAAAAATTTCACCGGAAGTTTCATACCTACAATTTATTTTGAAAACACTTGTTTTGGCTATTTTTACTGTTATAAAATTATAGTTTAAAAATTAAGTGAGAAAATAGATCCACTCACCCACATTCAGAAAGTGGCTGTTCCATAAGTTATAATATACCAGTGCAGACACATAAAGGTTTTCCGGAAATCGATGGGCATAAATTTAATGGTTGGCATGTGTTCTGGCCCCAGCTACAACACTGTGTGGTCGTGTGGAAGATGACAGCTGTGGGGTGGTTGGTCTTCTCTCACCTGGTACTGTGGAACGTGGTCGTATCCCGTGGGGACTGAAGGGGTTGGGAAGGGGGGACCTTCAGGCTGCTAAGGACCCTCTTGCTACACACAAAGGACTCAGTGCATTTCGCAGCATTAGAGATGTTGGACATGTCTGTGCGCAATGACGTAATTCGTAACTACATATTTCTCCGGTAAATAAGCATAAGGAAACGAATGTAATTGTTTCATTATGCTGTCAAACAGCAGGAATCACAAGGATTTTTTTTGTTGTGGAAACATAAGTCTGGAAACACAATCGTGCAAATTTACAGACTCGAACAATAGCAAGCAAATTTAGATTTCCGAGGCAGAGAAAATGTATGCTGGCAACGCCGTGGAAACAGGCCCATTGCGAACCTAGGCCCGAGGAAAAGTGCACCCATTGAATCCTCCTATACTGGAGGAGGGGGAGTTGACGATGTCACAGGAGCAGGAGTCGCTCCGTGGAGGCTAGGCCCGAGGAAAAGTGCACCCAATGAATCCTACTGTACTGATGGGGGGGGGGGGAGGGGGGAGTTGACGATGTCACAGGAGCAGGAGTCGCTCCGTGGAGGCTAGGCCCGAGGAAAAGTGCACCCAATGAATCCTACTGTACTGATGGGGGGGGGGGGAGGGGGGAGTTGACGATGTCACAGGAGCAGGAGTCGCTCCGTGGAGGCTAGACCCGAGGAAAAGTGCACCCAATGAATCCTACTGTACTGATGGGGGGGGGGGGGGAGGGGGGAGTTGACGATGTCACAGGAGCATGAGTCGCTCCGTGGAGGCTAGGCCCGAGGAAAAGTGTGTGCCGGCAGCAAGGAGACATTTATGAGTGTGACGTCATCGCTAAACAAGAATCTTGCCTCCTTCTTCCTCTCCTTCTTATTGCCCCCTCCCTGGTGGTCAGTACTGCCTTCCCTCCTTTTCTCCTACTCCAGTCTTCTCTCTGCGCATGCGCTCTATCGGCCGGTCGCCCTGGTAATTGCAACATCTGCCTGACGTTCTTATTATTTTAGGTTCGAACGAGGTAACATGTAAATAATTGGGTAGCAGGTAGTTCTCTGTGTCCGACGTGTGTGGGCAGCACGAAGGTTAGGGTATGTGATTAAATTTGGATTAGCCTTTTTCCTAAATTTGTTTTTTTGGATTGCCTTCGGAAATTTTGTTTGGGCTTACCATTAATTATATCGTGTAGGAACCATTTTTGTGCAATAATGTAGCTCAGTCGTTTGATGGGCTGTATTGCCTTTGGGCTTTGCCCAGTGTTATCAAGTTTTTTTTTTTTTAAGGTCAACTTTAATGTTCACGAGTGGTCGGTGCGAGGCACACTCTATGTTAAAAGGTACGGCGGGCCCGGCTCCAAGCAGATAACTGACGCCTTCACGCTGAGCTTCGGCACGTACCTGGCGACGAACCGCAGCGTCATCTACGGCCTCGTCGACGGGCGCGGCTCGGGTCTGCGCGGCAACAAACTGCTGTTCCAGCTGAACAACCGGCTGGGCACCGTCGAGATCCAGGACCAGATCTCCGTCACCAGGTGAGAGCGAGCAGCGTCGCAGTGCAGCCTCACGGGGGTCGGGAGACAAGGACATCCAACTGTATTCACTGCACCACGACAGGTGAGCAGCCAGTGAGGGGTGTCCGAGGGGTCAGGACCAGATCTCCGTCACCAGGTGAGAGCCGCGTCGCCAGTGCATCCTCATGGTGGTTGGGAGACAAGTACATCCCACTGCATTCACTGCACCACGACAGGTGAGCAGCCAGTGAGGGGTGTCCGAGGGGTCAGGACCAGATCTCCGTCACCAGGTGAGAGCCGCGTCGCCAGTGCATCCTCATGGTGGTTGGGAGACAAGTACATCCCACTGCATTCACTGCACCACGACAGGTGAGCAGCCAGTGAGGGGTGTCCGAGGGGTCAGGACCAGATCTCCGTCACCAGGTGAGAGCCGCGTCGCCAGTGCATCCTCATGGTGGTTGGGAGACAAGGACATCCCACTGCATTCACTGCACCACGACAGGTGAGCAGCCAGTGAGGGGTGTCCGAGGGGTCAGGACCAGATCTCCGTCACCAGGTGAGAGCCGCGTCGCCAGTGCATCCTCATGGTGGTTGGGAGACAAGGACATCCCACTGCATTCACTGCACCACGACAGGTGAGCAGCCAGTGAGGGGTTTCCGAGGGGTCAGGACCAGATATCCGTCACCAGGTGAGAGCGAGCAGCGTCGCAGTGCAGCCTCACGGGGGTTGGGAGACAAGGACATCCCACTGCATTCACTGCACCACGACAGGTGAGCAGCCAGTGAGGGGTTTCCGAGGGGTCAGGACCAGATATCCGTCACCAGGTGAGAGCGAGCAGCGTCGCAGTGCAGCCTCACGGGGGTTGGGAGACAAGGACATCCCACTGCATTCACTGCACCACGACAGGTGAGCAGCCAGTGAGGGGTTTCCGAGGGGTCAGGACCAGATATCCGTCACCAGGTGAGAGCGAGCAGCGTCGCAGTGCAGCCTCACGGGGGTTGGGAGACTAGGACATCCCACTGCATTCACTGCACCACGACAGGTGAGCAGCCAGTGAGGGGTTTCCGAGGGGTCAGGACCAGATATCCGTCACCAGGTGAGAGCGAGCAGCGTCGCAGTGCAGCCTCACGGGGGTTGGGAGACTAGGACATCCCACTGCATTCACTGCACCACGACAGGTGAGCAGCCAGTGAGGGGTTTCCGAGGGGTCAGGACCAGATATCCGTCACCAGGTGAGAGCGAGCAGCGTCGCAGTGCAGCCTCACGGGGGTTGGGAGACTAGGACATCCCACTGCATTCACTGCACCACGACAGGTGAGCAGCCAGTGAGGGGTTTCCGAGGGGTCAGGACCAGATATCCGTCACCAGGTGAGAGCGAGCAGCGTCGCAGTGCAGCCTCACGGGGGTTGGGAGACTAGGACATCCCACTGCATTCATTGCACCACGACAGGTGAGCAGCCAGTGAGGGGTTTCCGAGGGGTCAGGACCAGATCTCCGTCACCAGGTGAGAGCGAGCAGCGTCGCAGTGCAGCCCTCATTGGTAGAGACACCGGAAATTTCGCGGATTCATTTAGTCGCAAGATAGAACGCAAACCTTCACACTCTCGCACTGTGTTCATGATTGGCACTCAGTTGTTTGGACACGCCCCTCTACGATCGTGAGCCAATGACAGTGGCGTAGCCAGGATTTGTGTATGGGGAGTGTTATGAAGCATGGCCCCCCCCACCCTCCCCCGTATTAAAGCGGGGGGGTCCGGGGGTCCTCCCCCGGGAAAATTTTGATTTTAAGGTGTAAAATAGAGCTATTTTAGCAGTTTTCGGTAATTAAATTTAAATTTTGTAATGGTAAAATTTTTATTAATTTTAATATGAAATTTGTTTGAGTGATGAATAAGAAAAAATTAAAAGATTTGGTGCTAGGGGGGGCTTGAACCCCTAAACCCCCCCCCCCTGGCTACGCCCCTGGCCAATGATGCCCAGCTAGGAGAGAAGTAAGCGAATCAGGTAGTGCCAAATAACATGGATAAAAATGTTCTCGCTAAGAAATCAACCAATGGGAAAGTAAACATGGGTCGAGCACACCTATAACTTTGTATTCTATCCGGAGGCCAGAAGAATCCGCGAAATTTACGGGTCTCTGCTCATTGGGCATCTTACTGCATTAACTGCACCACAACAGGTGGTCGCAGTGCGTCCTCAGGGGGGTCGGGAGACAAGGACATCAAACTGCATTCACTGGACCACGACAGGTGAGCAGCGAATGAAGGAGTGTCCGAGGGGTCAAGACCAAAGAACAAATCCATCCATTTGTTTCTTTTCATACAACTCTACAATTGCATTCCGAGCTTGACAAATTTTGCACACGTGACCTTCAAAACAGGAGGAAGTGTCTACTTGAGATTTTAAAATATCTTCCCTCACATCCTTTGTTTTCCAGTCCTTACAGTAGAATTATACTATACTTCGTTAAATATTGCATACCTGACAATCATTATAAGAGTGAACTTACTGCATACATCTGATCTTGAAAAATACCTACATCCATCCTCTTCAATAGAACTTTAAAATGCAAGGCCCATTTATTGTTTTTTTTTACTGTGGCTATAAGTAGTTTTGTTTTGGTTGTATTCTACTTAAACAAAATCTGCAGTTTTATTCGAGCTTGGTAAAATCTATCACAATAATTGATATCAGGTGAAATAGGAGGACGATTACAGCCTACTTGAGATTTCTATTAAAATATCCCTTTATAACCTCTTTATATATACTGCATAAAGCCCATACTCTGCAAGGTAAGTCAACTAGCATATTATATAGAGAGATGCTTGTCATGCATGCACGAAAGCCATCATTGACTTACAGTTTGCCTTAAGAAGTATCAAAATCAGCTGGCGTGCACATGGCCATTCCCTTTTCATTTATTTAATTTATACACTTCAACATAAACAAATTTGATGCAGAAGATACATAAATGCACTGGTAAAAAAACGGGAATCATTTACTGCACTGAAACTTAGATATAAAAAAAGTGCTGCGAGGGTACATAACCTCAGAAACCCACCGACTTCTTCCGCCATGACAAACATTATTTCACAAATGTATTGAACTTTGTGCACGTGAATCGTATCCATACTAAGTTCTTGGACGAAACGTAATCCATCTCTTCCCTCTTCTCCATTTCCCCTCCCTGCCACAAATCTGTTCTTGGCTGCAACGCACGTTTGAAGTGGAAATGCGCACTTCAATATTATCATCCACCTTGAATGATGAATTGAAATATTCAATTCATTCACTTGAAAACAAAATAAAACCAAACAATAAAGTACACGATGGAGGTTCACACGTGAGGATCACAGCTGCAACATACACGGCGATGCGAAACCTGCAAAGAGGTACATTTGTCTGACTCTCCACTTTATTCGTTAGTCCCCCCCCCCCCCCACCGTCCTTCCATCCTTTCTTTGTCGTAAAGCTCAGCAATACTGGGCGTCGGACTTCTCGTACTGCTCTGATGACATGACATGTAACTCACCATCTTGGCGCGTCGTGCCGCAGGTTTCTGCAGGAGACTCTCCCATACGTGGACGCGGAGCGCACGGGCATCTGGGGCTGGAGCTACGGCGGCTACGCCACGGCCATGGCGCTGGCCAGGGACACAGGGGGCGTGTTCCAGTGCGGCGCGTCCGTGGCACCCGTCACCAGCTGGATATACTACGGCGAGTTCCCTCTCAGGCCACAAAGCCGCCTGCCCCCCGACTGCCTTCGTGGTGGCAGTCCCGTGGCAATTCGTGATGGGGACGATCACCCACAATTTTCAACCACATCCCCCCGATGAAAGCCCCGAAAAACTTAAAAAAAAAAAAAAAAAAAAAAAAAAAACGTTTTCTCCCATTGGCGAGATGGGGCAGGTGGAGGAGGGGTTGTTTGATGGTAGCGACCATTTTCTAATTCAAAAAAATTGGCTGTCTGTAAAGTCGGTTTACGGACGATAGTTTATCGTGACGTCACAACAAAACATTGATGAAATGATTGCATACTTTTATGAATAAAATTGAATAATTTTTTTATTGAATTATCATTATTTTTTATGGATACAAAAAAAGGAGTGAAATGAAATCTACAATTGAATTGATAAATTTACTTTTGTTTGCACTCATTAATTCGAATATGTTTATTACTTTAACGAAGAGATTATTTTAACTATAACTTTTATACTAATTTGCTATTTTAATTATTCCAATCTGTGTTATTCTGTTAAGGATAGGACGATGATAGGAAAAGTAGGGAACGAATGGGAGTGTTTCAAGTTTAATGTGCCTCGAAAAAGTCAAATCGATGGTTGTTCCAATCGAGTGGAAGAGAGATAGATTCGGCGCAAGCGTACAATGTGCGTAACGGGACACAGCGTAACGGGACAATGTGCGTAACGGGACACAGCGTAACGGGACAATGTGCGTAACGGGACACTTTTTAGTGCGTGAAGCCGGCGTTCATCGAATTTTTAGACGTTCTCACGTCAATAAAACTATCGATAACAAAAATAGTCTGCTCCATAGTTGCGACAATGACATTTCAAGACACCAGAAATCTGCGTAAAAACCTAAGTGGCCCATTATATAATCAGGATAATATTTGTGTTGGTGAGGTGGGATGATATGTACCATTCTCGCTGGTGCTTCTAGCGCAATATCGCCTCTGCGCGCAGGGCTCTGAACTGGCGCGCAGTCTTCTTGTCATGAGATTCGACAAGTAATCAAAACGTTTTACTGCGGAGAACTGCAGAAAAAATATGCAATGCAAGATTCTTGACTGCTTTCAAGAATCTCTAACAGGTGTTTAGTGCCTGAAATTTATTATAAACACGCGACTTTCAGCTACCTTCACTCTTCTAAAATTAAAAGTTCAAAAATGAAGTCTGGAAACGAAACTAATCATCTGACACTAGGTTATTCTTAAAGGATTTTTTGTCAAGTTTCTACTCGGATATCTTGAGCCTTTTTTTAAAATCCCGTGGTTTGTTCTGAAACTCTGCATGCCATATGTGTAGCTCTTCACTTCTGTTTGGCTCTGCTACAACTCGAGATAACATTCACCCTGCAACTGCGACGATCTCTCCTATTTCGGGGGAGTGGGAGTGTATAACGGGATCCGTGCCGCAGACTCAATCTACACGGAGCGCTTCATGGGGCTGCCGACGGCCGAGGACAACGCGGCCGGCTACGACGAGGCGGACGTCAACCGGCGGGCGGAGAACTTCAGGGACAAGGGGTTCCTCCTGCTGCACGGCACGGCGGACGACAACGTGCACTACCAGCACTCCATGGCGCTGTCCAGGAGCCTCGAGCTGAAGGACATTCTCTTCTCTGAAGTGGTGGGCGACACCGCTGACGAGCGCTGCCCACTCTCCCGATCATCACACCTCATATGCCTCCGTTCATCAGATCTTGATCCCTCAGAAACAAATAAAAGGCCACATTATCACATCTCATATGACTCTGTTCAACAGATCTTGATCCCTCATAAACAAATAAAAGGCCACATTATCACATCTCATATGACTCTGTTCAACAGATCTTGATCCCTCAGAAACAAATAAAATACCACATTATCACACCTCATATGACTCTGTTCATCAGATCTTGATCCCTCAAAAACAAATAAAAGGCCACATTATCACGTCTCATATGACTCTGTTCGACAGATCTTGATCCCTCAGAAACAAATAAAATACCACATTATCACACCTCATATGACTCTGTTCATCAGATCTTGATCCCTCAAAAACAAATAAAAGGCCACATTATCACGTCTCATATGACTCTGTTCGACAGATCTTGATCCCTCAGAAACAAATAAAAGGCCACATTATCACATCTCATATGACTCTGTTCAACAGATCTTGATCCCTCAGAAACAAATAAAATACCACATTATCACACCTCATATGACTCTGTTCATCAGATCTTGATCCCTCAAAAACAAATAAAAGGCCACATTATCACGTCTCATATGACTCTGTTCGACAGATCTTGATCCCTCAGAAACAAATAAAATACCACATTATCACACCTCATATGACTCTGTTCATCAGATCTTGATCCCTCAAAAACAAATAAAAGGCCACATTATCACGTCTCATATGACTCTGTTCATCAGATCTTGATCCCTCAAAAACAAATAAAAGGCCACATTATCACATCTCATATGACTCTGTTCAACAGATCTTGATCCCTCAGAAACAAATAAAATACCACATTATCACACCTCATATGACTCTGTTCATCAGATCTTGATCCCTCAAAAACAAATAAAAGGCTACATTATCACGTCTCATATGACTCTGTTCGACAGATTTTGATCCCTCAAAAACAAATAAAAGGCCACATTACCATACCTCATATGCCTCTGTTCATCAGATCTTAATCCCTCAGAAACAAATAGAAGGCCACATTATCACATCTCATATGCCTCTGTTCAACAGATCTTGATCCCTCAAAAACAAATAAAAGGCCACATTATCACACCTCATATGCCTCTGTTCATCAGATCTTGATCCTTCAAAAACAAATGAAAGGCCATTGTTACCTATTCAACTAAAAATCAAACTGTTTACATTTCAGAGTTTTAACTGTGTATGTGTCAGGTTAAACCTGTGAGTCTTAATAAGTCAGCAAAACAAATAAATACTGAAAGCTTTTTATTGATTCTACATTTTTAGGGAAATTTTATTATATAACACATTACGACTTATCACATAAAATTTTCATCCCAACAAATTTAAGTTATAAAAATTTGATTAATAAATTTTAAAAAACTTAATTTTGGCTATTTCATATACAAATGTACTGGAAAATTATTGTCATTTTAATACCAAAAAAAAACTAATAAAATATACAATTTATAATAATGAAATTCTTAAAATCGAACTTTTGATCAGTTATAAAGACTCTTGTAAAATTATATTTTTGCTGCAGTGAAAAAAATCAACAACTTATAATGCAAAATCGATGTAGGCCTATTAATCGTAATAATAATATGTTGATTTTGAATGGATCCAAAACTAATATTATTCATCAGTCTGTGGGCAGTCCTTAAACATGATTGTGATTATAGTTCTCCTCCCCCTATTCATGAAATTATGGTATTTCATTTTGTACATTTTATGTGCTAATTAATATTTCAATGTGAGAGTATATTGCAGCACAAGGGTTAAATATTACAGTACAAAAGAGGGTACCAACTCTCAGTTACATAACAAAATGGAAAAATATAAAATAAAATCATAAGATTTTAGAAATTTTAATTTCTAACGCTTTTTTTTAATATTCGTCACTTCAGTAAAAAAATTGTAAAATACTATCTTATGGCATTAAAATTGTAAGTAGATTATACACATTCATAATTAATATTTTTATAGTGGGTTAAAACATTTTTTAAGAAACCATTCCTCCAAATGACAATAATTTTACAAAAGCAGGCCATTGCGCTTCATACAGTGGGCCTTTGTTTTCTAATTTTCTATGAAAAATTCTCACTATACACAATTTTCACAGCAATAAGACTTAAACGTTCTATTGAATACACCAATGCCTCCTTCAAAGCTCTGTTGTACTTATGATTTTTTCTGCGACATACAAAGAAGATCTAAATAACGCACATGTTTCTGAAGTGTTTAATCCACGACTAACAGTTTTGTAATCTTATTAATTACAATGGTTCCAAAATAAATCGGAAACGTACACATTCCTTAAAAATCATGAGCTATGATATAACATGTTGGGAGAGAAAACTCGCCATCTGATTTACTACATGGAAGCTAAAACACCAATCACACACCAATCACGTACATAACTATATTCATTGTTTGTTTAATTTATTATAATGTTTGTTATGCTGTTAGAAAAGATTATTTTTTTCATTGTTCCTCTTCATTTTCAGAGCTACCCGGACGAGAACCACAGCATAGGGACCTTTCCCTTCCACGTTTATCTCACAATGGACAACTTTTGGAAGAAATGCTTCAAGTGAACCTCGCCACCGATGTTTGTAAATTTGCTTGATAAATATTTAATGGATACAAACACGAGCTTTATTCATTAACTCGTACTTGATTTCTTGGTTATTCCTTTAAAACAACAACATAGCATGGCTAAGATCATAGAACCTAAGGTTCATCCATCGGAAGCCGTCTAAAAATTCATGGATCTGGGTACTGGTCAGCTACAAGACGTTCCTCCGGATACACGGCACTACCAGCACTCTATGGAACTTGCAGAGAGCATCGAGCTCAGGGCCGGTGCAAGGTTAATTGGCGCCCTAGGCGAAAAACCTTAAGGTCCCCCCCCCCCCCCCGCCCGGACACCCCAAAAAATTTTTTCCTTGCCTCAAAATACATCACGTAAGCCTACGATTTTGTCAACAATCAAATGTAAGCAGGCTTGTTTTTTTTTTTTACTTTTTTACTTATTACAAATCATAAACAGGTCACCGTGGACTTTTAATAATTACTTATATCAATATAAACATTCCGAATTGTTACAAAAATCCATTTTCATCTAGTTTCAATAATCGTTAAACATATTGTATCAGCTGTTATGTGTCGTGCTGCGCCGCCCCCAGCTACTTGGCGCCCTAGTCGGTTACCTAGTTCGCCTATATGGACGCGCCGGCCCTGATCGAGCTGGAAGAACATACTCTCCACTGAACTGGTATACGATATCGCTGACGAACGCTACCTATCGCTAGAAGCCTATTCGCATTAAACTCCCTATCATAACAACTCAATTTATCCTCTTCTTCAGATTATGATTCCAATTTCTACTTCTGAAAGAAACTGTAACGCCTGGTTTATCCATCCGCATACTAAATTTTTGATCGTTACTATACGTTCACCAATGCATTAAAAATATTTAAAGTTTAGACTTGAAAATAAATAAAATAAAGTTCAGTCCAATAATTACAGTCTGTTGATATCCTAGAAGTACAAGGAAAAGCACCCTTCAGCTCCTAATATAGGTGGACGTTATAAAATCCCACTGCAAATGAATCTCATAAAAATGGTTACATAGTAATTAAATTCACAAAACCTAATCAACACTGCAATGAAACAATGATTGGCTTGCTTGTATACAAATTCAATGATAATGGATTGTTGATTAAAATAAATGTGAGTTAAAAAAAAAGTAAAATCTGAATTTATTCACACTGGATTCCCAAATTACAAATTAAATATAGCAATAATCATAATAATTATAATATTTTTCCCACGGTTAAAGTATCTATCAACATCCATAACGAAATTATTATATTCTCAGTCATCAGTTCTAATGGCATCGATGAAATAGATTTATTACAACTTACTTAACGTCATATGCATAGGGACAGGAAAAATTCGCGGGTTCAATGACCTCTAGGATGAACTCCATAGTTCTACGTACAACGTACACTCGGTCAAATGTCTCCCACTCATTGGCTGCTGTCTTGTGAGACGTCCCAACGTAGCAGCCTGTGATTCGATAAAGCTTTGGTCGGATGTTTCTCATTGGCACAGAGTCATCCAGGTGAGTTGTGAGCCAATGTCAGAGGCAGCACTGAGGTATAACTATTTGTATTTTAGCCTATCGCGAAATGAATTCACAAATTTTTCCGGTCTCTACATATGCATATTGGCATAACATTAAACTTTATTTTGAATTTGGCTCTCCCTCTCCAGATCCCATAATCATTTTATGAACTTTTTAATAATATTATTAAAGCTTTCAAGGTTAAATTTTATCAAAACGCAATGGCTAAATTACAGGCAAAAATAGGGCATCAACTCTCACTTACATAATAATGTAGGGAAGATTAAAAAAACTCAGATATTTTTAGATATTATTGTTCTGGGTGGCAGTGATCGCTAAAGCGTAGAGACCGGAAAAATTCGCGATTTCGATGACCTGTAGGATATAATCCATGATCCTCTATGCACTCGGGAAAATTACATTTGCTCATTGGCTACTGACTCGTATCACCTGTTAACTGGGACTCTAGTGATTCGATACTTCTTTTGTTAAGGGTTTTTCATTGGCCGAGTATCATTCAGATAAACTCTGGGCCAATCACTGATGCAGTAAAAGGGCAAACGTTTTTGGATTTTAGACTATCACGAAATGAATCTGCGATTTTTTCCGGTCTCTACTAATGCGTCATGCTTGCATGCAGAGGGTCGTGGGTTTGATCCCCACATAACGGCATAATTCAAATTCACGAGTGCTGAGTCGGTATACAAGTGGTTTTTTTTGCCAACTATCTGATCTCTCATTATACTGCAATAAGGCATGTGCCTGCGACAGCAATAGTTTCCTTGTGATTGGCGGCCGTCTGCAAGAGAAGCCATTGTACTGTTTGGCCCTGGCCAATCAGGACGCGTTTGCTTCCACGCTCTGGATGGCCGTGATTGATGCGCTGACAGTAGACATTTACCTTAAATAAACTCAGCCGAACATTAAAAAAAAACAGAAAGTGCTACAACATTTTGAAATACAGTATTTTCTATAAATATACATGACCCTAAACATAAGTTTTTTTTACATAGGGGCTGGAAAAATAAATCGCGGGTTCAGTTGCCTGCAGGATGGACTCCAAGATCATCTGCATTCTCGGGCAAACGTCGCCTGTTCATTGGCTGCTGACTTGTGAGGCGTCTCAACTGTGTCCCTTGTGATTCGGTACAATTTTTTTTTTTGATTGAGGGTCTCTAAATGGCAAAGAGTCCTCCAGATTAATAATGAATTAGCAGAAGCAGCAAAATGGTGTATTTATTTGGATTTTAGGGAATTTTTTTTTCGGTCTCTATGTATGAAACGGCAACAGAGGTTTGTTGGTCGAAATCCTACCCATTCTGTACAAGCGAGACAAAAAATTGTTGTGAACACACTATAGATAGAGACCGGAAAAAATCGTGGATTCATTTCGCGATAGGCTATAGAATAAAAATACGTTTGCCTTTTTACCGCATCAGTGATTGGGCCACAGTTTATCTGAATGACACTCGGCCAATGATAAACTTTCAACAAAAGAAGTATCGAATCACTAGTGTCCCAATTAACAGGTGACGCGAGTCAGTAGCCAATGAGCAGACGTAATTTTCCCGCGTGCATAGAGGATCATGGAGTATATCCTACAGGTCATTGAAATCGCGAATTTTTCCGGTCTCCAACTATAGAGGTAGACATTACGAGAGTAGCGTCAGCGAAAACAAACTACTCTTGCCCCTCCTACCAGGGGTGGATCAAAATGGGTGACCCGTTGGCGTGTTTAAACTTCACCCCTCCCCTCTTTCTGACCCCTGCATCATCATCAGCGTGCGTCTGCGAGATTCCATCAACGGACTGGATGTTCATCGCCGTAATTCACTGGCCTCTGCGCTGCGATACGAAATGAGAGCAGAGCCTCCCCCCACCCTCTGCTACCGTTCTGCGTGTGGTTTTATCTGCGACGTCATCAGGAGGATTTACGACAGCCTAAAGGCAGCAACGTTCAGCAATGTTCAGCAACACGCCGCGCCAGCAGGAACGGCGGAGCAAGCGACTCGCTTCTGTGGTCGTCCAACAACAAGAGCAGTTTGCTGGGTTTTTGGCGAGCTGTACTCAGCAGGAAAGGAGCTGATTACTTATTCACTAGAGACCGGGAAAATTCGCGGATTCATTTCGCGATAGGCTAGAATCAAAATACTTTTGCCTTTTTACCGCATCAGTGATTGGGCCACAGTTTATCTGAATGACATTCGGCCAATGATAAACTTTCAACGAAAGAAGTATCGAATCACTAGCGTCCCAGTTAACAGTTGTCAGTAGCCAATGAGCAAATGTAATTTTCCCGCGTGAATAGAGGATCATGGAGTATATCCTACAGGTCATTGAAATCGCGAATTTTTCCGGTCTCTATGATTCACCCATCTCGCTGCCTTAGTTTGAATGGGAAATACGTACATATTTCAATTTTTTTTTTTTTTGGAAATTTAATCCAATTTATACCAAAATTATGATTTAAATTTTTTTTAAATATGATTTTTCAAATTAATTTCATTCGTTTCATTTTGTAATGCACATCAAGAGGTAATTAAAAACGCAGCACTGAGATGTCATTAAAATTTATCGTGCCTTGATTTTTTTTCTCCACACACATATAAATGTACAAGATTTGAACTTTTCTCAATATGATAATATTTCATAACTTTTAATTGATGAAAAAATTGAGTTAGTGTTTAAAACTGAGTAATTATATGTAGGTATATAACAAACGATTGTACCAAGTGTTTTGTACAAATTTGCATTTATTAACATGTTTCGCTTGGATATGAAGATGTTTTAAATGATGTTATATCAACAAAAAATGGCGTGATAATGTACGGAAAATATATATATTTTTTTTACTTTTAATTGTTGTTAAGTGTTCAGCTCTAGTTCATGAATATAAATACAGTTGTCAGAAATTTTAGGAAAATATTTACTTAATAACTGCATAATTTAACTTGAGCATCTCCTGATAATATGACGGATAACTAGGGACCGGGAAAATTCGCGATTTCAATGACCTGTAGGATATTCTCCATGATCCTCTATGCACGTGGGAAAATTACGTCTGCTCATTGGCTACTGACTCGTGTCACCTGTTAATTCGGACACTAGTGATTCGATACTTCTTTTGTTGAAAGTTTATCATTGGCCGAGTATCATTCAGATAAACTGTGGCCCAATCACTGATGCGGTAAAAAGGCAAACGTATTTTGATTCTAGCCTATCGCGAAATAAATCCGCGAATTTTTCCGGTCTTTACGGATAACCAATCAAAGTAAATCGATGAATCTCTAAAATAAATTTACACCGTTATAAAACAGTTATTTTTTTTGTAAATTTTAATTTAATTTCAAATTAGTTAAAATTAAGTAGTTTAACTAACATCTTAATAGGGCTGTAGGTATTATTAATACAAGTCCTACGAAGGAATGCCTGCATCGCGATGCGTGTTTAAGGGTGAAAATGCATCTGATTCACGAGGCTCCCTTAACGCTTCCTGCGCTCGAACGCTGACTACAGCGACCGCATCGAGTCCAACACGTTTTTTTTCTTTTTGGCGCCATTTCGTATGCGGTGTTTCACGACATCGGCGGTCATTTGCACTCACTTTCGCATCGCGCTTCGCTGGATTTTTTTTTTTTTTTTTTTCGGGGTTGGGATGTGGGAGGAGGGAGCTGTTTGATTTCTTCCCTTAGTTGCGTGTGTGCGTGTTTGATGGTGGGTGGGTGGGAAGGGCGCAGGTCTCCCCCCCCCCCAACCCACCGCAGATACGCCCCGAGACCTCGTGCCAAGTGCGCAAAGTGGTGCGATAAAAAACCAGAACTGCGGAACAGCCCTCCCCCCCCCCCAACCCGGCTCCGGATAAAATTATGTTTGCGTTGAATAAGGAGCAACGCAGCAGCAGTTAAGTATCCCTCCTTCGACCCGTGTGGCCAATACGGCAAGAATGGGCCCACCAATGAGCACAAGACCTGCAGAAACTCCCGCTGTTATCACTATAGATATTAAAAACGTCTGTACGTCGAATCACAATTTTCCCCGAATCGAAATCTTGAATGCGGATCCCGAGTTTTACCTCTGATATACCCCCTTCAATCCGAATCTGCTTATCAATATAAAAGAAATTAAAAAATTTGTTTCTTTGGTGTTATAAGCATCCACCCTTTGAATGTTAGTTTCACAAACTAAGTTTCTAGAATCAATATATATTGTCATTTTATTTATATATTACTAGAGACCTGAAAAATTTGCGGATTCATTTCGTGATAGGCTGAAATTCAAACATGTGTACAGTTCTGCTGGTTCTGCTATTGGTTCGCAGTTTAACTGGATCTCTGTGGGCCAGTGAGAGACCATCGACCAAAGAATACAAGCTACCCAGTGGAGACGCCTCACAAGTTAGCACCCAATGAATACGCGTGTTTGCTTGAGAAATGCAGAGGATAATGGAGGCTATCCTAGAGGTCATTGAATCCGCGAATTTTTCCGGTCTCTATATATATATCATGTTAAAAAAACTTCTTGAGGGATGGTAACACGATAGGTATGTACGAAGAAAATAAATTGACCTTGTAAACTTCAGAGGTTATCAGTGTTGAATTTTAAAGTTTACTTATTTCTTCTCATATTTGTCTTCAAATCTTTTCTACGAATTTTGAATCTTTCATATATTTAGGATTTTATGGTATTTGAGGATTTGATTGGTCCATTCCTAATTTGTACCCTTATCACTAGCTAGAGAGTCGGGAATTTCGAGTATTATTTCATCTGCAAATAAGACTGCAAACATGTTTAACATTTAATTACTTTGATGGTTGGATCACCGTCCTCTCGATATTCCCCTCTGCGACTGTGAGCCAGTAAACTACCAGCCAGCGGTGGAGTGAGCGAATCACATTGAACCACTCAGAAGAAAGGAAGTTTCGCTGTAAGAAATCAGCCAGCAGGAAAGCATCTGTGGATGGAGTATACATAAGCCTGACACCGAATTAGCCCGCAAAATTTCCGGACGTCCATCGCTGGCGCACAAATCATTCGACACGGCCCTGAAGATTGACAACTATCACCCATACGGGAGGGACTGGAAAAGTTCGCGGGTTCAATGACCTCCAGTACAGACTCCACGATTCTCTGCGTGCTTGGGCAAACGTCGCCTGTTCATTGGTTGCAGACTTGTGAGGCGTCTCAACTGGGTAACTTGTGATTCGATATTCCCTTGTCCAAGAGTCCTTCAGATCAGCAGAGAACCAAAAACAGAAGCAGAAAAAATGATATAATTACTCGAATTCTAGCATATCAGATATCACGACATGAATCCGTATGGGCAGGCATTTTTCGCGGAAAAAAAAATCTGATTGCATAGTAGACTGCAACAAGGTATACCCACACCAGCGGGTTCTTCCTTGTGATTGGCGACCGTCTGCGAGAGAAGTGGTTGTCTTGTTCGACCGGGCCATTCAGGACGTGTTTGCTTCCGCTGTGAATGACTGTGATTGGTGTTGTAACAACCGACATGTACCGGAAAGAAACTCGCCCAATCCCGAAACACAGACGATGCTACAGTGTTTTGACTTTCAGCTGGCCTCGGAATCTTTTCGCGAAATATGCATGGCCCTATGGATCCGCGAATTTTTCCGGTCTCTACCGATATGCTTCAAATTATTTTAAAAAAATAAATAAATCACGTGGGGAATAACAATAACACGAAATAACAGAAGCAAAATAATTTAGGGAACTGCCCGCTCGAGCACATAAATTCCCGAAACGCGACGGGTCCCGCAAGAACATGGCGAACTGCCGAGAGGGGAAAAAAATATATCGTCCATTAACTTTGAAATTCTTTTAAATATTTTGTCGCAACTTGCAGTACAGAAAAAAGAAATATGTTTGCATTTAGAGGCAAGCTTTCTCGGAGTCAAAGCTTTACGGACTCATAACCTTTAATAAATACCATGCTAACTTGTTTCAACTTCGTCGGGTCTCAAATGTGGTAGACTTTTCCCGAACGGCTGGAGACATGAAAAATTCGCAAGTTCATTTACCGATACGTTTGGTTTTTTTTTTTTTTTTTTTTTTGCTGCTTCAGCGATTAGGCCACGGTTTATCTGAATGACTGCGGGCCAATGAAATAGCATTCAAGAAATAAAGTATCAAATCACGAGCATACCAGTTAACCGGTGTCATGAGTCAGTAGCCAATGAGCAGACGTAATTCGCCCGGACGCTTAGAGGATCATGGAGTCTATCCTATAGGTGACTGAAATCAGCGAAATTTTCCGATTTCTACGAATGCCAAACACGCGATGTTTGTTTTCGACACTGACAATCACGTGAAGTTGTTTACAAACACCGTTTACTGAACCACAGTGGCAGAAGGATATGTGGAACGTCTGTTCCTTTATTTTTTACATGCTTTATTACATGCTTTATATTAGCTTCACCTGTATGTTTGTCTGTCCGTCTGTAACTCTTTCGACTAAGAGTGAGTGGCTTATCACTGTAAAATGTCCCACCAATTTCATTACGTTCGTTAGCCGAGCGGAGTCGGCCTCCGTAGCGCAGCCGACGGCCCACCGGGCTACGGTGCGGGGGCTCCGGGTTCGAATCCCGGGTAAGACATGGGTGTAATTTGTATTGTCTTAATAACAACCTTCAACCGACACTACCTTTCCACATTGACTCGGGGTGACTTCAAACTACAACTTTAAGGGGGGGAGATTGTTGGCACACTGGTGACTGTCAAAACTTGCCAGTGTGCCATCAATCTTTTTTTTAAAAAAAAAAAAAAAAAGCGGTCTAAGGCGCACGACTTCTGTGACGACAGCTTTCGGTCTCAACGATCGTGGGTTCTACTCCCGGCCACGCCGGAAAAAAAAGTTTTTTTTCCCGGTAAATTCTAAGATTATATCCATACATCTAACTGTAAATTATTCCGAGAGACTTTACCATTTCTTTGTGACGTTGCAACTCCAAATAGTTATCTCAGATGGTAATAGGTAGTGTCGGTAACTCATTTCCCTATGATAATTATACATAAATATAGTTTAAAAAAATAAAAAAACATGCTTTTAAAGAATATCAAACTAAAAAGTTAAAAATAAATATAGTTTAAAAAACTAAAAAAACATACTTTTAAAGAATATCAAACTAAAAAGTTAAAAATAAATATAGTTTAAAAAACTAAAGAAACATGCTTTTAAAGATTATCAAACTAAAAAGTAAAAAATAATTTTAAAATTTAATGTATGACAATAGTATATAAGCAATACTAGTATAAATGAGAAAAAAGCATGGGGCGCTCAATATACAAAAAATATGGCACAAAGCGCCTCAAGCTTTTTTCTCATTTATACTAGTATTGCTTATATACTATTGTCATACATTAAATTTTAAAATTATTTTTTACTTTTTAGTTTGATAATCTTTAAAAGCATGTTTCTTTAGTTTTTTAAACTATATTTATTTTTATATTGCTGTCGAATTTGAGACAAGTTATGTAACAACGAATCTAGAGTTTGAAATCAGTTTTTTAATTAGGCTGTTGCCGACTAGAAAAAGAGATTAGGCTAATTTAAATCAACACCTTATGAATAGATACAAGATTTTATGGTTTTATTTTCAGGCAAATTTCGTTTTTAAAACATGTTATTGTTTTTATTTTTCACGTGATAACGTCTTATAAATCGATGAACGCCATCTGCACACACGAAAAAGCATGACTAATTGTCACGTTCCGCCTGAGCCGAGCGTGCAAGCGAGAGCGCGTAACAAGCGATAGAGAGGCACGATCGGCTTGTGACGCATCTATCTCTCTTCCACTCCATCGGCCGATGCGTCCGAGTAGAAGAGAGACAACGGCAGCACACAACCTACACGTGAACTGTTTTGTCAGCTGTTTATAAAGTGAAGTGAAAAGTTAATGTGGTTTCCATTGTTTATTACAACAATTGCTTCCAAAAAAGGTAAATAATTCTTGTATTTTTAAGAATTTTATTAGCGATATAATCTCATGTATTTGTTTTTCGATTATGAAAAAATAGTAGCATCGGTCGGCGAGTGCAGTAATATGAGATTATGTTACAATTTTGACTAAAAAATTATTATCTCATATAAACGATTGTATAAAAAGTCAACAGCTTTTATTTAGTATTCAATGAAAAAAAAAATTGTAATTCTCGATTAACTCCTTCTTTGTATTATACAAAAAAAAAAGATAATTCAGTGATAATAAATCAATTCAATTCATAAAAGTATGCAATTTTTCATCAATGTTTTCTTATGACGTTATCACGTAAAATTATCGTCCGTAAACCGACTCTACAGACAACATACTTTTTAATATGATTATTAATAAAATATAGCAAAATACTAAAAAAAAAAAAACTAGTTGTCTGTAAAGTCGGTTTACAGGCGAGTTTAACGTGACAACGTCATAACAAATCATTGATGGACTGATTGCATACTTTTATGAATAAAATTGAATCATTTTTATTGAATTATCACTATTACTATTATCACTATCACTATGGATACAAAAAAGGAGTGAAATGAAATCTACAATTTAATTGATAAATTTACATTTATATGCACTCGTTAATTCAAATATGTTTATTACTTTAACGTAGAGATTATTTTAACTATAGCTTTTATACATGTTTTCTATTTAACTTCTTCCAATCTGTGTTATTCTGTTAAGGATATGACGATGATAGGAAAAGTAGGAAACGAATGGGAGTGTTTCAAGGATGATGTGAAGGAAAATGGCTTACCCAACACCAAGATGCAGTCAAAAATAATATATTTGCGCCACGGACTCTGCAGCAATGCTAGGAGGAACGGGTTAGCAAAGAGCAATGAAAATGTTACATTGAAATGCATGAAAACAGAATTACGCCACGGACTCGGTCGCAATGCTAGGAGGTTCATTTTACCAAATAGCAATATAAAATGAGCGTAACGGGACACAGCGCAACGGGACTTTTTTCGTGCGTGCAGCCGGCGTTCATCGATTTATTAGACGCTGTCACGTCAAAAATATGATACTTAAATGTTCCATGATTCTAATTTCTCCAAAACGGTGTCATTTTGAATGATGCACTTTTTCAATATGATGATTTGTAATAAGCATATCTAACTTTTTGGAACAACTATAATAAACCCGTTAGGTATTTCTGGGGTTTGAAAAAAAAATGTTGTTAGGTCGTAACGTAACAGTGAGTGCAGTGAAAGATAAAAAAGTAAAATATTTCCAATATTTTTTTATTTAATTGTGGTACAAACGTGACGCTCAATAAATTACTTTCATTTGATTTAATATTTAAAGGTTAGGCATTTGTCATTAGAGTTAAGTTTTGATTGAAAATGCTGATTATTTTCATGATTTTAAATGCATTTTGGTGCTTTGTGGTGTGTTAACTTGAATTTCGGTCTTATTTCGGTTTTATTACAATTCACCGTATTATATTTTCCTTGCTTATGAAGTTAAAAGACTTTTTTTTAAATTGTGGCCTATGGGACGATATAAAACAATTTTAAAATTATAAAAAAAATACATATATAAATACATAACAAGGTTTAACACCGATCAAAGCGAGTAACCCACAAAACGTTTAGTTTCACAGTACCTATGTAGACGACAGTGTTGCGATTAACGTCATCTTGAAAACCGTGGTTTTTTTATAACCTGAAGAACTTGCGCTACTTTCTGGCGCCAGGCTGATGATAGGATGTTATAACAAAATATTAGCATGACATCCAATCCAAGAACTTGTAACTGCAAAAAAAAAAAATTTTTTTGCGGGTTCGCGACTTAAAAGACATCCTTCCGCTGTTTATTTGCCACGTATTATTATTGCGTACCTACTCGTCGCGAGCACATAAACATTTACAAACGCCAAAAAAAAAAACAGACGTTTCTTTAGGATCCAAATTAAGTTGTGACGTAGGTATTCTACTGAAGGGGAAGGATAAGAAGAGGGGGGAGGAGGAAGGGGGAAAGGGGAGGGGGAACTTTTGTTTCTCGAATATTTCGAAAGTGAACTTCACGATGGCAGCGAGTAGCCTCGGGCGGTCGGCGCGGCGGCGCGGCGTGACAGAAGACATCCGGGGCTGCCACCGTGACGGCGTGACAGCAAGACGTCCTGATCTGGCTGCCCCGCAGGCGACCGCCAGCCCCGCCGCCGCAGAGACGTCGCTATGCCTGCCGGATGCACGCCGCGACGCGGAGGCGTGAAGCTACCACCGTCTCCTCCCCCCCCCCCCCTCCTTTTCCAGTGGCGGATCCAAAAGGGGGGCACCAGGGGCAAGTGCACCCCCCCCCCCCCACACCGAAAAAACCAGTTGTCTGTTACATTAATATTGCAGACAAAAATGATTGTTTCTGAAACCAATAAAATATTTTTTATATAATTAATGAATTTCTTGTAGAATCATAGAATCTGGTGGTTGGATGTTATGTGTAGTGTGAGTAGATTAAATACAAATTTAGTAGTAATTTTAAGTAATTTTTTTTTCTCTGGCTATTCTGAAATCCTAGAGTGCCCCCCCTCCGAGGTGAACCTCTGGATACGCCACTGCCCCTTCCCCCCCCCCCCCCATCTTCTTCCTGCAGGGAATCTCGTGAAGGAAGGGGGGGGGGGGCGGACCGAAAGATCAGGAAAGGTTCGGGCAATAAATTTTACTGCCAGGTTTTTCGACCAGAGTGGATACACACGAGTCGTCCGTAGTCGTCACCCCGTCTCGGTTACACACCTTTAGCACAAGTAATGTAAGAGAATACCTAAACGCCTCGCTGTCACACCTGTTGGTGTCTCTCTCTCTCTCTCTCTCTCTCTCTCTCTCTCTCTCTCTCTCCTTCGCCTGTGCTTCTGTCTCGCCTCTCGACGAGGCGCGCCCGGGCTCCATCGTCATCGATGTCTAGGGACACCTGTATCTCGCGAATACATTTCGTGTCAAGGTATTTCACAAAACACTGCGGCTTTTATCCTGTGGTTATTGGCTGAGGTCGGTGAGAGGTGTCGTCCCGCTCTTGACGGGGACAAATGAGAATGTGGTCACCGTACTGCCTGCACCCTCACAATTTGCCTCGACTCTTAAGAAAAAGCTACAGTGTTTTAGTGAAATACCTTGACATGAAATGAAATCGCGAAATACAGGGTGTCCCTATCGATGTCCCCTGGAGGCGCCCTTTTCTGTCGCGGCTGCCGTATTTGAAACCTTTGGTCCGCTGCTTCCTTCTCTCCTTGCGCAGCTAGGCCTGCTCGTGGCGCAACAAGAGACACCTTGACGACTGGTGTTCCGCGTGGTTGCGGAATAGCGGCAAAACGGTGGCGATCAGAGTCACTAGGTGATACTGCGATATCGGCTGTATCGGCGGTATCGGTGATCCGAGCCAACAGAACATCCCCTCCCCGAGTAGAGAATCCCATATATACTAATACCATATAATGAAACGGCTCAGATAAAAGCGAAAAATACTTGGAAAAAAAAATACTTACGCTCGGCTTTGAAACTAGTTTTTTTTTTAAATAAGGAATTGTATTAAAATAATGCCCATCTTGTTGAAATTCTTAAAAAATATATATATATATATTTCTTTTGACTTTGAAAATTTTAGGTTCGCGGCTTCAGCCGAAGATGGCAGCACCGTGGTTACACATTTCTGTTCCACGCGACTTCCGTTCACTCCCGCCGGGAGCCGAGATGTTGAACGTCAACACACCCCTGCTAGTGGCGACGGTTGAACCATCCTGTAGTCTACGTGTCCCCGGAAGTCACGCGACCGCGAACAGCCGCCAGGGCGCCGGTTCCTCCACACATGGCGTGTGGCGAACGCGGCGCAGGACACGGACCGAGTTTAAATAATTATTATTCCCTGACACGTATGCAGTCCGAACACGCCCCAACGTCTGCGGCGGCGAGGTTGTTGGTATTAGCAAGTCAAACCGCTCGTTCCACTTCCAGCGCGCGGGAAGTGAAGCGAGCGAGCGGGACGAGAGCTCGTTGAACTGCAAGCGGCCGCCGGAGGGCGCCCTAATTAGGGGAGTTAATTCGGGCTGTATCCGCGGCGGCGTCGATTCTTAATGGGCCCCCGCCTACCCGGGCACACACGCACGGTGTGCAGAGCTCCAGAAGAAACACAATGCTGTTTGGAAACTGCTCAAGATATCTGGGTGGGATCTTTGGTGTCCAGAATATCGGGGACGCACCACAACGCCGAAATACCACAACGCCGAACGTACAATAACGCCGAATGCCAAATTGACTACAACGCCGACAGCTAGAAAACTGCTGTGTACCACAACGCCGAATAACCACAACGCCGAAATACATTAACGCCGAAGAATGTCATTGCAGGACTGCCACAAAGGTTAGGTTAGGTAAGGTTGGCACACAAATTCATTCAGTTGTTTTTCATTTTGCTCCTGTGGCCACCCTCCCCGCAGCAACATTTTTCGGCGTTCCTGTATTTCGACGTTGTGGTACACAGCAGTTTTCGAGCTGTCGGCGTTGCTGTCAATTTGGCATTCGGCGTTATTGTACGTTCGGCGTTGTGGTATTTCGGCGTTGTGGTAACGACCCCAGAATATCTGTTTTATCACCTGGCTGGGTTCGCCTGTGCATCTCTGTGTCGTTCTGTGGTTCACATTATGTTTTTAGTGTCATCGTTGGGTTCATCTGTTTTTTCAGTGTGTTGTACATGGATTTTTTTACAGGTTCTGTTGTATTTTTCTTGTTTATGTCAGCCCACTTGTGTCCGTCCGTGCTGTCAAATGTTTCTAATTCCTTCCACGAAATTTTCTCTGGTGTATACGTGTTTAGCTTTTCACATTCCTGGCTTGTTTTCTGTGTGTTTGAATTTTCGTCTCTTTTTTTTGTCTGTTATTCAGGTTTCTTTATGACTTACAGTGTAACAAGCAATGGCTAGAGACCTGCAAAATTCGAGGATTCAGTGACCTCCAGGATATACTCTACTACACTCTACACACTCGGGCAAATGCCACCTGTTCATTGGCTGCTGACTTGTGAGTCGTCTCGACCGAGTGTCTGTGATTCGACACTTCTTTGAGCGAGGGTCTCTAATTGGCCCTCATTACTCCAGATTAACAGTGAACCAGTGGTAGAAGCAGCGCTAAGGTATAATTATTTGAATTGTAGCATATTACGAAATGAATCCGCGAATTTTGCAGGTCTCTAGCAATGGCGTATGACCAATTAAAAAAAAAACCTGTCAAATATAAGTTAAATTACTTTTCTCCTTTACAATTTCGTCTAATCAGACACCAGTACTAAATATTAATAGTAATATTTTTGCAACAATGCATAAATGTACCTGAAATTAGTGTGCTTCGCGGGAAACTTCTTGGCTTGGAATTGGAATTGAAAATGTAAGATCGCACGTAAAAATGCATTTTGTCCAGAGCGCAGCGGCTAGAAGCAAGCAAAACCCGTACACCAGGAACACTTCGAGTTATTTTTCTTCGGGAGTGCTCTTGAGTGTTGCACTGTAAATTATTCTTCTGTAAATAAAACAGAAATAACGAAATTATTATATCTACTTAAGTTGTTTTAACTGAAGGAAAGGTTCGAACATAATAACTTAAAACAAGAATATTATAAGAAAAGTGAAATCTCTTGCTGTAAATTTGTTTGTACAAATTATTTTTTGGACGAAAATAAACATACACAACCATTAGATAAATGAACTTTTGATACTTTAACAGTTAAAACATAATACATGTTGATGCTATTACACGTAGAAATATTACACATCCAAAATAAAAGCACCGAATTCAAATTTTTGTTACGATTAAAATTACGAATAATTATATAGCGATGTCACTGCGATGTGCACAAATATTAAATAAAAACTTTCTGTAGTTGTGAACTCAAAGAAGTTCATGTTTAATAATCCCGATGATTTAATTAAGTTTATGAGGGTTTCATTGTATAAATAAAACATTTATGCTCCTGCTTAACCCTTATGTAAGCTATTACCAAGAATTCTGTACTCAGGAGTACTGTAAGTTCCAATAAAATATAGTTGTATTCAAATAATGTGAATATTACTCAATAAGTAACCAAATCTCGCAAAACTAGTGTCATCTAAATTCTTAGTCTTCAGAAACTGATCGATTTAAGGTCAGTACTATCATTACCTAAAATTCCGGTGATGTCAGTATGAAATGAAATGTACCTTTTAATTTGACATCCAACACTATCATCGATTTAGTACTTAGTTTAAGATTTTGAAAATGCGTATTTGCAAACAGTTGTTTGAATAGCTTTCCAGTATTAGCTGCGCATTTTAAGCACGGTAAAACAAAACAAAAAAAGAAGCCAAAAGTGAAATAACATGGTTAACTTTTCTGTGGCTTTAAAACCAAATAAATAAAATGTCATACCATAACTGAATGCTTGTAAGCACACACATATTATAACTATACACACTATTTTAATATCTAACATTTATTTCAAAATAACTTTACCATCGACAGTGAAAGCTCTTTACATATTTTTTTACTAGTCTATAGTTCTATATAATTATTGTTAGAGACCCGTGAATTTCGCGGATTCATTTCGTGTTATGCTAACATTCAAATAATTATACCTTAGCGCTTCTTCTGTCATTGGTTCACTGTTAATCTGGAGGACTGAGGGCCAATTAGAGACCCTCACTCATAGAAATGTCGAATCACAGGCCACCCAGTCGAGACGACTCACAAGTCAACAGCCAATGAACAGTTGGCATTTGTCCGAGTGTGTAGAGGATATTGGAGTCTATCCTGGAGGTCATTGAATCCGCGAAATTCACGGGTCTCTAATTATTGTACAGTGGGACTGTAAATTTGTATTCAGAAAATCAACTAAAAAATTTCCAGACTATATATACAAATTATATTTCACTGTTATGAGATTACATAATTCATGCTGAACGAAAAACATAAGAACACATAAATTTGTTCGTTACCATGAAAGTTAGATGTTGCTGCACGTACTGCACGTGTTAACGACACACGAAACTACAGTAACCTCGTGGAATAACATCATGTCAGTGTTAAGAAGACTTCAAGTATCCGCTCTACCACTCTGGTTCTGGGGTAGAGCGCCTGCCTTGTGACTTGTAGGACCCGGGTTCGCGCCCCGACTCCTCCAAGGCGGATTGCCCAGACAAAATGGTGGCATTTTCTCTTGTAGGAATACAATCCCTTGTAACAAGTCAAGCTACCAAAGAAACGGTGGGTGGAACAGAAAAAAAAACCTTCCATGTGGCTTCCAAATGGGGAGCCCGTTTCTTTTCTTGGGCTCCCCATGCGGTGACCATTCCGGGGGTTTTTCGGGGGGAATGGAGTTTTGCAAAAATATATATATATTTTTTTTAGTTTTGTAGCGTTTTAGTTTTTAGTAACTGTAGCATTATCATTCCAACATGTTAAAATTAAACCTCAAACATTTAAAACATTAAAAAAATTTTGCTTTTGTACATAAAATATTTGAATAAAGTGTGTATCAGTCAGTGAGTTGTTGTATACCGATGTTGTGTGTTCAACCATTTATCGTTATATATTTTCTTGAAGTATTATTGACAGTTAAATTTTAGTCACAAACTATTGACCAATACATTTGTTTTTTTTTTCGACGGAAAAATATTTATTGGCACATCAATTTTATTCCTAAAATTTTTTTTTCCTGAAAATCACGTACTTCAGGAATATCGTCTTTAACACACACAGTATTATGTGTATGTATGTATGTATGTGTATATATATATATATATGTGTGTGTGTGTGTGTGTGTGTGGTTTCATTATCTTACGAATAGACGCTTTGCAGTCAGATTTGCAAATGCAATTTAAATTTCATGATATTAGGTGTTCCGCAAATTAGTAGTTTGTCAACTACTCTGTAATATTTAATATATGTATATATATATATATATATTTGTGTGTGTGCGCGCGTGCCAGTATAACATCCAGATTGAAATAAAATATTCTATTTATTTCAACATGAGCAAAGCCTTCTATATTTTCCAACCCAGTCTTATTATTAAAAAATTATCAATTTTAGTCCTCGTCAAATAATGCGTGGTATATATTTGTTTTAATTATCTTACAAATAGACGTTTCGCAGTCAAATTTGCAAATGCAATTTTATGTCATTAGATGTTCGGCAAAGTAGTAGTTTATCTCAACTACTCTTTAATATTTAAGAAAAGATATTCCAACTGTAATCGGAATTAATCAAGAAAAATGCTGAAGGAAAAAAAAAGGAAATATGTTTGTGAAAATATTCAGCTTGCAGCTCTCTAGATCTGGTTTTCAAGTTAACAAACGTCTCTGAATTACGATAGCATTTATTGTATAACATTAAGTAAAAAAACTAATTAAATTAATTAGATTTATCACATAGTAAGAAATGACACTAAACGTGGTGTCCACTTTTAATACCTTCGAGTTATAGTGGATGACAATTTTTTATTTTTCACCAACATGGAATATTAGTTGCACTTGAAAATCTTAGGTCTTATTAAACTTATAACTTTCTCTGCATCAATACCTGATTATATACTTTGTTCTTAAAATTGATTAGCTATAAAGTAGAATACTGTGTCGTAATTTGGAATTAAATAACTAATTTTGATTCTAATAGAATTGAGAGTATGCAGAAAAAAATACTTAAAATAAATACATTTTTTTTAAAATTTCAGGCTTTTTAACTCCTTTTAAATATGCTACATTCCTATATAAATTCAATTTGCATGTTCTATTTACTATATGTACAATCAGTGATACACATTTTATTATATACGTTTTATTACCATTTTTTATGATTCAGACATAATATCTTGGTTTGGATTAAAAATTTCAACTTGCAATTATAGAATTATTGAAACTTTTAAATTCATTAGTAACTATAAAATTTGTAAAAAATTATAACTCTTTTTGAATAATCTAGAAACATTCATTGGTAAAAAAACGTAAGCAAAAAGTTATTTAAAACTTTTATAATCTACATATTTATTTTGTACAGGTACTCCATTTTTTTAAAACCAAAGTACCCCAATTATAACCAATTAGTTAATATGAAATGTATCAATCTTTATTTATCTGTGTGCTGTGTTGTTTCGTGTTTTGTCGTAAAATTATTGATATGTATAATTGTATGTTGTATGTGCTGATATGGTACCTATTTTTTTTATGTTTGTGTCATAATTCGTTTATAAGTGTTGTAAGATATGAAAAACTGTATTTCTATTTGATCTGACAGTTTTAAAGAAGCAGAATAATATGCCACGCATAGGATCATTATTTATTTCCTAATAGTTTATTTTTGAAAGACTGCAAGCCTGTGCAAAGCCCACCAACATTCCATGTACGAGCCTGTGTCTCCCCTAGAGCGCCTGTGCTCCTTGCCCTGTGCCAACTAAACTACACTACACAAAAATATTTCCCTCGCATTTCAGCATCTTAAAAACACATGTTGTAGACTTTAAATTATTTAATATGGCCCTTGAATATTTGCGTTGTATTTGCACTTATTAAATAATGATCTACAATTACTTCAAGTATTCCAGTGTGCAAAAATGTAAATTATATGTGCTGCTCCCTATAAACCATTTTTGGAAATATTTCTTTCTTCTCGTTCGCGATCTGGACGTTATTTGTAATTGCAACTATTATCGTCAGAAGCGCTATCTGTAAGCTTTAAAGTTAACCTGGGAAACAGCTAGAGGGTTGACAGCGCTACTTCGAGGGCAATGCCACTGTACTCTTTCCATAGAGTGTGTACGAAAATATGGCAGAATTCCGTCTCTTTTTTGAACGTATGGCAGATTTCCGTTATGGTACTTTTCCGCCTTTTTCGAAGAGGCCAGGTGGAATACTGTCATCGTGGTAGTATTCCAGTATGGTAGTCTTCCGCACCCCCGCCATTGCAGTGTTGTCCTGTTTGTCATGGAAAAATTGCGAAAAAATAGACACAAAAATTTACAGAAAACAATACTGAATCAGCTTATGGACAAACAGAACCAAACGATGAAACTAAACTATTATGGAAAACACAACGACGATAGCACTGACGACTGACTTCATATTTTTATTTATTTGTGATTTTCGGAATTTTTCCTTGACAGACAGTGCAAAACTGATATTGCGTATGTAAAAAAAAAAACCTGAATAAAATCAGAATTCAACATGGCATGAATCATTTAAAGAATGTAAATTTTTTTTTCGTTGGAACATTTGTGCACCTTTACGCTTATCTCATATATCTTAAAGTCTTTGCAGTGCCAGCAAATTCCCATCCCACTCAAGACACACCGCTGCTTTCATTAGTTTCTCCTTACATTTTGTATTCAACCCATTTAACCTGTTTTATTGCTTCCTCCGCCCCTCTACTTATACCGAAGAGACAATTCCTCGGAAAAAAAGCGAAAGTAACTAGTCCGGTGAAAATAAATAACGACAAAGGACCATTTGGGGAAATCGAAAGCGATTAACGTTTTATCACTTACACCCCATCTCACTCGTTTCAATATTCTCTTCTTGGAGCTAAAGGAAATGGTTTTAAAAAAGTCCACTTTCGAGAAAAGAAATTATCTGAGTGTAAACTACACGAAAACAACTCTTTTCGACCAATACAAACGTTACCTGGCTCATTGAATTTGCCCTCAATAATTTTTTTTCAAAGGAACCAAACGCTTATTTAAAAAATCTGTTTAATTTAACTGTCTGTATAATGCATGGCTACAGTGCATGTATTTTGATTTCACCATGGATTTTTGTCTATGTTATAAAGAAAACTTTTGTGGGAATTCTTAATTAGATATCTTTTCATGCCACGAAGTATTAACTTAAACAACAATTAGAGATGGAATAGTTAAATTAAAATTTTTTGAATGTATTATACCTTCCGAAGCTTTAGTAAAAAATATTATTGCTATGTTCAGCAAAAAATATAAATTCTCATTTTGGAAAGAGTGGCAATACTATGAAACATTTTCTTTTTCGCTTTTAGCTGAACCGTTTAATTACATAGTTAAAAATTTCGACCTGCTCCGGCAGCGAATTCTAGCTGCGGGTACGGAAACTATGATTTGCGTCCAGAAATTTAGTTGAAAACCCAATATTGTTTCTATTTATCACGCTCAACGGTATTTTAAATAATGCTACGTTAAATTTTGTGTCTGTTTTTTTTGTATTAAAAGTGTATTTGAAACACGAGAACATATAGATTTTTTTTTGTTTCCCAGGTTGGATAGTTACACATGTCTGGTGAGTACTGAAAGACACTCGCTCAGATATATTTTATTTTTTGTAAACGGCTTACCTTTCTTCTTCTTCTTCTCGTTTGTTTGGCTGTGTCCAGAGCCGGTGCAAGGTAAATTGGCGCCCTAGGCGAAAAACCTTAATGCCCCCCCCCCCCCCCTCGGCCGGAAACCCCAAAAAAATTTTCTTTGCCTCAAAATACATCACGTAAGCCTAAGATTTTGTCAACAATCAAATGTAAGCAGGCTTGTGTTTTTTTTTTTACTTTTTTACTTATTACAAATCATAAACAGGTCACCGTGGACTTTAAATAATTACTTATATCAATATAAACATTCCAAACTGTTACATAGATTCTTTTTCATCTAGTTTCAATGATCGTTGAACGTATTATATCAGCTGTTAAGTGTCGTGCTGCGCCGCCCCCAGCTACTTGGTGCTCTAGGCGGTTGCCTGGTTCGCCTATATGGACGCGCCAGCCCTGGCTGTGTCTTCCTTATAGTTATTCTGGACCTTTATTTATTTATTTATTTATTTATTGGCAGCCTTGATCCGCGCCTTTGATGGCGTGTCTCCCGCCATCTTAACCGTCTTCCGTGGACGCACGTCGAGGAATAATTCTCAGTCGCTTGCGCAGCGACGTTTCATCGGACAGCTCGTGTCTTTTCCATTCGACCGGACCACCGTCCACGTTTCAGAGGGCGCTGTTGAAACGCGGCCAAGACGCGAAAAACCCCAAACTGCCCACATCGTAACTTTTCCGAACGGCGACGAAGCTCTGACAAGCGCGAGAAAAAAAAAAAAAAAAAAAGACTACCCAGTCGTGATAAATATTATTGTTTCGTGAGAACAACCTCAGCGCCTCCTTTTCATCCGAAGCCCGCCACAAAGACACACGTGAATAGACTACATGTATACGTATATCGCGAGAACAGTCAGTGATTTATCGCGAAAACATTTCATCTCCGCCTTGTTAGTTTGTAATCCGCTGTTACTTCTTCTTATTCCCATAGTTTTAAGAAATAATTATTTTACATTGACTAGTTATTTTAGGACGAACGTTCTATGCTGCAGTACTTAGTTCCCCACTGGCTGAGTTAAAAAGTGGAACGAGATTTTCCGTTCATCAGGATCAATAAGAAAATACAGGTTGCAAGTTATTTGCCTAAATGAACAATCTTGAGATTTTTTTTTTTTTGCTGTTGTACATGAAAAATTGTTTTTTTTTCCCTTTCGTTAAGTCAACTTCACAGTAATGTTTTAAAAATAAATATTTCTACAGAAAATAAGTTGTTTTTTCTCTCTTGAAAGGCTAGGTTTCAGCAAGTCTACATAAGTTATCTAACTAAAATGAAAGTATATTGGGTTGGTCATTGACGTTCAATATATTCGGCGCTCATGAAAATTTATATCTCAGAAATACGTTTTTTTTAGATTTTTTTTTCCTATCCCGACCGCGGAGTTGTACGCGCTAGAACTGTACGGGTCATGACCCCTTTTTTTTGGGGGGGGGGGGCTGTAAAACTGGTCAAACATGCTAGAATCTTTATTGACTCGACCAATTCTTCATACAGACCATCATTTCTCTCCTTTTATTCTCTCCTACACTACTTGACGCATGTTAATTTTCACCCCGCATGTCTGTCTAAGCCCCCAGGGTTTTCCCAGTGTCAATGAAGGTTTTTTTTACCTGGACCCAAATTAACATGGTTTTGATCTAGATTTAAGATGATGGGAGTTGGTGATGGCTCCAATCGCTGCCATGTCTGGGCCAATCCCCGCACAGGGCACAGGATGCGTGCGTGGCTGATCCCAGGGCGACCAGGCGTGCACAGGATTCGGCCTGAGATGTACCCTAGGTCCCTCCCTGGTCCGGACGGGTCGTTACCACAACGCCGAAATAGGTGCCATAACGCCGAATGTCAAAATTGACCACAACGCCGACAGCTAGAAAACTGCTGTGTACCACAACGCCTGAAATAACAACTGAATGAATTTGTGTGTGTTTCTTAAAATGTACCTTAACGCCGAAATACCGCAATCAAACCTAACCTTACCTAACCTAACCTAGTATAGCGTAATATAACCTAACCTAACTTAACCTAGCCTATCCTAGCCTAGTCTAACCTAACCTAGCCTAACCTAACCTAGTCTAACCTAACCTAGTCTAACCTAACCTAGTCTAACCTAACCTAACCTTTGTGGCAGTCCTGCAATGACATTTTTCGGCGTTAGTGTTTTTCGGCGTTGTGGTATTTCGGCGTTGTGGTACACAGCAGTTTTCCAGCTGTCGGCGTTGTGGTCAATTCGGCATTTCGGCGTTGTGGTATTTCGGCGTTGTGGTGCACAGCAGTTTTCTAGCTGTCGGCGTTGTGGTCAATTTGGCATTTCGGCGTTGTGGTATTTCGGCGTTGTGGTGCGTCCCCAGGCTACGGACCACTCCTAGAGAACACACTCAGTTCCAGTTAGGATGCCGAGACGGCAAACTTTGGCCCGTCGTCGTCGTCGTCGTCGTCGTTCCCGCGGAGAACAACTCCCCTGCCGACGCGGTCGTTACGGCCGACGGCGGCCTGCAGCCCTCCCGGGAGTGGAGGAGGGGGGTGTGGAGGAGGGGTGGTCGCAGGCTGAGATAACGCGAGGCTCCCCGCTCTTCTGGGAGCCGCCCCAGCCACGGTAGCCTACAACTCACGTAGTTTCGGTTCCCTACCACGTTCGTGCAACTTCGGATTTCTCTCAAAAATTGAAATTTAAAAAAAAAAAATCGAAGGATTAGGTTAGGTTAGGTCAGTCACAACATGCTTGAACTTCTGATTTAGCGGCTGAAGTGGCGTTAATACCACAACGCAAAACTTCGGAAATCTTCGGAAATTCTTGCAGGGAACCGAAACTACGTGAGTTGTAGGCTTCCCGTCCCAGCACGGGGGCAGAAACTGTAATTGCCTGATAATGAGACCTAGTTTTTTTTTTAAGCAGTTCTGGGCCCGTCCACTAGATGGTGGCTTTCATAATATGTATATTGTTAACATAGCTAAATAGATCGTTAACAGTAATGCATAAGCTATTATCAGGCGAAGACAAACATGTGAAAATTAATTCACTCTATTTTGGTAGCTACATATATTTTGTGGTGTGGCAAACCAGAAATTTTTTTTTTTTTTGCATCTCCTACTCATTTATATTTAACATGACCTTTTTATTTAAAAAAAAACTGTATTAAGTTTTCTACGCACAGTTGAAATCACGTTTAATGAGTAATTAGTCGTCTAGTATAGATGAAAAATTTACATTACTAACATAAAAATTTGTACTAGAAACTCTATCCAGAGTTTTTTTTTTTTTGCTGGTAGATACGGGCCCACCCAACAGATAGCGTCATATGTCGCGCAAAACATGGTTTCAGTTTCCACTGTAGGAGTCGTACTTCTATACCTCCCTTCTTGTTCGGTGCGCCCCAGCGAGAGACGTGAGGGACGTATCCGGCGAGGGAAGCCTAAGTAAGATGTCCATCAAGTTCTGCCCCTGCCCGAACACGCTCGAATATTCACCTTCGGGCCACTTCGGTATTCGTTTTATTTTTGCGCAGGGGAAAAAAAATTAATTCAAAAATTAAAAGTGGTCGGTTATGGTTTAGCTACATTAAAACACTTTAAAACACCATGGACGGTTAGTTAGGTTAGTATAAGGTACATTAAAATAAACAGAGAAATATAAATACATATATATAAATAAACTAGAGGTTGGCCTGAAGGTGAATATTCGGGCGTGTTCGGGCAGGGACAGAACTTGATGTACATCTTAAGGTTCTCGCGCACCGGAGCGGTGACGGTGGCGGTGGCGGTAAAACGCGACGTATGTAATGAAACGGACATGTCCAGACCAGCCGCGAACACACGAGCGCGGACGCGGCCTGTGCTGCGTTCACCCCGCGGCGGCGGCCAGAACGCAGCAGGTTGCGTCAGCCCGCAGGCCGCCTGGTGTAGTGGCGTGATATCACACAATGACAAGTTATCGAAGCAGTGAAGGCAAACATTGCGTTATATGATATGTCGGATCCCGAGTGTACAAGAATGTCAGAAAAAGAAAGGATGGTGGTTTGGAATGAAATCGGCAAAACGCTAGGGATAGATGGTAGATGGTTGCTGCTCATCTTCGATTACAGCTGCAAGAAGTAATGTTTCCTCTACTAGGTCCGGCCGGTCCATTTATGCGCAATACAGAGACTCGTGTGCAAATATCGCTACCGCCACACCGCTACCGCGCCCGCCGCAGTGTATGCCACGTTGATCGCTACCGCCACCGCCTCGTCACCGCTCCGGTGTGTGAGAACCTTTCGCTGGAACTGCCGACCGCGGCGGTTGGCAGCAGCGGTCGGCAGTTGCGACTTCTTCCCCTGTTGTCTGGTGAGAGTCATTTCGCAGGAACGGTTGCGCCGCTCGCGGCTGTGACGTCACGTCGGCTGGCCGTCAACTGCCGAGACTCGACTGCTCGAGGAGCAGTCTGTCCGGTCAACCGCCGCGGCGAGGAGGCTTTGCGCGTGCCTATTCGTGATTATAAAGTGTTGTCTTGTCGATTCAGCATGCCGAAAGGGACGTAAAACTTTCTCCTGTGGCCAAGTATCTGTCACAAGACAAAAAAGTAAAATCACAATGTTTGTTGAAGCAGCATACTAATGAACTAAAGTTTATTATGTAAACAAACAATTATTATGTTTAGTAAACATTTACAGTGAAGTGGCCTTTATTTTATTAACTATCATAAATGTTATCTATTTAATTTTAATGTAAAGAAATCTTATCTACAGAGAACACTAAAGGACTTAAAATATTGCAGTTGAAATTCATTATATATTATTGAATGTTTTCGTTTGCTTAATCTATATTTTGTACGTTAAAATAGACATACTGGAGCCCAATAGTCTAACCTGAAAAATGTAAGTAATTTTGTACACGTGACAATTGTAATAAAAATGTTTGAGTTTTCTATACTGGTTTCAGTGTGGTGTGTGTTAATTTTGTGTACCCGAAAATGATTATTGTGTGTTTATAAAAGGGTTTTTGTTTCAGCTGAAATGTGTAAAAAATGGTGGAAGGGTATACGAGACAACTTCTTCAAAATATTAAGGAAGAACAAATCATCAACAGGCTCTGCAGCAACGGCCTCGGTTAACAAGTGGGCACTATTTGGCAGACTGGCATTTCTAAGCAGTGTACGCCGGGAGAGAGAGACCTTTTGCAACATTTCGCCTAAGGAATGTACCAATGTCGGTGACACATCAGATAACGACGGTGACAGTTCTTCGTTTGGAGCAACCTCGGACGTATTCAAAGACGCTACACATGAATCTAGCTGCCAGAATACACTTACTCCTGCAAGTGATAAATCCAGTCTCCAGTCCACACACATAGGTAGATCGGCGTCATCTAAAAGATCTCGCATGCAGGGCATTGATGAAATGAGCAAGAGGCGTTTAGCATTACTTGAACACATAGCTACTCAAAAAAAAGATGATGACTTTGATTGCTTCATGAAAAATATTGCTTTGTCAGTGAAAAAACTACCAAGACATCTCATTTCCCAGGCAAAAATTGACATTTTAAGTACTGTTACACGACTCGAAGCGCAGGCTAGTTACGAGACAAGTGAAGTGCCATCTGCGACAATGTCCACTCTTCCCTACCTTACCTCAGCTCCAAGCTCATCTGCTACATATGTGACCGCACATCTTCCTCAGAATGCTAACACATGCAACGATAATACAACTACTGTATTTGCTAACGTCCTTCAAGATAGCTTTCGATAATGTGTCGATTATAATGTTTCATATGCGCATGCATTGTTAAAGTGGCAAAACGTTTGTATGGATGTAAGTTATTATGTTTCCTTGTCAGTTTTTAGATTCAAATTAAAACATTTTGTGTCACTGGCATATATTTTCAACCAAATCACATGCTCTACCTAATAAATGTACGTACCTCAATGTAATTGCTCATTTTTCCTTTGCACTAATCGGCTCTTGCATTGCATTAGTAGGTCTTCTTAACAATTCGTCACCAACTAAACTTAGAACAAAATCAAACTATTTCAGAGCTTAACACACTGGCAGTAGCGGTGGGCAGTTTGAGCGAAATGCCCCAGCAGTAACTGCCGAACGCGGCGGTTCGCTGGAACTGCCGACCGTCGCGGTCGGCAGTTCCAGCGAAATTTCCCATCCGGCGACGACGGTCGGGACAGTGTCCGGGGCGCACGGCGACATCTAGGATGGCTGACGTGACGTCACTGTGGTGGGAATAATAATAATAATATAGGCCTTGATAACAGTAGTGGGGGTGAGCTGCCTGGTAAATATTGCAGAAGAAAGAGATGAGAAAAAAATATTCACATTTACAAGGTTTAAGTTCATCGCAGTATACGGCCGTGACGTTCACAGTAGTTTAGCATGGCGGTCGGTAATTGTTCCCATCTTCAATCCTCATCCTGAATCCTGCACCCGAATGGCCACACACACACACACACACACCTACACACACACACACACACACACACACATTACTTGGACTATAATTTATAACAGAACAATTCACGATTTTTTTTCTAGGAAAACGTTTTAATTTTCTCATAAAAATCTAATTATTCTTCGATTATAAATTTTGGGACGGTATTATTTCAAGTTTGAACTTCAAGTTAGTCTCGATGTTTTGTGTGGTGAAGCGCAGGCGTTAAATACAAAACCGAAAGGAAAAGAAAAAAAATCTTCTCTCGCCTGTGTATGACGAAAAACTTGTGGTCGACAATTTTTCCAGTTCGTGAGACGCGGTTCTGCATGTTCTTCTTTGTTCCGCGCTCCACGCTTGTTATAAATTGTGGAGGGAGGGGAGATGGTTGCTAGATCCAAGAATCCGCCCTCAGCACACACACACACACACACACACACACACACACGACTGTCAAGCCCTAGATTCGTATCTGGTTTAAGTGACAACATCCGGCTACGTGCTGCAGCTGTCTCGTTTGCCGGGGGACGCAAAATGGCGTGACTGGACTGCGACGTGGCCGGTAAAAGGAAGCCATATTTTCACAGACGAGAGAGCCAAAACGCCCGATCGTGCATCTTCGAGGTTTTTTTTTTGGTTCATTGTAAATAAATATGGCGGTGTTGATAAAAGGAAAGACCATAAACAAGGCAACGGTAGGTATTTATTTGTACACCGCCATATTTTTCGTTTGCCGTGTGTCCGTGAATGTTCATTTTGGACAACTCATGATAACTAATGGTCAATCAGGTTAGGTTAGCTACATTATAAATACTTTAAAACATTGTGGACGGTTTGATTTGGTTAGGATAGCTACATTAAAGATACTGTGAAATCATGTAAACGGTTTCCTAGCCCTGAATAGCTACATATTAAAATGTTATTTGCTAAGCAACCATAAAATGATTTTACAGTCTTTTTAATGTAGCTATACTTACCTAATATAACCAACCATCCACAATGTTTTAAAGTATTTATAATGTAGCTAACCTGTCCTAATCGACCGCAAAATTTAATGCCACACCGGTTTATACAATGAGATAGAACGGGGAAAAAAAGCAAGCATGAACTTCGGGGAACTTCGGGTGTGGCTCTCTCGTCTGTGAAATGATGGCTTCCCAGGAAGGACGTCGTGCGCACCTACGTACCTCACAGAGACGTTCGAAAAAAAAAATCCCCTTCGTTGTAAAGTTATGCTTTTATTAAGACGTAACTAAATTCTTATGTTTTTAGTTTTTTTTTTTTTTTTTAATGATATGAAGATATTTGACAGCGCTACAACTGCGCAACGTGAAAGTATGGTCGTTACCATACAAAGAAGTAATTTGACATTTCACGTAATTTTAGAAAAACTATTTATATTAGAAATATCCATGTCAATAATTACGTTATTAATTTTTTTTATTTTTTTGAACGTAAAATTGCCAATAACATTCATGTTTTGTATTGTTTTAATGTTATGACGTCACAGGCGTCAATATTGTTAAGTTTCAATTTTGAAAGCAAGGGAAAATTTTAAGAAAAAAGTTATTTCCCAGGCCGGCGTCCATGTGAAAGTTAAGTGACGCTCCGGCAAAATCCGGATACTGAAATAGTTTAGCTAGGCAGCTATCAATCTAAGATGGCTTAGCACCGGCCTGGAAGATCAGCTGTTACTTAATCTGAAGATACCTTAAGCAGGAGTGTGTTTATTAAGTAAGCAGATTCGGCTCCTGTGGTAAGCTAAAAAAAAATTATTTCACCTATCCCATTGTTCAAGGAGGTGGTTTCATCGTTTCCCCTACCTTTCAGACAGGGGCGTACACAGAATTACATTGCACGGGGAAGGGGGAATAGATACACTTTGCCCGGTGTTTGCTTAAAAATGATTTCCTTTTGTTGGTAGGAATTATTCATTTTTATATATTACAAGATGACCCAGTGAACTCCGTACCACCTAAAATCAATTTGACTGGAACTCTTCATAAGCGATTATCAAACCTTATTAACCTTCCAACTCTAATTCATTGAGATCGAGAATTTTAGCCGCATAGTGTACGGTTTGGGTTTTGTTTGGTTATTAAATGTAACTTATTATTAACCTCAAACTTAATCCTCGAGTTTTGCTAGAACACATTTGAATTAATTTGTGGTTATGTCTAAGACTGCAAAGTCAATCTACCTTAAATGAATGGCTCATCAAAATGAATGTTTGCAGAATTTAATTAATTAAATTCGCTTTAACCAAATATATTATTAAAATAATTTTTTTTTTTACAAAAAAAAGATTTTAAATGTAAAAGATTTCACAAAACCGCACGGAATTAATAACAGTCATGCATGGCGCAGCTCTTATTTATCGAGTCTCGCTGAAACACATTTAATGAATTTGTGGTTATGTCTAAACCTGCAAAGTCAATTTACCTTAATAGAATGGTTGATCAAAATGAATGTTCGCAAAATGTAATTAAATTCGCTTTAACCAAATCATTTCTCAAAATCCACTACCTTTCTTTAACGTAAAAAAAAAACTATTTTAAATGTAATAGATTTCACACAACAGCACGGAGTGAAAAACACATAGAGGAAAAACAGTTATGCATGGAGCAGCTATCAAACGAAAGGTCCGCCACGTACACTATCTATTGGATGTGATCGGAAGTGACAATTCCCATACAAAATTACCAATTTCGATTTTTTCATTATTTTGGCTGTTTCTTTGGGTTTTTCCTACTTTTTGTTTTCGAAACCACCCCAGTATTGAGGCGAACAAAAAAAATTCAAACCGGTCGGCAAATATATCTATTTATTTACCACATAATTGTAATCATTAATGTATGGAATTGTGGTATTAATATGTGATGGCGATATTTAATTTTTTGTTGGGAAATATTTTGGTCTGATTGGTTGGTTAGTTTGGAAAAAAAAGGGCAAAAAGGGGGCGCCAAGATAACTTATCACCCCGGGCGGAAACTAATTAGTTCTAGTTACGTCCCTGATCATAGATTTAAAAAAAGCGTATGTCTTTGTAATTGTCCTCACTTGCGCGAAGTTTTAAACCAATGATATTACACTGAGTGAATATGTGTTGCAAATATTTGTGGCAGCACAACAAATGCAAGGGAGATAACGAGTTAAAATTTTAGAAATACCCGTCAGATAAAAGAAGAAAAAAATTCAAAGCAGTCATGAGGACTGCCGATAGAAGTGAAAAATTAAAACTATAAACAAATAGTTGTTATTTTTGGATATCCAAATTAATTTTTGATAAAAATCAGAGACTTTTTAGCAATTTTTACGAAAAAAATATTATCACACAACATATTTGTTTTATCACGTTAGTAAAATAACTCCTACATTACTATAAAATACGCATTGCATAGTAATTGTAGGTATTAAAAAAATAAATAAAGATGTTCTAAATCTTTAGGTTATATTGCTAAAATGACTCCGTTTTTCTTCGTTATTCAAACTATATATCTATATGAGAATATTAACATATATTTTATACTCACATTTTACTGCATACACACATTCGATTCACATATTCACAGCACTGATGTACATGGACTGAAGACGCGTATTAATATGTATTGGTATATGTCGTGTGCATTACTTGTCGACATGTATTATGTGTACTGGCTGCGCGCACACTACTGAATGTGTGTGTGTATATATATATACACCCACACATTCACAGCTGACGTCACGTGACCATGTCGATGACGACTTACATGAATTTACTCCCTATCCAAACCTTCCTATAGAAGTTTTCACTTCAAAAATCAACATTCCGTGTGAGATTGAGCCTTAATCTCCGACGAACTGTATCAAGGTTGCGTCGTATCTTTGAATATATATACTGTATAGAAGTCGCGAGTGGATAGGATTTACTCTACGTTTTTCAGGAGCAGCTTGGGAACTTCACCGCTGCAGTGCGCTGCCGTAACGCCCTGTATCGTCTTAGGTTGTTATTTACACGTTAGAGCGCAGCACTGTCGCCCGCTGTCATTCCCCCGCACCCCCTCAATCCATCATTCACTGCAGCTCAAGGTCGTTCAGCGGGGAGGGGGAAGGGGTGTTTGAAGAGTTCGACACTTGTCCGCTAGGGACCACCACAAGTGGATGCCCTAGAGATGGTGGCGATTGCGGCGGTGAATTAACCAACTACCTCAAAACCGTATTAGAAATTTTAACCTGGGCTGGCGACTTCTATACAGTATATATATTCAAAGGTCGTATCGAATTAGCGTGTGGAGGTGAGGGTTTCTGTGGTAGGGGAAGGTAGGATGGGGAGGCAGGGTGGTTTAAGGCCCGGCGCGTCGTTATGGCGTGACCCAGTGCGCCCACGGAGGCCGAAGCCTGCTCCTACGTCGATAAGGGTCGAGGGCGTGCGGAACACTTGGTTCGCGGGACGACCTGACGAAGGTTTGTGCCATCTGATTTGCATTCGAGCTGCAGGCGCGACCTCGCGGCTCGCGTGCTCGGCATTGGATTCCGCCGGTCGCTGGCGAAGAGACGCCGTTTATAACCGTGGCTGTGCTCGCGTCCGTCGCAGAGTGTGCAACCGGACACCTTTCCATTTACACGCGGCGAATTTAAGGCCTTGTCTTACACTTGACCACAGCAAAATATTTTTTTTTATATACGAATGAAAGCAAAGATTAGATATAAAAAAAAAATTAGTTGTCTGTAAAGTTGGTAAACGGATGATAGTTTAACGTGAAACGTCAAATAAAACATTGATGAAATGTTTGCATACTTTTATGAATAAAATTGAATCAGATGACTTGTAGATAATTTTAAAAACTGGCGTTTAGCTATAAAGTTTAAATAGGCTATAATTATGAACAAGTTTTCATATAAATAAACTTTAATCAAATATATTTCATCAATTATATGAATCACCATAATTTTTTAGTCAAATGTAACATAACCTATTATTACTGCACTCGCCGAGAGATTCTACTTGTTTAATAATAAAAGAAAAAATGCTTTAAATTATACTAGTAATCAGATTTTTAAAATGCAAGAATAATTAACCTTTATTGCCGAATTTGTTGAAAACCACATTAACTTTTCACTTTACTTTCTAAACAGTCGACGAAACAGTTAACGTGTAGATGACTTGTAATTAATTTTAAAAACTGGCGTTTAGTTATAAAGTTTAAATATAATTATGAACAAGTTTTCATATAATTAAATAAACTGTAATGAAATATCTATCATCAATTATATGAATCACCAGGACGCATAGGCCGATCGAGTGGAAGAGAGATAGATGCGGCGCAAGCGTACAATTAGCGTAACGGGACAATGAGTAACGGGACACTTTTTCGTGCGTGCAGCCGGCGTTCATCGATTTATTAGACGTTGTCACGTCAGTAATTATAGTGATAAGATTTTTTTTAAAGGATAAATTATGAGAATAGTTCACATTAGGGGGCGTGCCTGGTCAGATGTGTATCCGAGTTGGTGAGGCGGGATGATATAAGTGCGACGCTGGCTGGTTCTACTAGCGCGGCATCGCCTGTAAGCGCGAGGCTATGAGCTGGTGCGCAGTCTTCTTCTCTCGCGTGGTAACCATAGCGTTATGCGGCAGATAATTGAAGATGAAGGTGTAACGCAATTCCCTTGAGTGCTTTCAGGAATCTGTAGCGGATGTTTCTTGTGTAAAAATTATTCTGAAAACACGCGTTTAACCATCATTACTCTCCAGAAAATTCAGCTAAAAAACTAAATACAGAAAGAGAACTACTCATCTGCTCTTCGCGAATTCTTAAATGCTTTTCGTAAACAGACCCCACACGGATATCTTGAGCAGTTTTTCAAGTCACGTGTTTATTTTTCTGAAGCTCTGCACATTGCATGTGCGCCCAGGTAGGCTGGACCCTACCTAAACTTAAAACTGTATTAGTAATGAATTATTATCAAAATACCAGTTTTTCAATGCTGGCCCTAAATCATGGTCTTATTTCTCCCCGTAGAACACTTTACACTAACAAAAAAATTAAAAAAAAATTACATTTCCATGCCTTACTAAATAAAACATTCCAACTACAGTTCATCATATTATAAACTAAACTGCATTAATAAATAAAATGTAATTTTAAAAAGGTTTCATCTATCACGAAAAAAATACCTTATAACCATAACACATTTAACATATTCTTACATAAAGTTGACTTTATCAATTGCATTTCGTTCTTATTTTGATTTCAAGTGTTAACGTGGCAAATATTGTACACACCAACTTCCTTTCTTCTTACCACCATCATGCATACTATGTACAACTACTCATGCTTACACTTTATTAATCAATTCCAATGTCGTAAAAAAAATTATATCAGCGCAAATCTAGATTCAAACTGCATGCGCAGTTGAAACTGTACTGAAGCTTATCGGTGTTAGAAATATTTAGATATCGGCGTATATGTTAAGGATGCATCGGCATTCTTTGTGAGAGTTTGCAAATGTTGCAAAGATTGTGTCCATCGAGATGTAGTTTATATGGATCCCTTAATATAAATATCTAATTAGAATTTTGTTTAGAAGCATTTTGTAAAAATTTAAGTTTTTAATCAACTTTTAGTTAGGAAATTTTGCTTTAATAAAAGGACAAAAAGGAAAAATCAACTGTAAATTATTTTGATTCGTGATTAAGAACTACGTAAACTTTTTTTTTTTTCATTCAAAAAATTAAGAATCCTTTTTATTTCTGGTCGGCGCTACACCATCATCACCCTTAAGTTCAGTTTTGTCAAAAATTAAAAAGCTGTAAGAGAAAGTCTCACATGATCGTGAAAGTAAATTGTTAGGGCTAAGATACATATTTGTGTAACAAACATGTGTCTGTTGATTAAAATATGACAAAAATTATGTTTGCATGTCAATTCGTTTGTATAACCTTACTGTTGTAACTTAATTTACTTTTAATATAAAATTTTTAAACGTAATTTCCTGCCATTACACACTCTGAATAAATGTAAAGCAATGGTTTATTTTTCGCTGGTTCAAAAAATCATATAATTCACAAAAAAACTATTAGTATAACATTACAAAAAATTCTCTTTCTTTCCTATTTTTTACTGTCAGCTCTTTTTACGTATCCCATTTTCGTGTGATACTCAACTATTAACCTTATGAAATTTTTTATAGTTTTTTTTATTAGTAAGTAGTTAAATAAAACCTCTAAAAATCTCCACTTTACTTCTTCCAAACTCTGTAGTTTCTTGTAAGGTGCCTAAGGCGGCCATTGAAAAAAAAAATTATGAATATAACAAACACATTACCTTAATATACACGCAATATTTATTAAAAATTAAATTTATTTTAGTATTGTGCAGATAAAAAAATATTTCTGATATTTATATGGAATTATAAAAAAAATAGATTTGACAAATATTGTTTTTAATGAACATCATCATATATTAGTTACATTGCGTATGAATTGTCTCATTCAATAATCTTTAATGAATAAATAAAGACATATTCACGTAAGAAAAAGGTTTTCAGAGGTGAATTGAATGTTTACTTACTTTGCGAAGTAAATTAATCAAAGTCCAAAAGTAAAAGAATGATTAAAAACTCACAAATTCAACAAAAAAAATCTTTTCTTTAACTTCGAGCAATATCTTTTGGTGAAAAATTCAAATGCTTTTCTTAACACACGTAATAAAATTTTATGAAAGTGTTGCTGTGTGTAGAACAGCAAGTGCTGCTACATGCAGAGTGCTTGCCTCAGCCTCCTGGTGGGCGACTTCCCGCCTCACGCTGGCATTCTGCAGGCAGGCGCTGTCTCACAGCGTCACAGTGTCGGTCACTGAGTCAGTGACGAGCGTTAATATGTGTGTGTGTGTATTTGTTAAAAAAAACTATATCTGGAGGGTTAACAATGTTCGCAGGCTTTCACGGCCATTGTCTGAAGTAGCTTGGCTTTATGGGTTGTAGCCGCGTCCTTGGCGAAACAATCCACCGACGTTTCGGTCGACGTTTGCAGTCGCCATCATCAGGATGCAGTTTCCTACAGTCACCTGCAGTAGGTAAACTGCTCCCTGATGATGGCGACTGCAAAAATGTCTCTGGGGGTAGGAGTTTTTATAATTTTTTTCGTTTTTTTTTTTTTTTTTTCGAATCCGCTTGTATGTCATCGTGCACATCTGTATTCTTCCCTGATGTGTTTTTTTTTTGTTTGGTTGTTATTAGTTGTAAACTATGACGTGTAGGAATTAATATTATTATTATTTTGTTATGTTGTTCGGAAAGCGTTCTAATCTCGCGCACATCTGTAGGCTCGGCGAGAGAGTCCACGGTGGATAGAAGAAGGGGTTGGATGAGGGGGGGAGGGGAGGGAGGGGAAGCACCGCAGCAGCGCAGATCCCCGGCCGCCGGGAGCGCTGCCATCGACGCCTCCTCCTCCCCCCCCCCCTCTTCAGTACCCTGGCGCCACAAACGAGGAGAAGGGGAGCGAGGGGGGTCCTCCCCCTACTCCCACCCCTCGCTCGGCCGCCGCAGTGGGCTACACGACTCCGACGAGAGAACACGCAGACAGGACGCCACAGGAGCTCAGAGCGTGCGCGCGTGAGATAGTAGGAGAGGGTTTGAGGTGGGCAGGCAGGTATTCGTCGCTGGTGTTCCTCCTCTCCCCCACCCCCACGAGAAGTGCGTGTGCGCGTGCAAAAAATTAATAATAAAAAAAATAAAGAGTGCCGCGGCCCTGGAGTGTGCGTATCGGGGAAAGCTGGAGCCTTAAAAAATTTATATATCGTCGTCAGCAGAGCGCTGGAGAACCAGAGGTGAGTAGGTTGTTATTTTCTTTCTCTCTCTCTCCCCCTTATCCCCCCCAAAAATTTTTTTGATATTTTCTCAGGCCACACACACACACTCACACCCATTATTACTCTTCCGGCCAGCCACCACGAATTGGGGGTAAAAAAATAAAAAAGGCAGTTAGTTGCTGAGTTCGACGCCGGAGGACCTCGCTTTTTTTTCCCTCCGGTCCGGTCCAGGCTGAAGATGCCGCACCGTGGCCCGGGCTTTCTCCAGCCTCCCTTCCCCTTCACCCCCCCACCTAGTCTTCTCTTCCCCCTCCACTCCTTTTTTCCCCTCTTCCCCCACCCACGGGGTATCTCTGCGCGGCAGGCTGCGTCCCCTAATCGATAGCAGAAATACCGTGTAGAGGGGAAAAAAAATACATATATATATATATGTATATATATATATATATATATATATATATATATATATATCAAAACGAACAAAACCTTCCTCATCTTTACCGAACGAGGTTTGGTTTTTTTTTTTGCCACATCTTTATGTATTTTTATTATTATTATTTTCATTTATTCTCCCCCCCCCCCTCAAGTCCGCGCGCGATGGGTGCTTGTGGTTGCGGAAAGCACTCTCCAGGAGGAAATATCTGTCCTTCCAGCGAAGACGTGACTGACAGCAGGTAAACAACCCTGTCGAGACTTGCTGGGAAAAAAAAAAAGAAAAGCTGAGACTGACTCGCTCAGTCGTGGACCATGAGGCTTAAGGAAAGCAGAGATATTCTTCAGTTTGATTAACCATGCGACGTTATTACTCATACATATATTTTTTTTTTTTACCTGACTTTGCAAACGAGCCTTAAGAGGCCACTCCAGTGTTTCAGGGGCACTACGCAACCCGCGTTAACCTCATAAGATTCAATGTTATTTTCATTTTGCTTATAACTAATTAACTAATATAGATTTCGAAATGATGCTTGCTTTATATGTTAGACAACGATGCTCTTATCAAAGCCCCTTTCTTCAAAAACGTGCATAAATTATGGTTTTATACCAATCTTTACTAATATGCATAAGTGTATTGTCTAGGTTTGAACCATAATTTATGCACGTTTATTGAAGAAAGGGGCTTTGATAGGAGCATCGTTGTCTTACATATCAAGCAAGCATCATTTCGAAATCTATATTAGTTAATTAGTTATAAGCAAAATGAAAATAGCATTGAATCTTATGAGGTTAACGCGGGTTGCATAGTGCCCCTGAAACACTGGAGTGGCCTCTTAAAGGCCGATTTTCCTGTCTTATAAAGTCATGGCTGTGCAAGTGAGCCTTCAGAGCTTCAAAAGCAAAGACCTGAAAATTATTTTTATTTAATTTTTTTATTTAAAAGTAAACGAGATCCGTCCGCGTAGCTAAATTTAAAAAAAAAAAATGAAATATATTTTTTAAAGTTCATAACACACAAAACGTTTCTATCGATATCACTGTTATAGAACGCCGAATGTAACTTTATACTTTCTCATATTACAAAAAAAAAAGGATCAAATTTGGAGTACAGATTCGAGAATTTATACGTATAAAAGGTACGCAGGGAGGAGTTTGCAGTCAAAATTCATCGGGTACCTTTGTGGCCGTGATTGATAAGGCCGGTGTCACACGATGCGGTTGAACCGAAGCGGGTTGCCAGATTATACTCGGTGATTTCTTCCGGCTCTGTTGTTTACGCGTTCAGTTTTGATAAATTTTGCTTAGTGCATTCTCGAGAAACCTCGTGTACTCTTTTAAGAAAAGCAATCGAAATAATACCCAGCAATAAAAAAAGCTGCGGAATAACAGCCGCGGTGGCAGAAACGCATGTTGTGACATCGGCCCAAGTCGTCAACCTCGTGTGTGCAAGGTCTACGGGTCGATCCCTCTACTTTGAATTGTTCTTGCAACGGGGAAGAATGATTAAAAACATTTATTTTTTATGGACATGCGCCATTGCTTGGTTTTTTCACTGTATGTCCTAGAGAAAACGAAGTGATGGACAAGAAAAATGAAGGCATAAACACACAACAAAAACAGGCCAAAATCAGCCGATTTAAAATGCCAAATTAATAGACGGTACAGAGGAATATACGTGGAAGGAATTAGTCAGGACACTATCACGGCACAGACGAACACAGGGTTTGACGACGAGACTGTTGTAAAAGTCACAGGGGAAAAAAAAAAGAAAACCTTGGCCAACACAGAGAGAAACTGCCAAACCCTTAAGGCCGGTCCACACGCAACGTTTTCAGCAACGATTTACTTGCGCAGGTCACATCGTTGTAGACAAGACGTAGCGTGTAGACAGGAAAACTGCGCAGTTTTGTGAACTGCACGGAGACGGAACACGGAGAAGGAAAACTGTGGCCAAGAGCATTTATGTCCGCGCAGTTTAGTCGACCTGCACAGACTTGTCGTAGCGTGTGGACACTTCCTCCGTCTTCTCCGTACACGGGGCTCAGTTCTCCCTAGGTATTTGTGCTGGAACAGTGTAATCTGTTCGACGATGACCGATTTGCGACAGTGTTCACGTGAATTTCTCACAGAGTTCATTGGTCTGTACAAGTCCTTTCCGTGTTTGCGGCGGGTCAAATCAAAAGAATATAGCGATAGGGACAAAAAAAAGTCAAAGAGAATGAAGCACTTGTGCAATAATACAAAGAGGTTGACATAGTGGCTAACAGAGATAAAATCACCAAAAAAAATACATTAATTCTTTGAGGTCGGTATACCGGAAAGAATTGGCCAAAGTAAGGAATTCTTACAAGTGATAGGATAAAACTTGGCTGCAAACTGTGTTGTGTGGACACGGCTAAAACTGCAACCTTTTGTTTGCACAGTTTTACCTGCGTGTGGACCGGCCTTTACGACGATGCAAAATCAGATAACCTGAAAAACGCCGCGACGAAACTAAACAAAATGTTCGGGACGAAACAAAGACGACGGCACAGGCGAACACAGTATGCTCCTTAAAAGTTCAATCCGCAGTCCTTATTTAACTGCGAGCACTGATTCCGTAGCTAAATGGTTCCGAGGTTCAATATTTTAATATTAGAGTTTCATGTATAATACATAACCTCCCTTTATTTTATTATGATCGTCAATGTTGTATGTGAGTTGGTGAGTGGAATAATGTTCCTGAGTTGCATCAGTACCTACTTAGACAATATTTTTTTTTGTCTAAATCGCAAATAGAATTTCCCTTGGAAAATAAATCGCAAATAAAACATGCTAGCGAAGCTCTGTGAAGTATGGTCCGTAGCTAATGATTTTTTTTTTTTTGCTTATAACGTCAATGCCAAATAGAGAGGTCTGAAAATAAATTTCATTGTTATATTTGTTATTTTATCAAGCGGTGATTTGTTTATCAGTTTTGAATTAATACAAATACATTTCCAGTCGCTACAATTGTTTTGTATATGCGCGACTATGGTTCTCGCCATATAAGGAAGCTTGTTGACGTTAAACGTAATTTTAAGATGAACTGTTTATGTAATAAATAATTAACTCAATAATTTTTTATTTTAAATCTGTGACTGTTTGTACTGAAAATTGTTAATAATATAACCATGTTTGTGACCCAGTTATGTTGTGACGTCATTGGCGTCAGTACCGTTAAGTTGAATTTTTGAATGCGATTGCAATGATGAATTCCTTCCAAACCGGCGACCATTTTGTGTGTGTAACTGAGATTCTCCGGAAGTATTCGGTTGTAATAATAAATCAGCCAGGCATTCGTTCATTTAAAACGACCTAGTGATTGCCGGAAGGAACAGTGAATATATCAATGATATATCTGACGATAACTAAGTCAGAAGTGCATTTAATTAACCAGCAGAATCGGAAAGCTAGGTAAGTAGTAGAATCTCCTGTTAACGGCATTTAAGTACTGATGCTACGTAAACTGCTGAATTATTCGCAAGTATCTGGACTAAAATCTAATTAATGCATGATCTTTAAGTAGTGCTACTAAAAAAACTATATTATTTGAACACCCAATGTAAAAATAAATATTTTAAACATGGTGTAAAATCGGTCCATAGCGGTTTGTTAAACGGTGGTTTTGAAAAAGATACTGTGTATAATTACAAGGAAAGACCTCGGTAACTCAATTGCATATGATATCACTTGTGAAACTTCAACGCAGAGCTTTGTTAAATTACAAATGATACAAAGCTCTGCCTTACAGTGTTTCAAGAGATATAGTTGGCAACTATGTTTCCAAGGACTTTCCTTGTAAAAGTACAAAACTTTTCTTTTTATAGCGTAACTATCCTGAGCTACTAGTCATGACCAAATTAAAACCCATTTAATAGTATGATAACTTTTGGTATTCTTTCCTCGTACCCATCATACATACTGTGTTCAAAGCTTTGTCTTACAAGTTTACAAGTGATATAGTTGGTATCTGATTTTCCAAGGATTTTTATTGTAAAAGTACAATTTTTTTTACAGTAAATGTGTAAGGGATATGTCAACAGGATGGAATATATAGGTATCTGATATAATACCAGTACTATCGAGACAGTAAAACATAACTACCACCATTTGATTTAAATGAAATTTGTATAGTGCTTGTGTTATATAGTTGTCTTGTATTGTTTTTATTTTTATTTGAATGGTTTTCATTCTCTATGAAAGTTTCAAATTGTTAAAAAAATTATAAATTAGGCAAAAAAAAATATGCTACTTGAAGACTTTATTTTTGTCTAACATATAATTTTGTGTATTAAAATCGAATGGCACTCTTTAATCCTACATTTTATTACTTAAAAATTGTTTAATTCTGTTAAAACGTTATAGGACAGAGTTTAAAAGTGTAACATAGTCATCTATAAATTTCGAGCAGAATTATTTTGATACATTTATGTCTCTTATGGCTCTTAATTTATTATTCTGTTACAGTTTTTTTTCTCCCTTAGTAATTTGTCTAACTAATCACAATATGCTGTTAAGTTAAAGCCTAGGTATTTTGTCAAAAGAACCTTATGTCAAACATTGTTTTGGTTCGGGTACAATCGAAAACCCTTTTTGTGTGTTTACATGCCGTAATCAAAAGGAAATGTAAAATTAGTTAAAAACGAAATTAATTAATTTTCTTGCAAATCCCGATCGTTATATATTAAAAGCTATATTTTGTTAGTTCTCCGAATATTTATAAACTAGTCGCACTATCAGGAAAAACAAATTATTATTTGTAGAGTATAATAATTTTTAAAGTTTATTTTTAGTAACTTGTTTAAAATACTAAGGTTTATTTCAGTTTTGAACGCTGTTGGATCTACTCTATTATTCATTATTCGTGTGTTAAAAATTAGTGTGTGATAGTGAGCTAGGAGGAAATCTAAGACATTTTATCATTGGCGGGGAGTCGTGTAAGCAAATTTTAAGAAAAATTCCGTTCTTACGTATATTATCTACGAAAAAATAATTTCTTAACAGTAGTTTAGTACTATACAACGTTTAAAACCTAATTTAGCTTAAGAATAAAGTTTCAAATAGTTTATTTAATTTGATTACTTAAGCTACACTTGAAAGTTTCTCATATCTCTAACGTTAGAATATTAAGAATATATAAAGTAGTTCAAAATGATATTAGAAATTTTCGTCAAACCGAAAAGTGGTCAATGTACATAAATAAATACTTAATTTCTGTAATATAATTACATCGGTAAAATCTCATGTTTTATTTAACTTGGGTAGTCTGCCTAGGACCTGGATCAAAACTTGCGACCCCAATTTATTTTCAGTTCATTTCTTAGTGAACAGTTAATTTGAATAGTTACACAACGCAAAGAGGGCACTTGTAGTGTGTTTATGTTTGGTGTGTAGTGACATCTCGATATTCTGGACACATTCTGAGAGTTATATTAGGCCGACGGCAGTAGACTGAGCAGACTTCTTCAGTTGAGGAACTAGAGTCACCCAGTTAGAACACTACAGACGCTGAAGCACAGATTTTTTCCCTTTCAATCTCTTTTTTCCCCCATTGCCTGCCCTACAATCTCACCTGAGGTGCCCTTAACTGGAACGCTACCTCAACAAATTCAATAAAGTATTTTTTTTATCGTCAGTTTTAAAACTTGAGTAACCTCATACGTAGTGCACGGTACGTAAAGTTTGCTGGTTCATTGAGAGACAAACTGCATAATGATATTTGAAGATAACGTAAATTTCTTCAAAGCAAAATTTTTGTCTTGTTTTTTCCAGTATTTCAATAACAAACTATCTTAAATGCAATTTAATTAATTTTGTGGGTGTCGTACTATTATTATATGTATAAACTGGGTAATGATAGTAAAAAATTCATTCTAATTTGACTGAACTCATTGAAGCACGAATTATTGGCGTAATCATACATAAATCGTGCATGTTTGAAATTTCAAATGATTGGATCACAGCTATTTTTCGTGTGGAGTGAAATATTTATAACACTTATTTTTGTGTAATTAAAACATAATACAATTTTATTAGTTAGAACAGACGATAAATGTTATGAAAATGCGCAGAATAGCACAGCTTAAATAATTGTATAAAATCGGCGTGAAAAAGTTTCAAGACATACAAATTACTGTAATAGGCTCTACAGTAAGTTAATTTATTTTAATGATAATAATTATAATTTTGTGTTTGGTCACGTGTCGTAGGGAATTGTTTTTCAGAAACTTTGTTATTTCTTTGGAGGGACTCTTCACATATTAATCTCTCCATCGTGTGAGTTTTATTTTAATTGCTAAGTGTGAAAAATCATCGTTATAAAGTTCGTTTTGTAACATGGTATTAAAATAAAAATCTTTGAAAAATGGTCATACATTGTACATTGTTCCACACACAAACTCTTCTCTTCGTAAAAAGGAAGTTATTCTTTTTTTAAAAAACTGTACGTACTAAATTAATTTCTGGAATGTATTGTTTTAATTTCCGCCTGACCAGTAAAAACCTCGCTATGCAACGTTTATATCGCGTGTGCCGATAGGCAGAGGAAATAAATTTTAATTTTCTTCTTTTGACTGCCATACGTTTTTTTTTTAATTTCATGCCGCCGTAAAAAAAAAAGCGTATTGCAAAAATCCAATTCCGCTCTTTGATTCAGGGACGTAGGAACAAAATCAATGAAGCCAAGTTTCTAAAATATAATTTCGGATATTTTTTCTCTTTGCTTCTTAACAATTTTCATCGCGTATGATAATGTTAAATTATTATTGTTATGCCAAATCGTGTGTGCGTATACATAATTTCAGTACATATTTTTTTGTACAATTAAAGAATTTAAAGTTCTTTAGTATTTTTAAGTAAACTTTCTTAAATGCCCATTTCATGTTATTCGTTACATATTTAAGAATATATTTTGCAGAAAAAAATTCCCATGTGAATACATTCGAGTTTAGTTTTAATTAGATTTTTTTCATAAACACTATATCTGTAATAATAATGTCGTATAAACTATTTTATAGTCTCAGAAAATTCCTCAATTAATGATATCAGCCATAACGAACGCAATTCCTGAATTGTAAACGATAAACAGTGCTTATGGACTAAAAATATGTTGAAAGACAATATTGTATCTTACTGTTTCTATCCATTCGCCTCAAGAAATAATTATTCCTGATTGATTTGTGGTTCAAATTTTAGTTAATAAAACGCTCACATCTGTTATGATTTTTTTTTCATTTCTTTGTAAAAGGTTAGTGTGTATTAGAAGGAAAATGCTTATAAAAAAAAGAGCATATTCGTTTCGTTTTAGCCAAGCTTATTCTCGTACAAGACATTTAACATTGTTTTTATCACTAAAACATAAAATCATTGGGTAACCACTTAGAGAACGCGTACTAGTTCGCTACAAACATCGCAAAACAAATAGGACTAAAGTGCATACCATCACATAAAAACATTTTTTAATATTTTTTTTAAATTGTGTTCTTTTATTCGAAATTCCTTTAACGATCCTGCATAGCTGGAAACCCATCCGTGTGTCGAGATATTTTTTTAAATGTTAATTATAATTTATCGAAATCCAGCAATATTGCTTCTGAACAAAAACCGAGAATTTCATTTGAAACAAAAGAACATGGTAATAGAAAAGGGACAAGGGAAAGTACCAAACAGTTACAGTAAGCATGTACCTATTTCTGAGTTGTTTTTTTCTCGCAAGGGTTGAAATGTTTAGTACTTAGAAATACAAACATACAATACATTTTTCTTACTTTTTATAACAATTATTTTTATTTTGCAGTGCGCAGTGCATCTTTAAATTCAAACGCGATATCGTGAATAATGGCTGTATCAAGCGTATTTATACACATAAAAAGTTTTTGTACTTTTACAAAAATATTTCTTTGGAAACCAGTTGTCAAGAAATAGTTTGTAATACTACAAGAGAGATATTGTCACTTTTACAACACATGGCTATGGCTATTTTTGCATATATGAAATAGTTTTTCGAAACAATACTGAGTATTTCTTACGAAAATTGGTGCATATTCATATATTTTAATTGATATTTAATTTAGCCATAATTTTATAAACAATGCAAAATATAATATGAATATTAAAGTAATGAACTTATTTTTTGTTTTATTATGCTTATTAATGCGCAGTTAATACTGGAAAGCTATTCAGGAAACTGTTTACAAATAACTTCAACTATTGGAGGTATTGGGGCAACACGAAGCATAAATGCCCGGGTAAGAATACGAACCCAGTATTACTGCAAGCACCTTTTTTGTAGCGATACGCGTAAATGTACAAATATCTGTAATTTCACATGAATATTTATGTTCCAATTACAAAAAATAAAATAAAAAATACAGTTTACTGCGCGTCAAGTATATGTGAACCTGAGAGATAAAACAGAACACATTGTCACCTATGTGTTTCGTGTTGTCATTTACTTCGTGTATAGTTAATTCCTTGATAAACTTGGCTACACCCTGTCCCCGTCAACTCAACTACGTTCATTCCTAAACGACAGTAACAGGCCATTTTATTGTGAAACCCAGGATCGCAGATATTTGGCGCGCGGTTTATCATGCAAAATCCTTTGGAAAACTATTGTGTTTGTTTCATCTTTTCGTTTTGTCGTGTTTTTGTCTCGTTTCAACTGTTGTGCTGAATCTTTTTGGGTTCAATATTTTTGTGCTGTCATCATTTGTGGAGATTTTTTCGTTCTCTTAGTCCATTTTTTTTTTCTTTGATTGTTGACCATATTCCTGTTGTGGAATATTATGTGGTGTTTATATCCTGTTGACAACAGCAATTTTTTGCTTGATTTGTGTTTTTGTCTTTTGGGTTTTTTGTAGTTTTTTTTACAGACATACATGTGCTTAGCAATGGCGTATGTCCGAAAGCTTACATCAAGTCATGCACTCCCATTGCACAAATATTTCAAAGATAATAAAATCCTTCTAATTATTCTTGCGACGGGGAAGATCGATTCAGCACTTTATGTTGGACATTTGCCGCGGCTGTCTAACACTGTGCGCCGTGGAGAAAACCTGAATAACAGACAAACGTCACAACTGCTGTGTCTTAAGAAGCCTACTTTGTTCGTCTGTGTTTTGGTCGCTGTGTTGCCAGAACAATTATTTGATTTCATCGTTGGTTTCTCAAGTTGTGCTGTCCAGCGGGCTGATTACGAACAGCGATATAACCTTCGAGTATGAACACACATTTCGGACGGTATTTATCGCATTGGTGCTACATCACATCTTTGAATATACGTATATACTGTATAGAAGTCGCCAGCCCAGGTTAAAATTTCTAATACGGTTTTGAGGTAGTTGGTTAATTCACCGCCACAATCACCACCATCTCTAGGGCATCGACTTGTGGTGGTCCCTAGCGGACAAGTGTCGAACTCTTCAAACACCCCTTCCCCCTCCCGTAGAACGACCTTGAGCTGCAGTAAATGATAGGTGAGGGGTGCGGGGAATGACAGCGGGTGACAGTGCTGCGCTCTAACGTGTAAATAACAACTAAGACGATACAGGGCATTACGGCAGCGCACTGCAGCGGTAAAGTTCCCAAGCTGCTCATCATACGCTCCTGAAAAACGTAGAGTAAATCCTATCCACTCGCGACTTATATACAGTATATATATTCAAAGATCATATTCAACATTTTTTGGTGTGAAACAAATAAGAGGTTAGTGATGTAATTTAGCTACAATAAGAATGAAATAATGTGAAATTTTAATTTCAATAATTTTTTTATCTTAGATGGGTGTGTTAATGAGCCAAACATACTTACAATGAAGTTTGAAGTAAACAATATTTAAAGTTAGAAATTGTTAGGCAGTATTTTTATGTATGGTATGATTATATGTTTCCTATGGAAATACACAGAGATTGCAACATTGACGGCACAAATGTATTTTACTCCGTCTTTAATTTAAATAATAATGAAACAAATCACTTATAGTTTAAATGCCCAAAATAAAAATAAAAACTAAAAAAAAGTAACTCGATTTTCCAGCGAAACAAATTGACACAATAGATTATTTTTATTTTATTTTATTGCTGTTGTTAATAGCACAGAGGCTAACATAATCACATAAAAATAAAACATAGGTTTCATACATACAATACTGACAACATTATAACATCGTATACATACAAAATCACCTTGGTATAGGTACATATATACACCATCCGACTTATAAGTTGGTATTCAAGTCATTGCTGTCTTTTGCATAACAAATAGTTTCGTAAGTGTTTCCTGAACATTTTTAAATGTGGACATTCTCTAATGTAAACTGGCAAATTGTTCATTCAACGTGTACGTTATTTATTCATTGGTTGCTGGTCCTTTGACGTCACTGAAGAACAATTCCCGCGGATCATAACGCAAACACACGCCGCGTGTTGGTTCGTGATCACGTAATGCGGTACGTGTTACGGTGGAGCGTGGGGAACACCGCAAGTCTCCGCGGGTGTTCGCAATCAGCCCTCTGTCTATCTGTTTTGAATCATCGTTTGTCGCTGTCTGTTCCTGCCGTACTTGTCACAACTGCCTCGTGGTTGTCAGCGGGTCGTTACCACAACGCCGAAATATCATAATGCCGAATGTCAAAATTGACCACAACGCCGACAGCTAGAAAACTGCTGTGTACCACAACGCCGAAATAACAACTGAATGAATTTGTGTGTGTTTCTTAAATGTACCTTAACGCCGAAATACCACAATAAAACCTAACCTTACCTAACATAACCTAACCTAGCGTAATATAACCTAACCTAACTTAACCTAGCCTATCCTAGCATAGCCTAACCTAACCTAGCCTAACCTAACCTAGTGTAACCTAACCTAGTCTAACCTAACCTAGTCTAACCTAACCTAACCTTTGTGGCAGTCCTGCAATGACATTTTTCGGCGTTAGTGTATCTCGGCATTGTGGTAATTCGGCGTTGTGGTACACAGCAGTTTTCTAGCTGTCGGCGTTGTGGTCAATTTGTCATTTCGGCGTTGTGGTGCGTTCCCGTGAATGGGTTCGACTGTACTGTGACATTGTGATTTTCTGTGCTGTCTTTGAATTTAACATTTAACATCGGCTGATTATAGCTTGGTTTTGTGTGTTAATCTTTTGTTTGTCCGTCCTTCAGGTTTTCTCTGTGACACAGTGTGAACTAGCAATTGCGCGGATCCAACAAAATATGGACTGAAAAAAAAAACTTCGCGCTTTCAGTGACATCTAGGAAAGTATCCACAATCGCCAACATAAGCAGGCAAATTCCACCTGCCTGATTGGCTACTGTTTGGTGAGACCTGTCAACTAGGATGCTTGTTATTCGATACCTTTTTTTTGGTTGGAGGTTTTTCACTGGCCCAGAGTCCTTCAGATGAACAGTGAGCCAATCACAGACGCAATCCAAAGGTAGGATCGCGAAATGTTTCCGCGAATTTTTCCGGTCTCTAGATATGAATACAGAATAAACCTTATCCTGGCGTAAAGGAAGGTTGTGTTAATCGTTTTAAAAACAAGTTTTAGGACAGGCGAGAGGGTTTAAGTCAGTGTTTGTACGGTAGGTATAGCTGACGTGAATGACTTTTCTAAAGTCGATTCGAAAATATTGATGCCAAGGGGCAAGCTTGAATCGCGTCCGTCTGATCTATCGAAGCTGATGTTGCAGATGAGGATATTGGCATTTTGATTGGTTCACGTGACCCCGTGACATTACGTGCAGTTGGCGCAGTCGCTATCGGGGAGCTGACCCTTCCGACCGCAGCTGGTGAACTTGAAGGGCAACCGAAGATCCACCAGTTCTTCCTTTCACGCCCGAACATTGGCGTTCGTGTAACTTCGTTTTTTTGACGTGACAACGTCTAATAAAACGATGAACGCCGGCTGCACGCACGAAATAGTGTCCCGTTACGCACATTGTCCCGTTACACTGTGCCCGTTACACTCATTGTACGCTTGCGCCGCATCTATCTCTCTTCCACTCGATTGGAGCAACCATCGATTTGACTTTTTCGAGGCACATTAAACTTGAAACACTCCCATTCGTTTCCTACTTTTCCTATCATCGTCCTATCCTTAACAGAATAACACAGATTGGAAGAAGTTAAATAGCAAACATGTATAAAAGTTATAGTTAAAATAATCTCTTCGTTAAAGTAATAAACATATTTGAATTAATGAGTGCAAATAAAAGTAACTTTATCAATAAAATTGTAGATTTCATTTCACTCCTTCTTTGTATCCATACAAAATAGTGATAATTAAAATAAAAATGATTCAATTTTATTCATAAAATTATGCAATCATTTCATCAATGTTTTGTTATGACGTTGTCACGTTAAACTATCGTCCGTAAACCGTCTTTACAGACAGCCAATTTTTTTTTTAACTTCACGTGCCGTTTAACCAGTTGAATGTTCGCCTGTGCGATAACTCTGACTCCGTGCGTGCGTCCCAGTTGTGCTTGCTAACGTCTTGCTCCATCACGGCAAACTTTAAACCCAAACGCCCCCCCCCCCCCCCCAACACACAGAAACACCTATCAAGTGTCGTAACAAAGTTACTTGCTGCAATTTTAAAATAAATAATTTTCCTTCGTGTTTTATTGGCCTAGGTATTCTTTGTCACGTCGATTTTTCTACTTAACATACTAAACAGCACAGATGACAAGGTGCCAAATTGAAGAAAACCCAATACGATTATTAACGAACCGTTCGTAAAGAAATATATTAATTCTTACTTCAAATTCTATATTTTCTTGGTAACTCGAGAACGAAGAGACATAGTTAATATTCAAACCTGATAGTGATAGAATGTTTAAGGTTAAAATGCTGTCATGTTGTAATAACATATTATATTAAAAGACAAGTGTTCGGGCGTGTACGAAAGGATTTGTGAATCGCGGGCTACCTAAACTTTGTACTTTGGAAGTGAGGCAGGTCTGACGGCACCATCTGCATCGACGTCATAAACAATTGTCTTCGGTGAGAAACGCGATGGGCGCAAATTAGCTGAAACTAACAATTCTACGTGGAAATAATGTTTTCCTAACAAAAGTTTTAATGTTTTTATTTTTAATAATTTCGTCTTGGGCACCAGTTTTGTTTGCATTCGTATTTTATTTTCCGTTAAGTTACTCGGAACTAGAAAATTAAGTACCCGTGTAAATGTAAATAATTTCTAAATATAATTGTGTAAAAATGAAAATAACAGGTTTGACTAAAATGTGTGTGTTAATTTTTCAAGAAATGAATCGAAATTCCATTGAAATTACACTTTTTTTTTCATCATATTCATTTTGTCGATAGCCAACGAGAAAAGCCAATATAAATGTCTAAGTATGGCAGAATACCGTGTTGCTCTCTGTGTATTATCGTGCGAACCATATGCATCGGACAAGAGCACAACCGTGGCGCAGGAAATGTATCAGACAGTATTCTTGGACAGCAAGTTCTGGCATATCAGAGAGTTTCTTCTGGGAAATTGTGTCATTGTCATTAGTCGGTATGCATATTATTAGAGACCTGTAAAATTCGCGATTTCAAATCCCTAAAGGATAGACTCCATGATCCTCTACGCGCTCGTGCAAATTACATCTGCTGATTGGTTACCGATTCGTAACACCTGTTGACTGGAATGATCGTGATTCGCTAATTCTTCTGTTAAAGATTTTTCACTGGCCCAGAGTCCTTCAGATAAACTGTGGCCCAATCACTGAAGCAAAATAATGTCAGAAGTATTTGGACTCTATCCTATCGCGAAATGAATCCGCGAATTTTACAGGTCTCTAGTGATTGGTAGTGGACGTGTTTTCTTCCGCAGTGGGCGTCTGTGATTGGCGTGCTAACAGCGGACGTGCGCCTGATATAAACACAGACAACACTGCAAAAATTTTTAACAACAAAGCTGTTCTGGACATCTCTCCGCGAAAAAAAAAAAAATACGTGGCCCTGCTCTGGGGATAAATATCCCGATTCTCAGCACTGGCGGGGGGGGGGGGGGGGGGGGAAAGTCACGTGTAACACTGGTCGCTGATTTGGGACACGGTCCCGGATGGATAGTCTCCGATTCGACGCTACTTATTTGGCAGGGAGTGTCTCGTTGGCAGAAACGGTGTGCAGTTTCGCTGTTCACTTTCAAATTCTTTCCTTTTGTTGGTGGGGATGATAGATTTTTTGATAGATTCCCCCCCCCCCCTTTTGGGATTGCGTACGGCTCTGGGAGTAAGTATCGTGAAGTGATTACACAATTTTTTTTTTCCCCCTGTCTCTGATGATACACGTCCAGCCAGGCTGGCTGGCATCTTTGAAGCTTCTTCCGGGGACGCACCACAACGCCGAAATACCACAACGCCGAACGTACAATAACGCCGAAATGCCAAATTGTCCACATCACCGACAGCTAGAAAACTGCTGTGTACCACAACGCCGAAATACATTAACCCCGAAAAATATCATTGCAGGACTGCCACAAAGGTTAGGTAAGGTAAGGTTAGCACACAAATTCATTCAGTTGTTTTTCATTTTGATCCTGTGGCCCCCCTCCCCGCAGCAACATTTTTCGGCGTTACTGTATTTCGGCGTTGTGGTACACAGCAGTTTTCTAGCTGTCGGTGTTGCGGTGAATTTGGCATTCGGCGTTATGGTATTCGGCGTTATTGTACGTTCGGCGTTGTGGTATTTCGGCGTTGTGGCAACGACCACTTCTTCCTCGCTTGGTTTTGAAAAATGCAGCCGCCTGAAGTGTGTAGTTGCCCACTTCCGGGGCGAATCGAGCAATAAGGGATATTGGGGGGGGGGGGGGAGGGGGGTGTCAGAGGAGTGGTTTCTTGAAGAAGGGGGGGGGGGGTCGTTTGGTGACGGCACTGACATTTGTATCCTCCGCGTCCCAGAGACGACCAGACAATTACCGGAGAAGGGTTCGCCCGATGTGGGGTTGAGACCAAAAGGGTCGGACAGGAGTCTATCTCCCCTCTGGCGCAACTACGGCACTACTTCCGCGAGTTCCTCCATTGCTCCCCTCCCTTCTCCCCCCCCTTCTCCCCCCCCATCCACATCCTTCATGGCGTTCCCGGGAGCGCAGGAAGTGACGCTGACGCTGCAGTCTAAGTAGTTTCCTTCGCCCAGTACTAACCCCCCCAACCCCCCCCCCCCACCACCCGGGGGTCGACAAGCATCGACCCCTGTCTCTCCCGCTACCCTCTGCCCTTTGATGATCTCGCTAAATGCCGACTGCCCTTTTTGCTGGCGACAGACGACCTGCCGCTCCATCCTTTCAAGGCCCGCAATGCAGCTCTCGCGATTAAATTAATTATTTATACGTGTAACAACTTGAAGAACTCTTATAAATTAGGTTGATTTAAATTTTAACTACACAATAATCTTATCTTTGAAAGATTTGTGCAATGGGAGTGCATGACTTGATGTAAGTTTTTGGACATACGCCATTGCTTGCTTTTTAGCAATGGCGTATGTCCAAAAACTTACATCAAGTTACACAATAATCCTCTTAATCTAATTTGTGAGTCTCGGGAGCTGGCCGGGTGGGTGACGATAGTTCAGTGACCCGCCACCAGGGGCGCATGGAGCCCCTGGTCACACCACAGACGTAATGCGGACCACGTGTCCAAGCACCCGGACGACGCATGGCAGACACTTTCCCGGCCAGCCCAGCTCTTCCCCTGTACCATCCTGTACTTGACCTGCACTCTTAATGCGTGACTGAGCCCAGGGTTCGCCCTGCGTCCGTGCAGGTTTTACCTGGGCCACCTTAACTATAGTTAGGGACCTGAAAAATTCGCCGATTCATTTCGTGAAATGCTACAATTGAAATAATTATACATTAGTGCTGCTTCTGCCATTGGTTATTTGTTAATCTGGAGTTATGAGGGCCAATTAGAGACCCTACCTCATAGAAGTGTCGAATCACAGGCTACCCATTCGAGACGACTCACAAGTCAACAGCCATTGAACAGTTGGCATTTGCCCGAGTGTGTAGGGGAAATTGGAGTCTATCCTAGAGGTCATTGAACCCGCGAATTTTTCCGGTCTCTAACTATAGTCTATAGAGTTGAGACAGGGGAGTTAGTAATGGTGTCAATCGCTGCCACAGCTGGCCAATCGAGGCATGCTATCCTTCCTGCCATGTTGAAACCCCTTCATGATAACGCGTATAAGCTTCGGCCTGAGACGCACTTAAAGAGTCATCCCTAACCCGGAACCCCTCCCAACCAAGTACACTTAGAATAAGTTAGATTGGGGGAAAAATAAATAAATCACCCTCTGCCCCTATAACCCTGAGCCTAGTGCATTGCCGAATTACTAGGCGCATGCATACTTTGCGAAAAGATTCTGAGACCAGCTGAGAGTTAAAACACTGTAGCATCGTCTGTGTTTCGTGATTTGGGTGAGTTTCTACGCATCGCTAGCGAAGGAGAATAATTTGATGGACCTTAGGTAAAAATTTGTGTACGCTTATATATTCAATGTGATACTTTATTAGCTTAATTTGTTAAATGTTAAATAGTTTTTAGTTCAAGCCACAATTTATGAGCACATATTGGGAAAAAAAACTAAATAATTAGGTATACTTTTCTTTTGTAGTTTAAATGTGGGGTATTTTCTTAATTGAGTCTTTTTTTAAGTGATCAATTAATTGTTTTTATATTTAATAATTGTATTTATTTGTGTAAGTATTTTTTTTTCATTTAAATTTGTAGTGAAGACAAGGCTGATTTCATGCCTTAACTTCACCACATGTAAAATTAAGACAAATAAATAAAATTTAAAAATATTCTGCACCACCCTTTTTGATCCCGCCTCGTATATAGCGTTATTTGCTACAAATAATAATTAAGGAAAAAACAATAAAAAGGATGAAATACTGAAAAAAAAAGTGTAAACAGAAGTAAAACTAGCTGTAGTAATTATAGGAGCCGCAGATGTTGTCTGGTCAGATCTGGCACCTCACAGCAGCAAAACGATCTGCGTTCGGTTTCCGGCGGGGTTGATCCTAGGGGGGGGGGGGGGGTTTGGATGTTGCCCGCTAGATGGTAGGTTTTCTCAGGGTCATCCGATTCCATTTCACCCATGCAATACACCGATTATTCCCTCCACGCTGCAGGTATACAGCACCGTGCCACTGATTCTTAACTATTTAAGGGGGTAAGTTTACGATTTGTTTCAACTTATTTATTTCCACGTTTCTTTGCTAGTGATAAGAATTGATTTACGAAACCTGTAACACATTATTCTTTCACTTCTTTATTTAAAAAGAAATAACACTTTTAAAAAATATATATAATGTTTCATTTAAGTAAAATCGGGGAAATAGTGTTGTGGACATTTCTAAATGAAATTCATTTCGCACGTATGCTATGCGTGCTTCTATACCAATACACTGAGCGAAAAACTTTCATCATCGACATGGTGTTCGTAACCTCTAAGGTACAGATATGTCTAATTGAACCATTCGTGCATTTCCCTGGAAATATAAATAACTATTTATTTTTGAACACACTATGATATTACAGCACATAGTCGGCCGGCGTGATACAAGTCTCTGGTGTAAGCACAAGAATTTAAACTACGCCTCCAGATATCTTTCTTGAATTCTTTAATCCAGGCACATTACACCGGATATAAAATTGTCTCTAATTTAACTAAAGTTTCCTTTGGAAACCAGTTGCCAAAGAAATAGATTGTGATACGACAAGAAGGACATTTATTGTAACTTTGTACAACACATGGCTATGGTTAATTTTGCATATATATGAGATAACGTGTTTAGAGAATTACTGAGTTAGTCTTAGGAAAATTGGAGCATACATTTTTATGATAATTGATGTTTGATTTAAGCGTATTTTTTTAAAACCTTTGAACACATATTTTTTTTTTAATAGTTAGACTTTATTTTGTTTTATTATGTGCTCAGTTAATGCTGGGAAGCTATTCAGGGAACGGTCTATAAAAATAACTTAGCTTCAATTATTGGAGGTACTGGGACAACACCAAGCATAAATGCCCGGGTAAAAATTTTTAACCCATTATTATGTTGTAGTGATACAGTTGTATTCAACGTAAATGCACAAATTTACAAAATATCCGTAATTTTACGTGAATATTTCTGTTCCATTTCCACAGAAATTGAAAATAAATAATTAAAAACGTTAAATTCTATGTATAAGTTCTTGCGTGACTTATCTTGAGTCTCAGCGTGGTTTGACAAGCTGGTGTACAAAATCTTGTGTGTTTTTTTTTAACCTAGTGTTGTTTTTATGCCTTGCGTGTCGTGAGTTCTTGCTTCGGTTGCGTATAGCTCGTGAACTTGGTCTTAAAACCGTGTCTCGAGTAACCTCGTGGCATTAAAACGAGGTTGTGGGGGTTGGGGTGGAGGACTGCAATAAGAATAACACACACGCAGAGAGAGAGAGAGAGCTAGCTCGCGGCGACCTTGGGCGCCCTGCGGTGCGCCGACACGTGACCCACGCCCTTGGAGTCGACAGCGTTGCCAGGTTGTGAGGATGAAATTATTGGGGACGTCAGTGTTGCTGGATTGTGAGAATGAAATTATTGGAGTCGACATTGTTGCCAGATTGTGGGGATGACATTATTGGGGACGTCAGTGTTGCTGGATTGTGAGGATGAAATTATTGGAGTCGACAGCGTTGCCAGATTGTGGGGATGAAATTATTGGGGACGTCAGTGTTGCTGGATTGTGAGGATGAAATTATTGGAGTCCACAGTGTTGCCAGATTGTGGGGATGAAATTATTGGGGACGTCAGTGTTGCTGGATTGTGAGGATGAAATTATTGGAGTCGACAGCGTTGCCAGATTGTGGAGATGAAATTATTGGGGACGTCTGTGTTGCTGGACTGTGAGAATGAAATTATTGGAGTCGACAGCGTTGCCAGATTGTGGGGATGAAATTATTGGGGACGTCAGTGTTGCTGGATTGTGAGGATGAAATTATTGGAGTCGACAGCGTTGCCAGATTGTGGGGATGAAATTATTGGGGACGTCAGTGTTGCTGGATTGTGAGGATGAAATTATTGGAGTCGACAGCGTTGCCAGATTGTGGGGATGAAATTATTGGGGACGTCAGTGTTGCTGGATTGTGAGGATGAAATTATTGGAGTCAACAGTGTTGCCAGATTGTGGGGATGAAATTATTGGGGACGTCAGTGTTGCTGGATTGTGAGGATGAAATTATTGGAGTCGACAGCGTTGCCAGATTGTGGAGATGAAATTATTGGGGACGTCTGTGTTGCTGGACTGTGAGAATGAAATTATTGGAGTCGACATTGTTGCCAGATTGTGGGGATGAAATTATTGGGGACGTCAGTGTTGCTGGATTGTGAGGATGAAATTATTAGAGTCGACAGTGTTGCTAGATTGCGAGGATGAAATTATTGGATTGGACATTGTTGCCAGATTGTGGGGATGGAATTATTGGGGACGACAGTGTTGCCAGATTGTGGGGATGAAATTATTGGGGACGTCAGTGTTGCTGGATTGTGAGGATGAAATTATTGGAGTCGACAGCGTTGCCAGATTGTGGGGATGAAATTATTGAGGACGCCAGTGTTGCTGGACTGTGAGAATGAAATTATTGGAGTCGACATTGTTGCCAGATTGTGGGGATGAAATTATTGGGGACGTCTGTGTTGCTGGATTGTGAGGATGAAATTATTGGAGTCGACAGTGTTGCTAGATTGCGAGGATGAATTTTTTGGATTGGACATTGTTGCCAGATTGTGGGGATGGAATTATTGGGGACGACAGTGTTGCCAGATTGTGGGGATGAAATTATTGGGGACGTCAGTGTTGCTGGATTGTGAGAATGAAATTATTGGAGTCGACAGTGTTGCTAGATTGCGAGGATGAAATTATTGGATTGGACATTGTTGCCAGATTGTGGGGATGGAATTATTGGGGACGACAGTGTTGCTAGATTGTGGGGATGAAATTATTGGGAATGTCAGTGTTGCTGGATTGTGAGGATGAAATTATTGGAGTCAACAGTGTTGCTAGATTGTGAGGATGAAATTATTGGGAACGTCAGTGTTGCTGGATTGTGAGGATGAAATTAATGGAGTCGAGAGTGTTGCTGGATTGTGAGGATGAAATTATTGGATTCGACAGTGTTGCTAGATTGTGAGGACAAAATTATTGGAGTCGACAGTGTTGCTAGATTGTAAGGATGAATTTATTGGAGCCGACAGCGTTGCCAGATTGTGGGGATGAAATTATTGGAGTCGACAATGTTGCCAGATCGTGAAGAGATAATTATAGTGCCAGAATTTCACAACTATGCAAAGGCGTGGTCAGGATGGAGCAGGGAGGGACCATTGCCCCCGGCTAAAGCAATTCACCAACCAGCTTAAAATAATGAATATTTGGTTCAATTTATGGCCACTTATAAAAAAGTATAGAGAAAAAAAAGTCTTATCTTTTAAGCAGTACTGTATAGCGTAAATATCTACCATTCAAGAGTGTCACGTTTTATTTAAATATTTCACGTTTCGAAAGAAAAAAAAAGTGAAAGAAGGTTCATCAGTTAGCCAAAAATGCGTATTAAACATTGAATTTTTGAAAACTTTTCAGGGGTAAGAAAACCTGTCTAGCCGATTTTATGGAGACGGGGAAGGGTGGATGGAAAACTGAGAATCCCACACACCCAAAAACCGGGCATCCAAAAATTTATTTTTGTTGTATTTTATTTGATCCCCCTTCTCCCACAAATTCTGTCTACGACCATGCAACTATGTATGGTATCTTCTATAGAATACTAGTAAAAACCTAAAAACCAAACTATAACGGTTTTCACAAAATTTAACATATTTTTTTTTTTAAAAAAAAAGACCCTATTTTAGATAATTATTGAAAATTTAATATATACAATTTTTGATGTTATATTTAAATGCACTCGTCCAACTAAAGGTTTAAGACCACCAGTATATTAAAGATGATAATATTTAGGTTATAAAGTTCTGGTAGAAATTATTAATTGATTTCTATATATAATTAAATACGTAACTAAATAACTAATTAATAATTCCCAAATTTAGACATTGTTTTTGAAATTAATACTAAATTTAAATTTCTATAATATCGTTACTACAGTGGATTTTATGTTTTTCTTTAAAGTATTGTACACATTTTGGTATATTTAGACAAACCTGTATCTATTTTTAAAAAAAAAAACCTATCATAAGAATACGGTGGTTTGTTTTGAGAATCATATTTATTTTTAAAAAAAAGTTACTAAAACGAAAAACATTTCAGAAAAAATTTACTATCGTCTTAATTTTGTTTAATTACTGAATTGTAATATTCATGCATTCAGTGGCTATCCTCGACTGTACATATGTACGAATCATGCATGATGTTATCTGATTCATTTCCTGCAAAAAAAAGTTATATGTTCTCTGTTTGGCTAGACATGAATCTATTTATTAACTATTTAAAATTAATATTGATAGGTTTTCTATATATTATTGAGAAAAAATATGAAAATATGTAAGCCTATTTTAATTTCAGCGTGCTGGCAATTTGAATTAGATATCTTTCAGTATTATTTTATATCTCAAAACTTGTTCTCAATAGAAGCAGTAAAATAATTTCTTCGTTGCTGGTTTTAGATGAATGAATGAAATATTTCAAGGTCAGGTATTATACTAGATAATTTTTCTTATAATATTTCGTGGTTTTACGAATTATTTTCAATAAATTCATAATATAACCATTTAATTGTTTATTGAAAGTATTTTCTACTACACAAATCCTAAATTAATGTTGTTTTTTTTAACTTATAGGTCAAATTTTATCTCATTATCTTATGTAGCTACTGAAAGTAATAAAGCGTTATTTTCAGTAGATAAATTCATAAATCAATAAATATTAGGTTTTCACAAAAACCATAAAAATCTCACTTTTATATAGTTGTGAGAAAACCCAAGTTTTATTTATTTAATGAATTATAAATACGGAGGCTACATACGAACAGTCAAATTACCCCAAATTATTTCATACTTTCAACATATTTTAGTACTGACACAATAATTTGCCTTTAATTTAATAAAAACCATTAAATAAGAATTCGTTTAGTAGAAAATATATTTTATAAAAAAAATACGTGGTTACATAATGAAATGATTTCAATCCACGTTCAAAAACATGAAATATTAGAAGCAAAGTATATTAGGATACTATCCACCTTAAAGGGAAATCTGAGATGAATTTTTTTTTTGTTATGAGGGAGGGCACATCTTTTCGTAATGCGAATTTTACTGCAAAGAGGTTGGACGGAGCATAAATTATGAAAATGCGAGGGGAAATGGGAAGGGCGGGGCCGGGTCTTGTTTGCGAAATACTCCTTCGGAACTTGTCTTCTCTCCCTCCTCCACCCCCCGGTGGAGGGGGGGGGGGGCTGCGCTCCAACCCCCCCCCCCCCACTTGTAGGGGCTCAGTTAAGATAATCAGCCGGCAGGCGGCCGGAACGCGGGTCTGTTTCCGTGGCGAACAGAAAGCCTGCTCATAAACCATTCTGCCAGGAAATGAGCCAGGAAGTTTCTATCCTCCATGTCCCCGCGCGGCGCTCACCTACAGCTCACACAATGCAGGATGTCCATAGAAGAAGGTCCCACTTTCAATGGCATATTATAACAGTTGTTTATAATATAACAGTATTTAGTATTATATATTATAACAGTTATTTGTAATATAATGTATAGTATAATATGCAGTATAATATATAGTATTATATATTATATAATATAACGTACTATTATATATTATAAGTTATTTATAATATAACAGTATTTAGACTATTTACAACAAAACATACATCAAATAGAAGGTAAAATAAAGTAATTTTTTTTTCACATATGTTCAGTGATGTGCACCTTCAGTTACACGGCGCACATCCAACCTGAAGTCCAGTTCTTCCCACACTTCGGTTGACACGTCCGGAGTGAGTAATGGAAGCAATGGCCTCTTGAACTCTTGTGTGGACGCGATCTTTCATAAAGCCCCAAAGGAGAAAAGAAAAAAAAACCCACGGCGTTATTTTCAGGTGAACGTCGAGGCCAACGACCATTACGACCAATCCAACGGTCAGGGACTTGGACGTTCAACCACTCTCGTGCAAAGAGATTCCAATTGGGAGGGGCCCTCCATCCTGTTGCCAAATGAAGTTTACAGGTCCATCCTCTACTGATAGCCATTTTTTCGCAGGTGACGCTTGCAAGCGAGAATACGACCGAACATTACTCGCGCATGCGCTTATCTAAAACGGGTTTGAATTACTCTTTAATTATGACCTTGAAAAACAAAAACTATAGAGCGCTTAAAGTTGAAACTGTTAAACTGGGACTTTCTTTTATGGACATACTGTAGAAGCGGAGCTTTTGTAGTCCGAGATGATGAACAGGTAATTGTTCCTTGTTGCGTATCCGGTTTCTATTAATGTTTTATAATTAAAAAAACGTAATATATTTTATTTACAGTACTGTTTTGCATCACAAACACATTCAACTGCTCAATTAATTTCAATTTTGTTTACATTTAAATACAATTGGAAATGTTCTTTGAATGATTCGTGCATTGAGGGAATTTGATTTAATACAATTTCTTGGACATACGCCCTTGTTTTCCAGCGCCCAAACTCAGTATGTTTGCACCCAGTGGCGTAGCCAAGATTTGTGTATGGGGGGTGTTAAGAAGCATGGCCCCCCGTATTAAAGCGGGGGGTGGGGGGGGGGGGGTCCTCCCCCGGGAAAATTTGGAATTTAAGGTGGAAAATAGTGCTATTTTAGCAGTTTTCGGTACTTAAATTTAAATAGTGTAATGGTAAAAATTTTATTAATTTTTAATATGAAATTTGTTTGAGTGATGAATAAGAAATTTAATTAAAGATTTGGTGCTAAGGGGGGGGGGGGGGGGTTTGAACCCCTAACCCCCCCCCCCCCTGGCTACGCCCCTGTATTGCACCTGATGCCTGATGACGGGAACAGACGCCAGTTTCCGAAACGTCGCAAATGTTTTGTCTGCTGTGTTCGTTGGTGTCGTCGTCGTTGTGTTGTCAAGTAATATCTAACGCCGGCTGCACGCACGAAAAAGTGTCCCGTTACGCTCATTGTTCCGTTACGCTGTGTCCCGTTACGCTCATTGTTCCGTTACGCTGTGTCTCGTTACGCTCATTGTTCCGTTACGCTGTGTCCCGTTACGCTCATTGTTCCGTTACTCTGTGTCCCGTTACGCTCATTGTACGCTTGCGTCGCACCGACAGAAGTGAAAACTTAAAAACTTTGTTTATAAATGTGTATTATGAAATAATTTCTACGTCAAATGTACGTAAGAAAATGAATCTGATTACTAGTATAATTTCAAGTATTTATTATATTATTATTAAAATAAAATTTATTCAATTTTATTCATAAATGTATGCAATCATTTCATCAATGTTTTGTTATGACGTTGTCACGTTAAACTATCGTCCGTAAACCGACTTTACAGACAACCAATTTTTTTTTCGTCACTAAATTACTTTCATGAAATTCTTGTGCTGTCTGATATTTAAGTTTGAATGTGTTCTTCTGTGCTGTCGTCGTTGTGTTGTCCATAATACCTGTTTAGGTTCATCATTGGGTTTATCTGTTTGATATCAGCTGACTTGGGCATGTTTACATTCTTGGTTCTTAATTTGCGTTCTTGTTTCACTGACAAACAGTGCAAAATTGCAATGGCTTATGTCCAGGAAATTATATTAAAATAATTGGATATGTTACATAGAACAGTTATTCCTGGGAACAATGTTCCTCAATGACGTTTTTTTACATATTTCAGAAATCAAATTTACTTTGGTAACTAAGCAGCGTTGCATCACCAAACATCAATTTCCTTATGTTTATTTTAATATTTTATGTTAAAATACAACTGAATGCGCAATAAGGGACAATTACCGATGAACTGTACCGTCCGCTTCTTAGATCCCACAAAACAGAAGACTGACTGACATTTCGTTTGTCATCGTTGGAGTATTATTATTATTATTTTTATTGTTGATGCACGAGACGACAACTCAAACAGCTCTGCATGTTCCAGTGGTACCGAAAGACGCCATCTTGGTTTCAACAGTTTTACGTCAAAACAATTTTCTACAATTTAATCTTCGAAATCGGTTTCGTTAAAGCATTGAAACTTCGTGGTTTGGATAAAATGTATAGTGACTGGCTGCTGCAAATAGTTTGACCTCTAAAACATTTATGTTTAGTATTTAATTCATTTTTGGGGATGACTACAACGGTAATAATACTGTTAGAGGACACTACATCATGGTATCTAAAAACATCTTAATGTATGTGTAATCTCTGTCTTTAACGAAGGCAAATTTCCAATATTTAAATTTAACTGTAAGTAAGTCAGAAACCAACTCGAAACTTTTCTTTATTCTTTAATGTAAGAAATGATCGATATTTGGCAATTTTGACAAGGGTGACGTACATTGGCAATTTTGAATGGGTGACGTAAATTAAGGTCGCGTTTTCACGACGCGTGGCAATTCAGAGAATAAGACGAAAAGGGCATAAAAGTACGAAGCGCTTATAATAAATTTTAAGAAATTATTAAAAATCGTATTTACATTACCTCTTGGCAGGTTTAGAAATTAAATTTGATGTGTAACATCTAAGCTCTAGTTATGCGGAATTTGGTAGAAGTAATTTCGTGAATAGAACGAAATTCGCATGGAACGGAAATGTGTAACCATGTTGCTGCCGTCTGTGACGGATGGCGCGAAACAAAGTTAGCAAAGTCAAAGGGAAACTTTATAGTATTATCTTTTTAATGAATTTTAACAAGTTGGGCAGTATTTTAATATAATTCCTTGTCGAAAATCTGTTCCAAAGATGGAATTTAGTAAAATTTTATGCTTTTTTTTTACGTTTATCGTAGCTGTTTTATTATACAGTTTTAAATTTCGGTCTGCAAATGGAATGATTCTACAGTCGACGTAGCTGCTCCGGCAGCGAATTCTAGCGGCGGGTGCGGAAACTACGTGTGTTTCGCGTCCAGAAATGTACTTTAAAAACACCATCTGCGTATATCGATAACGCTCGGCATTATTTAAAATATATATATATATATATATATATATATATATATATACGTAAAATTTCGTGTCAAAGTTTATCGCGGTCAGACGTTACACGTCTGTGGCGAGTACTGAAAAGACCAGCTCATAATTTTTTTTTTCAGTTGGCGAAAAAAAAAGAAGCTAATATTAAAGCTGTGCCAAAACGTGTATCACGTCACCTTAGTAATACAGGGGACAGTTTCCGAGGTAATTTTTCTTTTTTTTTCTGTTTACTTTCGTGCGACCGACACTTTGCGTCCGCGCGGGGCGGGGTAAGGGTTAGAAGTCAATTTCCAGCACGTGCTGCTCGCCACGGAGGCAAAAAAGTTTTTTTTCTTTCTCCCCCCCCCCTCCCGCCCTTACAAAGTGTAGTTACTACCGAATGTTGCTTCAAGCTGAGGAGCGGGAGGGAGGAAGAAGAAAAAAAAACTTTTCGGCGAGTTCGGGTTGGTGTTGCCGCACCTTGTAAAACGATTTATTGTCTGTAATTTCAACCTCCGCCTTTGGCCCACCGACGTATCCTGTGTGAAGTAGTGAGCAGCTTTAAAGGGAGGGGGGGGGGGAAATGGGGGAAGGGGGGTGTGTGTTTGGTGATAGGTGCCCTCGGTAAATGAAATTTTTTTTTTTACCTTCTACTGTGGGTGGTGTGGAGGGGGGGGGGGGGGCGAAGTTCCTCGCACCCGCTAGGTGTCGAAGACGAAAGAACGGACGCAAATTGGTGTGCCGTCTCTCCGGCGAGAAACTCGGTCACGGACTTAACAGTAACGGGGAGAGGGAGAAATGAAAAAAAAACTGAAACTGTGATGTACGCAGAGGGAGGCAGATAGTTAAAGAGAGAGAGAGAGAGAGAGAGAGAGAGAAAGAGAGAGAGAGGACGGACTTAAATTTATAACGTGGTTAACTTTTAATAGAACATTTTTTTTTGGTACCCGTTCTTAAAATAGATGCAGTCATCCATTTCCGTGAACTTTCGCTGGAAACTCGTAAGCAAACTTTGCCAGCGGTCAGATGACGTGAAGTAGTAAAACTATAAAAAAACAAATTTCGTCACATAAGTTTCTTACTTTTTTTTTGCAATTTCTTTATATAAACGTGCATTTATCAGGGGGGAGTATTAAACAGCGTTGGTTGACCACCTCAAAATTTCGCACGTTGATTGTATTTTCAAATTTAACCTTTTTTTTTTTGTCGATCTTGTAAGAATGATTTTCAGTGTTAAGGGGCATTTATGTATATAGGTCTCCGTTATATAATATCCAGCGGGCAAAATAATTCTGTCAATTTTTTTTCGGATTTTATTATTGTTTTCATATTCTAGTCTTTCATGTACAATGCGACCTTTCATATCCTCTTAGCCTCTGTGAATAACCGCGCGGAATTAAGCCCTGTCGAGTGGAAACAAACCATTCGCTACGCTATATGATGCTGGCCGATGTTTTGCTTTCAAATATAGAAAAAATGAATAAAGCGATTCACCAGGGAAGCCTAAGATGTACATCAAGTTCTGTCCCTGCCCGAACAAGCCCGAATATTCACCTTCGGCCAACCTCGGGTTTATTTATATACATTTATATTTCTCTGTTTATTTTAATGTAGCTATACTAACCTAACTAACCGTCCATATTGTTTTAAAGTGTTTTAATGTAGCTAACCTAACCGACCACTTTTAATATTTGAATTCATTTTTCCTGCGCAAAAATAAAACAAATCCCGAGGTTGGCCGAAGGTGAATATTCGGACGTGTTCGGGCAGGAACAGAACTTGGACATCTTAGGCTTCTCGATTCACCACTAGGCGTGTTACAAGTGAAACTTCACAGTTAGAGGGATTGGACGTGTGTAATGTGGGGGGGGGGGGCGTAACACAAAAAATATCTGCCACGCGTGTACAAGTATACAAGCGTACGAGCGAATGCTACAGGTGTAGAGTGTATGAGAATGTATGCGAGTATCCCAGTGCGCTAGTGCACAAGTGTGCCGGTGTGCATGTGAGTATGCACGTATGTGACCATGTATGTGTAGTGCGCAAGAAATACGAATACGAGTGTGCAAGTATGCAAGTGTTAGATAATAAAAACACGCGATCGAGATATGCAGCATGCCAACCGAAATTTTCGTCAAATAAATTGATAACTAAAATTTATTACATAAATTCGCCTGCGACAGACTGTACAATTGAGAATCTCAATTGTAACGAACATGTTGATGAAAAACTTGGAAAGAGATATACTTCATTTGATTTTCATTCCTTCATTCTCTCCGTCATTGAGCGCCCTACTCCCAAATGTTGCACCTTTTTTCTCTTTTTTTTCCGCCAATTTCTGATCTTGTATTTACCTTACTGGCCGTAGAGAAGTTTCAATTCAGAAATAAATTTTTAAAATGTTAGCGTTTTTGAAGTTATACTTCTTTGGGCGCATTGAGGGTGAAATTTTAGTAAGCAACGTAAATGCAATGAAAATGCGTGCGCATTACACAATGGAAATCAAACACGTATGCGCGTTTTCTGCTATGGCCACGAGCCGAAGTCGTCAAGGTGGCGGATACGCGCGCGTGGCAACATTTACCCGTACGTATTCACACTCGTGAACATCGAGGGACGCACTAAGCGTAGGTATTTGTACGCCAAATGAAACTATCCTGGCGTACACTTTGAGGTCTAACTTGAGTGGTCCTAACAAGACATAATCACCAATTTAAAAAAATAAAAACCTATAATTTATAAAAATTTGTGGTGGAATGAAAATGGCGTCAAAGATTTTTTTAAAAAAAATTGTGGGCTCTTTTGTTTATTAGAAACGTGACGCAATTTTTTTTTTTTTAATTTCAAACTTATAGTTGCAGTTCAATAGACGCATTAAAACCACAAAAAAAAAAAAAAAAAAGAGCGAGAGAAATTTAACATTCTAAAGCGCGTACAAAAGTACTTTTTTAAATTTTTTTATTGTGCCGTAACGTGATAGGTCCTCGTGAACGCCGGCATTGTGCGCGAAAGGTTTTAAATAAAGCGTGCTCGGAGGGGGGACAGAACCGCGACCTGGCGCCAGATTCCTCGCAAGTCGGTCGGTCCCCCCCAGCACGGCTGCGTGGTTATACTTAGGTCAAGGCACGCGGGGGTTGTCGCACGAGGCTAGGGGAGGGGGGAGACTGGCAGGTGCGTGGGACGGCACCTGACGGACGACTGTTGGCCGCCGGAGCACGTGTTGGCTCGCCACGTCGAATCTCTGGACCGCGCCAACATCGCCGCGGGAGAGGAAGAGAAGGCAGCGGGGAAGCCTTCTTTTCACAGACGAGAGAGCCGAACGCCCGATCGTGCATCTTCATGTTTTTTTTTTTGTTTTTTTTGTTCATTGTAACTCATGATAACTAATGGTCAATTTTAGGTTAGGTCAGATACATTATAAATAGGCTTGCCATAACTTCTCCGAGCCAAACCGGGATAGCGGATTGACCCGGGGGGGGGGGGGGGGGGTTGACAGCCCCTGGGAAAAATTATGTTGAACATTAAACCTTGAAATTCCCATAAAGATAAACACATTTTTCGGACAACTTTTTTGTATTATGTTTTACATTAAAATTATTTACATTAAATTAGTATTCATATGTTAATAAAACAAAAAAAAAAGTTATTTCCCCATTCCAAACAGTTCAGACAGACTTGAAAGTAATTCTTTTAACATGTACTTTTTACTTCTAAATAGTTCATAAAAGTCTGAGCAATAGGGATGCAAATTTACTTTGCGTGTCAAAAAAAAAAAAATCCCTGTCGTCTCCCCAAAGCGTTGTTCACTAATGAAAATTTTTCTTTCTACAATAATTGCCGATGTACCTGGCAAACAAAACATATATTCTAAAACCCTGCCAAGACTTGGAAAGTTGACCCCTTGAACAGAGAAGTGATTAAAGAGCTGCGTATATTGGCTGGTAGTTCTGTTCAACCTGTTTCCATTTTTTAATAAAAAAAATTTCGTTGTTACTTACCGCTGGCCGGGACACGGACAAAACCGGCCTGGACACCGGGACAACAGCTTCAAACCGGGACTGTCCCGGTCAAACCGGGACGTATGGCAAGCCTAATTATAAATACTTTAAAACATTGTGGATGGTTGATCTGGTTAGGATAGCTACATTAAAGATACTGTGAAATCGTGTAAACTGTTTCCTGGCCCTGGATAGCTGCATATTAAAAAGTTATTTGCTAAGCTACCATAAAATTATTTTACAGTATTTTTTAATGTAGCTGTACTTGCCTAATATAACCAACCATCCACAATGTTTTAAAGTATTTATAATGCAGCTGACCTATCCTAATCGACCGAAAAATTTAGTGCCACGGCGGTTTATACAATGAGATATAGAACGGGAAAAAAAAAAGCGAGCATGGACTTCGGGGAACTTCGGGTGTGGCTCTCTCGTCTGTGAAATGAAGGCTTCCCAGAGGCTGGCAATGTGTCGTGTGTCGCCCCCGCTCGCGGCGACGTCGTCACCCTCCCTCCACCCCTCCCCCCTCCCGCGGGCCGTGACGTCACTTGCAGAACCCCAGTGACGTCATATCCCCTCCCCCCCCCCCCTCCGCTTCCAGAGTTTCGCGGAAAAGGGGGTGTGGGGCTATGAACACGCGCGCAACTACATACGTGTCACGTCACGGAACCTTATTACGTATGGATGTTTGTATGTAAGAAAAACTCCCCATCCCAACACCGTCTGACCGATCGCCATGAAAGTCTGAGTAAATTTTTTTTTTGACGTGACAACGTCTAATAAATCGATGAACGTCGGCTGCACGCACGAAAAAAGTGTCTCTTTACGCACATTGTTCCGTTACGCTATGTCCCGTTATGTACATTGTCCCGTTACGCTGTGTCACGTTACGCTCATTGTACGCTTGCGCCGCATCTATCTCTCTTCCACTCGACTGTTTATAAAGTGAAGTAAAAAGTTAATGTGGTTTTCATAGCTTATTACAACAACAATTTCGGCAATAAAGGTTAATTATTCTTGCATTTTAAAAATCTGATTACTAGTTTAATTTCAAGAAAATTTCTTTTATTATTAAAATAAAAATTATTCAATTTTATTCATAAAGTATGCAATCATTTCATCAATGTTTTGTTATGACGTTGTCACGTTAAACTATCGTCCGTAAACCGACTTTACAGACAACCAATTTTTTGTTTTCTTCATCTTTATCTACTCCTTTTCATTTTTTTTTCATTGATAAGGTTTTTATGCCGTCCATTTTTTTTCTTAACTCGCCACTAGATGGTACTGTAGCACATCAGCGCCGGTCGCCACGGAAAATTGTGTATTTGAACACGGAGAATATTTTCGCGATAACCATTTTTTTTTTTTAGGACTCCTCACTAGACGGCGCGCTGCGGCGCATCGACTTCTAAACTGTCCGACCAATCGCCATGGGTAAATAGAAAATCATAGGTCATAGACATGCAAACAGCAATTGTGTGTCATTTCTCTATGTCCACCACACTTTCATGTAGCGCTATAATTTTGCTTTAGCTCGTGGACGATATATCACCCTGTGTTCAGCCCGGGCAACGCCAGGTACTGCAGATAGTATGTATGTACTTACATATATATGAAAAGGCGAAGGCCAAAGTATACTTGAAACGTGACTGCAATATACATATTCAACGATGCCAAGAACAGAGGGTTTTAGTCCTTTGACTTTGCTGAACAACGTCTAGAAGTTTATAATTTTTTTTAAGAAATATAATAATGCTATTTAAGTTGTTTATAGCTCCACTTAAATTAAAAATAATAATTACACAAAATTTTCAATTAAATTTATTGCTTGTCGAACCATAATTAATATCTCATTTATATCTGCAGCCGAAATTTGTTTGTCTCCAAACGCGTAATGTATGTTGTGTACATAAACGTGCAATTTGGAAATTAGATGACACCGTGATGTTACAGGGATGGAGATTGCTTGTGTGTCTTGTCTTAGGTTTGAAGTTTCATACAAAGCCACTTTTACTCTTACTCGCAACTTTACCAGTTACTGGAGTCAGTGGCTGGATCCGGTGGGGGACGCACCACAACGCCGAATGCCAAATTGACTACAACGCCTACAGCTAGAAAACTGCTGTGCACCACAACGCCGAAATACATTAACAACGAAAACTGTCATTGCAGGACTGCCACAAAGGTTAGGTTAGGTAAGGTTAGGTTAGGTTAGGCTAGGTTAGGCTAGCCTAGGTTAGGTTAAGTTGTGGTATTTCGGCGTTAAGATACATTTAAGAAACACACACAAATTCATTCAGTTGTTTTTCATTTAGCTCCTGTGGCCCCCCCCCCTCCCCGCAGCAACATTTTTCGGCGTTACTGTATTTCGGCGTTGTGGTACACAGCAGTTTTCTGTCAGCGTTGCGGTCAATTTGGCATTCGGCGTTATGGTATTCGGCGTTATTGTACGTTCGGCGTTGTGGTAACGACCCGATCCGGTGCACTGGTAAGGGAAACGGAACAGTGTAAGACACCCCGGTGCAGTAACTGGATCCAGCACGGTAAACAGTGTTCTGACGTTCCAGCAGCTTTTATCCTCAAGCACTGGCATCGCGTGAACAGCGACTTGAACATCACATATATCTAGCAGCGCGACAGCAGAAGTAGTAAGTGGCTAAGTGGACCGGCAAATACACCCCTTGCTTTCGTAGATTATGTACGAAGCCCACGAACGAATGAAAGCCATCCGAAAATTATCTTCTGGTATCCTCGAGTGGTTGTTACACATGGCAGGATCCTCGTCATCAAGTAGTTCACGTAACAGTGTTTCCGGTCCACCCGAAGTGTTACGTATTTTCACCCACATTCCGCGTCTCTTCTTCTTTTTTTTTTTTTTTTTTTTTTCTGCGGTACTGTCTCCTATTCGCATGTAATTACCTAAGCAACACGTCTTTCGCCGCAGCGGAGTACATTCTTCGCACGAAATGGCGCCAGTGTTGTTTGACTTAGGCAGCCGGCTCCACGTAAACGTTCGCTGGAACAGGTAACTCGAATGCGCTACTGTCCTTCCTTCAGCATCCAGCTACTGTCTACAGCTACTGTAGACTAAAAAAAACCGGCAATTTGAATCCTCAATGCCCCTGCGACTTGCCTTAAACACATTGTTTGCGAAGTCGCGTGTCTCACACAACAAACAATTTTCTGTACTTTTACAACACAATTGCATAGAAATAGCGTTTATTATTACAAGAGAGACGCTTGTAACTTTTGTACAACTCTTGGCCATGGTGATTGTTGCACATATACAAAATACGTTTTTGGAGATAATACTGAGTATTTAGTTCGAATTTTCAATTTGTTTTACTATTATTATTATTAATGTACGCATTTAATGCTGGGAGGTTTTTCAGTTTTAACTGTTGCAGGTACTGTGACAACGCAACGCAGTTATTACAGCGAACACTGTTTTGTAGTGGTAACAGTGGTTTTTCATGTGAATGTTCAACAGATATCTGTAATTTTACGTGAATATTTCTGATCCATTTGCAAACAAAAAAATTGGTTGTCTGTAAAGTCGGTTAACGGACGATAGTTTAACGTGACAACGTCATAACAAAACATTGATGCAATGATTGCATACTTTTATGAATAAAATTGAATAATTTTTATTTAATTTTCACTATTTTGTATTGATACAAAGGAGTGAAATGAAATCTACAATTTAATTGATAAATGTACTTTTATTTGCACTCATTAATTCAAATATGTTTATTACTTTAACGAAAAGATTATTTTAACTATATTTTTATACATGTTTGCTATTTAACTTCTTCCAATCTGTGTTATTCTGTTAAGGATAGGACGATGATAGGAAAAGTAGGAAACGAATTGGAGTGTTTCAAATTTAATGTGCCTCGAAAAAGTCAAATCGATGGTTGTTCCAATCGAGTGGAAGAGAGATAGATGCGGCGCAAGTGTACAATAAGCGTAACGGGACACGGCGTAAAGGGACAATGTGCTTAACGGGACACCTTTTCGTGCGTGCAGCTGGCGTTGATCGATTTATTAGACGTTGCCACGTCAAAAAAAACATGTAGAGTGTACGCGGCGCTGTTTTATTTTTTAGTAGAGCTGTAGCAAACCGTATGTATTCGTTACTGAGTAACAGGTGCGGCATCTAGTAACGAGTAACGAAACGTTAGACACGAATGCATTTCGTTACTCGCATCTTTCGTATGTTTTACGCATGCGCGCGCTTATTCGTTACAAGAACGATGTTTGGTTATTAATAAAAGTATAATTTGGAAATTCGTCGTCCAAGTTTTTTACTGTTTATTAAAGGTATTGTGTGTGTAGACAAAGTTTTAGATTCGAACAGAAACAACGTAAGAAAGTATTTTTTACAAATTATAAATATGTATGTTTTTGTTTTTTATTATCGCGTATTTTCACGTTTTATGTTCTTATCTTAAAATATAAATTATAATAAAGCCGCTCTAATGAGATTTAATTGTTTCTTGGTTAACAAAAGCTGTTAATTATCAAATATTTTTAATTGTTTATATTCGATTTATTTTTATTTACGCGACGTCATACTGTACGCGTACGAAATACGACTCGATTCGTTGCTGTTACATAACATAGCATGTTATGCGGTATCAGAAGTAACGAGTAACGATACGAAAGTAACGAATACTAATTGTTATAGTAACAAATACATACGGGTACACATTTTTTCGTTACTTTTACACCTCTATTTTTTAGCACACACACACACACACGTGCAGGAAGTCACAGACGGCTGGCGGGAGTCGGATGGCAGGGAAGCAGGTGGAGTGGTTTACGTTTCCCCGTCAGAGTTACCTTACCCCCCTCCCCTCCCAGGCCCGCCTGTTGCACGTCACGGAATATCGCCCCCCCCCCCCCCATCCCTCGACACGCCTCGGAGACGGAAGAAACGCTACTCCCGCGGGCGACACGACTTGGGCTCGCTTCCACAACCACGCGTTACTTCCGTTTCTTCTCACTGCCGTTACCAAGAAGGAAGCCTTCTTTTCACAGACGAGAGAGCAGAAACCCGAAGTTCCCCGAAGTTAGCGCTTTTTTTTCCGTATCTTTAATGTAGCTATCCTAACCAAATCAACCGTCCACAATAATGTTTTAAAGCATTTTTATAATGTATCTAACCTAACCTAATTGACCATTAGTATCCTTTTATCAACACCGCCATATTTATTTACGATGAACAAAAAAAAAAAACGAAGATGCACGATCGGGCGTTTGGCTCTCTCGTCTGTGAAAATAAGGCTTCCCATATCAAGGGGGGGGGGGGGGAAGGTCGAATCTTGCATGACTGACGAGAATATAGAAGTAATAACAGAATCTGAACGACTCGACAGAATTCGATGGGGTTTGTTTAGTCGGATATATATATATATATATATATATATATATATATATGTTACAAAGGCGAGACTGTATAGAAATAGTCAATATTCAGTGTATAGTTTTAAAAAAAATTGCAAATTTTTTTATACAAAATAAGGGCCTGAAACAAAACAATGTATGAAACAGCTTTGGATGTGAAATTATTAAAATCATAAACGAAAAGCCTCTGTACAAATAAAATCTTAGAAAACAATTTATATACATATTTTTTATTTTAAAGATAGTTTTAACTAATTTAATCATTCTATTATGCAGTTGTAAAAGAAAATCATTGAAATATATTTCGTTATAATTTTTGGTTATTATAGAGGCTTTTATTATGTTGTTTAAATAATTTTACAGACAATGTTTCCATATATTTATATGTTTATTAATATATATATAGGTTTCAAGCCCTTATTTTTTGAGAAAAATTTGTAATTTTATTTTGAAAACTATATACACTACTGACTATTTCTGTACATTCAGGTCTCCTTAATGAAAATATTCATCCGATAAAACCAACCCCATCAAATTCTGACAAGTCGTTCAAGATTATATTATTGTTTTTATATTATCGCCATTCATGCACGATTAGACCTCCTCAATACTCTTAAATTTCTTGTAAATACACCGCGACTATACTTTTTTTTTTAATGTTTTCATTGGTCGCAGATTTTTGGCACCAGATATCAAATAGGCGTTATTTGTGAGTTGTAATCGACACATAAGTGAACGTAACTATGAACAATCACGTGACTTCTTCCCCACCTACCCGCGCACACATAGGCCTACGGTGTGCAGAGCTTCAGGAGCCGCGCGATTTAAAACCTCTCAAGATTCGTTAGTTGTGTCTGTTTACGAATACAACGGGGACGGATGAGTAGTTCTGTTTCTGTGTTTCGTTTCATGTCCAGTCGAACTCAGTGCAAGAATGGACGACGAGATGGTCGCGAAGCGAATCAAAATCATTTTCTAACCATTCACGTTTGACGCGTCTGTGAAAGATTTTACATTTCCATCTCGTCGCGGGCGCGGCGTTACTGAAACGTGAGTCAAAACTTATAAATGGTCGGACTCGTGTATCGGTTATAATATTATAATTTATCATTCGTATATATTTAAGGCTTTGTTAACTAAATTTATTTTTTCCAGTTAGTAAACTTTCCGAAAAAAAATTGAAATATATATTTTTGATCATATATATGAAGTTTTAGAAAATAACCAACCAGCATTTAGTTTTATAGCATTTCAAAATTGTAGGTTAACTTTATTTACAAAAACATGAAACACTTGATAGAGACTCTTAAAAAGCGCTTCAAGGGACTTGCATTACACCTTTATCTACATGTATCCGCCATATAATGTTGCGGTTAAACCTCCAGGTCTCATAGTTGTCCTATGCGGGAAGATAGGACTGCACCTCCAATCCAAAAGCCTTGCGCTTAGAGGCGATACCGCGCTAGAAGCAACAGCGAGCGTCGCACTTATCAAACCTCCTCGGCGACACGAATACAACTTTGACTAGGCGGGCCACTTAAATACACGGTGACAAATCATTTTGATGAGACATAAAATGCCAAGAGGGCTATCGTGACGAATTTTCAGGAATTGTTCTCCAGTAATAGAAATGACATCTTAACAAAAATAAACCTTAACTTCTGAGCAAAACCGTGAGACTAAAAAACACAACTTCGGGATTTCTTGAAGGGCTCTTGTTTTTAGAAATTGCATTGCTATTCAGATTAGTCAGAATTTTCACTGAACTTACATTTGTGCGTATTTAAAATAAGACAGGTTTTCCTAATCCCCTTTAACTCATGCAGAGCCGGTTTTAACTTCTCTTTGTGTTTTTCATCTTTAAGCTCATTACGTCAACGTAAATACTTTATATACTTGTCACTTTTTGAAATTTGTGTGGTTATTTGTCTGGAGTAACGAATAACCCCGGTATGTTAGTGGAAGTGTGTTTGCTAAACTTCGTTTATACAAAATATTCTGTTTAAAAATGTTATACTTTGATGCTGCTCTCAAAAAATATTTTTTTTTAAATCCAGAAAAAGCACTAATATTTCTTTCATATTTCATGTCTAAGTGCAAAAGAAGAAAGCAAATACCAACACCATTTATACTTAATTTTTTTCGTAAGTACTTTATTTGGTTCATGTTTAAATTAAAATTAATCGGGGCCTTGCTCATGATTTATTTTTATTTAGTGTTTTTTTTCATCGAATGATCCTTTTGCCGTGTGTCATTGCGTCACATCACGTGACAACTTGAAATTATTTTTAATCAATCATAAAATTTGCTATGAAAAATATTCTTTAAAAGGAAGTAAATACATTTAGTTTTAACTAATGCATGGGGATTTGTATCTACTTTCCTTGCCTTGTTGCTTTGTTAATGTTATGTATACTTTCAATGCATGTACATAGCTTTTTTTTTTACAACGAACGTACCGTTGCATTTATTTATTTATTATTTTATCATGGCTTAAACCAGGTCTTTTCTGTTGTACAATTGGTACGTGATGAAACAAAACAAGTAAAGATAGCAGGCTTTTCGCTCCTGTCAGGCTAGAGTGTTAAAATGCAGGGAAACTTTTAACAAACCTCAGTAGGTAACTGCTCCCTGATGATGGCGACTGCAACGTCGACCGAAACGTCGGTGATATCTTCGCCCTCAACGCAGCTACAACTCAGAAACCAGGCATCTCCTTTAGGTGATGGGGATTTTTTGAACTAGGCACTTCGTTCATCTAGTTCACCTAGTTCACCTCGTGAACTATAAATGTCTTCGTATTCAGTTGCACTCATTTTCCCCACGACGGCGGTACTTGGCGTTTTCAAAATGGGCGTGTTTCCGAAAGTTAAGGTTAGCTGAATAATCAGGTTGTTATTCACAGCGCTGAAATTGCTCCTTTGCCAATTTATACCCCCCCCCCTCTTTCCCACCATGCATTAAGTAATTTGCAGACTTCCGTCATTCTGGGGGGGGGGGGGGAGTTATGTTGCTTGTTTGTGAGTTCTGCTTGTTGTGTTCTCTTGTGCGGCTCCTTTCTTCGCTGGTAGAGAGAACTCGGCGAGACGTAGATAAAGTAGGGACGCAGCCAGGGGAGGATACTTCCAGGATTTCAAACAAGAAAAAAAAAAAAAAACTAGTTGTTCAGTACTTGCCGGTGATATATAGCATCCAAACTACGGTAACGAGCAAATTCACGTGTTTATCATGTTGCAAATACACATATAATACAAAACTTGGACACGAAATATAACGTAGAATTCTTTAAAATAATGCCGGGCGTGATAAATGTACGCAAATTTTTGTTCGACTACTTTGTTCGTGTCGCGAATCACACGTAGTTCCCGCACCCGCCGCTAGAATTCGCTACCAGAGCATCTACGTCGTCTATAAAATCATTCAATTTGCAGACCGATGTTTTAAGCTATGCAATGAAACCGCTCCGATAAAAGCGAAAAAGACTTTAAAAAAACCATAAACCGGTGTTTTGACATAATTTTCAACTAGAAATTTCACTGCCCATTTTGTTAAAATTCATTAAACAGTTAACACTACAAAGTTTCCATTTGGCTTTGTGAACTTTGGTTAGCGCCATTCGCCACGGATGGCAGCACCGTGGTTACACTTTTCTGTTCCATGCGACTTCTGTTCCATTCAGAAATAACTCCTACAAAATGCTGAAAAAAGGAACGACAGAATAAAAAAAATTGCGTAACCTAGCTACACAAAGTTGCAAAGGGATTGTTTTGGAAGGGTTATTGTAATACTGATTGGACTACAACAATGCATTTCCTCATCATTATCACTCATCATTAGAGACCTGCAAAATTCGCGGATTCATTCGGTGATAGGCTAGAATTCAAACACATATACCTCTTAGATAATTTTGCTATTGGCTTACTGTTCATCTTGACGAATCTCAACAAATTATAAACCCTCAAGCAAAGAAGGATCGAATCACAGACAAACCAGCTGAGACGACTTACAAGTCAACAACCAATGAACTTGCGTTATTTGCCCAGTGTACAGGGGTATGTGCAGTCTATCCTGAATACCATCGAAACCGCGAATTTTTCCAGTCCCTACCCATCATACCTCAAACACAAAAGCGGCAGGAATTATGTTACCAAGTAGTCTATACTATTAAAGCCGGCTTTGACAAGAGTGACATACTATGTGTTAAATGTATTTGCTAACATTACTATACATGTATTTATCACTTGTTTTAACGAAATCATCAATTTATTGACTTAAGAACAATGCATTAAAACAAATTAAAACAAAAAATTACAGTTTTAAAATTTGTAGCACAATCGTTACTTAAAAATGTTTATGTGTAAACATTGTAGTTGCAAAATTCACTATTCCCTGTGATTTTAGTGTGACAATAAATTTTGCTTTAAAATTAAATTTAAAGAAAACGTACTCATAACGAAAATGATTTACTGGCTGAACTGCCCCCCCCCCCTTTTTTTTTCTTCCTTCACTGAATACTGGCTACGGTCTTTGAAGGAGAAATATAACTAGGAGGCGAACGGGAATATTATTTTTCCTCTTATCGCGGCGTCGGGCAATTAGCGTGACTTGTATGCTATGCGGGTTTGTCGTCATCCCTTTTGGCAGGCGCCAGATTCGTGTTCCTGTAGCACTGGGTGCACCAAACAATATGTGTGCGTGCGTGGATGAAGCATACGTAGCACAGCAAGCGCCGATACACGAGAAGATATAACTCTTAACAGGTACCCCGTATTAATGCATTAGTTTAGAAGCACTCTTTAGTCTACATGGCATGTAAAATAGGGAATGATCTACAGGGATATTTGATCAAATTCCCGATTGCATGAATAATTTAAAGACCGTATCTACAGGGAGAGCTAAAATATTTTTCACTTGCATCTTTCAAGGAAAAATGTACAGCAAAACCAGTTTAATTAAAGGCAATATTAAGATTTGTACGGCACCGATATATAGTTTTTCTTTGTTTTAATTGTATTATTATGTCGTTAACTTAATATTTAATTATATATTCACAGTCTTTTCTTTGTTTTCTTTTGGAGTTGCTTGGCTTCTGGGTTGTAGCCGCGTCCAAGGCAAAGACATCATCGACGTTTCGGTCGACGTTGCAGTCGCCATCATCAGGGCAGAGTTACCTACTGAAGTTATTACATTTATAATTAAAGAACGAACCTTGCTGACACTGCATGTCTGTTCCAAATCCAACAGGTACTATGAATATTCCCGCAAAATAAAATTATTTTCATCTTTGGTTTATAATAAATGAAATACTTGTTATATAATAGTAAAAAAGTGAGTGAGTTTTTCAGTACTCATCAGTGATGTGTAACATCTAACATGGCGTATCACAAACGATGCGTTAACACAACACATATTTTAATTCAACACTTATAAAATTATTTAATACATGTTATACGTATGCATAATTATTTCACAACATGTTTATAACGTATTATAAAAGCCCCATGGAAATGCGGCGCGCTGTTCAAAGACTTCTGTTCGCGGAACGGAACGGTAAACAGCTGTCTCTTCTTAATATTTCTCCCTTTCTCTCTCTCTCTCTCTCTCTCTCTTTTCAAACGCCACGGAAGTTGTTTGCGCTCGCCGACACGTTGCAGCACCGCGCGCTTCTCCCCGCTTCCTGTTACACATTTCCGTTCCATTCACGAAAGTACTCCCACAAAAATTTGCCGTGTACCGATAGCTGAGATGTTACACATCAGGAATAAAGGTTGAAGTTCACGAGGAACATCCAAGGAGAAAATAGTTTAAGGAGTGCAGGAGAGAGAGGAGAAGAAAGGGACAGAGAAAAGGCGAAGGATAGGTGGGGGGGAAAGAGGAAGACGGAGGCATTTTACTTTTCTGACCTGACCGCAGGCCGGAAGCAGTTGATGATGATTGTGATTAAAATACTTTATGAGGGAGTTGATGACTTACTTACCTGCGAACTTTATATTTTTTTTTTCGCCAAGAAATCAAGAGTTTGGGGCGAGGTGAAAAGCGGAAGGGGAAAAAATCCCACCCTTTGACATCGCGTTCGTTAAACGTGGACCGAATATCAATAGTTTGGAATTCGGAGACGAAGTTGCAGAGAGGCGCAGGGCGTGCGCGTTTAATCAGGCTTCATCGTAATTAAGTGCTTCGAAAGTCTTGCGACGAAGAAACGCGTAATCAAGAGAATAAATTAATTCATTTCCATTTTCCCTCTCCCGGGCAGAATTTCGTTTTATCAGGAGGAATGAATTTAAAAAAAAAATCCCTTCAATGTATGCACAGGCTTTAACAAGTTTACGTCGAATAGGATGCTCTTTGTAACATTCGAAACTTTGTTTATTTTGACCTAGTTCGGAATATTGAAAATAATAACGTTACATATATTGAAATATGTCGTTATAAGCCGCAACGACATACATCACAGCCAGTTTTGCCAAGTATTCATAGAAACCTTATCTTAGAATTTACCGGTTACATTTCCTTATTACTATTTTTTGTATGTTTGCTTGATATTTTAATTTTAACGAAATCGACATGTTAGAACGTTTTCTCTCACATTGAAATAATATAACAGTATATGGGTAAAGTGATAACATTCTCAGAAAGATCGTTGTCAGTCACTTTGAAAAACCACGACTTTGATCGTGTATGTCAGTTTTTATTTTATCCGAAGTCCCTAACGTTTCAGAAAGAAATTCACACTTTTTGGTCCGATAAAGAAACGTACAACATGCATGATTTACGCCATTAATGCATAGTTTCTCATATTATTACGAAAATTTTTGGGCGTCAGCAAAAGAAAACTCACGATTTTAAAAGCTATCATTAAGGTGTAGTCATGTTCTCGTATACTAAATTGTATCCCACATATTTATTCATTACGGTACATTATGGTGTAAACATTTAGTCGTTAATTCATTTTTTTTTAAATTTGAATTTTAATATATTTTTTTAAAATATGACACTATCTCAGTTTGGCTTTCTTAGCAGCATAGCAGCCTGATATGAACACTCCCCTTTCCCACTGGTACATTTTAAAATAGAAACCTAATTTAAACTGCTGGCCCTTTTCCCCTTCTGACTCGCCTTCGCGGATTATAATTCGCCTCGGAAGGGGAAACGTTCCTACATTAATTCGGAACCAACGTTTCCGACAGATGACTGCGCCCAGCCGGACAGGACTCGTCACTAAATCACACGGCCGTAAAAAAGGAAAGGTGAGGGAGTAAGAGGGGGTAATGATACCGAGGTGAAAAGTTTTCCCCGCTCAGGATTACCATATTTGTCGGCGTTTATAAATAACAAGTCTCTCGCGTGCTGGTCAGCCTCATCTTATCTGAATTTAAAAAAAAAAAAGATGTAATGATAGCCTGGTTGGTTTGCAGAAAACCTTCGGGAGCGAATGGGTGGGAGGCCTCTTCCTCTCCCCCTCTTTTCTACCTTTTCAACCTTCTTCTTTCTTTTCTTCCTTCCACGTGTTCCGTGTCGGGCGATTGCAAGATAGAAAAAAAGGCGTTTGACCAGTCACGAAAGACTTCCTTTAAGGTCAAGGGTTCTGTGCGATAGGGACCGAAACCGCACACCCGGTGGTGGTAACGGTTGAATTTAAATGCGCCCGGCCCCCGACGACTGCCGACGATAATATTCATGAACTCCTCCCCCCTTGCGCTGCCCCCCCCCCCCCACTTCCCTTCCCCACACAAACACCACGGTTTCTGCGATCATCAACACCCCGTGCGCTCTGGAAACCCCCGCATCACCGTTGTTTACCCCCTCCCCCCTCCCCCCTCGTACGTGAGGTCGAGGGTGAAGGCGTGAAAGTTTGGCCAAATACACTGGAGCAGCTTGGCTTCTGGGTTGTAGCCGCGTCCGTGGCGAATAATTCACCGACGTTTCGGTCGACGTTTGCAGTCGCCATCATCAGGTAGGCAAGTTACCTACTGAGGTTGTTACAAGTTATCCTGATTTTTTTTCCTAACCTAAATTAAAACTAAGTGTGTTAAGGAGGGTTCCGGTTTAGGGAGGGAGACTACATAAGTGCGTCTCAGGCCGAAGCCCATACGCTCTAAGCATGCAGGGTGTTAGCCATGCAGGAGAGGTAGCATGCATCGTGTGCTAGGAGGGGGTATGCCACCCATGTCAGCGATTGGCGCCATGACTAACTCCCCCTCACTGACTATACTAGACTAAAACCAGATAAGTTGAGCCCAGGTAAAACCTGCATAGACACAGGGAAAACCCTGGGCTATGACATGCGGGATGCAAAAGTTTAATGTATTAAAATCAACCAGTTTGGTTACGGGAGACAGAAGGAGGGATCTGGAAGAAGAGTTGGACAGAGTAGAAAAGAGTCTACCATGCGGGGGGTTGGGGGCTTGGACATTGCTGTCCGCATTGGTTGTGATGACATTGGTTGTTTCGGGGGCGACTTTTGTCGTTTACCGCCGGGCTGCCAGCCAGCCCACATAAATTAGGAAGAAAGAAAAACATTTAGTTTAATTATTTAAGCTGTAATTTAAAATCTCATGCCTTTCAGAACACAGCCGGCACTGGAGGTGAGGCCTGCCAGGCGAGCTGTGCCATCAGACATGAGGGTCAGCACTAACACGACAGGCAGAGAACCCGAGGGGGTCAATTCATACCCCTGCGTGCTACGCACTATTTTGAATTTGCACTGTGTGTCCTTATCGCTAGTGGCGTTGGCGTGTGTTGTTTTCGCAAGTTATCCTGACTTTACATACTCTCGCCTGAGACGAAGGTGCTTCCTTATTGCCTGCAGCTGTGGGCCAATCAGAGCCTTCCTTTCTTCTGGTTGGCTGGGTTGTTTTGCCAATCAGGGGCGATCTGTCTGATGTTGGATGTGGAGCTATGTTTTGAGGATTTCTAAAGAGTGGGTTCCATATTTTGCTTAATTTGTAGCCATCTTCTCTATTAATGTTTGCTGGGTGTTTTAATATTTCTACTGATTCTCAAATGTAACTTTCTCTTGTATTGTCGGATGGTGGAAATGGTGTGGAATTGGTCGGTGAATTATTCGCCAAGGACGCGGCTACAACCCAGAAGCCATGCTACTTCAGACAATGGCCGTGAAAGTCTGCGAACATTATCAAATACACTAGAAGTAGTATATAATAGCCGGAGCTGCGCCTGGCTTCTGGCTGTGGATTGATGATTGTTTACATTGTGACGTCACGGCGGCCATCTTGGATAACCTTGACCTTGACCTTTGACCTTGACCTTGAATTTGATCCTCAAAAATCGCCAAAATCCGCCAAAATTGGGCAAAATTTGCCCAAAATTCCTCAAAATTCGCCAAAATTTCCATTTCTGTGGAAAAAAATTCCGCCAAAAAATCTCAAAAAATTCCACAATTCAAAAATTAGGATTTCGAAAATCCTCTAAAGTCGTTTTGCCCTAGAAAGAACCCAAATTCCTAAAAACGGCTTAAGCATCCTTAACGAAAGCTTCAGTTAAGCCATTTCTAGGAATAAGGATACCATGTCCGTCATATTGGATTGTGACGTCACGGCGGCGGCCATCTCGGACGGTTGTGACCTCGACCTTTGACCTTGACCTTGACCCCGACGCCCATTTTGGATCCGCCATCTTGGATGACGACATTTCGTTTTCTCGATCATTCCGGCATTGTGTTATCCACCATTTTGAATTATGACGTCACCGTTCCAATTTTCGTTACGCCCGACATCTTGAAATTTAGACGCCATCTTGAAAATCTGCAATTTTTATGTTAGAAAATCGTGAAAAATTTTAAAAATCATTAAAAAATTTAAATAATCGAATTAAAAAAAAACACTGTTGCAGTTATCGTTACGGTCGCCATCTTGGTTTATATAAATGTTGCATATTTCGTTACACCCGCCATCTTGGTTGAGTACCATGTCATTCTTACACTTTACGTTACGACCACCATATTGGATCCTATTAATGTTGCAATTATCGTTATGGTCGCCATCTTGAAATTTAGTCACCATCTTGAAATTTAGACGCCATCTTGGAAATCCGTAATTTTTATGTTAGAAAATCGGGAAAAATTCCAAAATTCATCAAGAAATTAACTTAATAGAATTCCGATTGATTATATCGATTACCGTCCTCGGTTCGAACCCGGTGAGGGCAAAAAATAAAAAAAAATCAGATCCTTCCACCACAGAAGCCACCTACAGATTGACCTACCTCCACCAATAACAAGGTATTTACCATCAGCTGGTATGACATCATGTCCGCCATCTTGTCTTCGTCCGCTGGAGTCCACCATCTTGTTTTCGTCTGCTAGAGTGTGCTGACATCATGTTAATATATTGTTCTGTTCTCCATACCTTTAACCTTGTATATTAACATTAAACTTTGACCTTGACCTTGAACTTTGACCTTGACCTTGAACTTTGACCTTGACCTTGAACTTTGACCTTGACCTTGAACTTTGACCTTGACCTTTGACCTTGACCTTGAAATTTGACCTTGACCTTGAAATTTGACCTTGACCTTGAAATTTGACCTTGACCTTGAAATTTGACTTTGTCCTTGAAATTTGACTTTGTCCTTGTCGGCCATCATGGATCCGACATTTTATGTTCATTACATGATACCAGGAGCCACCACCTGCCGGAGTACGCCATCTTGTGTGTGTACTTGTATTATAGAGGACATTCCCATCTGGATAGTTTTATTCTAACCCGCTAAAGTGCAGTAATCATTTATTATGGAGGTGCTCCCCGCCATCTTGAAATTCGACCACCATCTTGAAATCATGTAATAATGTAGCTAGAAAAGCGGGAAAAAAATCCAAAATTAATTAAATAAATTTGTAATCCATATAATGATTGATTGGATCGACTAAGGTCCTTGGTTCGATCCCTGGCCGATACAAAACATCTTTAATTAAAAAAAAAATACTAAAAAAGTGTTGGTTTAAGAAAATAAAAACACCACAAGTTCTTTTTAAAAAAATTTTATTACATAAATTCAATAGGAAACGAAACGTATACACACATTACACACAGGAAACGGAACGTACACACAGTACACACAGGAAACGAAACTTACACACAGTACACACAGGAAACGAAACGTATACACACATTACACACAGGAAACGGAACGTACACACAGTACACACAGGAAACGGAACGTACACACAGTACACACAGGAAACGAAACATATACACACAGTACACACAGGAAACGGAACGTACACACAGTACACACAGGAAACGGAACGTACACACAGTACACACAGGAAACGGAATGTACACACAGTACACACAGGAAACGGAACGTACACACAGGAAACGAAACGTATACACACAGTACACACAGGAAACGGAACGTACACACAGTACACACAGGAAACGGAACGTACACACAGTACACACAGGAAACGAAACGTACACACAGTACACACAGGAAACGAAATGTATACACACATTACACACAGGAAACGGAACGTACACACAGTACACACAGGAAACGAAACGTATACACACATTACACACAGGAAACGGAACGTACACACAGTACACACAGGAAACGATACGTATACACGCAGTACACACAGGAAACGGAATGATCACACATACAGTAGCGGAAACACACACGCTTAGTTGGAAATCAGAATACAAGAAATAAAACATACTTTAAAACATATAATAATTTATTTATTTTTCAATAGTACACACATGAAAGTTAAACAATTTATTAGTCCATCATTTTTACAAAGTATTGTGGATCTACTGAATGTCGGCTTGGTTGTATTCTCACTTTTCACGGTGTTGTTACTTCCATTAGTTTCAGTCTTCACGAAGCCATCAGCATCCTTCAATTTATGTTCTTCAACATGATCGATCGATCTAATACCATCTCGCTCAGGTCAAGGAAAAATTATTGTTGTATTCTTTAGTCTAGTGGATCCATCGATGTGATCTATGACGTAAGTAGGCTTGGCTTTACATGTTCTACCATGTCTTTTTAATCCCTCAATTCGTGTTAACAACCTGATACACCGATTACAGCTTAACATTTTGCGTAGTGGGTTTTTAACACAATCATTCTTCTCATACCGTTCAGCATTCTTTATCAAGGTAAACACCTTGCTACAGTATCTGCAGTGATGTTGTTTTGATACAGCTACATACATCTAAGGCTCCAAAAGGCTCCAATTGCTCCAACAGCTTTTTGTTTCATCAGCGCCAATGATATTTGGCTAGAATGCTACGAGTCTAAGAGACTATGAGGTCTCAAGGTTACGAGTCTAAAATGATCTAGCTGGTTATGACTTATACATGGCTGCGGCGAGTCTGCATGGCTAAAATACCGCGTGGCTACGTAAAAACATGACTATGAAGCTACAAGGATACAAGTCTACTCGGCTCCAAATAAATGCAAGACGACATGGCTACAAGAAAACTTGGATACAAAGCTTCAATTCTACGAGTCTACAAGACTCCACCAACTACCTTCGAGTGTTTAAAGCTCCAACTGCTCCATCAGCATTATGTTATAAGATTACAAGGCTACTTGCTTACGTAGCTACAATTCTATGAGGTCCCAAGACATCATGACTACACGACTACGAGCCATGAGGTTACGAGACTACACGCCTACGAATCTTAAAGTTTACGAGACTGCAAGGCTACAGAGCTACGAAGCTTCTAGAACACAAGTTTATGTGACTGCGAGGATACAGGACTTCAAGTCTGCATGAGTTCTTGACTACGAAGCTACTCGTCTACAAGGCTCCAATTACCGTATCTTTCTTCGACGGAATTTTCTCTTTTGCTCCAACTGCACCATCAGCTTTATGTTATAAGATTACAAGGCTACTTGCTTACGTAGCTTCAAGTCTACGAGGCTCCAATGCATCTTGACTGCGAGACTACGAGACTATACGATTGCAAATCCTCAAGGTTACGTGATCTCGAGGCTATAGGTCTATAGTAGTATATAATAGCCGGTCCTGAAACTGGCTTCTGGCTGTGGAGCGGGGAGCCGAGCCACATCTCTGACGTCACGTCCATCTCTGACGTCACGGCGGCCATCTTGGACTCAAAATTCCTCAAAATTCCTCAAAATTGACTCAAAATTCCTCAAAATTGACTCAAAATGACTCAAAAATTCCCGTTTTAAGAAAAAATTTCCCGTTTTCGAGGGAAAAATTCCCGTTTCGAGGGAAAATTTCCCGTTTTATTCCGTAAAAATCCCAGCAGCTAGAAATTCCTGATAGAGGCTTAAGCATCCTTAACTCAAGCCTCAGTTAAGCCTCTTTTAGGATTATGACGTCACCGTTGCAATTTTCGTTACGCCCGCCATCTTGAAAATCCGCAATTTTTATGTTAGAAAATCGGGAAAAAATTTAAAAATCATTAAAAAAATCATTTGATCGAACTAAAAAAAAATATTAAAAACCACTGTTGCAGTTATCGTTACGGTAGCCATCTTGGATTATATAAATGTTGCATATTTCTTTACACCCGCCATCTTGGTTGAGTACCATGCCATTCTTACACTTTACGTTACGACCACCATATTGGATCCTATTAATGTTGCAATTATCGTTATGGTCGCCATCTTGAAATTTAGTCGCCATCTTGTAATTTAGACGTCATCTTGTAATTTAGACGCCATCTTGGAAATCCGTAATTTTTATGTTAGAAAATCGGGAAAAATTCCAAAATTCATCAAAAAAAATTAACTTTTTAGAATTCTGATTGATTATATCGATTCCCGTCCTTGGTTCGAAACCGGTGAGGGCAAAAAAAATATCACATCAGATCCTTCCTCCACAGAAGCCACCTACAGACTGACCTACCACCACCAATAACAAGGTATTTACCATCAGCTGGTATGACGTCATGTCCGCCATCTTGTCTTTGTCTGCTGGAGGCCGCCATCTTGGTTTCGTCTGCTAGAGTGTGCTGACGACATGTTAGTATAATGTTCTGTTCACCATAACTTTGACCTCTTATATTGACATTGTACTTTGTCATTGACCTTGAACTTTGACCTTGACCTTAAACTTTGACCTTGAACTTTGACCTTGACCTTGAAATTTGACCTTGACCTTGAAATTTGACCTTGACCTTTAAATTTGACCTTGACCTTTAAATTTGACCTTGACCTTGAAATTCGACTTTGTCCTTGTAATTTGTCTTTGTCCTTGTCGTCCATCATGGATCCGTCATTTTATGTTTAGTACATGCTAGCGGTCATTGCCCTTCATCATGTTTTCGTCTGCTGCTGGACACCATCTTGTGTGTACTTGTATTATAGAGTACATTTCCATCATGATAGTTTTATTCTAACCTGTTACAGTGCAGTAATCATTTATTATTACCGAGGTGCCCGCCATCTTGAAATTTGGCCGCCATCTTGAAATCATGTAATTATTTAGCTAGAAATGCGGGGAAAATACCAAAAGTCTCCGAGGAAATCAATTATTAATTTACATATTGAATCGATGGATCCCTGTCCACGGTTCGATTCTTGACCAGTGACAGTTGTAACTAATTATGAAATAAATTTTAGATTCTGTTTTCCATTACCTTTCACGGAGTTTATTAATCATTCACTCTACGAAAAACAACTCAAGTCAATATACCTGACCAACGAATTAATACAGTGCCGATTAGCCTATTATGAAAGTCTAATTTTTCAATAATCTGAAAAACATATAAGCTGTTCATGTACAAAGCCATACATATAGATCAATTGTCTTCAGTCCATGAGACCGAGTCACGTCATTATCAGACGTATAGGCTAGTCATTTCAGGTCCGCATGAACTTCGTCGTTAGCTAATTATATTCAATTAATCCCTCGTGACATTTTTTATACTTACTAAAGGACCAAGTGACCTTGAAAAATATTTTAGTAACACCAAGAGGTTTTTAAACTAGTAAATATTCAATCACTACATATTGTACTACGCACAATCAAAAAAAAAACAGGAAGCACCATCATCGAAAAGGCAGCACCATCAATGAAAAGCCAGCACATTTGGAAGCACCGACAACGAAAAGGAAGCACCATCAACGAAAAGGCAGCACCGCCAACGAAAAGGAAGCACATTTGGAAGCACCGACAACGAAAAGGCAGCACCGGCATCGAAAAGGAAGCACATTTGGAAGCACCGACAACGAAAAGGCAGCACCGGCAACGAAAAGGAAGCACATTTGGAAGCACCGACAACGAAAAGGCAGCACCGGCATCGAAAAGGAAGCACATTTGGAAGCACCGACAACGAAAAGGCAGCACCGGCATCGAAAAGGAAGCACATTTGGAAGCACCGAAAACGTAAAGGCAGCACCGGCATCGAAAAGGAAGCACATTTGGAAGCACCGACAACGTAAAGGCAGCACCGGCATCGAAAAGGAAGCACATTTGGAAGCACCGACAACGTAAAGGCAGCACCGGCATCGAAAAGGAAGCACATTTGGAAGCACCGACAACGAAAAGGCAGCACCGGCATCGAAAAGGAAGCACATTTGGAAGCACCGACAACGAAAAGGCAGCACCGGCATCAAAAAGGAAGCACATTTGGAAGCACCGACAACGAAAAGGCAGCACCGGCATCGAAAAGGAAGCACATTTGGAAGCACCGACAACGAAAAGGCAGCACCGACAACGAAAAGGAAGCACATTTGGAAGCACCGACAACGAAAAGGCAGCACCGACAACGAAAAGGAAGCACCATCAACGAAAAGGCAGCACCGCCAACGAAAAGGCAGCACCGCCATCGAAAAAGCAGCTCATTTGGAAGCACCGACAACTATAAGGCAGCACCGCCAACGAAAAAGCAGCACATTTGGAAGCACCGACAACGAAAAGGCAGCACCATCGACGAAAAGGAAGCACATTTGGAAGCACAAGTTACGAGAACTTAGTCTTAGTTAGAAATCTGAATACAAGAAATAAAAACATTAAATTTTTATAATTCAAATTTTTTATTTCTGTACATTATACAAATACAAGTAAAACAAGCCATTATTGTATGTAGCCAGCTTTCCTCAGTTCTTTGAGTATGAAGGATATTTCTTTGATGCACGAATAGTTTCCTGCACAAAGCGAGCCATGTAGAAGTCTTAGCCGGTCAACCAATATGTTTGGATCTTTCCATGATGTGTAATCAATCTCTTCTACCACAATTTTACTTGCTTGTTTATTATAAATATTATGATCTCTGGTGTATTCCGTTTTAACACCAACCTCAGGGTAACTTTCATTATCGAGATAGTGAACATCACATGCTTGATCAGATTTATTTAATATATCTCGACGTTTCCATCGTTTCGGTCTCAGGACACCGACACAGTCTTCGATCTTGCCTGCTTTAGCTGCTTCATCAGAGTCTATGTCTTTGTCAACAGCCTCAGAGTCGCTGTAGCAATTACCGTAGAAGGCATCATCTTCACCCAGATTACCGTAAGAATTCGATGCCGATGATGTCGAAGTGTCTTCATCGTCTTCATGCTTCCTTTTTAGGAGTCCATCATTTTTACAGAGTAGGAAAGATCTACTTGAATTCGGCTGGAATGTATTCTCACTTTTCACGTTAAGGATTCTTCCATTGTCTTCATTCTTCCATAAATCATCATCATCCGTCAATTTAAGTTTTTTGTCGAGATTGGAAGAGCCGCGAACATAATCTCTCCCAAGACAAGGAAAATTATTGTCGTAATGCAAATCGCTCTTCCTTAGCCTAGTAGAGCCATCGTTGTCCTCTAGCTTGTACGCAGGCTTGGCGTTACAAGTTCTGTCATGTCTTTTTAAGCTCTCTCTCCGCGTAAACGACTTGCTACATCTAACACAACTTATCATATTACGTAGTGGATTTTTAACACAGTCATTCTTCTCGTGTTGTCTTCCATTCTTTCTCAAGATAAATTCTTTGCTGCAAAACTTACACCTGTGTCCTTTCAATACAGCAACAGTCACCGAATCAGGATTCATATTAGTTACTGAGACTATTGTCAGATGCAAACTGAGTGAATTAAATTAGATACATTACTTAAATAGAATTTTCTAAATATTTCACCAGCAAGAATTAAGTTACCTCATACAAATGAAATTGTTTCATGTGGTTTCGATTATTAGCATGAGATGTTGCCACGTGTTGTGTTGAGTCATAATTTATCTAGTTCTTTTATGTGGTATGCGGGATGCTCACTAACGTTCGCAAAACAAGGATGGCTTCGCTAGACATCAAGGAGAAGGAAGTTTATCTTTCATGTTAATGCTTCTCAGCTGTCTCAAAGCATATTATTTGTCTGAGTAAAGTTATTATTTTTTAAATCCACCTGATAAAAATATTGTATGTTCTGTTTTATTGACAGAATTTCACTGATTAAATGTAACTCTGAATAAAAATGTCATGACTCAGTAAGTAAAAAATTCTTCATGCAGAGATAGATCTCTCACAAATAATCAGGAGCACTCGGTGAAAACCATCAGATGTCTAGCCAGGAATAATCAGAAACACTTGGAGAAAGCCATCAATATAATATCAAGATTAATCAGAAGCACTCGGAGAAATCCATCAGATGTCTAGTTAGGTATAATCAGAAACACACGGAGTAAACCGCCATAATATTGTCAAGAATAATCGGAAGCTCACGGAGAATACCACCATAATATTGTCAAGAATAATCAGGAGCACACGGATAAAACCACCATAATATTAACAATAATAATCAGAAGCACACGGAGAAAACCACCATAATATTGACAAGAATAATCGGAAGCACATGAAACAATTTCATTTGTATGAGGTAACTTAATTCTTGCTGGTGAAATATTTAGAAAATTCTATTTAAGTAATGTATCTAATTTAATTCACTCAGTTTGCATCTGACAATAGTCTCAGTAACTAATATGAATCCTGATTCGGTGACTGTTGCTGTATTGAAAGGACACAGGTGTAAGTTTTGCAGCAAAGAATTTATCTTGAGAAAGAATGGAAGACAACACGAGAAGAATGACTGTGTTAAAAATCCACTACGTAATATGATAAGTTGTGTTAGATGTAGCAAGTCGTTTACGCGGAGAGAGAGCTTAAAAAGACATGACAGAACTTGTAACGCCAAGCCTGCGTACAAGCTAGAGGACAACGATGGCTCTACTAGGCTAAGGAAGAGCGATTTGCATTACGACAATAATTTTCCTTGTCTTGGGAGAGATTATGTTCGCGGCTCTTCCAATCTCGACAAAAAACTTAAATTGACGGATGATGATGATTTATGGAAGAATGAAGACAATGGAAGAATCCTTAACGTGAAAAGTGAGAATACATTCCAGCCGAATTCAAGTAGATCTTTCCTACTCTGTAAAAATGATGGACTCCTAAAAAGGAAGCATGAAGACGATGAAGACACTTCGACATCATCGGCATCGAATTCTTACGGTAATCTGGGTGAAGATGATGCCTTCTACGGTAATTGCTACAGCGACTCTGAGGCTGTTGACAAAGACATAGACTCTGATGAAGCAGCTAAAGCAGGCAAGATCGAAGACTGTGTCGGTGTCCTGAGACCGAAACGATGGAAACGTCGAGATATATTAAATAAATCTGATCAAGCATGTGATGTTCACTATCTCGATAATGAAAGTTACCCTGAGGTTGGTGTTAAAACGGAATACACCAGAGATCATAATATTTATAATAAACAAGCAAGTAAAATTGTGGTAGAAGAGATTGATTACACATCATGGAAAGATCCAAACATATTGGTTGACCGGCTAAGACTTCTACATGGCTCGCTTTGTGCAGGAAACTATTCGTGCATCAAAGAAATATCCTTCATACTCAAAGAACTGAGGAAAGCTGGCTACATACAATAATGGCTTGTTTTACTTGTATTTGTATAATGTACAGAAATAAAAAATTTGAATTATAAAAATTTAATGTTTTTATTTCTTGTATTCAGATTTCTAACTAAGACTAAGTTCTCGTAACTTGTGCTTCCAAATGTGCTTCCTTTTCGTCGATGGTGCTGCCTTTTCGTTGTCGGTGCTTCCAAATGTGCTGCTTTTTCGTTGGCGGTGCTGCCTTATAGTTGTCGGTGCTTCCAAATGAGCTGCTTTTTCGATGGCGGTGCTGCCTTTTCGTTGGCGGTGCTGCCTTTTCGTTGATGGTGCTTCCTTTTCGTTGTCGGTGCTGCCTTTTCGTTGTCGGTGCTTCCAAATGTGCTTCCTTTTCGTTGTCGGTGCTGCCTTTTCGTTGTCGGTGCTTCCAAATGTGCTTCCTTTTCGATGCCGGTGCTGCCTTTTCGTTGTCGGTGCTTCCAAATGTGCTTCCTTTTTGATGCCGGTGCTGCCTTTTCGTTGTCGGTGCTTCCAAATGTGCTTCCTTTTCGATGCCGGTGCTGCCTTTTCGTTGTCGGTGCTTCCAAATGTGCTTCCTTTTCGATGCCGGTGCTGCCTTTACGTTGTCGGTGCTTCCAAATGTGCTTCCTTTTCGATGCCGGTGCTGCCTTTACGTTGTCGGTGCTTCCAAATGTGCTTCCTTTTCGATGCCGGTGCTGCCTTTACGTTGTCGGTGCTTCCAAATGTGCTTCCTTTTCGATGCCGGTGCTGCCTTTTCGTTGTCGGTGCTTCCAAATGTGCTTCCTTTTCGATGCCGGTGCTGCCTTTTCGTTGTCGGTGCTTCCAAATGTGCTTCCTTTTCGTTGCCGGTGCTGCCTTTTCGTTGTCGGTGCTTCCAAATGTGCTTCCTTTTCGATGCCGGTGCTGCCTTTTCGTTGTCGGTGCTTCCAAATGTGCTTCCTTTTCGTTGGCGGTGCTGCCTTTTCGTTGATGGTGCTTCCTTTTCGTTGTCGGTGCTTCCAAATGTGCTGGCTTTTCATTGATGGTGCTGCCTTTTCGATGATGGTGCTTCCTGTTTTTTTTTTGATTGTGCGTAGTACAATATGTAGTGATTGAATATTTACTAGTTTAAAAACCTCTTGGTGTTACTAAAATATTTTTCAAGGTCACTTGGTCCTTTAGTAAGTATAAAAAATGTCACGAGGGATTAATTGAATATAATTAGCTAACGACGAAGTTCATGCGGACCTGAAATGACTAGCCTATACGTCTGATAATGACGTGACTCGGTCTCATGGACTGAAGACAATTGATCTATATGTATGGCTTTGTACATGAACAGCTTATATGTTTTTCAGATTATTGAAAAATTAGACTTTCATAATAGGCTAATCGGCACTGTATTAATTCGTTGGTCAGGTATATTGACTTGAGTTGTTTTTCGTAGAGTGAATGATTAATAAACTCCGTGAAAGGTAATGGAAAACAGAATCTAAAATTTATTTCATAATTAGTTACAACTGTCACTGGTCAAGAATCGAACCGTGGACAGGGATCCATCGATTCAATATGTAAATTAATAATTGATTTCCTCGGAGACTTTTGGTATTTTCCCCGCATTTCTAGCTAAATAATTACATGATTTCAAGATGGCGGCCAAATTTCAAGATGGCGGGCACCTCGGTAATAATAAATGATTACTGCACTGTAACAGGTTAGAATAAAACTATCATGATGGAAATGTACTCTATAATACAAGTACACACAAGATGGTGTCCAGCAGCAGACGAAAACATGATGAAGGGCAATGACCGCTAGCATGTACTAAACATAAAATGACGGATCCATGATGGACGACAAGGACAAAGACAAATTACAAGGACAAAGTCGAATTTCAAGGTCAAGGTCAAATTTAAAGGTCAAGGTCAAATTTAAAGGTCAAGGTCAAATTTCAAGGTCAAGGTCAAATTTCAAGGTCAAGGTCAAATTTCAAGGTCAAGGTCAAAGTTCAAGGTCAAAGTTTAAGGTTAAGGTCAAAGTTCAAGGTCAATGACAAAGTACAATGTCAATATAAGAGGTCAAAGTTATGGTGAACAGAACATTATACTAACATGTCGTCAGCACACTCTAGCAGACGAAACCAAGATGGCGGCCTCCAGCAGACAAAGACAAGATGGCGGACATGACGTCATACCAGCTGATGGTAAATACCTTGTTATTGGTGGTGGTAGGTCAGTCTGTAGGTGGCTTCTGTGGAGGAAGGATCTGATGTGATATTTTTTTTGCCCTCACCGGTTTCGAACCAAGGACGGGAATCGATATAATCAATCAGAATTCTAAAAAGTTAATTTTTTTTGATGAATTTTGGAATTTTTCCCGATTTTCTAACATAAAAATTACGGATTTCCAAGATGGCGTCTAAATTACAAGATGACGTCTAAATTACAAGATGGCGACTAAATTTCAAGATGGCGACCATAACGATAATTGCAACATTAATAGGATCCAATATGGTGGTCGTAACGTAAAGTGTAAGAATGGCATGGTACTCAACCAAGATGGCGGGTGTAAAGAAATATGCAACATTTATATAATCCAAGATGGCTACCGTAACGATAACTGCAACAGTGGTTTTTAATATTTTTTTTTTAGTTCGATCAAATGATTTTTTTGATGATTTTTAAATTTTTTCCCGATTTTCTAACATAAAAATTGCGGATTTTCAAGATGGCGGGCGTAACGAAAATTGCAACGGTGACGTCATAATCCTAAAAGATGCTTAACTGAGGCTTGAGTTAAGGATGCTTAAGCCTCTATCAGGAATTTCTAGCTGCTGGGATTTTTACGGAATAAAACGGGAAATTTTCCCTCGAAACGGGAATTTTTCCCTCGAAAACGGGAAATTTTTTCTTAAAACGGGAATTTTTGAGTCATTTTGAGTCAATTTTGAGGAATTTTGAGTCAATTTTGAGGAATTTTGAGGAATTTTGAGTCCAAGATGGCCGCCGTGACGTCAGAGATGGACGTGACGTCAGAGATGTGGCTCGGCTCCCCGCTCCACAGCCAGAAGCCAGTTTCAGGACCGGCTATTATATACTACTGTCTATGAAGCTTACAGAACGCATGGTTACGAGACTGCCTGACTAATTGGCCGCATGGCTACGAAACTTCATGTCTCTAACTGACTAAAATAGCACCATTCGGTGGTGAGAGTTAATTTATCTCATGCAAAGGTACTTGTTGCAAGTAGTTCCGCTTTTCAACAACAGATATCGCCACATGTTGCTTACAGATAAATAAAATTTATTTCTTTTATGTAGGATTCAGGATGCTCACTAACGCCCGCAAAAGAAGTACGGCTTCGGAAGTCACCAAGGAGAAGGAAATTCGTCTTGTACGTTAGTGCTTCACAGATGTCTCATGGTATATTACTAGACTGAGTAATAATTTTTTTTTATTTCCACCTCATTAAAAAAAATTGCAAGTGACGATTTAGTAGCCGAAAATCACTAATTAAATGTAACTTTGAATAAAATGACATGTCTCATTAAGAGTAAAACTCCTTCATGGAGAGATCGGTTTCTCAGAAATAACCAGAAGCACTTGGAGAAACCACAGGAATGATCGCAAGCACACGGAAAAAACCTTCATAATATTGACAAGAATAATCAGGAGCACACAGAAAAAACCTTCATAATATTGACAAGAATTATCGGTAGCACACGGAGAAAAACAATCATAATATTGACAAGAATTATCGGGAGCACACGGAGAAAAACCATCATTATTTTGATAAGAATAATCAGGAGCACACGGAGAAAAACCATCATTATTTTGATAAGAATAATCAGGAGCACATGGAGAAAAACCATCATAATATTGACAAGTATAATTAGGAGCACACGGAGAAAACCGACATAATATTGACAAGAATTATCGGGCGCACACGGAGAAAACCACCACACATTTTCTTTGATATCATAAAATTAAAAAAAAATTAAAAATAAAAATAAATTAATAAAAAATTTAAAACAAAAAAAAAATCTACAAAAAAATACATAAAATTCTGGCTTGTACTAAAACTCTATCTTTGCTCAACAATGATAAGTTTACAAGCTAGCAGAATCTATTTATGTATTTTTTTGTAGATTTTTTTTTTGTTTTAAATTTTTTATTAATTTATTTTTATTTTGAATTTTTTTTTAATTTTATGATATCAAAGAAAATGTGTGGTGGTTTTCTCCGTGTGCGCCCGATAATTCTTGTCAATATTATGTCGGTTTTCTCCGTGTGCTCCTAATTATACTTGTCAATATTATGATGGTTTTTCTCCATGTGCTCCTGATTATTCTTATCAAAATAATGATGGTTTTTCTCCGTGTGCTCCTGATTATTCTTATCAAAATAATGATGGTTTTTCTCCGTGTGCTCCCGATAATTCTTGTCAATATTATGATTGTTTTTCTCCGTGTGCTACCGATAATTCTTGTCAATATTATGAAGGTTTTTTCCGTGTGCTCCTGATTATTCTTGTCAATATTATGAAGGTTTTTTCCGTGTGCTTGCGATCATTCCTGTGGTTTCTCCAAGTGCTTCTGGTTATTTCTGAGAAACCGATCTCTCCATGAAGGAGTTTTACTCTTAATGAGACATGTCATTTTATTCAAAGTTACATTTAATTAGTGATTTTCGGCTACTAAATCGTCACTTGCAATTTTTTTTAATGAGGTGGAAATAAAAAAAAATTATTACTCAGTCTAGTAATATACCATGAGACATCTGTGAAGCACTAACGTACAAGACGAATTTCCTTCTCCTTGGTGACTTCCGAAGCCGTACTTCTTTTGCGGGCGTTAGTGAGCATCCTGCATCCTACATAAAAGAAATAAATTTTATTTATCTGTATGCAACATGTGGCGATATCTGTTGTTGAAAAGCGGAACTACTTGCAACAAGTACCTTTGCATGAGATAAATTAACTCTCACCACTGAATGGTGCTATTTTAGTCAGTTAGAGACATGAAGTTTCGTAGCCATGCGGCCAATTAGTCAGGCAGTCTCGTAACCATGCGTTCTGTAAGCTTCATAGACCTATAGCCTCGAGATCACGTAACCTTGAGGATTTGCAATCGTATAGTCTCGTAGTCTCGCAGTCAAGATGCATTGGAGCCTCGTAGACTTGAAGCTACGTAAGCAAGTAGCCTTGTAATCTTATAACATAAAGCTGATGGTGCAGTTGGAGCAAAAGAGAAAATTCCGTCGAAGAAAGATACAGTAATTGGAGCCTTGTAGACGAGTAGCTTCGTAGTCAAGAACTCATGCAGACTTGAAGTCCTGTATCCTCGCAGTCACATAAACTTGTGTTCTAGAAGCTTCGTAGCTCTGTAGCCTTGCAGTCTCGTAAACTTTAAGATTCGTAGGCGTGTAGTCTCGTAACCTCATGGCTCGTAGTCGTGTAGTCATGATGTCTTGGGACCTCATAGAATTGTAGCTACGTAAGCAAGTAGCCTTGTAATCTTATAACATAATGCTGATGGAGCAGTTGGAGCTTTAAACACTCGAAGGTAGTTGGTGGAGTCTTGTAGACTCGTAGAATTGAAGCTTTGTATCCAAGTTTTCTTGTAGCCATGTCGTCTTGCATTTATTTGGAGCCGAGTAGACTTGTATCCTTGTAGCTTCATAGTCATGTTTTTACGTAGCCACGCGGTATTTTAGCCATGCAGACTCGCCGCAGCCATGTATAAGTCATAACCAGCTAGATCATTTTAGACTCGTAACCTTGAGACCTCATAGTCTCTTAGACTCGTAGCATTCTAGCCAAATATCATTGGCGCTGATGAAACAAAAAGCTGTTGGAGCAATTGGAGCCTTTTGGAGCCTTAGATGTATGTAGCTGTATCAAAACAACATCACTGCAGATACTGTAGCAAGGTGTTTACCTTGATAAAGAATGCTGAACGGTATGAGAAGAATGATTGTGTTAAAAACCCACTACGCAAAATGTTAAGCTGTAATCGGTGTATCAGGTTGTTAACACGAATTGAGGGATTAAAAAGACATGGTAGAACATGTAAAGCCAAGCCTACTTACGTCATAGATCACATCGATGGATCCACTAGACTAAAGAATACAACAATAATTTTTCCTTGACCTGAGCGAGATGGTATTAGATCGATCGATCATGTTGAAGAACATAAATTGAAGGATGCTGATGGCTTCGTGAAGACTGAAACTAATGGAAGTAACAACACCGTGAAAAGTGAGAATACAACCAAGCCGACATTCAGTAGATCCACAATACTTTGTAAAAATGATGGACTAATAAATTGTTTAACTTTCATGTGTGTACTATTGAAAAATAAATAAATTATTATATGTTTTAAAGTATGTTTTATTTCTTGTATTCTGATTTCCAACTAAGCGTGTGTGTTTCCGCTACTGTATGTGTGATCATTCCGTTTCCTGTGTGTACTGCGTGTATACGTATCGTTTCCTGTGTGTACTGTGTGTACGTTCCGTTTCCTGTGTGTAATGTGTGTATACGTTTCGTTTCCTGTGTGTACTGTGTGTACGTTCCGTTTCCTGTGTGTAATGTGTGTATACATTTCGTTTCCTGTGTGTACTGTGTGTACGTTTCGTTTCCTGTGTGTACTGTGTGTACGTTCCGTTTCCTGTGTGTACTGTGTGTACGTTCCGTTTCCTGTGTGTACTGTGTGTATACGTTTCGTTTCCTGTGTGTACGTTCCGTTTCCTGTGTGTACTGTGTGTACATTCCGTTTCCTGTGTGTACTGTGTGTACGTTCCGTTTCCTGTGTGTACTGTGTGTACGTTCCGTTTCCTGTGTGTACTGTGTGTATATGTTTCGTTTCCTGTGTGTACTGTGTGTACGTTCCGTTTCCTGTGTGTACTGTGTGTACGTTCCGTTTCCTGTGTGTAATGTGTGTATACGTTTCGTTTCCTGTGTGTACTGTGTGTAAGTTTCGTTTCCTGTGTGTACTGTGTGTACGTTCCGTTTCCTGTGTGTAATGTGTGTATACGTTTCGTTTCCTATTGAATTTATGTAATAAAATTTTTTTAAAAAGAACTTGTGGTGTTTTTATTTTCTTAAACCAACACTTTTTTAGTATTTTTTTTTTAATTAAAGATGTTTTGTATCGGCCAGGGATCGAACCAAGGACCTTAGTCGATCCAATCAATCATTATATGGATTACAAATTTATTTAATTAATTTTGGATTTTTTTCCCGCTTTTCTAGCTACATTATTACATGATTTCAAGATGGTGGTCGAATTTCAAGATGGCGGGGAGCACCTCCATAATAAATGATTACTGCACTTTAGCGGGTTAGAATAAAACTATCCAGATGGGAATGTCCTCTATAATACAAGTACACACACAAGATGGCGTACTCCGGCAGGTGGTTGCTCCTGGTATCATGTAATGAACATAAAATGTCGGATCCATGATGGCCGACAAGGACAAAGTCAAATTTCAAGGACAAAGTCAAATTTCAAGGTCAAGGTCAAATTTCAAGGTCAAGGTCAAATTTCAAGGTCAAGGTCAAATTTCAAGGTCAAGGTCAAAGGTCAAGGTCAAAGTTCAAGGTCAAGGTCAAAGTTCAAGGTCAATGTCAAAGTTCAAGGTCAAGGTCAAAGTTTAATGTTAATATACAAGGTTAAAGGTATGGAGAACAGAACAATATATTAACATGATGTCAGCACACTCTAGCAGACGAAAACAAGATGGTGGACTCCAGCGGACGAAGACAAGATGGCGGACATGATGTCATACCAGCTGATGGTAAATACCTTGTTATTGGTGGAGGTAGGTCAATCTGTAGGTGGCTTCTGTGGTGGAAGGATCTGATTTTTTTTTATTTTTTGCCCTCACCGGGTTCGAACCGAGGACGGTAATCGATATAATCAATCGGAATTCTATTAAGTTAATTTCTTGATGAATTTTGGAATTTTTCCCGATTTTCTAACATAAAAATTACGGATTTCCAAGATGGCGTCTAAATTTCAAGATGGTGACTAAATTTCAAGATGGCGACCATAACGATAATTGCAACATTAATAGGATCCAATATGGTGGTCGTAACGTAAAGTGTAAGAATGACATGGTACTCAACCAAGATGGCGGGTGTAACGAAATATGCAACATTTATATAAACCAAGATGGCGACCGTAACGATAACTGCAACAGTGTTTTTTTTAATTCGATTATTTAAATTTTTTAATGATTTTTAAAAATTTTCACGATTTTCTAACATAAAAATTGCAGATTTTCAAGATGGCGTCTAAATTTCAAGATGTCGGGCGTAACGAAAATTGGAACGGTGACGTCATAATTCAAAATGGTGGATAACACAATGCCGGAATGATCGAGAAAACGAAATGTCGTCATCCAAGATGTCGGATCCAAAATGGGCGTCGGGGTCAAGGTCAAGGTCAAAGGTCGAGGTCACAACCGTCCGAGATGGCCGCCACCGTGACGTCACAATCCAATATGACGGACATGGTATCCTTATTCCTAGAAATGGCTTAACTGAAGCTTTCGTTAAGGATGCTTAAGCCGTTTTTAGGAATTTGGGTTCTTTCTAGGGCAAAACGACTTTAGAGGATTTTCGAAATCCTAATTTTTGAATTGTGGTTTTTTTTTTTTTAGATTTTTTGGCGGAATTTTTTTCCACAGAAATGGAAATTTTGGCGAATTTTGAGGAATTTTGGGCAAATTTTGCCCAATTTTGGCGGATTTTGGCGATTTTTGAGGATCAAATTCAAGGTCAAGGTCAAAGGTCAAGGTCAAGGTTATCCAAGATGGCCGCCGTGACGTCACAATGTAAACAATCATCAATCCACAGCCAGAAGCCAGGCGCAGCTCCGGCTATTGTATACTACTACTAGAGACCAACACCGGACAGCTCAAACAATTAATTTTGTTTGTGAAAACCTGGCGTTGTTGTCACTTCGGTCCGAAATACGTACGTCCAATATATACACTATAGCTGATACACGTGGCACCAACATTACGACAACGAAAATAAATTTCTTTTCTCCTAGAAAAACTCATCCATACATTATACAGATTTATGAGGGGGGGGGGGGATGGAACAACCTCCAGTGCTTCAAATCTTAATAAGTTCATCTTGTTTGCCACCAGATTATATCTATATCAATTAAAGAGAGCTTGTCTGTAGGTTTCGTAGAGCTAAGATGGCGAGGCCTAGAGCCGTGAAATGTAGTGTGTGCATCAGCAATATTTTTTTTTATCGAAAAACGTGTTAACTTTTTTTAAATCAAATTTTTTCCCCCATAGATATTTGGCCACGTTGTCTATAAAGTCGGTTTACGGACGATAATTTTACGTGATAACGTCATAAGAAAACATTGATGAAAAATTGCATACTTTTTTAATTTTCAAATATTATTTACAGTTTTTGCAAATTTAATTTAAATAATTTGTTTAAATATAATAGCGAACAATTAGTTAAAAAGCCCACCGTAACCTGTTTGATATTATAGAAGATTTTCTCGCACGGTGGTTGGCCGGTTCTTGCACGCTCGGCTCAGGTGGAACGTGACAATTTTACTTGCGTGCAGCCGGAGTTCAACGATTTATAAGACGTCATCACGTCAAAAAAAAGTTGTTTGTTTGGCTGCAACTTCAAAGACGTATATCCAGACTTGGGAAGCAAGTAAGTCGTTATAGAGGTTTTTTTAACTCATCACAACGTGATGTATCTGCAGCCGAAGCTTGTCGGTTGGAATTCAGACTCACCCTGCGTATAACCAACACGGTTTGCTATTAATCCCTCGTTCAAATCACCGGGGCTCATGCAAGGGAATTTCACTTCTGCTGAACGTGTGTTGGCCCGCCTGCCCCGCTCCGTCGTCGCCGTCGCCGCAGAGAGGGTCGGCGTCTCCCGCAGTATGTACGCAGGAGGGGGAGGGGCGGGGGGGGGTTGAAGGGGGGAGGGGGTTCCAGACCTAGTGTGTGTGTGTATGTGTGCGTGCGAGAGCGCTGGTGTCTTGAACCCCAGCCAAAAAGGCCCCGAGGAACTGGCCGTGGTATGTGTGCCCGCCAATCCCTGCCCCCTCTCCCCTCCGCAGTCTTCCACGAACCAACGCAACTCCCCTCCTCACCCCCTCCCCCCCGGAAGAAATCCATAACACGGCCAGGACTTGGCTTCGGTCTGGAAGTGGGTGGGAGTTAGAGGGGAAGTGAATTTGGTTTTTTTTTAAAGCGGGGAAAGGGGTAAGAACGCCATATCCTCGCCGCCGCCCCCCCCCCCCTTTTTTTTCCGGACCCCTGAAACCCAGAAGAAGGAAAACTACGTTGCTTTCCGGTTCCCCCGCGAGATCGCGCGAGGCACAAACAGGAATCGTCCCTCCCTTGGTCGATGGAAGTTCTCGGGGGTTAGATAGTGTGTAGAGCGGAAAGTAGAAAAGAAAGAGAGGAGGGGATGGTTGAAGTTTTTGTTTTCGTTGAAACCGTCCCTTTGGGTGACCTGAATAAAGGATCCTTTGACCCCTTACCGCTGCTTACTTTTCGTGGCGTGTGTCTTGTGTGACCCTCGGATATACCTGCTTTTTCTCTCTCTCTCTCTCTCGATCGGATTTTCAAACGTTGACGCCTTATGACTAAAGACCTGTAAAATTCGCGGATTCATTTCGCGATAGGATAGAGTCCAAATACTTTTGACATTATTTTGCTTCAGTGATTGGGCCACAGTTTATCTGAAGGACTCTGGGCCAATGAAAAATCTTTAACAGAAGAATTAGCGAATCACGATCATTCCAGTTAACAGGTGTTACGAGTCGGTAACCAATCAGCAGATGTAATTTGCACGAGTGCATAGAGGATCATGGAGTCTGTCCTTTAGGGATCTGAAATCGCGAATTTTACATGTCTCTACTTATGACTTATTATAAGATGGTAGTGTTTTCACGCATGATTTTAAATGACCCCATAACATAACCACGTTTTATTGGTTTATAAAAGTTTTTTTTATTGCTACGAAACAAACTTTTCTTCTGTGGGATTTAATGAGTTTAAAGGAAAATTTTCGTGTCAGTCCTAGCATTTACTGAGAGCCTGAAATCAATAAAATCTTGGATTAACCGTTTGTTTGTAGCCTTCATCTCTAAAGAAAAGTGTTTGGTATACCATTCATTAAAAAAATATAAGTTATCATTTTAAACAACCATTGAAACGTGAGTTTGAAAGGTTTTTGAGAAAACCAAATTTTTATAGATTTAATGAATGATCTACGAAAAATAAAAAAAGTTTCAAGAAGAAGGCTATACGCCAGCGGTCAATAGAAAAATGCATACTACCTGATTTCAATTTGTCAGTAGATGCTAGAACTGGCATAAAATCTTGCCTTCAATTTATAAAAAAAAAAAAACATTAATTAAGGACTTCCAACGTCGAACACATTGTGGCCTGTTTTTAGAATAATGTCTAAGGCATAAAACAACTGGTAAAGATTCTTGAAAGCACTTAAGGGACTTGCAATACACCTATATCTTCATTTATATGCCATATAATGTTACGGTCGCCGCTCAAATTTCTCAGTTGTGTAATACTGCGCGCCATTTCAGAGCCTTGCGCTTAGAGGCGATACCGCACTAGAAGCACCAGCGAGCGTCACGCTTATCATCCCCGCCTCACCGACACAGATACGCCCCGACCAGACGGGCCCTAAAGGGAATAGGAAATATTGCATTATGCATGAATGACGAAGAAAAAAAAAATTAAGAATCTGAACGACTTGGCGTTATTCAATAGAGTTTGCTTGGTCAGATAGATATTTTTTTTATTACGAAAACCTGGATGTCCAGAAATAGTAAATAAAGTGCATATTAAAATTTTTTGCAAATGTTATTTTATGAAACAAGGTCTTGAAACCAAACTATAAACAATTACGAAAATAATTTGGCTGTAAAATGAATAAAATCACATAATAAAATTCTCTTTAATAACCAAATCTTACAACGAAAAATACGACCATTTTAAGCTAATTTTAACTTATTGAAACATTATGCTAAACAAATGTGTTTCTAGATGATAGGCTACATACGAACGGATGATCCAAGACTTTATTCAACACGATTTCATGCTTTCAGTTAATGCTAAGGACCGACACAATTTTTTTTTTTTAATGAAGTAACTTGTCACTAGTTCTGCTGCACACGATGATTGTAAAGATATTTTTCGGTTGAAGTACGTTTCGATTTTAGTAAGCTGGCGCCGCTGCCACGTTTACCCGGTTCTGCGAGGAGAACTGGACTTTAATTTGATTGTGATCGCGACTGCTCGGGCGAGAGATGGTGCGACAGTCGTCCGAGAGGCAGGGATTCGCAGGCAGCGACTCGCAAACGAACCAACTTAAATCGCAATTAAGGTTTCGGAAGAGAGAGAGATACAGAGAGAGAGAGATCGAAAAGTTTGTTTGCGAGGCGTCCCGTAGTTCAGTCGGACGGCGCACGCAATCCCGTTAAGGGTTATTATCCCAAGTTATTTTTCTTTCACAAATTCGTGTTTATGCTTGTTTCTTTTTTCATCAAATAAGTTAATAACATAACTATCGTTAGTCGTTTATAAAATGTCTTATAAATTTAATACGTATCTAGACTATAGGAGTTGTTAGGAAATTTAAAGGCCATTTTTTTTTCGTCAACGTGAACTAAAAACACGTAATCGTGATGTACCAACGCAGTTTTAAATTAAGTGTTTGTATATAGCATTTGACATGTCACTTAATTTTTTTAAATCATTTATAAATTTAAAAAAAAGTTTTTCAACAATTCTATAAACCCGAGTTTTTAAGGGTTTTTGGAAAATCTAAATATTAATATATTTATGGATAATATACAAATATTAAGTTAAATTTGTCAAAGGCTACACACAAAAAGGTAAATTAAGAACTGTACGCAACACGATTACATGCACTTGGTTCATGCTAGGGTTTTGGTCTTTAAGTTTTCTAAAATTATTAAATAAATACGTAATGACTTTTTAAAAAACTTTTCAGACGAGATAACGTTTATTATTCCTGAATTCTTTACTTCCCTAAAAGTACAGAGAGAAAACCTTAAAAATTTCGCACAGATTACTACTGTTTTACACCAATTTATTAAATTTTATGGCCGAACCGTTAGAGTTACCAAAAATTGAAGAAATATTTTTTTTCTTTAAGATAATGTAATAATGCACAAGACATGAGAAAACTTTATCTGCGCAGGAAATTTAGTTACGCAGATACAGCTGGAGATCGTACATATGGTGTAGAGGAAAGCAATGGTGGAAAGGGAGAAAACAACTTTGATATTGGTCTTATACCTAACTGAAAACAAAAAAAAAAATTTAGATTTTCTTGTATTATTTCCCTCGTTCTTTTTTTTTTTCATCTCGCTCCCTTTTTTTATTTTCTCGGCTATGAGACGTCGTTCGATTTTTCATCGAAACCGATTGAGCTCCGATCCTGAATCGGAACGTGTTCTATTTCACCTGCAGTCATGCATGGCTGTACAGAACCTCTCGTAATAAGTTTGCAGGGTGCAGTTTAATGGCCATTCACTCTCTCTTTCCGATAAATGATTTCTGCGCTGGCATCCAGATCACCATATGCTCTAAAGGAAAATTATAAACGAGTTGTTTTGTATTTCATAAAAAAAAAGCACGATAAAATTTTTACTTCTAAGGAGACAGAACCGAAAGCTGACATCTTGGTTTCAAATTCCATTGTCAAAACTCTTTTATCTGTTCACAGAAAAAAATGTTAGTTATTTTGCAAAAGATTCCTTTGGAAATAAGTTGCCAGGGAATAGTTTGTAATACTTCAAGAAAGTTAATGTAACTTTGTGCAGCACATGTTTTTTCGAATAAATGCCCACTGAGTATTTCTTACAAAAATTGGTGTATAATTTTATATTTTAATTGATGTTTGATCCCAATAGATATATTTTTAAACTATGGGAAATATAATTTAATATTCAGGCATTTGACTTTATTTTGTTTTAACATGCTTGTTATGTGCGCAGTTAACACTGGAAAGCTATTCAAGGGACGGTTTTAAGTATTAAGGGTGCAGGGACAATACACAGCATAAATGCCCAGGTCAGATTCTGAACCTAGTATTAATTCGAACGGTCGTTCATGGATCTCCAAGCAACCAATGACAGAAAATCACGGTCGTTTATGAAGCACGCATTTAGCAAGACGTCACCACCCCTACAAATTGAAATTGTAAAATAAATATCCTTACCCGGGCTTCTTTTTTCCGCGTTTTTGTTAACTCTCTTCCATGTCTGTCTGCTTGTTTTTTTTTTGGTACAAATTTTTGCAATCGATTTTAAACTGATGGGCTAGAGACTTGAAACTTTGAACATAGCTGAGAACTGAATGACAATTCAATAATAACACGATTTGTTGTTTTGTATGTTTGCTTGTTTGTCTGTTCGGTAAACTTTTGTTTGGTTTTGATTTAAATTCCCCCCCCCCCCCAAAGGTTTCAGGTGATATGCTACGAGCAGTACAGTGCAGTGTTGCGGGATGCATAATGCAGTACTCTTAAGGCGCTGCCTATGATACTGACATTCAATCTGTTCGTATCGACTTTTGTCATTTTATTTTTCAGGAAAATAACGATTAAACAGATTAATATATTGTTGATAGGTAGATACAACAATTTTATATTTAAGATATTATCATGTGAAGAGAAACTGAAATAAATCATCAATTTGCCAAATGTCTCTGTCATAACATCATCAAGATGTTTAGTAATGATCCCAAAATTTCACAAACACACGAATAAAAAGCAGAAATTGATAATTCAATAAAAATAATTATAGTATACCTCATTTAAAACTTACTAAAAAGGTTGTCCCCTATTCCCGCTCCAGAGTAAAAGGAGACAACTCCCAAACCCGGCCCGGATTCGCGTATATTTTGCACAACATGGCTGATACCAAAAGTTTTTTTAATCGCGCAAAAATTCTGACTTAAAACCCATTATATCAGGGTGTAGGCAAAATTAAAAAAAAAAAACAGATACCATTTAAAATTACTGAAAAATGTACTTTCGAAAAAGTCAAGGTAGGTGTTTTTGAAGCAGCAGTTCAAAATTACAAAAAAATAATAATAATAATAACTTTCAAAAAAGTCAAGGTAGGTGTTTTTGAAGAAGCAGTTAAAAAATTAATGTTTTTTTTGCAATTTTTTGACTGATTTCTTAATATTTTTTACAAACTCTAAACTCATTAGTAAAACTTAATTTCAAATGCAGAAATAACATCCCGTGGTACAGGTTTCTTAAAAAATTATATAAAACATGAAAAAAATTATATACAAATATATTAAAAAGTAAATAAAGGCTATGATTACAAGGCTCGTAGCATATAAAATATTATCCGCTCCATTCACGTAAATTCTATTACAACTGTGCAAAAGTTTAACGAGTGGAAACTTAATTTATATAGTAAAAACCAATTCGTGGCCTTTAATGGAAATAACGTGTTCGTCTATGAAAGTTTTCGGTACGAATACACTAACTTTGGACGGTGGAAACGCAAGCCGAAACGCAAGGAGTTGTCACCTGGGCGATGCTTGCGTTGCTTTTATGCATGTTGCGTTAGTTCATAAACGAGTGTTTGAAAACGTGGTTGTTCAACATCCTGCGTCCTCCGTGTTTCTTGCGTTATTGCGTTTCTTGCGTCGTTTATAAACCCGGCCTTACGGCGCGGTGATTTAACGCCCACCCAACCAACCCTCACGCCCTGGTATTAATGTGCGTGGCGAAGGAGTTAGATAACGGGTTGGGGAAATGAGGGTTGGGGGTGGGGAAGGGAATGGAATGGTCGACAGAGGGGCGCCCAAGTCCCCACAAGTAAATTTCGGTATCGAGTGTTGGGGACCCGTTACTCCAAAACTCCCGACCGCCCACACTCGAGACTCATGGCACAGTTCGGCTAAACCTTTACCTCGGCTCATATATTTTTCCACCCCCTTTTTTTTCCTTTTTTTTTTTTTTGGTATTACTTTGGTGATAGCTTCCAGAAGCACTCCAAAGTCTTAAGCCTTTCTGGAAGCTAAAATAAAAAGTCGGGTGTGTTTCTCTGATTTTTTTTTATTTACAGCTGAGCTATGTGCAACAGTCTTGGGGGGGGGGGGGGGCGTATCTAGGTACCGAAAGACGCCATACGTGAATAAAACTTTTTGTAGTTGAAAATATTAATTTTTCCCTCGCTAAGATGGACAGCGTACGTCTAGAGATTTTCTTAGACTTTAGAGAAATATTGTCTATAACAGCATTATAACAGATGTCGTTCCCCCAGAAATGAATTCAATACCAAATTTCCATGATTTCACCATTAACGTTAGACATTATATTAAGGTGTGATCTGTGCTTTTGGCGAAGGCAACCTTTTAGTATTAAACGATAAAATAACGTAGCATAAAATGTGTTGAATAAAAGATGGAGTGTTTAGGTTCATACATCCCCTCCCCTTAAACTTTAAAAAAAAGTTTAAGCTCCACGTGATTTGGAGTGGACCCACACGATACCACCAGGGCCCACGTGACTTATGAGCATCGCAGACATAGTTTTAGTGATAAAAATATCGGTTGTCTGTAAAGTCGGTTTACGGACGATAGTTTAACGTGACAACGTCATAACAAAACATTGATGAAATGATTGCATACTTTTATGAATAAAATTGAATCATTTTTATTTTAATTATAAAATAATAAATACTTGAAATTATACTAGTAATATAATTTTTTAAATGCAAGAATAATTAACCTTTATTGCCGAAATTGTTGTTGTAATAAGCAATGAAAACCACATTAACTTTTCACTTCACTTTATAAACAGTCGACGAAACAGTTCACGTGCAGATGACTTGTAATTAATTTTAAAAACTGGCGTTTAGTTATAAAGTTTAAATATAATTATGAACAAGTTTTCATATAAATAAATTGTAATCAAATATCTATCATCAATTATATGAATCACCATAATATTTTAGTCAATTGCAAAATAACCTATTATTACTGCACTCGCCGACAGCGTAATGGGACACAGCGTAACGGAACAATGTACGTAGCGGGACACTTTCGTGCGTGCAGCCGACGTTCATCGATTTATTAGACGTTGTCACGTCAAAAACAATCACACAAATGTAGAAAATACAATCTTCAGTTTTACAAACCAAGTAGCATGTATCCCCTCTTTTTCTGTGAAAACAACTACGGAGTGTTGTTTTGGCGGAGAAACATTCAAAAGGCTAGCAGCCAGTAAATTCATGGTTTAGGAACTCTTCTGAATATTATTGCTTAGTATGAAAATAACTAGTATTTGTGTGTGTATCATATCGTTTTGTTTACAAACGTGGTTTCGTGACTTTCAGTCTCCAAACAACTAGAAGAAGAGAGTGTAATATTCCACTAAGCTTTGAATGTTCCTTCAAAGCATAATTTTGGATTAACAAGTTTACAAAACAAACTTTAACGGAGTGCTGGTAAATTATTGAAAGTTATAATTTGAAAACCATAAATTTTGATGCTGTTATATTTTTTTCACGGCCTTAACTATAATAAAATAATTTGTGATAATTGTTATGTTCCGTTCAAACTATAACCAGCAGTTAGTCTGTACCAATTCAGAAATGTTTTTTTTAAATTTTGTTTGGTGTTTATTTCATAATCTTAGAAGTAGTTATAAAACAATAAGTCAAATCGTAGATCGAAAGAAGAAATTATCCTTTTAGCACTATCGTAAATTATGTATGTAAGATCATGTTTAATATTTAAGTGTACTAAATAATTGCATTATAATCATATATACTGACCAGTTTCTAGTTAACATCTATCATGGTAAACGAACTTGTATGCTGTTTCCAAAGAGTAAAAATGTGTCGTTAACCGATGCAGCCATTCTTTTGAAGGCTACATTCAGTGAGAAGTGTGAGTGTATCCAAACTCATTCGTTGCGAACACAACCTGGTGTATCAAGAAATAATTACTTTTTTGGAAATTTATTTTTCGTTTACAAACTTTTCATACATTAATTTTTCCAGGCAATTTTGTGTTCTACACGCTCAATTTAATCGTTTTGTAGCTATAAATGAACATAAAAGAGTTTAGACAGCATTTGGCTGGTTAAGTGACAGACTATGGTTACAATATCACCAAAAGAAAGCGCCACCAACCCTTCAAAGAATTTAAGTTGGAATAAGGCAAGCCTCTTTCATGTTGTTGGAATATGTTAAATCAAACACTGCATGAAATATGTTTTATAGTTGTGATATACATGAGGTACAGGTTAAACTGATCCTTCACTAGCAACTGGCCAGGGTAGGCCACATAGTTAAGCAAATATAACGGTGGATCCAAAAAAAGTTTTTTTTTTTTAAAACCACTAAGTAGGAAACATTGCTTCCTATAACAAGAAAAATGCGTAAAAACTTTTTAAATAGCTTGCGGACTGAAAGTTTGTAAACATTGACAAATTTAACCTTTTATCGTAAATTTTGAGTTTTGCTTAAAATTATATGATCGATTCACTATAGTTTTGTTATGCTTACTTTAGATTTAAATAAAGTAAAATTAATTAAAACACAATGAGTACATAAATAATTTCTGGTTGTGCAATGTGATCGAAAAACGGAAATTATGTACAAAACGGATGCAAGTGTCTTTGCACTAATCACCTTACAGATAATCACATTCAACGTTTTTTGTAAGATAAAAAAAAGTTTTGCCAACACTAATAATTATAAATTCATTCGTTTATGATTACTATTATTATGAAAATTTTAATGAAAATTTAAAAGAAAGTGTCTCTGGAATATGCAACTAATATTTAAGTTTTTTTACGTCTTTTTATTCTTGTTAAACAAAGAAACTTATCCGCACTTCAGAGTAGGCCTGTGCGAATCTTTATTAAAGTCAATGAATCGAATCTCTCGGATTGAATTCGCCAGGAAATTTGCTATTCGTTTTATTTGAAGCGTCGGTTGTGACGCTAAGTTTCGCGTTTTAGCAAACCTTTAAAACACAAAAAACCTAAGATTCGCTCATTAAAATATTTAGTTTTTTCTTTTGTGTTGAATGTGTTTAGCATGAATAAAGTTGGTTACTTTAAAAAAAGGCTGCACTCCGTTTGTTTTCACGAATGCTCGATATTAATATGGTTATATTTTATGAATTTTATTGAATTGTATTTTATATAGGGCCCGATTGGTTAATCACTTAATATACCTAGTTAAAACATTAAAAACGTTAAACTATTATTTTGTTTACTTCTTCAGTCTTGTATTTTGTAAAAAAATAAGTGTAATACAGCTTCGCCGAGAACAATATTCGCAATTTGATTCGACTTGTCGAATATTTTAAACATTCGGTTAGATATTCGCTTCGCATAAAAAACTAGTATTCGCAAAGGCCTTCGTATAGCGGTTTTTAAAAATAGTCTTTATTTTTTGACGTGATAACGTCTAATAAATTGATGAACGCCGGCTGCACGCACGAAAAAGTGTCCCGTTACGCACATTGTTCCGTTACGCTGTGTCCCGTTACGCGCATTGTTCCGTTACGCTCATTGTACGCTTGCGCCGCATCTATCTCTCTTCCACTCGACTGTTTATAAAGTGAAGTGAAAAGTTAATGTGGTTTTCATTGCTTATTACAACAACAATTTCGGCAATAAAGGTTCATTATTCTTGCATTTTAAAAATCTGATTACTAGTATAATTTCAAGTATTTTTTTTTATAATTAAATTTAAAATGATTCAATTTTGTTCATAAAGTATGCAATCATTTCATCAATGTTTTTATGACGTTGTCACGTTAAACTATCGTACGTAAACCGACTTCACAGACAACCAATTTTTTTTTACATATATGTACGTGTGTATGCATATAGTTCACGCTGTTTTAACGCATTGTTTTCTCTTTGTTCAGGTGTACAGAGATGCGCGATACAAGCACACACGAGTCCCCCTGCAGAACACAGTGAAGGGAGACTAATCACTCCGAGCGTTGAAGTGCTTTATGGTGAGTTGTTGTTCACTATTAGGAATTACAGTAAACTCACGGAATTTTCAACTAAAAAAATTACCTCCGATAAACGAAGCGTTCCTCGTAATTACAGATAGGTGGACCATTGTAGGAACTACGTCGTATTTCGACTTGTGTTTTGATGTAACCAACGTAAAAACACACGTAGAAAAAGAGTGTTTTTTTTATTGTAATATACTTAAAAAGTTTATGAAGTTTTTGTCAATATGCCAAGGTTTTTTAATTGTGTACTCATGTTTAAAGTATAAGCGAACATAGTGACCGTAAACGAACGAAAATAACCGTAAATTAATGAAGATCCCTGGTTAACTTGTAACCAGCGATCTTCTTAGATTAAAGGCATACAATTTTAACAGTGTTCATGAATCCCTTCCCTGCAAATGCTTTAAAACGTGTTTGCATTTCATAAAAGTGAGGTATATGAAATGTTTTAGTTGTTCCGTGTGCCTTGTCTTTCAAGCCGTGCGTTACCCTTCTGGTTTACATTCTGGTTTACTGGTTCACTTAATTAATGTATTTGTTACTTGTGAATTCAAGATTAAGTTGAAATATACTTAAGATTAATCAATTTAACTTTGCGCATGCGTCAATAATTCTCTAATATTTAGTGGTTTAGACGTTCCAATATTGCATGGTGTTTCTAGAATTTTATAGAGTGCATTTCATTAAAATTTAAATACAATTTTTTTATATATGAAATACATTATTTCCTTAAAAGATAAAACTTAATTCAAGAATTTGAATTCTTTCTTGAACGCCCTCATGTTATAAAATAAGAGTTTATTTTGGTTTGTGTCTGATTAAAACCTACAGTTTTACTATGATCTTGATGAAATTTTGGACAAAATTTATCTTCAAAACAAGAGGAAGGACATAGTCTGCTTGAGATTGAGAGAATACCACCATTTAAAGCAGAATTTCGATGTGTATTCATGTCATTTTGGTATTGTATTGTCGATGCTTTCTACGTCTCCTGGCAAAGCTGATTGAAATAAATGATTATTGTCTTCATCCGAGGCGCTTCAGTGGCGTACCCATGAGAAGGGGCACGTAAAATGAGTTGTGTGACAGTGTTCCGATTGTAGACTGTCGTGATGACGTGCGGATACTACGGCTATAACACTGTAAATTCTTTGTTCACATTCGCAGTTTTCTCATTCTACTTTATTCGTAGTCGTAAAAAGGTATCAGTTTTCTCATTCTACATTCTTCGTAGTCGATAAAAGGTGTTCTCTTTCCACGCCTTTCGTAATCGGTAGAGACCTGCAAAATTCGCGGTTTCGATGGCCTTCAGGATAGACTGCAAATTCCCCTGTACACTCGGGAAAATAACGCAAGTTCATTTGCTGCCAACTTGTAAGTCGTCTCAGCTGGTTTGTCTGTGATTCGATCCTTCTTTGGTTGAGGGTTCATAACTGGTTGAGATTCGTCCAAATGAACAGTAAGCCAATAGCAAAATTATCTAACAGGCATATGTGTTTGAATTCTAGCCTATCACCGAATGAATCCGCGAATTTTGCAGGTCTCTAGTAATTGGAGTCTTCAATCTTTGGAAGGAGTATGCACTGCGCACTGAGCGTACTTTGATCAGAAGCCTAAGATGTACATCAAGTTCTGTCCCTGCCCGAACATGCCCGAATATTCACCTTCGGCCAAACCCGGGATTTGTTTTATTTTTGGGCAGGAAAAATTAATTCAAATATTAAAAGTGGTCGGTTAGGTTAGCTACATTAAAACACTTTAAAACACTATGGACGGTTAGTTAGGTTAGTATAGCTACATTAAAATAAACAGAGAAATATAAATATATATAAATAAACCCGAGGTTGGCCGAAGGTGAATATTCGGGCGTGTTCGGGCAGGGACAGAACTTGATGTACATCTTAGGCTTCCCACTCCCCTACATTCTTTCCCTTCTTTATCCCTTATTCGTCGTACCGCTCCCTCCTCTTTCACAAGCTCCGCCCAAGTGACCGTCATCTGCGATCGGGTTCTGCGCACATTGGCCGTGGTGTTCCAGGTGAATTCTAAACTGATACTAAAGTACTTGATACTGGAATAGTGTACTCGTTTGCAGTACTTGATACAGGCGTGTATCAGTTACAAAGTAGCAGATTGATACTCTGCAACCCACCTCTAACGTGTAGCCTACATCATAAATAAATAGTAAATTTTAACCTACACTGACCACAGCAATATTTCCATGCTAATGATTTAGCAAAATATCATTAACTGCTTCACAAAATATTAACAGGAAAAAAAATAATAACGCGTTTCATACCACGTGAAATTTTGTTCGGGGAAAAAAAAAAGAAGTGAAATTAATGGCTCGGATATTCCACGAGGCATAAAGACGTAAGTACAGTGAAACACTAACTCCCAATGCCGGCAGTTTAACCTTAAAGCCCGGGACGAGAGCCACACATAAATTTCAGTCTCGCGAAAAATAAAAATAAAAAACGATAAAAGAAACAAAAAAAACTGCATGGCCGCTGCGTGGAGTTTAATGTCTTGCCGGCGCGGAGATAAATTAAGAGGGGGGGGGGGGGAGCGGCCCACGCAGGGCTGACTTCGCCAGCGAACGCTAAGTCCCCGGCACTGACGGCGATGACCTCTGACCTCCACCCAGGGGCTCCGAGACATCGTCAGAATGACCCGTGTGATGGGGAATTCGTAGGGGCAGGCATTTTTCGCGAAAAAAAAAAAAATCCGAACGCCTATTATACTGAAACATGGTATATCCGCATCAGCGGTTTCTTCCTTGTGATTGGCTGCCGTCTGCGAGAGAAGTCGTTGCTTTATTTGACCGAGCCACTCAGGACGCGTTTGCTTCCGTATTGAATTACTGTGATTGGTTGTACTGACAGTAGACATGTACCTGAAAGAAACTCACCCAATCACGAAACACATACAAATGCTATAGTGTTTTAACTTTCAGCTAGTCTCGGGATCATTTCGCGAAAAGTGCAGGCCCCTAGGAATTCGAATGAAATTCGACGTGTGGTTTCCAGCCGGAGGTAGTCTATATGGATAGACTGGGTCTGACACTCGTACTCTGTATATGTATGTGTATATATATGTACATATAAGTATTATTTTTTTTGTTAATCGAACAGAAAAATTCATGTAAAATTACAGTTATTTGTAAATTTACGTCAAAACAAACTGTATCACTGCAATACTAGGTTCGGATTCTTACCCGGGGATTTGTGCTTTGTGCTGTCCCAGTACCACCAACCGTTGGCTTCCCAGTGTTAACTGCGCCCGTAATAAGTACGATACGACAAAATAAAGTCAAATAGTTTACTATTCGATTATCAATGTGTGGAAATGTTATCTACTTGAACATATTAATGTGAAATAACCGAAATAATCTTAAACGATACCAATGGAAATGAAATAAATCCACATATACCGAAATCAGTCAGAAACCTAATACATCAAACAAAATCACTCGATACAAAAGAAATAAAATGATTTGTACCCAAATGTACGAAAATAAGTAAAATGAAGTAGAAAAACATTAAAAAAAAGCATCAAAAGAACCCTTTTAGAACGAAATAAGTGTTTTTTAATAGAAACGAATTTCAATGATTAAATGCACGAATTGCAACGAAATAAATGTATCATTTTAAATTATGCTTGAATTAAAATTCAATTAAAATATTCTTAGACTCACGCCAATTCAGTTTGACACATGGGTGTCACGGGGAAAAAAAAAACCCTTAAAGAATGTACAACACAAGATAAATACAAACACACACACACCAAAAACAAGCCAAAATCAGCTGAAGTCATTAATGTTTTACTGCGCAGACGGCACAGATGATTCCGTTAAAGGAATTTAGTCAGAAATAAAAAAATTAAAACACAGACGAACACATCGGGCTGACAAAAAAACGAGGACAGTGGCAAACAGACAAACGACATTCTTGGACAGACGAGTCCAAGGATCGAACTTAAGAGGCCACTCCAGTGTTTCAGGGGCACTACGCAACCCGCGTTAACCTCATAATATTCAATGCTATTATCATTTTGCTTATAACTAATTAACTAATACAGATTTCGAAATGATGCTTGCTTTATATGTAAGACAACGATGCTCTTATCAAAGCCCCTTTCTTCAAAAACGTGCATAAATTATGGTTTTGTACTAATCTTTACTAATATGAATAAGTGTATTGTCTAAGTTTGAACCATAATTTATGCACGTTTTTGAAGAAAGGGGCTTTGATAAGAGCATAGTTGTCTTACATATCAAGCAAGCATCATTTTAAAATCTATATTAGTTAATTAGTTATAAGCAAAATGAAAATAGCATTGAATGTTATGAGGTTAACGCGGGTTGCGTAGTGCCCCTGAAACACTGGAGTGGCCTCTTAACGTGTAAAACTGGGAAACACATACGACGACAGAACGGACGAACACGTTAAGATCTGTACGACGGGAAAAGTTGCGACGCTCCTGGAACTGACATCGGCTCCCGACTTCAGCCACGAACAGACTCATTGTGGACCAAGCGCGGCTCCAGAAGGGGGGGCGGTGGGGGGCGACAGCCCCTCCCGAGACCAATTTCATTGATCACTGTATATTTATGTTTACTTAAATATTTAATTTCATATGTTAAACTTTTATCTCGTCAAAAGTTGCACGGAGCTACTAAGGTTCTGTATTTGAAAACCTGTGATTTGTAAATAATATTCCAAGGCCGATATCCGACCACTTTCATTTTTTTTGCAACTACGACCTTTCTTTTGTGCGATAGCCCCTCCCGAAAAGTCATCCTGAAGCCGCCATTGTTGTGGACGCTGTGCCTTGATACTTTAAACATCTTCTTAAACTTACGGAGAATGCTGGTTACGGAACATTCAGAGTTCTTCGTGAATTTACTGGTATATTTACATAGCACTATTGTGACTCCAGCCAGGGACGTAGGTATATATGTAGGGGAGGGGGCAGACGGGGATTTTCCCCCGGGCGTCGCAGTTATAAATAGGGAAAGGGGGGGGGGTGTAGACTAGCAGAGAAATTTTAACCATATTTACTTGAATATTGTAGTGTTAGAAAACAAAAAAAAAATGTTGGAGGGCAGATTAACTGAATAATTTGTACTGAAAAATACACACACACACACACACACACACACACACACACACACACACATATATATATATATATATATATATATATATATATATATATATATATATAGTAAAATTTTGAAAACTTTCATTTTTCGTGAACAATTCAACTTTTAATGTAAGTAAGCCTATTATAAATTAAATGACTGCAACACAATATCTTTATTTACCATCTAAGTTGAATTTTTAAAAATATTGGAATAGTGTAATCGAATATATGGTGGCTACATAAGGTGTCGTCGGGAAAGGTTTTGGTTTTGGATGGTTTGAAAGAAAAAAAAGAAAGGTGGCGCCAAGGTGAGTTTTTACCCCCGGCTGTTTTAATCCAATCTAGTTACGTCCGCGGACCCCAGCATAAGTCTTGAGTAATTTTTAAATGTGTTTTAAGAGTATCTCTGGCCTTGATCACAGGTCGAACAATGCGACGTTAAGGAACGGAGATCTCAACCGGGAAGGATGATTATTATTCTTTTAGAGCTCGCGCGCGTTGAAGCTAAATAATCACCGCTGACGTGTGTGTGAAACCTGAACTTTATTTAGGGCGACGACCTTGTTACTCTATTTTTCGATGAAGTTGAAATCCGGCCAAGGCTTCGTCCCCTTTCCCCCTAACTTCTCCCCCCCCCCCCCCCAAATGAGGAATCCTTGGCCCGGGGGTGGGTAGGGGGGGAGGAGAGATTTTTCATCGGAGTAGGCCTCCGACCTCGCCAGCCCGGACATCGGACCGTGCGACGCACGGACTAATTAACGATGACGTCGACTGAACCTTTTCCTCTGTCCCCGCGGCGACCATTATCTCGACATTTTCCCTGCCTGCGGAGCAATGCCACGCGTGTTCACGAGCGCTGCCAGGGTGTTTTGCGGAAGAGTAGGGGGTTAAATGCAGCTGCAAGACTGTATTTTGGCCAGGCCTTTGTTCGGGAGAGAGGAGCGAGTGTGTATGGGCATTGAAATACTAGCCGGGTAGGTATCACCTCGGAATATTAAAAAAAAAAAAAAAAAAAAAGTGATGCTTGAAAATTCATTTTTGAGCTACCTGAGAACCTTTCAGTGTTTTTTTTTAAACATTTTAATTCCTAAAAAAATATTTGCTTCTTAAGAAAAGTAGATCCCTAAACTAATACCACCTCCTGATTTATTAAAAAAAGATTATTTTTTTGGACATAAGCTATTGCTGCACTGTGAAAAACTTGTACTTTTTTTTTTGCAAGTAAGATCCTTGGAAACTCAGTTACCAACGATATCACTTGTAAAACTGCAAGACAGAGCTTTGTAAAATTGCATATGGTACAAAGCTTTGCTTTGTAAATTTACAAGTTTTATCGCTGGCAACTGAGTTTCCAGAGACTATCCTTGTAATAGTACAAAAAAATTTACAATTTGGTTACATTGTATGTCATAAGAAACCTCAATAACGGATTTTAAACAATTTGACTATAAAACAACAGAGAGAAAACAAGCCAAAATAAGCTAATTAAAAAAAGTTAAAAACATAAACAAAAAATTCCGTGGAAGATTGGTCAGAAAAAAAAATATATTACAGCGCAGATGGACACAATGGGCTGACAACGACGAGACAATTAGCAAATAAAGACAAAAAGAATAAATAAAGACAAAAAACAACCTTAGACAACACAGTGACATACAGACGAAACCAACGATGATACTAAACAGATAATTAGAGACCGGAAAAATTCGCGGATTCATTTCGTGATAGGCTGAAATTCAAACTTGTGTACAATTCTGCTGGTTCTGCCATTGGCTCGCAGTTTAACTGGAGCTCTCTGGGCCAATGAGAGACTATCGACCAAAGAAGCGTCGAATCACAAGCTACCCAGTAAAGACGCCTCACAATTTTAGTACCCAATGAACACGCGTGTTTACTTGAGAAATGCAGAGGATAATGGAGGCTATCCTAGAGGTCATTGAATCCGCGAATTTTTCCGTTCCCTGCAGGTAATGTGGACAACACAACGGCAGCACAGAGAAGCACAGAGTAACCCAGCGATGCGACATACTAACACAATAGGCTTTATAAGACAGAAATGTTGCAACGTTTCGGGAACAGACATCTGTTTCCTTCCTCATGCACAAGCAGACTGTTTGTAATGATTAGAAGCAGGTAATTTTCGCGAAAAAAATACATCTGAACGCATAGTAGACTGCAACAAGGTTTACCCGCACCAGCGGTTTCTTCCTTGCGATTGGCGGCCGTCTGCGAGAGAAGTCGTTGCCTTATTTGTAGGGACCGGAAAAAACATCGCGGATTCAACGACCTCTAGGATAGCCTCCATTATCCTCTGAACATCTCAAGTAAACAACGCGTGTTCATTGGGTACTAAATTGTGAGGCGTCTCCACTGGGTAGCTAGTGATTCGACGCTTCTTTGGTCGATAGTCTCTCATTGGCCCAGAGAGCTCCAGTTAAACTGCGAGTCAATTACAGAACCAGCAGAATTGTACACATCTTTGAATTTCAGCCTATCACGAAATTAATCCGCGAATTTTACCGGTCTCTACTTATTTGACAGGGTCATTCAGGACGCGTTTGCTTCCGCTCTGAATTACTGTGATTGGTGTTCTAGCAGTCGACACGTACCGGAAAGAAACTCACCCAATCACGAACCACAGACGATGCTACAGTGTTTTAACTTTCAGCTGGTTCGCGAAATATGCATGCCCCTAGTAATTATTATAACTTGCTCGCATTTTAACACCCATGACACTGCACTAAGTGAATATCGGTTTAAAATATTTGTGGCAGAACAACAAATGTAACGGAGGAATCAAGTTTTAAAATTTCAGAAATAGTGCTTTAACAAAAAAGTAATGACTGCAGTAAGTTGTACCCGCTCTAGCGATTGTTTCCTTCTGATTGGTGGAAGTCTCTGCAAGAGAAGCCACTGCCCTGTTGGGCGGGCCAATCAGGACGCGTTTGCTCCCGCACTGGACGGCTGTGATTGGTGCGCCGATAGTACTTTGAAATGAACTCAGCCAACCACGGAACGCAGAAAATGCTACAAAGAGTTTTAAAAATATATTTTCACAAAAAAAAACCATGACCCTATGTATTCGCAAATGGTAACTGTACAGACAGGTGCATATTTTGTTGGTATTTATTGAAACATCATGTAGTAATTTTTTTTTGCACCTGACATATTTTAAACGCACCGGACAAAATTCCCACGACGCTTGAACCCAGACGTACAAACTGATGCCAGATATAATAACTTCAATAACCGCACCAACTGTATCCGCCATGACTAGAGACCTGCAAAATTCGCGGATTCATTGACCTCTAGGATGGACTCCACAGTCCTTTAAATACTCGCGGAAATGACACATGTTCATTGGCTACTGACGCTTTAGACGTCTCAACTAGGCTGTCCGTAATTCGGCACTTTCTTGGTTTAGTGTTTTCCATTGGCTCACAGCTCCCCGAATTAAATGTGGGCCAATCGCAGAAGCGGTACGAACGTATAGTTGTTTTGATGCTAGCCTATCGCTAACTGAATCCGCGAATTTTGCATGTCTCTAGTGATCACATTAAAGAGTAACTCAAACAGTTATAGATAAGCGCATGCTCAGATACTGCTTCGTTGTTTCCTCGCTTGTATCGTGAAAGGATGGCTCTTTTCACCAATTAGTAGAGAACCTGTAAACTTCATTTGGCAACAGGATGGAGCCCCCTCCCAATTGAAATATCTTTGTTCCGAGAGTGGTTGAACGTTGAATTCCTTGACCGTTTGATTGGTCGTAATGACCGAGACGACAGAGGTCTTTCTAGCTGGCCTCCGGCGCGTTCGTCTGACGCGCTAAATATTTTTTTTCCTTTGGCGCCTAGGTTCCGCCGCTACCTAATGATTTGCCAGAGATGAGACACAGAATTGAAGACGCTATTGCTCCCAGACGTGTTAACCAACGTGTGAGAAGAATTGGACTTTCGGTTGGATGAGTGCCGTACAGCTGAAGGTGCACATATTGAACATTTGTAAGAAAAACTAGGTTATTTTACCTTTGATTTGATGTATGATTTGTTGTAAATGGTCTAAATGAAGCTGATGTAATATACTATTGAAACTGGGATATTATTTTATGGACACGGGGCTTACCCGCAACTACGCCACTGCTGGGTGGAAATGCTACCATTCCGGGTCTTTCCCCTTCAAGCCCTGAGAGGTCCCGCCTGGCCTAAACATTTTATTACATTTTATGGCTTCAGCAACTCCCCCCGGAATTTCTCCCCGTTTTATCTCCCCGCGCCGTCCCTCATCACCCCTGCTGCGCTGCCTCTGCAGGGGGTCGCGGAAGCCATAGGCCAAAGTTTGTTCGGGAACTGTATCATAGTTGCAGGCTGTTCAGGGGAGTATCTGCGCTGGTGAGGCGGGATGATAAGCGCGACGCTCGCTGGTGCTTCTTTCACGGGGCATGTGTCGTTTTGCCTAAAGGCGTTTTGCCTAATTTTAGGCAAAACGCCGTTTGGGCAAAACGCCGTTTGGGCAAAACGCCGTTAGGCAAAACGCCGTTAGGCAATTCGCCATTAGACAAAACGTCGTTAGGCAATTCGCCGTTAGGCAATTCGCCGTCAGGCAAAAAAACGTTAGACAAAACGTCGTTAGGCAAAACGAGGTTTTGTCATCATAGTAACATTTAGGCAAAACGCCGTTAGGTAAATCGCCGTCAGGCAGAACTCCGTTAGGGAAAACGCCGTTAGGCAAATGGCCTTTAGGCAAATCGCATTCAGGCAAATAGCCGTTAGGCAATTCAACGTTAGGCAAAACACCTTTAGGCGAAATAACTTTTGGCAAATCGCCGTAACGAATTCATGTTTAGGCAAACCTTTAGGTAAATCGCCTGTTACTCCTTTCACGGTATCGCCTCTAAGCGCAAGGCTGTGAACCGGCGCGCAGCATTCTCGTCGTGCCTAGCCAACTATGAGAACTGAGCGGTGACCGTAACGTTATATAGTGGATAATTGAAGATAAAGGTGTAATGCAAGTCCCTTAAGTGCTTTCAAGAGTCTGTGCCGGTTGTTTTGTGCTTGAAAATTAATCTGAACACATGTCATTCTTCAGCAGTTTTACCTCTACTAAAAAAAGTTTAAAATTTTAATCCGGAAACAAAATTACTTATCGGTAGGGGCAGGCATTTTTCGCGAATAAATATGAACGCCTATTAGACTGCAACAAGGTAGACCCATACCAGATGTTTCTTCCTTGTGATTGGCGGCCGTCTGCGAGAGAAGTCGTTGCCTTGTTTGATCGGGCCACTCAGGACGCGTTTGCTTCCGCACTGAATCACTGTGATTGGTGTTGTATCAATCGACATGTACCTGAAAGAAATTCATCCAGTCACGAAACACAGACGATGCTACAGTGTTTTAACTTATAACTAGTCTCGGAATCTTTTCGCGAAATATGCATGGTCCTACTTATCTGTCCTCGGCGAATTCGTAAATGCTTTTCGTGAACAGACCCCACTCGCATATCTTGATGGTTTATAAATGACGCGGTTCCTCCTGAAGATCTGCGCACCGTGTGTGTGCCCGGGCCTTAAGTGGCAACCTGATGTGTGGATCGCCGAACGACGGGTAGGGCTCCAGGTGTTAAGGCACCATTTGCAAACAGCTCGATATTTGTTCAGAGTATCTTGTTTACGAATAACGTTTTGAAGAGCCACTGCGTGTTTCTGTACAAGTTTCGTTCCGTGGTTTCATCTGTACACTGTACTTTTTTTTTGGTTTGTTTGTAAATTTAACGGAAATATTCACCTGAAATTACTGATATTTCTAAATTTTTTACGTTTACATGAAAACAACTGCATCACTACAAATTAGTGTTCGTATTCTTACCGGGGCATTTATGCTTCGTGTTGTCACAGTACCTACAACATTTGAAGTTATTTGTAAACCGTTCCCTGAATACCTTTTCATAATAAGCATGATACAACAAAATGTAGTCAGATTTTTGAATGTTCAATAATTTTTTCCATTGTTTTAAAAAAGTTGTACTTGAATGAAACACCAATCAAAATATGAAACTATGCACCAATTTTCGTAAGAAATATTCAGTATTATCTCGAGAAAAAAAACATATTTCATTTATGAAATAACCATAGCCATGTGTTGTGCAAATTTACGATATATTTCTTGAAGTATTACAAACTATTTCTTGGCCACCGGTTTCCAGATAAATCTTTTACAAAAGTTCAGTGGGGAAAAAAAGCTAAAACGGATGTTTTGACATACATTTAAAGGTATGAAAAATTAAAAAAAAAATCGGTTTTGAAAGTGGTATAGTGACGTGAAGGGAGCCTTTATTTTTAATATCACGTCATAATTAATGATAGGTAGAGACCTGTAAAATTCGCGGATTAATTTCGCGATAGGATAGAGTCCAAATACTTTTGACATTATTTTGCTTCAGTGATTGGGTCACAGTTTATCTGAAGGACTCTGGGCCAATGAAAAATCTTTTAACAGAAGAATTAGCGAATCACGATCATTCCAGTCAACAGGTGTTACGAGTCGGTAACCAATCAGCAGATGTAATTTGCACGAGTGCGTAGAGGGTCATGGAGTCTATCCTTTAGGATTTGAAATCGCGAATTTTACAGGTCTCTAATGATAGGTTCACCGATACGAATCCCATAGTCTATAGGCGTGTTAAGGGGCCCGCCTCGTCAGGGGTGTATGTGTGTTAGTGAGGCGGGATGATAAGCGCGACGCTCGCTGGTATTTCCAGCGCGGTATAGCCTCTAAGCGCAAGTCTCTGAACTGGCGCGCATTCGTCTCGTCGTCACAGGATAACTGTGAAATTTGAGCGGTGACCGTAACATTATATGGCGGAGAAATGAAGATAAAGGTATTATGCAAGCCCCTTAAGAGCTTTCAAGAATCTGTACTGATTGTGTTATGCCTAAAAATTACTCTGAAAACATGCGTTTTAGGCATTTTAACGCTTCTAAAAATACAGTTTAAAAACTTAATCCGAAATTAAAAGTACTTTTCGGTCCTCAGCGAACTCTTAAATGCTATTCGTAGATAGGCCCCACTCGGATATCTTGAGTAGTTTTGAAATCGCGTTGTTTTTCCTGAAGCTCTGCACACCGTACGTGTGCCCAGGTATGCGGGCCCCTTAACCGACGCGAGGACTGCGCCCCAGTTCTGTGCCTAGCGCGTAGAGTCGACGAGGCGTGCGATGCGCCAGCCAAGTGTCACCCTTAGCGCCCCCGCGCTTTTAGAGTTCGTGCGTCAGACCACGTGACCACCTTAACCCGCTGAGTGGTTCACGTTCAAAGTGAACAAATCGCGCCTATCAGTATGTAGTCGTTAAAAAGAAAAAAAAAAGTAAGCCATTGTAAATAAATCTCGAACTTATGGGCAGAGACCGGAAAAATTCGCGAATTTCAATGACCTGTAGGATATACTCCATGATCCTCTATGCACGCGTGGAAAATTACGTCTGCTCATTGGCTACTGACTCGTGTCACCTGTTAATTGGGGACACTAGTGATTCGATACTTCTTTTGTTGAAAGTTTATCATTGGCCGAGTGTCATTCAGATAAACTGTGGCCCAATCACTGATGCGGTAAAAAGGCAAACGTATTTTGATTCTAGCCTATCGCTAAATGAATCCGAGAATTTTTTCCGGTCTCTACTTATGGGACATCTTGTTAAACCCACATTTAACCAGATAATGCGAATGAAATGTTTTGCTTGCACCTTTAACTACATAACATTTTAATTTTCATAAAATTAATTTAATCCACACATTCAATAGAAATGATTTTAAATATCTAAAGGCATTTTTGTGGTTTCATTCTGACAGCTGATTCAATACGTAAAGACTAGTTGAAAAGAATCTACGAACACTAATGGAAAAAAAAGTACTTTCGAGTGACATTTTCAGTAAAGCTGCAATTAATTCTGCTAACGTTATTTAATTTCAACTTTTTCAAGAGTTAAAAGGCAAGAAGTAGTTTTCTTTTAAGCATTTATTCACTGGATTTTTTTCTGACTTTGGTTGTAAACTGTTTTACTGGTGATAATTAACTTCGACTGTCTGAGATACACGCAACAATCGGTGTTAAATATCTGGTAAATATTGACAATGCATGTTAACCTAGAATACATTTTTTTTTCTTTTTTTGTTACTACAAGGAATTTTCGTGGGGTTTTTTTTTTACTAAACGTTACATTAATTTAACAAGATAAGGAAAATAAGTTACACCTGTCAAATTTTTTATTAAGGTAATGTCCATTTCGTTACCGCAGTCAATTTTCCTCATCTTCATCATGAAAAACGGTCTAAGATGTTCGACCTTATCTCCGTAACGCCTCGTTATTTAAGTGAATTGGATTTTAATCGCCCTCCCTTTCTGTTGATGGTTTTTTTTTTAGCTCAATTTATTGCTACACTCTCCAAGACGTGACCCATTTATTAGCAGTCAAAGTTAAATTTAGAATCGATAGAAATGCTGTACGTAAGATTGCGTTGCATCCATCGTTGCATTAGTAAGCGACGCAGGCGTAATGGAGCCAGGAAGAAAGTATTTTATTGCGCGGACAAATATTTCATGCACGTGACAGGTGAAATAAGTAAATTCAAACAACTTTTACTGAACTTGGCTATGTGATCGTGACAGGTCAACCAAGAAACTTAAATAATATACTAATTCATATAGAGATAATTTATTTCAGTTAAGTTTTATTTTCAGATATACTTACTAGGTATGATATTTTGGTCTCTGGACTACTAACTAAATTTTTTGGCTTGAAAATTTAATGTCACCAAGATTTTAATTTTTTATGTGTAACATGTTAGCTCTCGGTATACGTAGAGACCGGAAAAATTCGCGGATTCATTTCGCGTTCTGCCAGAATCCAAACAACTGTACCTTAATATTACTTCTGTTATTGGCTCACAGTTTATCTGAAGGACTTACAGCCAATGCAAAACCTTCAACCATATAAGTATCGAATCGGAAGCATCCCAGTTGAAGGTTTCACAAGTCAGTAGCCAATGAGCATGTGGCATTGGCCCGAGTATGTAGGGGATTGTGGAGTCCATCCTAGAGGTAATTGAAACCGCGAATTTTTCCAGTCACTAGGTATACGGCATTTTATGGGAGTAATTTCGTGAATGAAACGGAAGTCGCGTGGAACGGAAATGTGTAACCACGGTGCTGCCACCAACTCAGTCGCAGTAGTATCTGTGGTATACAACTTATAAAAATATTTATCGCCACAAAATATATTTTGGAGTCAGAACTGACAAAAATATTTTGGACTGGAAACTTGGATTTTTCTCTTTGTGCGTGCTTAAATTTTGTTTTGCATGGGGGAAAGTATATCGTATTTCGGCTCACTAGGGCAATATGTTGAGCTCCGAAATTGTTGCGGATGTTTTTGGTCACCAGTCAGCATTGCTTCGATGATAGATTCGCAATTGCGACTCCCCTCTACGACTATGGGACAGACAGCAGCAGAGACTGATTCACATAGACCCACTCATTAGGAGAGGTACTGGAGTAAGGAATCAGCCAGATTATTCCGACCTTACGGTCGGCGTTCTCACGTTCCCCTCCCACATATGCGCCCTAATAGGGTAGGGTGGGAGTAACATTCCAGTTCGCTTTTATTAGACATTCCAGAGCTTGTTTGAAAACAGAACTGTGAGGGATCGCTTCCTGTTGTTTGATCGGGAGGGTATTAGAGCTTCGGCAATGACCAGCGGCTGGGGCCACCAACCCAGCATAGTCACCTCCTCAGCCCAGTACCTCGCTCAGCTGACCAGACAGTTGGATGTGTCCTATCAGCACTGCTGGCGCCTACATCACACCGGGACCCCTCAAAACACCCAGTGAACCCGTGGTCCGGTGGAGGCCTATCCAAACCTCTGCCAGCTGTCCAGGCTAGCACCGGAGCTGTGTCGTCGCTCACCACGTCGACTCCGCATCGGGGCTAGGGAACCCTCGGAGTCTGCTCCAAGCGATCGGAGCACCACCACCAAGTACGAGTCCTACCCAATCAGTAGGGACAGGAAAAATTCGCGGGTTCAATGACTTGTAGGATGAACTCCATAGTTCTACGTACACTCGGTCAAATGTCACCCGCTCATTGGCTGCTGTCTTGTGAGACGTCCCAACGTAGCAGCCTGTGATTCGTATAAAGCTTTGGTTTCGGTGTTTCCCATTGGCCCAGAGTCATCCAGGTGAGTTGTGAGCCAATAGCAGAGGCAGCACTGAGGTATAACTATTTATATTTTAGGTTATCGCGAAATGAATTCGCGAATTTTTCCGGTCTCTACCGATCAGAATCCTGGGCCTTGGAGAAAACCTCAGCGGGACAACATTCAGTAAGGAACGAGCCAGTAGGAAATAAAATGTGGGTAGAATATCAATAGTACTGTGGATTATAGCAAAATCTCCGGGTCTCCAACAAAGAGGGCTATCCCGCGGATGGGAATACTCGAGGTAGAGTTGCGGGTGTTTTTTTTTGACGTGACAACGTCTAATAAATCGACGAACGCCGGCTGCACGCACGAAAAAGGATGACTCATTGTCCCGTTACGCTCATTGTACGCTTGCGCCGCATCTATCTCTCTTCCACTCGATTGGAACAACCATCGATTTGACTTTTTCGAGGCACATTAAACTTGAAACACTCCCATTCGTTTCCTACTTTTCCTATCATCGTCCTATCCTTAACAGAATAACACAGATTGGAAGAAGTTAAATAGCAAACATGTATAAAAGTTACAGTTAAAATAATCTCTTCGTTAAAGTAATGAACATATTTGAATCAATGAGTGCAAATAAAAGTAAATTTATCAATTAAATTGTAGATTTCATTTCACTCCTTCTTTGTATCCATACAAAATAGTGATAATTCAATAAAAAAAAAGATTCAATTATTCATTAAAGTATGCAATCATTTCATCAATGTTTTGTTATGACGTTGTCACGTTAAACTATCGTCCGTAAACCGACTTTACAGACGACCAATTTTTTCTCCCCGCCCAAGGACGTGGACGTGACGAGGGTGGCGCGTGTGTGGTCTTTGGCCGCGGACCCTGGGAGGTGGTGTCGCACTCTGTCACCAGCCCCCGTGGCGCTGCCAAGCGGCCGCGACCTCATCCAACCGGGGTGACGTCATCAAGGTCGTGTTCCGAAAGGAGGGCAGGGCTAGGAGTCGACCGCACGCTAATTACGACACAGACTGATGCTAAGACTTCTTTCTGTTCGTGGTCCCGTCGCGTCGTTGACTCGCGAATCGTCCAATAGTTAAGAGCGTCGGATCATTCACCGAACTCACTTCGCCTTGAGACGCAACTTGTCAATATAAAATCCCTAGGGGCATGCATATTTCGTGAAAAGATTCCGGGACAAGCTGTGTTTCGTGATTGGGTGAGTTTCTTTCAGGTACATGACGATTGTTAAAACACCAATCACAGTAATTCATTGCGGAAGCAAGCACGTCCTGAGTGGCTCGGTCAAACAAGGCGACGACTTCTCTCGCAGACGGCCGCCAATCACAAGGGAGAAACCGCTGGTGCGGGTATACCTTGTTACAGTCTAATAGGCGTTGCGCTTTATTCGCGAAAAATGCCTGCCCCTAAAAATCACTGACTGGCTCTGTAACACGTGCTGCAGGAAGTCGCCCACCAGGCGTCTGAGGCCGGCACTCTGCAGGTAGACGCACTGGCTGTTTCACACACAGCAACACTATCATATTATTTTTCTACGTGTTAAGCTGTACATTTGAATTTTCCACCTAAAGATGTCGCTAGAAATAATACAAAGGGTTTTTTTTTTTAATTTTGTTGGTTTTTAATAATTCTTTTACTTTTCGAATTTTATTAAATAACTTCGCAAAGTAAGTAAATATTCATATTATCGCTGAAAATCAATTTTTATTACTTGAGTATGTCGTTATAATTCGCTAAAGATTATTGAGTGAAACAATTCACACGCAATGTAGTTTTTAAAAATGTTCTTCATTAAAAATAATTTTAAAGTGAAACTTCTTTTCTGAGAGGGCCACAATTTTCGAGGTTTACGAGAATTCCGATCGCGTGAAGGCAATATTTAGGTGCGTGGTGGGGGAACCGGTAGAGAATGAGAGAGCGTCAGCGGCGATGCCATGTGCTAGCGGTCGAATGGGAAGACGGCAAAAATAAAATGGTGGGGGTTAGGTACGTAGCGTAGCATACTATATGTAGAGACCGGAAAAATTCGCGGATTCATTTCGCGATACGCTAAAATTCAAATACTCTGGGCCAATGGGAAATACTCAACCAAAGAAGTATCGTATCTCAAGCAAACTAGTTGAGATGACTCACTAGTCAGCAGCCAATGAAAAGGCGTTATTTTCCCGAGTATACTGAGGATTGTGTAGTCTATCCTGAAGGTCATCGAAACCGCGAATTTTTCCAGTCCCTAGCTATATGCTAGTTGTAACTGTCGGAAGGAGAGAAGGCAGGGGAGAGGTAGAAATGATGCAGCAATGATGCTACGGAATTACCGTAACACTGCTTATACTTATCTACTTTGTTTTCGTAACGGCTGTCAATTGACGCTACCATATATATTTTTAAAAGTATATACAATTTATTTATTCGTGTGGAAAATAATTATTGATTTGTGTAAATAACTTTATAATATTCATTCATTTTTATGTGAATAGTGTGATTGAAAATGTAAGTAAGACGTATAGACTCAAGCGATGAGTGTAATTTATTTTTGGTATGTGAACACTGTGGTTTAAAATGTTCAAAGGACTTACAGACTTGTAAGATAGACTTTATAAGTGTAATGGATGTTCGATTGGAGCGTTTTTTTACCTGTTTACTCGGCTGAATATCATGACATATTACTAGAGACCTGTAAAATTCGCGGATTCATTTCGCCATAGGATAGAGTCCAAATACTTTTGACATTATTTTACTTCAGTGATTGGGCCACAGTTTATCTGAAAGACTCTGGGCCAATGAAAAATCTTTAACAGAAGAATTAGCGAACCATGATCATTCCATTCAACAGGTGTTACGAGTCGGTAACCAATCAGCAGATGTAATTTGCACGAGTGCGTAGAGGATCATGGATTCTATCCTTTAGGGATTTGAAATCGCGAATTTTACAGGTCTCTACATATTATAGTAATCATTATAAAACAAAATAATGTCCAAGTATTGAATATTCGAACAATTTTTCTGTAGTATAAAATTATGAATGAAAAATAATTAAAATATAAATTTATGTGCTAATTTTTTATAAAAATTAATGCTCGGTATTATCTCAAAAACCTATTTAATATAGGCAAAATTAACCTTGCTCATGTGTTGTACAAAGTTACACAATCTTTATTGCTGTATCACAAACTATATTTTGGCAACTAGTTTCCAAAGGAATGTTTTGTCAAAGTACAGAATAGTTTTTATTGTGTATAAGCTAACAGATCCCATCACCTTAAGCCTCTATGCATAAACGTGTGATTTAAAACAGAACCAGCTACTTCAGCCAATTCTTTTTTCAAAAGTTTCATTAAACGGTTTGGTTGTCATGTGAAGATCTTGCTAGGTTAAATTATCAGGATGTACTTAATATCAGTTCAGTACTCACTATTTTCGTAAAACGCTGTTCACCTTCATGACTTAGCTGTGAACCGTAATATATATAAATATATATATTAATTTGAAAGTATATCAGCTGTTAATTTTTATTTTGCATAAATATATGTTAAAGTATATATATACATACAACAAACACACACACATTTAGAAGCATTCCCGTGAGGAAAATTAGATAGAGTAAGAGCTAAAAGGCAGTTTAGCAACAAAGAATCTTTTCCAGTCCACCAGCTGAAGTCGGTTCGATACTTAGTTTTTTTGTAAAATTGTATCATTTTACAATTTTAGTGTCACTGTACTGTGTGTATTTTTTATGTGCAACATCTTAGCTGTTGGTATACGACATTTGGTGGGAGTAATTTCTATAAATGCCACGGAAATGAAAAAAAAGGAAAAATGGAACAACCACGGTGCTGCCATCTGTTGAGGATGGCGAGAACCAAAGTCCACAAATACAAAGGAAAACTTTAAATTAACTGTTTAATGAATTTCAACACGTTGGGGAGTATTTTATTTTTATTCATTGTCAAAAATCAGGTTCAAATCCGGGGTTTAATTTTTTTCAAGTCGGTTTTTTTTTTGAGTGGTTGAATTATATAGTTTAACCTTTCTCTCTGCAAATTGAATGAGTTGGTAGTCGACGTAGCTGCTCCGGCAACGAATTCTAGCGGCGGGTGCGGAAACTACGTTTTATTCGCGCCAAGAAATGTAGTTGACAACACAATATTCGTATATATTTATCACGCTCTGCATTTTATATATATATATATATATATATATAAAAAACCTAAAATTTCGTTTCTGAGTTTTGTATTATGTTTTTTATTTTTGCAAACATGAGAACACACGAATTAACTCGTTACCGAGGTTAGATGTTACAAATCTCTGACGAGTACTGGACGACTCTCTCACGGTTTTTTTTTAAATTTAGTTGCTACTTTCAAGAAAGAGATAAAAACCATAGTTTTAAAAAAAATAATTTTTAATAAGTCAGAAATTCGTTACAATGGAATTATAATTTTTTTTTTTTTTTTCCCCCGTTTTGAAATTTTGGACTCGTCGTTTAACTGGGACGTATTCCGCGCCGCCCGAAACGGCCCGCCCTTCCCAGCGCGTGGTCGCCGGGCGCCTCGTGCATTGGGGCGACTGGGCCACTTGCGGAGCGTGCTCGTGTCGACCCTACGGCGCTACCCCGTCACGAAGTGAGACTGCGCGCCTAGAGGGCGACGCATCGTCCCGCCGCACAGACACAGACACGCCCCTCATTCAACGCTCGTTCAACACATACATACACAAATAGTGCCTTCATCGCACTCCGATGTGCAAGTACTGCCCGGACAAAAACCGATGGATGCCGAGCACACGTTTTTTTTTTCGATTGCGAACTCTTGAGAAACCACAGAGCTGACACCGGAGCGACAATAGGCATGACTCTCAATCAAGCGAGCCAAAGAGAAGAAAACTGTAATGAAATCGCTTCCTACGCGCGGTGCATTTCTACAGGAAAAAAAATTGGTTGTCTGTAAATTCGGTTTACGGACGATTGTTTAACGTGACAACGTCATAACAAAACATTGATGAAATGATTGCATACTTTTATGAATAAAATTGAATCATTCTTATTGAATTATCACTATTTTGTATGGATACAAAGGAGTGAAATGAAATCTACAATTTAATTGATACATTTACTTTCATTTGCACTCATTAATTCAAATATGTTTATCATATTTTAACTATAACTGTTATACATGTTTGCTATTTAACTTCTTCCAATCTGTGTTATTCTGTTAAGGATAGGACGATGATAGGAAAAAGTGGGAAACGAATGGGAGTGTTTCAAGTTTAATGTGCCTCGAAGAAGTCAAATCGATGGTTGTTCCAATCGAGTGGAAGAGAGATAGATGCGGCGCAATCGTACAATGAGCGTAACGGGACACGGCGTAACGGGACAATGTGCGTAACGGGACGCTTTTTTTCGTGCGTGCAGCCGGCGTTCATCGATTTATTAGACGTTGTCACGTCAAAAAAAATATATCAGAGAGAGAGAGAGAGAGAGAGAAAGAAAGAGAGAGAGACCAGTGGAACGGTAGCGGACGTCGCTTGACGCGACACGGACCGGGTTGAAGTGATGCTACCGCGGTTCCGCGCCGGTCTCCCCTGCAACACTCGCGGGGAAAGCGGAGAGGAGGGTTTTTATTGGTGGGTGGAGATCTCACACCACCGACCATCATGTATCATCCCTCAAGGCGGTGTCTTTGAAAGATTTTCCCTCCCCTACGTAAAATAAAACAGATACGCCCCTGACTAGGCGGGGGTCCCCTAACGAGCGCGGCGCGCGGAGGCGGGGAGCAAACTCCGGCCGGCGGCCCGCATTGCGGTTCGCACGACGTTACGCCCTGGCGACGAGAGAGGGCGCGTTCAACGCTCCAGCGCTGCCCGTCTTCATCACGCCACAATGCCCGCGTTGCGACCAGACTAAGTGTGGCGATCTTTATACATTATATATATGTAATTTTTTGGCTATGCACTGTAATTTTTTGACGTGATAACGTCTTATAAATCGATGAACGCCGGCTGCAAGCACGAAAAAGAATGACTGATTGTCACGTTCCGCCTGGTACGAGCGTGGAATAACCGGCCAACCACCGTGCGAGAAAATCTTCTATAATATCAAACAGTTTAAGGCGGGCTTTTTTAACTTATTGTTCGTGATTACATTTGAACAAATTATTTAAAATTAAATTTTGCAAAAAACTGTAAATAATATTTTGAAAATTAAAAAGTATGCAATTTTTCGTCAATGTTTTTCTTATGACGTTATCATGTAAAATTATCGTCCGTAAACCGACTTCTTTTTCCTGTAAATGGAACTGAAATATTCAAGCAACATCATAGATATTTTTTTTTTGTTGTAAATTTTAACATTTACATTTAAAAAACCGTATAACTCTTAAATAGTGTTCGCAGTAATACTCACACTGGAATATATATATATATATATATATATATATATATATATATATATATATATATGTGTGTGTGTGTGTGTGTGTGTATACACACACACACACACTCCAATAGTTAGAAGTTATTTGTAAACCATTCCCTGAAAGACTTTCAGGTATTAGCTGCGCGTAGTAATAAGCACGGTAAAAAAAAATAAAGTCAAGTTGTTGAAATACTCGATTATCTTTTTTTCCGTGGTTTGAAAAATATATATATATATATATACATTCTTGAATGAAACATTAATTAAAATATAAAATCATTCGTCAATATTCGTAAAACAAAAACCTCAGTGTTATCTTAAAAAAACGTATTGCAAATATTGAAAAATAACAATAGCCATGTGTTGTACAAATTTACGATATATTTCTTGTAGTATTTAAAACTATTTTTTGGAAAAAAAAAATTTCCAAAGGAATCTGTTTTTAAAGTTCAGATATATATTTTTTTTTAGAGTGGGGATAATTAGTTTCAAATAATATCATGGATATACGCACTTGTCATAGAACTATCCTGGAAAGCTAGTGATAGCTGGACTGGCTTCTGTCGGATCACAGACTCTTTGGGTTTTCTGAGGGGTCTGGGTAAGAGATAGACTTGGATGAGCGCCTCGCGATGCACCCTGGATAGGGGTGGAGGGGGGTGGGGGTGTTTCCTGTGAGTCAGTCACAGAGTAGCTGGTTAGTTAAGTGGGTTAGGTTGGTAATGTGGTTTGGTTCGGTGACCTCGCTCTCAATCATATTTCTTCTCTTTCCAGGCCACCAATTTCTTTCACCCACGGTTCGTGACCTGACAGCATCCTGAGTTCTCTCGATAAAAGACTGTCAGGAGGATTTCATGTCCTTCGAAGATACGGAGGAAGGTAGGCCATAACTTACTGTCCTACATCTCAATAGCTTACATTACAACGAACATAATATATATTTTAATAATGTTCGCAGGCTTTCACGGCCATTGTACGAAGTAGCTTGGCTTCTGGGTTGTAGCCGCCTCCTTGGCGAATAATTCACCGACGTTTCGGTCGACATTGCAGTCGCCATCATCAGGGAGCAGTTACCTACTCAAGGTAGTAGGAGTAGATAACTGCTCTCTGATGATGGCGACTGCAACTTCGACCGAAACGTCGGTGAATTATTCGCCAAGGACGCGGCTACAACCCTGAAGCCACGCTACATGATAAGTTTTTTTGTTTTAACATGATCGAAACATCTAATTTAAAAACAAATAGAATATTATTACTCAGTTTTAAGGTTTTACAATAACGTAAGTTGTTTTGGATTTCATGGTTATGCCTAATTTGAGTATTTACTTTAAATTTTATTTGTTTTTAAGGGGGAGATATAAGAACCGAAAGACTCCATCTTAATTTCAACCGTTTTTAGGCCATAAATATTTTCTACTATTTAAATATCAAAATTTACTTTTTTAAATCATAGTATATAATTTAATAGAATGCCTAAATATAATAGTTACCGACTGCTTCAGAGAGTTTATTTCTGTTAAGTCATTGACATTTATTATTTAATTAGTTTATGAGAATGAATAGGCTCAACTTAAACAATACTGTCAATATGCGGTGTGTTATGATCTCTAAATATATATTGGTGTGTGTGATCTCCGTATTGACAAATGAAAATGTTCAACATTAAAAAAACAAAAATTGTTATGGCACAAAAACTACGCTAGCCATTACTGATTACAGCATTAAAAAAATAACTGTAATATTATAATAAACGTCTAAGGAACTTATATGAACCTCTGAGCGAAATTTTTTATGTAGGTACATTCATAAGGTTTTGTATAGTAGGTACTGTAGGCACTTTTAAAAATAATTTGTACGTTGTAGGTAGAGACCGGAAAAATTCGCGATTTCAATGACTTGTAGGATATAGGTACTCCATGATCCTCTATACACGCGGGAAAATTACGTCTGCTCATTGGCTACTGACTCGTGTCACCTGTTGATTGGGACACTAGTGATTCGATACTTCTTTCGTTGAAAGTTTATCATTGGCCGAGTGTCATTCAGATAAACAGTGGCGCAATCACTGATGCCGTAAAAAGGCAAACGTATTTTGATTCTAGACTATCGCGAAATGAATCCGCGAATTTTTCCGGTCTCTAAATATAAGTAAAAAGGATAGTTTATTATACAGCAGTAAAACTGCCATTGTGTGATTTGAACTTGTGGTATCTAATTGTAGATTCGGACCCAACCCACTGAAACTACAGAGGCAGGATTTAATTTAAATACCGACGCAGTGTTGAACTCTATGAATAAATATATTTAATTGACTCATGCAACAAGGGATTTTAATTTAATACAATTTCTTAGACATACGCCATGCAGCTTTGCACTGTTTGCCATGGAAAAAATTCAAGAACACTGATTAAATAAAAATAAAAATGGAAACATAAACCCATAGAAAACAAGCCTAAATCAGCTGGAGTCAAACAAATAAACCCAACGATGAACCTAAACAGGTATTATGGACAACACAACGAACACAGTACGGACGAACACAGAAGGTTTCTTATGACAAAACAGTTCGGGAACTGGCATCTGCTCCCGTCCTCTGATTGTGTCTGTAAGCGTTGTAGAGTTTTCGTTAAAAGGTCACAATTAAAGAGTAACTTAAAGATTATAAGATAAGCGCATGAGTGAGTACGGCTTTGTTGTTTGCTCGCTTGCAGCGCCACCTGCGCGTAAAGCGTTTCGTGTTCTGCAATTTTAAGAGCAAATATGTAGAGACCTGAAAAATTCGCGGATTCAATGACCTCTAGGATAGCCTCCATTATCCTCTGCATTTCTCAAGCAAACACGCGTGTTCATTGGGTGCCAACTTGCGAGGCGTCTCCACTGGGTAGCTTGTGATTCGATGATTCTTTGGTCGAATGGTCTCTCACTGGCCCACAGAGATCCAGTTAAACTGCGAACCAATAGCAGAACCAGCAGAACTGTACCCATGTTTGATTTTCAGCCTATCACGAAATGAATCCGCGAATTTTTCCGGTCTCTACAAATATGTAATTTCAGGAATCTCTTTGTACGAGAGTGGTTGAACGCCAAAGTCCTTGACCGTTGGATTGGTCGTAGTGGTCGAGACAACAGAGCTCTTTTTTTCGCTGGCCTCCACGTTCACCTGACATAAACGCCATGCGATATTTTTTTTCCTTTGGGTCTTTACAAAAGATCGTGTCTACGTTCCGCCGCTACCTGATGATTTTACCGGAGTTGAGACACAGAATTGAAGAGGCTAAAACTTCCATTACTCAAGGACTTGTTAACCAAAGTGCGAAATGAATTGGACTTTAGGTTGGATGTGTGTGCCGTATAACTAAAGGTGCGCATATTTAACATTTGTAAGGAAAAAATACTAGGTTAGTTTCTCTTCAATTTGATATATGATTTGTTTTAAATAGTAACAATTAAACTGTTATAATGTACCTACCATTGATACTGGGACATTCGTTTATGGACACCAGATAGTTCAGCTATAAAATAATAGGTAGGCCTATTCGTGTTCTACCCATTGAGAGGCTATGAAGTGCATGCCCGTTAAATGCACCTGCTTTTATTAAGTCAGTGCCATTTAAATGTACCTACTTTAAAAATTAAAGTTTTATTTCCCAGATAATTTACGTGTGTAGCTTAAGGTAAATCCATCATATTTGTGAGTGGTAATGAACTGTTTTGGTATTTACTTGAAGCGAAACAAACACACGTTCTACAAAAAAACAAACGGTTTGTTTTGAAAAAGTAATCTTTGTTAACTAATTGTCAAATTATGTTTGTATTACTGTGTGTAAACTTTGCAATTTTTCCAACATATTGAAGTGAAGATTACAAAAGTAATGATTTGTACTGTGTTAATAATAGAGTCTATGATATCATTTACGCCACAGTAATCAAATTTATATATTCAATTTTAGTTTATTGATACTTTATTAATAACGGAGATTAGCATCTTTATTTCCAAGTGTTTTAAATACATTACATTTCTAGGCACTGTCAACATTTATGTTTTCGGAAACACTTTTTTTACTTATGGATTTTTTCGTTTTTTTTTTTTTTTTGCGCATAACTAGGCAACATATTACCGTTAACCTAAAGTTACTCAAACAGGAGGTCCAGTCATCATGCAAAAACTTCTAGGATCTTCGTTATCTGTCAATTACACACAGAATTGTCGTTAGTATGACGTTTTCTAGGTCTGGATATGTAAAAGGTAGTAGGGTAAATTTGTAAAATGATGTAGATCAAATGATAAGTCTCTAATGATATTGCGGCACTGTACTTTTTGTTTGTAAATGGAACAGAAATATTCATGTAAAATTACATATTATTTTTAAATCTGTATACTTACATGAAAACAATTGTATCACTGCAAAATTATCTTGGCAGCATTTATGCTTTGTATTGTTTCCTTACCTCCAATTGTTAAAGTTATTTGCAAAACTCTTCCTTGAATAGCTTCCATTTAATTACTACGAACATTAATAAGCATAATAAAACAAAATTAATTTAAATTACTGAATATTCTGATATCGTTTGATGGTTTAAAATAAATTATGCTTGAATGAAACACCACTTAAAATATGAAATCATGCGCACATTTTCGTAAGAAATAATCAGTATTATCTCGAAAATCTATTTCATATAATTATGCGACAATTACCATAGCCATGTGTTGTACAAAGTTAAAATATATGTCTTGTAGTGTTACAAACTATTTTTTGGTATCTGGTTTCCAAAGGAATATTTTGTTAAAGTGCAGAAAACCTTTTTCTGGATGTTGATGACAAGTAATGCCCAAACACAATTTAAGAACAAATCATTTTACTTACGTCATTACGAGTTGCTTCATGTTATAAATACCATAGCCATTTACAAGAGAAACATTTTTCTGATGGATGTGTCAGTAATAATTACCGAAAAAATTATAAAACATTTTTGTTTACGAATGATTTATTATTGTATGAGAAAAATACGTTTTGGTTTTTTGTTCGGTCAATTATAGAAACTGAACAAAATTTCTTCAAAAATGTTCAATCTTAGATATGACTCGTAAATAACCAGAAGATTTTAAAATAGCTGTGAATCTTGCGTAAAAGAATTTTAAATCCATTAGTCTCTTTTTTTTCTCTTCTTGTTCGGTTTTCCAAACTAGCTCTGTTGGAGGAAAACATCCGAAAGGCACATATTGTGAGTGATAAATCAAACGCTGCGGTTATCTGGCAAGTGACCAACAGCTCTCTGAAGGCGAGCACTCAATGGAATCCATCACTGGGAACGTATCAGAGGAATTTATCAATACTTTATTCCACACACTAGTCCTAACTGCATATTTCATTAAGCGAGAGCGAATATAGTGATTCTCTGGAGGACTAAACTAATCAGTCATGGAAACTTATGATAATTTTGAAGAAAAAATTATCTTCCCTAGTACTGTCATCTTTACTAGTTAAGAGGATTTTTTTTTTTTTTTTTGCGCTTCGAAATCTGTCTGAACGTTTTTAATGGACCATATTATTTTAAAGTTTAAAGGTATAACAAGATTGTTAATTTTAGGTATCAAATAAAAAGTACTGAAACTGTGTTTTAATATAAATAATACTTACATAAAAGGAATATTTATAAAGCTACTGAAATAATAATCATATAATAATTAAAATTACAGGTTTATTCAGAGTATGTAGTCAAAAATATAAGTTTTATTTGTGGCCAAATAAAAGACGGATAAGCTAATTAACAAAAACTGTAGTTTTTTTCCCTTCTTAATTACAGAAATAATATGGTGCATCACTTATCGAAGTAACTTTTGTTTTGGTTATTTTTTTCAATTAAAAAACTATGGCATTTCCTACTCTCTGCGAAACCCTGTGAATAAAATTACTTATTGTTAAGAAAAATGTTTTATAATGTTTGTAATTAAACACTCAATTAATGTCAAGTAATTTTTATTTGGGTTCCTGTGTTTTTTTATCATCCCTGAGTTTATGCCATTAGACTAATAATAGGACAGTCTATTAACCTAACTGAACCTAATCAAACAGTTTAATATTTCACATAACAGCATGCCCTATCGGGAATTCTAATTCTAACGCACGGATGTTGGTGCTTCAACCAACTACGCTACGAAGGGTGGCAAATAGTCTGTAATTTCCTCCCAGTTTTTTACAGACTAGAATATTGTTATTAATACCACACTGAAAAATATAGAAATAAAAAAATGTGGTGCGTGTACTAATGTACGCGCGTTAGAAGGTATACCTACTTGGCGTAATAAGAAACTAACTTTAATTTTGCATGCAAATATTTAATAGAAATTAGTTAATAAAAGGACTGGAGTGATATTGCAGATACAGTTGGTAAAGTATAAATTTAATCAAATTAAATTTTTAAATAAAACTCAGTATTCTATATTAAAACAAACAGGTGTATAAAATGAATTATTTAATCTAGTAAAATAATATACATACATTTTAATTAATAATTAAAATTAAAAAAAATATGTTATATGTTTATTATAATTTGTTAATTTTAATAATATTTTAAATAATAATGTAATAATTTATCATGTCCAAAATTATACATAAAGAAACATAACTTCACTTACATTAATAAACTTTCAAAAGTTTATAAATACAATTTCTAACACTAATATTCACAATAAATAAATGTTTTTAATAACATGGACCAGTATTCAATATCAGTCACTAAAGTATAAGATTTAAAAGCACATGTATAATTTTTATTTGCATGTAACTTTTTTTTGCATGCAGCCTTTTTTTCATCCTGTGAGAATTTCGTTGCATGGTGCGTGCAAATCGTAAAAATTCACTCTCATCATATTTTTCAAAACGCGCCTTAAGAAGTTTAACTTCAAAAATTAAATAAAACTTCAGTGAAGTCATCACTTAAGTTCTGTCATTCCAAAATTGTATAGAAAGTAACGTGACTGCAGGAAAACGTTATCTCTCAGAAAGTGCATGGATCTACCCCTAATTGCATAGCTTCAGGTACAGAGATTTGAAATACTGCATACCAATTTAGGCGCAAGTGCTCATAGACGCGTGGGGGGGGGGGGGGGTTCGTACTGCGCGCGCTAGTGTCTTCCTTATCGACACCATCTTCACGTCATTATATTTAATTTATATCAATTCCTTCGCATTTTTTATTCACTTCGTAATAATTTCATTTCAAGTTTTGTTGCTTTTTTTTCATGCTGAATAAATTTTGCACGTCATCTGATATTTATAAATATTCATAATTGCATTTTACTTCCCCCTGACAAATTGCGTCATTCTGACTCACTAGAAGTTAATTATCTGTGTTTTAACAAATGAGTAATGCCTATCGCTTTACTTCTGTAGTCACATTTTCCAAATATCTATTCGCAAAGATCTACGAAGAGCTAAATAACATAGAATCAAGAATTGCAAGAATATGGCATGCTGAGACGTAGTTAAAGACACATATTAACCTCACCACAGCCATATTTTTTTGCCATATACTTTGCGGAAAAAATGTTTAAAAACTTCTGATGATAGTCGAATACGAATTTTCGTTAAAAACAAAACAGTCACGTTCATGAAACAAAGTCATCTAAACCTGTCTCCACAATGCAAACTCTAAAAATCAGCCAATTTTTGGGCGTTTCAACAATATAGCACACCAATTAGTTGAATATAAAAAAAACGGCTTCGCACACATACAATGTCGTGGATTCATTCCGTGACATAATTAAATTAAAATAATTATATATTTGTGCTGCTTCTGCTATTGTTTAACATTTAATCTGGAGGACTCTAAGCCAATTATGGACCCTCAATCAAAGAAGTATCCAATCACAAGTCACCCAGCTGAGACGCCTCACATCTCAGTAGCCAATGAACAGCTGACGTTTGCCCAAGTATGCAAAGGATCGTGGAGTCTATCCTGGAGGTAATTGAAACCGAGAATTTTTCCAGTCACTTGTAGTCATTAGAGATACTGAAATTTCGCGCATTCATTTAGTCGCACGTAAGAATGAATAACCTCTACATTTTCACACTGTTAATGATTGGACCGCAGTTATTTGGACACGCCCCTCTGCAACCGTCAGCCAACTACGCCCAGCCAGGAGAGATATAAGCGAATCAGGTAGTGCCAATTAACAAAGATAAAAATTGTTCTCAACAGATGGGTAGAGACCGGAAAAATTCGCGATTTCAGTGACCTGTAGGATATATACTCCATGATCCTCTATGTACGCGGGAAAATTAGATTTTTCATTGGCTACTGACTCGGGACACCTGTTAACTGGGTCGCTCGTGATTTGATACTTATTTTGTAGAAAAATTTTCATTGGCCGAGTGTCATTCAGATAAACTGTGGTCCAATCACTGATGCAGTTAAAAGGCAAACGTTTTTGGATTCTAGACTATTACTAGGGACACCTGTATTTCGCGAATACATTTCATGTCAAGGTATTTCACAAAATACTGTAGCTTTTCTCCTGTGGTTATTGGCTGAGGTCGGTGACGGGGCCAATGAGAATGTGGTCACCGTACTGCTGCACCCTCACAATTTGCCACGACTCTTAGAAAAAGCTACAGTGTTTTGTGAAATACCTTGACATGAAATGAAATCGCGAAATACAGGTGTCCGTAACTATTACGAAATGAATCCGCGAATTTTTCCGATCTCTACAGATGGGGAAAAAAAACATGTGTTTAACACGCACGTGACTTTGAACTCCACCCTGGGGCCAGACCGAAAACCGCGAATTTTTCCCGGGGGGAGGGGGTGGGGGGGGGATCCTCCAGTGATCGCGCAGACGCGGCCACCGCCCGGCAACAAACACGAAACAAACCCCAAGATGGCGGGCCCTGACCTTTGACGTGGCCGTATCTGCCGGGGCTCGCGTGACGGTACCCTAGGGAGGGGCATCAGCAGGGGGGGGGGGGCACGGTTCTAGGCTATTATCGGAAAGTAATTGGCCTGTTCAACACGGGCCGGCCGGGCGCCAAATCGGTTGCCCAACTCATCTCCCCCTCCCCTCAAACCACCCTCTTTGTCCTACATCGCCGTAGCCCATCTGGGCGATGGCACCAACTCCGTAGGCCGAGTGGAGGCGTCGGGATATAGAGTACACAGGGGGAAAAAAAAATTATATGTGCTTTTTACTTCGGAAAAAAATTTGCCGTGAAACAGTTTTTTTAATATAACAAGAAACGTATTGTATCTTTGTGCAAAACGTTGCTAGAGACACCTGTATTTCGCGAATACGTTTCGTGTCAAGGTATGTCACAAAACACTGTAGCTTCTTCTTAGAGTAATGGCTTTGAATATATATACTGTATAGAAGTCGCGAGTGGATAGGATTTACTCTACGTTTTTCAGAAGCGTATGATGAGCAGCTTGGGAACTTCACCGCTGCAGTGCGCTGCCGTAACGCCCTGTATCGTCTTAGTTGTTATTTACACGTTAGAGCGCAGCACTGTCGCCCGCTGTCATTCCCCGCTCCCCGCACCCATCATTCACTGCAGCTCAAGTTCGTTCAACAGGAGGGGGAAGGGGTGTTTGAAGAGTTCGACACTTGTCCGCTAGGTACCACCACAAGTCGATGCCCTAGAGATGGTGGCGATTGCGGCGGTGAATTAACCAACTACCTCAAAACCGTATTAGAAATTTTAACCTGGGCTGGCGACTTCTATACAGTATATATATTCAAAGGTAATGACGAATCGTGTGCGTGCAGCAGTACGGTATCCACATTCCCATTGGCCCCGTCAAGTGCGGGAAAACACCTCTCGCCGACCACAGGTAATAACTACAAGAAAAAAACTACGGTGTTTTGCGATGTACCTAGACACGAAATGTATTCGCGAAATACAGGTGTCCCTACAAATTGCTATGGTTATATTTGCATAAATGAAATACGTTTTTTTCTCTCGAGATAATACTGAGTATTTCTTACGATAATTCTATATTTTTTTAATGATGTTTCATTGAAGCATATATTTTATATAGGGAAAAAGATAATTGAATATTCAAATAAATTGACTTACTTTTTTATAACTATAAATGTACGCAGTTAACAGTGGAAAAATATTCAGGGAACGGTTTACAAATAACTTTAACTTCTTGAGGTAGGTACTGGAACAACACAATGCATAAAATCTCAAGTAATAATCCAGACCGAGTATAACTGCGAACACTATTTAGTAGTGTTACAGTTTTTTTTTCTTCATTTAAATTTACTAATTTTTAAATTTTTTTAAATTTGCGAGGATAAATCTGTTCCATTTACAAAATAAGCGTTGTCGTAGAGCTTCAGGTTAGACTATACAGTCAGTCCTCTGTACGTTCGGACAAATAACGTTGCTGACTCGGGAGTCGTCAAAACTGCCATTTATTTGCCCGTGATTCGATGCTTGTTTGTTCAAGGGCTTCGAAATTGGCCCAGGGCCCTCTAGTATTAACAGTGAGCCAATAGCAAAAGCAGCTTAAAGGTGTATTTTTTTGAATTTTAGCCTATCGCGAAATGAGTCTGCGAATGTTTCTGGTCTCTACCGATATGTAGAGACCGGAAAAATTGGCGGGTTAAATGACCTCCAGGATAGACTCTACTACACTCTACACACTCGGGCAAATGCCACCTGTTCATTGGCTGCTGACTTGTGAGTTGTCTCGACTGAGTGTCTGTGATTCGACACTTCTTTGAGCGAGGGTCTCTAACTGGCCCTCATTACTCCAGATTAACAGTGAACCAGTGGTAGAAGCAGCGCTAAGGTATAATTATTTGAATTGTAGCATATCACGAAATTAATCCGCGAATTTTGCAGGTCTCTACCGACATGGCATTGGCACTGGTGTCGTGCACGTGTATGAAGACTACGGAGCATCCCACAACTCAAAGACAAGCCGAGAACAGTTGATAAGCCTTTAAATTACGGTTCTGATGCAAAAAATCACAATTTTCAACCAGTATCCTTTATAACTATATATTTAAATGGACATAAAAAGGAATGACTATCTCATATAAGTAGAGACCTGTAAAATTCGCGGATTCACTTCGCGATAGGATAGAGTCCAAACACTTTTGACATTATTTTGCTTCAGTGATTGGGCCACAGTTTATATGAAGGACTCTGGGCCAATATAAAATCTTTAACAGAAGAATTAGCGAATCACGATCATTCCAGTCAACAGTCGGTAACCAATCAGCAGATGTAATTTGCACGAGTGCATAGAGGATCATGGATTCTATCCTTTAGGGATTTGAAATCGCGAATTTTACAGGTCTCTACATATAAGCATACATTACTACTATGACTTTGACAAGGAAGGGTTTTTTTTCGTGCGTGCTTATTATGCACATAAGGGAACATATTTTTAGGTGCACCATGCTCTACCTCTCCTTACAAGAAGGCGGGGGATATAGCGCATTGCTTGTGCACTATGTGCGCATAAAGGAACATATTCTTAGGTGAATCATGCTACACTTCTCCAGCTAAGATAGTGGGGGTACTGAATCTAATATGGCATGGGGTGTAGCGCATTAAAGGTTTGCCCTGTGCACTGTTTGCGTGTAAAGAAACGTATCCTAGCCTAGTTTTAGGCATTATTTCAAAAGTATTTAAATACTTATCCTCATCCTGCACAAAATTAATTTATACACTTGCTAAGAAGTTCGGCTAAGCAATCATAAACAACTCAACTGTTGTTAAACGAACATACTATAAAAAAATATCTAGGGACATATTCTTAGAGATAACCACCATTGAAATAATTGTAAGATCTTTATTTTCCTCATATTTTTGTGGCGTGTTACTACCCCGAATTATAAAAATGAAATGATTTTCCTTCTGGGGTCTAGCAAAGGTTCTAGAACTGGGCTCTTGGGTTGTGTCTCTAGGTGTACTGTTGTGTTTCTGTTGGTTAGGTTGTTGGAAGTGTTTTTTAAACTTATTTCTATTTTCTCCACTAGGTCTGAAATTTTGTAAGTGTATGGGCTGAACTCTTAAAACTTCCATTTCTTCACGCAGTTGCTTTAACTGTTTCCCCAACTCCATTAGTCTATTTTCTATTTTTGAATCCATTGTGTCTGCCTCCCTGATATTTCGAACAGGAACTTGTTCTGGTTTTACTGCCCCACTTCCCTTTAATCTATCATGACTCTTCGCATAGTATAGTCCTGCCTCAATTTTTCTTAAATTTCCTAGCAACTGGTCTACTGTGTTGTTAGGAAACAACATAACTTTCTCCACAATATCCGGTCGTAAGCCTCTTAATAAATATCTCACAAAGTTCGCGATGGTTGTAGAACTTCAGTTAAACATCATCCAGACGCTCGGGGTTTCATGTTAAATCCTCTCTATTATTGACAATAAAAATGTTTTTCAGCTTCATTTTAAAATCTTATGTGGGGCCTACCACTCGTACTCACTTGTATATAAGGATATCCCAAAGTCACAAATATAATTATTCAAAAACTTGACTGAAAAGTGAAGTAACTAGAGCACCGCATTAAAATATCCTGACGGTGGGTATTGCAATGATAGTTATGTACTGCTGCTCAAAGCTGGCGAGTCAAACAGATTCAGTAAACGTATTGGTGGTGAAAAAAACAAACAAATTAAAGTATTTGAAGTTGTCTTGGCGAAGGTTATGAGTGATGATTAGAGACCTGCAAAATTCGCGGATTCATTCGGTGAAAGGCTAGAATTCAAACACATATACCTCTTAGATAATTTTGCTATTGGCTTACTGTTTATCTGGACGAATCTCAACCAGTTATAAACCCTCAACCAAAGAAGGATCGAATCACAGACAAACCAGCTGAGACGACTAACAAGTCGGCGGCCAATGAACTTGCGTTATTTGCCCGAGTGTACAGGGGTATGTGCAGTCTATCCTGAAGGCCATCGAAACCGCGAATTTTTCAGGTTCTAGTGATGATTTACCGTTGCTTTTGCAAGTATAACACTATCACTTGTTCTCTATTGATCGAAATACAATATTTCCAGGGGAATATTTATTTATATGTTCTTATAATTTTAAATGCCTGGCGGTAAAATGTCTCAGGTAATAATTACATTGGTATAAATTCAACACTTATAAAATTTCTACTGACACTGAAGTTTTCACTTTAATCAGTAAAACTATAAATTCGGTAACCTTGTAAACTATCGAGTTAATCTTCCTTAACTCAAGTTAACGTTTACTTTAAACAAAAATAAAACTCTAACTCAAGTGCATTTAATTACTTTAGTAAATAATATTTTGTTATTTTTTATTTAAGTTTGTAAATTCAAGTGTAATTGTTTTATACTGCGCGGAAGACTCCTCCCGGGACTGTTTGCTTCTAAAAGAATCGGGGCTAATCAGGCCGTGGAATGGGGCCTAGTTGAATTAGTTTCAACTCCTAAAGACGTGACTTCACTGATGAGTTAGGTGAAACTCCAGATGTGGGGGGCTGCTTCGTGCCATTGTGAACTTCTACCCGGATCCAAAAATACCACACAAAAGAACTCTGGATACGTAGAGACCGGAAAAATTCGCAATTTCAATAAATTACCTTTAGGATATACGCCATGATCCTATATGCACGCGGGAAAATTACATTTTCTCATTGGCTACTGACTCGTGACACCTGTTAACTGGGACGCCAGTGAATCGATACTTCTTTTGTTGAAGGTTTTTCATTGGCCGAGTATCATTCAGATAAACTGTGGCCCAATCACTGATGCAGTAAAAAGGCAAACATTTTTGGATTCTAGACTATCACGAAATGAATCCGCGAATTTTTCAGGTCTCTAGTTATAGCGTCCGCAGTTGCTGCTACATACATTCATTCATTCACCGTATTTTCTGAGCATACCTCGTAACTCTGCGTTGATTTTAGAATAATTCTATTTCTAAATACCTGAAAAGTTCGCGGTTTCATTACGCAATAGTTTAACATTATAGTTGATTCTGTTATTCGCTCACAGCTTATCTGGAGGAATCTGGGACAATGAGAAACACACAACAGAAACTGCAATGAATCACAAGACAGCAGCCAATGATCGGATGGCAATTGTGTGATTGTGCGTAGAATTGTGCAGTCTATCCAAGAGATCATTGAACCCGCAAATTTTTTAAAGACCCTAGTTATTTGTTCATTCTCTATAAATACGTCACAAGAGCTTTATATTTTAAGCAAATAATCGTATTGCGACTCGGATTCAAATTAAGTGGGAATGTAGTTTACCAGTTCAACCGTGGGAGCACGGGATGTATTTAATTTTCTTTATTTATTTTTTTTGAGGCAGCCATGGAGGTCTCTCCAGACCTTGGTCGCGCCTGGAAGCCATGCTTCCGGATCGCCTGGCTTCCTCTTCCGGTGTCCAAGAATAGCGGAAGAATGGTAAAGGAGGGAGGGGGAAAGCCATTCCGGTGGAGATTGTCCGCTACCCCCTTGCGCTGGGGCGATGCGGCAAATTGCTTGCCATCTCCCCATTCGACCATCACTCTGGCCACGTGTGCATCTCCTCCTCCCCTCCCCTTATCACCCCTTTCCAAACAAACTCTTCTACCCTCTTCGTACGTTTCCTCCGCCATTGATTCCCATTCTCCCCCACCGTTCATTTCGTTATTTCTTCCCTCCCCGGCCCTTACCTCATTTCTCCACTCATCCTTTCTGGTCTGTCACCACCATTCTCGCTTTTAACGAAAATACGTTCCCTCTTTCCCCCCTTTTCCACCCCTGCGGACCCAAAGACGATAGCTGTACTCCGCATTCTCGCAATTCCCTCCTTCTTGATGTGTTGTCTTCCGAATCATGAGATCCTCTTTCCGTCATCCCCTCAGCGGCAATCATCCGTCCCTCGACGCGAATAAACTCGCAATTTGGGCCCTTTATTTATTTATTTTTTTACGGTGGGCTGGTCCGGAATTCCAGAGTACCTTGATCTTAGTTTTTATTGAGCCAGAAATAGCTGCCACCCCTTACCCTTCCATTAAAAAATTCTTATGGCTGGGGCTTACAAATTTATTTTTACAGTATTAATACTTCTACACCAGAGATTTAACTCTTACATACACGACGGTTCTTACGATTACGTTTACTTTTGCGTGGGGTGTTCAGAAAATAAAAAATAAACTCCCATTTAACTGATGACATATATTTTTTCACGAATAAATCTGAACGCTCATCAGTAGGAACTAGAAAGATTCAAGCTTTCAATGACTTAGGGGATAAACTCCACAGTTTCTTCCTTTTAAACTCCCTTCACCCCTTCCTTCACAGTCATCCCTACCCCTTCCCCAATTAACAACTCCACTTGACAATCGCAGTTGCAGTCGACTCTACGTGACCCCAGTAACAGCCCATGTTTTAGTCACTACACAACTGGAACATGCGTTATATTTCACATTACAATTCATTCTGATTATTTTACCTACAAAGTAGTGATTTCTAAAGAAAGGAAATGCGAGTGGATAGACATTGGGGTGATGATAGGCAAATGATCAAGCTCCTGGGAGCTGGGGCCGAGGGACTGGTTCTTAGGGTCCAGTTTCCCAAGGTGTCTCCTGCGTCCCGGACCTTAGCAGCTGCCGCGAGAGCTCACGGGCCGACAGACAGTACCTACAGGCCCGCAAGTGCGTGGAGGAATATAAGGAATCATACTTAATTTTACTGGCCATTTACAATCCCCCATTGCTAGAGACAGGAAAAATTCACGGATTCATTTCGTGATAGGCTAGAATCCAAAATACGTTTGCCTTTTTACTGCATCAGTGATTGGGTAAAAGTTTATCTGAATGATACAAGGCCAATAAAAAAACCTTTAACAAAAGAAGTATCGAATCACTAGCGGCCCAGTTAACAGGTGTCACGAGTCAGTAGCCAATGAGAAAATGTAATTTTCCCGCGTGCGTAGAGGATCATGGAGTATATCCTACAGGTCATTTAAATCGCGAATTATTCCGGTCTCTACCCATTGCTTCGCAGCAATATCTTCAGAAACACTGTAAACAACAAAAAAAAACCGCCAAAAACCGAAACTTTCAAGAACCAAATCAGGAGGTAAGGGGTCGCAGCAAGCGACCTGGGAGTAGGGAGAGCGTGCCGACTCTGGAACATAGACGAGGGGGGAGCGGGGTAATCCGGGGATTATCCCAATTTTTATGGTTTTTTACGCATTTTTTATGGTTTTTTATGTGCAAATCCAGTTTTTTATGCGCTAATCCAGTGGCTAATCCGCTAATCCAGTGGCTAATCCGCAAATCCGCAAATCCGCAAATCTGCAAATCCGCAAATCCGCAAATCGCAAATTCGCAAATCCGCAAATCTCAAATTCGCAAATCCGCAAATCCGCAAATCCGCCATTTTGTATTTCTAGAAATTTCCACCAACTTCGAATCGTGACGTCATGATTCTGTGTCGTCTGCTGGAGGCCGCCATCTTGATTTCTTCTGGCCGCCATCTTGTTTCGTCTGCTGGAGGCCGCCATCTTGTGTGACGTCATATAGTTCTGTTGGTCGCCACCAGGTAGCAGCAGGTATTATTTTATTTTAACTAAAATATTTTCAGTGCCGAGGCTGGGATTCGATCCATGGGACGTGAAAACGTCCAGGATGTCGTGGTTACGAGGCGGACGCCTTGACCACTAGACCACGAGACCAATTGGAATATGGTGGAATAAATAATCTATATATGCTATGTACTGACGGCAAGTTTATGATAAATGGGGGGAGGGTGTTTTTGCCTTCCTTAATGCATACCTAAGGCACCACATTTGAAATTAAAAATTATTATACAGCCGCCATCTTTAATTCCAGCACAGACTACCAGATGGCGCTAAATTCAAAAAATTAGTTGCCAGAGGCGCCGCCATCTTGGTTCTCAAGTTGGCTGGTAGATGTCGCTAGTATCGCGCGGCAAATTCAAAAATGAGTTGCCAGAGGCGCCGCCATCTTGATTCTCAAGTTGGCTACCAGAGTGTGCCACCGTCGCCATCTTAATTCATATTTCAGATTCCAGGGCACAGCACCATTCGATAGATCGAATGCTAATCGATATATTTACTTTTATTTCATATTTCTGCTGCCAGGACGCAGCACCATTCGATAGGTCGAATGCTAATAGATATATTTACTTTTATTTCATATTTCAGCTGCCAGGGCACAGCACCATTCGATAGATCGAATGCTAATCGATATATTTACTTATATTTCAGCTGCCAGGGCGCAGCACCATTCGATAGGTCGAATGCTAATCGATATATTTAGTAACAAGTGTTGCTACCAGAGGGCGCGATATTTAAATTTAAAAAAATATTACAACCTTTAAACAATTCTCCGCCATATTGGATTCAACAGCCCCACCATCTTGGAAGCACATGATACACCCAAGGACTCGTTCCAATACATGCACAGAGTGCACCGAAAAGATTGTTCCCTTACATGCACAGAGTGCACCATATTGAATGATCATGATATGTGTTCCTTTATATGCATCAGAAGCAGGCATAAGAAATTTTTTCTTATAGGCATACTTTAGTGTTAGCTTTCCTGTAATGCATTTAATAATAGTGTAAGCTCATTATTATTATTTAGTGATAGTGAATTTATAACTATGATGTGTATTCTCATTCTCTTCGTCTCGACGTGGCGGAAGATTCTCTGGAGTGTAAGCTGAAAAAAAATAAATAAAAAAACTTGTGTTTGAATTTATAGTGGTATGCTGCTTTCCACATCACCTTAGAGACTATGTCTCAGGAGGTACAGCATTAGATGCGTTAACTCCTTTTTTTTATACATGGCGAGTTTCCCCGAGAGGCCTATTTTCCATGTTTAACAAGGGCGCAAGCATTATGCTTCACCGTCACTCTCTCCGAAGCCGCTGTCCACTCCATCATCTGGCTCCACTTGCTCTTGAGCCTCCATTACAGCTTCAAAGCATGCTATAATACCGTTGTAAAGGTATCTTAGAAACTCGTATTCCTCTGGAAATGCAGCGAACAAATTGATCGTGGAGACCTCTAGATGGTGTACTATCGCATCTATATTCATGCCGATGCAAGCATGAAGCGCATATTCAATGCAATCGCGCATTTCCTCAAAAGCAGCCATGTTCATTATGGAATTGTCAGAGACAGAATGAAGACTATAGTTGACCTGGTCTTGACGGAAAGATGACATGCAACAAAGTTTAACCACATTAGCATTTAAAATCAGGATAGACTCAAATTTACTTTTAATTATTAAACAGACTAGCATTTAAAGAAAACTATCAGATTCACTATCTGAACCGTGTAAATAAGATGAGTGCAATCTCTACATGTTAAACATACCGATGGTTTTATCTCCACATGCGCAGTACAGTAGTGCATGAGTTCTGTCCAACATTCTTAATGTTTTATGGCTGAAGGGGGAGGCAATGAATCGAAGTTGGTTGCCATCTACCCAGTTGACCACTCCGAGCGGAGGAGGAGTTTGGAGTGCTGTTGTTTTCCTACAACTCGACTCGGAGCAGCAATGCTTATTGAGCGTACCAAGGTATGAGGATAGTACAAAAAAAAATAAACTGGAAAATTATAAAAAAAAAAAGTTAGAATCTCTTATTATGTGGGGAACTCAGGTTCAGGGATCTAGACGGTAATGTCCCCATGGAAGCGTGCTAATTCCATCATCGGAAATGCTCCGCTTGTCGTCACCTGATGACAACGCCACCTTAGTCACGCGTTCAGTACAAACAATGTGATTTCGTGAACGAAAATGATATTGAGTCCCCCAAACCCGTGAATTTGTTTGCAAGCAATCCAGATATTGCTCAAAAAATAGCGAGCTGAGTACACTGGCCTTCACACCCTTGGCTTTAAGCGTAAAAGCACCATCGTCCATCTTGTATGCATAAAGTTTGGGGCGAAGACCAACATACTCAGTAATGATGCGTCCAGCGGCTTCATCCTTCATGACACCAGTCATGCCGTGGTTGACTGATGGAAACCTTTGAGCATTATCTGGAGCATAATTCGAAGTGTCGAATCGAGAAGCCAAATCGGGGAGAATCGAAGAATACACATCGCGACACTCGATGTGGTACAGAAGAGAATCGGTATCTGAGTAAAGCAGGTGCAGAGATGGAAAGGGAAACTTAACCTGCATATAGTTATAGTGGAAATCATAGAGATGCAATTTGGATAAATCTAAGATGGCCACACCAGTGTAAAGGGGTTTGTTGAAGGTTACCGAACCTTTGGCTAACTCAATGAGGACCAGATTCTCATCGACGATCCGCCTTGCCTTAAATGACGGACGACCTATCAACTCTGCCGCACCATATATGGTATCGTACCGCGAAACCACACGTATGTCACGCTCCCTACGCGGCGACTGCAAAGATTTGCCAAAAACGGAATTATTCATTAATTTATAGAAGGATTTCTCAAAGGGGTTCGCTGCCTGAGCACGGCAATTCAGATTATACCGTACGTACGACGCCATCCAGGATTTTTGTTCAAAGCGCAAAACACGATGAACATTGTCAAGAACGGCCCCGTACGTAAGGTAGTGCTGCAGTGTTTTTGCATGTAAAACATAGTTCTTTCGCGGTTCAAGTGTCAATAAGAGCTTTGACATATTGCCGTTCACCGGTACGCCATTCACGGGTGCAAGCGGCAGGTCTGATAGCCGGTCATGACATTCACGCGGAAAGGATAGATCCACCTCTATAAAACATGAGCAGTCACCATCGGTGTCCATGGTGCTAAAGTTCCAGTTTGCATATTCGAGTTCCTGCACCCACTGGAAGTTGCCCACCGGAAGCTTACCAAGCATCGTATGACCATAGAGAGAATTTACATCGAAATAACAGATGTAGGAAGATGGCAGGCTGGAGTCATAATCGCTCATGTAAACATTGTTAGCCTTCGCATAGCGCCGACTAACGTTGGTGATCCCACCCCGAACAGCATTCTCCAAGAAAAGATAGATATCTGGATCGGTGACTAATTCCAGACACACCTCAGACTTGCTCAACAAACCGTCCCACGCAAGTGATGGGGCCGTAATGTAGTGCGCCGGATCTAAGCCATAGGACTGGCAACAAACTGAACGGAAATTCTCGAACACGTCAGCCAACAAACACGTATCCACCTTCAAATACTGCAACGCGTAATCGTTCAAAGTCTTACAGCGGAAAACATTCCACGCAGATCTAGCGTGAGCATAGTCCCCGTCACTCACGTCAGTCCCACTAAGAGCATTATGAAACGCTTCCCTAGGGGGTAGTGAGGTCGTCTGCAGTTCTGCCATACTAGTGACGAAATCGTATGGGAACACCCCTTTCCTACGAGCTAGATCAAACTGTGCGTCTTCTGGAAACTGGACACGAGTGAGACTCAGCTGAGCAGGCGAGAGATTACCTGCCAGAGTATCCAGAGATGAAGTTAGGAAGTTAAGGGAGTCAATGAATCTTAAACGCACTGTTCGAGTACCTCCTCTCGCATCATTACCGGTAATCGGTATGTACTTTGTTATGCTCTTGTAACTTTCAAGAGACGTGCCTATAACCCTGACCTCCCCGGGGTTCTCCAAAATGGAGGAACCGTCAGGTTGTGCAATATGACGTGAGACTAATGGTCTCATCAAAAAGTGGGCATCATAATTCTGAAGATTGTGGAAAATAGCCACCAGTTGGTTCTTCTGCAGTCTAAATGCAATATTACACTTAGAATGCGCATAGCCACGAATCTCACCGGTCAGGTGGTCATGGTCCAACACTGACTTGTCACCTAGTGTCTTATTACATATATGGCAATGTGTCTGACTCGCCAACCGCGCAGCAACAGCAGGAGTCTGGGCTTTCATGGGAACGGTCTTAGCATAAATCGCGCACACCCACTTAGTCATATCAATCAAGGTAGAGACCATGTCGGCAACACAATTCTCCCCTTCAAAGTGCGCATATCTGGTAAGCGAAGCATCGTACGAACAAACTAATAAAATGCTACATGCATAAGGCACGTGCTCGTTCACCGTCGTGGTGCTGGAGGCATCGGTCTCCGGTAAACAGGTGGACATCGGTTTCAAGTAGGTCTCTGTATCGCAATAAGCGACAAAGCCCATACGTTCCTTCTTGGATACATTTGTGAACTCGAGCCATTTGGTCTCCTCAGTCGGGAATACTGACCGAACGGCCGTGTGTTGGCTGCACAAATCAGTGTGGGAGTTCAACTTGTCCGCAGTATGGAAATACTGAAGACAGCGGTCGCAAACCCACTTTGTATGTTGATCACGCGAGAGTTGAGAAGAAAGCAAGCGGGACAAATTCTTAATAGTCACGAAATGGAGATGAGCGGGAGCACCAGACGCACGAATAGCCAAAATATTCACATGGCGATCACATCGCATAGAGGTAATGCAAATCGGCTGGATACTTGCATCAGTGGGTTTGTTAAAATCCTCGTCAATAATCGTTCCCTGATCACTCACGCAAGAATAAATGTTCACGGAAATATTATTGAGACTCTCAAAGATCTTAACCTGATGCAGTGTCATGGGGAACGTCATACCGGTCGTATCAAAAACCTCGAGAGGATTAGGATACGATCCAGTACGAGTAACCATCCCAGCCGCCGGCGTCACACCTGCCATAACGGCATACAGAAAGCACATCTCACGGTCAGTCTCGATGTTTACACAAGCTTTGCGGTTAGACAAAAATGCAGGCAACTTTGTATGCGCGGCCCCCACCGTGAATGGTCGGTATGCAGAGACATGCATGTCGAGATGTTTTACATGACTCAACATCCATCCAGACCCGCGCAAAGCAAACTCACTTACATGCTCCATAAGCACAGAAACTAATGTGAAACTGAAAATTTCTGCTAGGTCCTCACTTAACAAAACAGGGATACTTTTGGAGGCGAAGTGGAAGCTTTCACTGATGGGCCCCTGCCCAGGATCCTCCTTAATAAATACCGCGGCCAATGTAAGATAAATTTTGAATGGGCGGAGAACGCCACCCACTACGTCCAGAAAGGGTTCCCTGCACCTGGAGAGAAATCTATTAATGTTGGGGTCGGGCTGGGGAATATCATTCGCGATTCTGGAATCAACAAGTCGACCCTGGAATGCGGAATCTAAAGCGACGGGCTTCAGGCTAGGCAAAGAGGGAGGTGGCGTGTCTTCGATCTCTAGGTTGGATGAATCATCAGCCGACGATAAAATCACTGACTCAAATGATGATGAAGATGAAATCAATGAATCAATAGATGATTCATCGAGCTCAGACATCGAAGGCTCGCTTTCCTCAAATCTAGCACGCTTATTAGAGTATGGAGAAGACATTATTATAAAAGGAATTTAAAAAAAATAAAGAAGGATACGCTCAACAAGTTAGAACCTGAAAAATAAATAAAAGATGCTTGCTCTAATATACTGAAACCAACAGCTGTATCAGCACTTATTATTTTCCATAATATGTGTAAAAATTTGTATTGAAAAAATAAGTGTAAATATGAAATAATTGTATGTCATGAGAAAACTTCTTGTAATATTTATTTGTGAAGTATTTCAAGTTGTAAATAATGTAGAAATATAAAATGTTTAAGACATGTAAACAATGTGCAAGAAATTAATTATATGTCGGTATATTCTGAGAATGTAGAGAATTATTATTTACATGGAACATACTGTATTGAAAACAAATGTATATCAACTTCATATCACGCTTAATATTGTTTAAAGTTTGACAAAATTTATTTAACTGTTTGCAAGCAAAGAACGAGCTCTGAATGGTTGTTGTTTTTATAAATCGCGCATAGCGTTCAGTAACAGAATGAAAGATGTATTAAAGAAATATTAAATACACGCATCCCGTTGTAAAAATAATTATGAAAACAAGTTGATTCTCAATCATTAATAAATAAGCGAAAACAGGAATAATATTCAAAGTAATATAATCGCAACAAAAAAAATAGAGTTTAGTAATTTTTCCGTGATAATACACAATTTAAGTAATATAAATACATGGATTTAGTTATTGCTTAATTCGACCGTTTTAACGTGTTTATTTATTTAAAATAGTGGACATATTGTTAAATAAGAACTGTAAACACAGTGCGCGAACGTGTTTTAACGAAACGAATGTACTCCATCTCGTGTTGTCAGTCAGAACTGACAGAACACATACCTTATCTGGAGAAGAACGTCTCTCTGCGGAGGAGGTATCGAGGGCTGACGAGGGCTGGCTGCGATCAAATGAGGTTTCCGACCTCTGTGGCAGGTGTATATATATATAAATCTGCGTCGGGCGATGACCTGAATTCTCGCGGAATCGCCTACTCTGTGTGTCGGCTTTAGATGACAGTTATAAACTGAAAATTATTAATTTAAGAAAGTTGAGTAGATTATATTTGGTAAAATCATTTAATAATATGGTGATCATGGAAAACTAGTTAAACTATATGTTTTTTGTTTTAGAAAGTAGATTTTCTACCATTCACTTTTTTCAGAATTAAAATTTAATTAATGTTTTTTTTATTATAGCTTACTGAAAACATTTTTCTGCAATCGTTGTAATGTATTACAACGATTGCAGAAACTGTAAACCAAGTCTGTGACAGCATATAGACACCTCTTAGGTGCGACGACAGTTGTCTGGAAAAACAAATTCCTTTCTCTGAAAATAGAGAGCTTCATCCACGGGCTCTCGCACGTCAACCCGCTGGTCGGCCCAGGAAGGCAGGACGTTTCAATGCTAGCTTTTATTTTATATCAGAGGAATACTTAAATCATAACAATAAATCAGAGGTTACACATTAGTTTTATTCTAGTCAACATACATTTCGTGAACGTGCGGGCGCAGAGACTGATGGATAATTTGAATACATTTTTTTTTAAATTATACTAAACCAGAAAATTATATAATTGAAAAGAGTATTAATAAAAAATACAGTAACCTACACGTTCTTTACTTAAGTTGCAAACAGTTTCGGTAATAAAATATGCATTATGCTTTTAACAATTTATTTTAAAACTTTATGCAAAACTGAAATATTACAAGAAAATCACACATAATGTTTGCATACAAACCTGAACATTTACATACAAAGAGTATTAAAGTGACGATAAAAAAAAGATTTGAATGCTAACTTGAACATTTCCTTACACACAAAGAATATTATATTTACGTATTCAGCTGAAACATTTACATACACAAAGTGACAAAAATTCAATTATACTTTGCTTAATAATTCTAGAAGTAATGAGCGCACTGCTACCCGGGCCATCTCGTCAGTTCTTTGTATGGAAGCACTAGACTCTGTTTGAACTCCGACATCTTGACTCACCGGTCCTAAATGACTGAGATCTCTGGTTCGACTCTTGCGAGAGGCAGCAGGCTTTCGCTGTCGTCTGGTGGACTTCGGTGTCGCCTCGATGATTGGCTCAGCTACAGGTATGATGGATGTTGGCGAATCAGGGCTGATTTGAATGCATTCAGGGATAACCTGAACCGATTGGGTAGCTGTCTGGTTGAATGCGTGTGCGTAGACGTCTTCACTCGTGGCAGGCAGCACTGTATCGTGTCGAAGCATGTTAACAATACATTGTCCATAACCCGAGCAGTTAATTAATTCAAATGGTATGTCTTGAGGTCCTGGGTCGAGTATTTGTTTCGAGTGAAACATGCCGTCACAGCTTTCCGATATGTGTTTTAAATTGTCTTGACTCCACTCGCTGTAATCAACACTGCCTAGACCAGGATTTACACTCACGTATTTCTTGCTTGAATGAAAGTTAGACATCTTGCTTGGCACAGATCCTCACACCGACACAGTTTCAGCTCGACTGTCGACCCAGGAAGCGGCGATCCTATTAAAAAATATATTGCCCATCCGAATGAATAAATTGATTACGAAATTCCATAGAGTAGAGCATCTCGTAGAACAGTCCATTATCTATATCCCCATAGTTGCTTGCTTAGATGCGTCGACACCGAGAATTTGATTTTTCTCGTAATAAACGACCTCTCGACAAGGAACACAAATGATTACTGCAAGGCGTGTCGTGAGGTGGGTTCCACATGCATGTAGCGGGATTATGGCGATAGTGTTTAATTCCGGTACACCATTCGGAGAAAGTACTTTCATAGTCTCTGTCACGGGATGTCTTGAGCTCATCAATAGTACAGGGAAACTTTGCCATTGGATGACTAAGATTTATTACACAGTCTTTATGCTGACAGTCGAAAACAGTCAAGAGAGTCACGGACTTGTATGGTCTATCAGCGTGCCACCTCAGTCGGAAATGAGTATTTTCGCGACAAAGTTCGAAATAAACGTATCGAAGACTACTCAATCCAATATCAAATTCATAGAACTCTACATGAAATTAAACACAGTTCAGACTTGCACGTTTGTAAAGATATCTATTTTCGGTATTGTCAAACAAAGTCGAAGGCTTCATTTCTTTAGATCGTGGATCAGGAGGATAATTAAAATATCTTGTCGCTTCATCCCATGTTAAGATGCTCGGTGCCCACAATTCATCTATTACGGCATCTTCTTGGCTTTGAGTTATATCATGGAATCGCGGTGATAACATGACTGACATAGGTATTGTCTTAGCTCTCAAACTTAAGCGAATGGGGTGAATCGATAAAGTTTACACTGAAGGAAACTACATGTCTCGTAGCAAACACTGTTTTCATAAGTTGTGTTGTGAACATAACCATCACACTGCTCCTCCCAATGCACAACTGTCTCTGGGTTCGTGCTGCGTCTCAAATCACACCTTACTGCAGAATAATCTGGTTCTGAGGTTATAGTTTCAGTAGCGGCTGCTGCCTTAAGTTCTTCTAAGGTAGTAGGAAATTTACTGTCGGGTCTCAAGTAGTGCACAACACAATCTACCTGATTGCAGGGCGTCTCAATAAAGTCCAGAGCCTCCAGATCGCAATCGGTGCTCCAGTGATGATTGAAGTTGCAGACTATGAGGTGGAACTCTCCATCTCCGGTAAGGTATGCCACACGACGAAAGCCGGGTGACACGTCTGCGTAGCGTGCCGATGGATCGAACGTCATTTTTCTTGAATATATAGTGAGTCTACGCCCGCACGACCGCGAACTGTACGCTGACTGTCGTACCCCGGGACGATGACCTCAATTTATAGCGCCTCCAGTCCAGACATGTTTACCGTTGCTTCGCTTGTTGTTGATTCCATTTCGAGCGCGTCATCCAACATTCCAGGATCGCTGTGTTCTAGCATCCAAGCCCTAAGCAATGCGACATTACGGCGAGACGATACAGGTCTTATGCTGTCACGATTTTGAGCATACATTATGTCTAATTTTTTGAAAGCCGGGCAGCCATATTCCTCTTGTGCATCCACTATGTGCATGTGTTTGAGACAGTGTTTACCCAACCATCTTTTCTGTTCGCTTCCAGCAACTATTACAGTTCCACTCAAGTGAGTTGTCAAGATGGTGGAAAGACTGTTGTAGGGAAACAATCCGTGTTCCCATTTTAAACTATGAAAATTTTTAGTGAGCCACGCATTACTTCTCCTGTATTTACGACTAATGTCTCTCCACTCAAACGGCGGTTTGAATGTTCGCGTAATTATGTTCCCCTCAGAGTCAGCGATGCTAAGTTCCTTGGTAATAAAGCCATACTGAGAGAAAAATCCTTGCAGATTAACATACTTCATGGTGGCTGAGACACGACTGAGCCTCTACTATGCTTAACTCAGTATTTTAACAGCTTTGTCTCGTGGATTATAGGAGACAAGTCTGTCGTGCAATATTATTGCAAATGCTTGTGTTAAGATCGGTAGGTTGTCTGAGCTTGTGATCTCCAACTTGCAATCTATGATATTCGAAGGTATTTTCTCAGCTTGACGGCTTACATCAAACATGAATAACGTAGCCAGTTCCTTAAACTGATGAGGGTCAAGCAAAGGTGCATTCTGCTTTCCATAGTAAGACTCTTGAAAATTTGAATACATATCATATGCGATTAAGTAAAATCCATTGTCGAAGTTTATGTCCAAATCCGTGTATGGATAACTTTCTGAATTCAAGAATAGTTTTATATTCTTTATGTTGCAGTGGTCAAACCTCGATTTATCGGCAGCCATTACATTATGTTTAGCCGATTGAAAGCCGACTATTATGTATCGTGGTTTTTCCATCGAGAAGCTTGTCTTTACTGACCAGCTGACATTTTGTGCTTGTGGCATGCTGGGATATGTTTCAACAGACCAAGATCTAAATGCTATATCTATATTTCTGCTTTTCTCCACAAGCTTAAGCAGTCGCGTGCGTTCCGCTGGAGACACTTGGATGTGTGGTACGGCCCAATCGATAGAGTTTATGGTTAAATTAACTGCTTGAGGCTGCGCACTCGCATCTACGATCGAGTTAATGTACGTATTTTCTAAAACTATAATTAACTCTTGTTTGGAGTTTAGAAGTATACGGTGATAATCCTCAGCAAAGCCGAGGAGATGGCTTAGCGGAACACAGATTTCGAAAACACCATCGGCTGTTAGAGGCAAGCTATAGTTTTCCTCGAGACACCATCCCTCCATTTTGCTGATGGCGTATTCATCACGAGTTCGTGAAAGATAATTCTTCACTGTAGATACCACTCCTAGTGATCTGGTCTGGTCTATAAGAACGCCGTTCAGTTCAAATCCTATCCGATTGATCATATGTAATACACCATTGTTTATAATCTTTGCATGGTCCAGTTTCCGTCCGTCTGCCTTTACGAGTTTTCCACGTATACGCAAAAAGGATTTTGAGATGTTTGTGTATGCATCATGATTTTGAATCACTATACGGATTTCAGAGTTGGGGGCATAGGGTCCATTTAAGTATGGTTTGTAAATATGCAGTTCAGTTTTTGAAATAGAATCCTCAAATTGTGGTGCTTGCTCGACTTCAAGAACGGTGTTCTCCATGAGGATAAACTCTAAATCCAAGTTTTTTAAGGAATCTCACGTTAACAGATGTTAGCCGCTTGATGTCTCGTCGTCTACTGGATAAGGACACACCTGAACCGCTCCATTTATGCTTAGAAAAATATTTCACTCCCATTGTTTTTTCAAATGCAGTCTTAGAGTTATTTCTTCCTTTCTTAGGTTAACTAAGTGTCCTTCCTGATCGACTATTTGAATGTCGAGCTCCTATATCGATTGAACGGTAACTGGGACATAAATGAGCGTGGTAGGTCGTTCATTTATCTTATATCCCGGAGGTACTATGGGGGAAAATTCATGAATAGTATTGTTTAATTTACCATTCAAGTATGTGTGTCCCACAGCATTGCTTGTAATTCGTATAACATTCACGGGGAATATATTTACAGGATTTGTCGATTCATGCAGCTCACCTGCTTTGTATACTTGAGAAGAAAATCCAAGCATTTCACCTAATGTATTTTTTCCACTAAAATCCACATGTATATTGTTGCTGAACATTATGCACTGTAAGGTGTTGGGGTTGCCTCGTAATAGAAATGTTGAATCTGCAGGTAGGTTCTGTTTTATGTAAGCTTCCATGTCACTTATTTCATATGCACCTGTTGGTAATTTCATTTCATGATGTTCATTGTTTGCGATGTATCGAAAAACTTGATTATTTTCATCAATGTTCGGTATCGAGTTATATGTTGTCAGATCGATCAATGCCATTGTCCACTCTCCATCCAATTGCAAGGGAGGGAAGTAGTAGGTTCTCATAATCGAGCTCTTCCCAGTTAAAATTAATGTTATTGACATTTTGTCTAGTTTACACTGCGTCTCGCGTTGTGTGTGGTCTCTCTATAAACACTCTGTCGCATATGTGGCTTATGATAACACTAATGCTTCTTATATATTGATACTAAAAATCTTAAGCATAAGTGACCGCAATTCCATGAATGCAACTTTTGTTGTCTGTCATAATTATAGGTTATGTTGCACTTGTTTAAATATCGTATCAGTTCCACTGGTGGAGGCAAGTCTCCGAAGCTATCGTAATATTCAACGTTAGGACCGGTCTTGACATAAGCAGTCCAATGCGTTCCCGGTCTTTTGGATGAGTCTAGATTCAAAATAGCACTTTCATTACGCAATGGTTTCTTAGGTAGCGAATCGCGCATGTATATTTGTCTAAAGTATGGTATTTTCAATTCTTTTATCGCCTTCATTAACTCGAGGTTTGTAAGAGCTCGCTTTGGTAAGTTTTTGATTATCGCTTCCTGCTCCCGCGATTTTTCTTTCTTCTTCTTCCTCTTCGCTTTCCCCCACCACCCGACTGTGGGTAGGGGCGTAGATAAAGTCCTGAACCGTTTTTTGCTGCATGTGCTATCGCTTGCATACGTGCCTGACTCCGGACATCGGAAACAGTTTTAGCAACACCCGCAGCTCCACCAATTAAGCTGCCTAATGCAGCGAGTGCTGGAAATATAAATGGTAATAGACCACCCTTCTTCCCCAGGGCTTTCCTGACAGATTTACGGTTTCTCTTCTTTGATGATGATGAAAATCTTAAACCTGCACCAAGCTTACGTTTCACTCTCATAATCTTGTTAACGGTCCACGCGGATACTCTCTGTCCAAATTTAGTTTCGGGAGACTTTCTAATCTTCTCGGCCGTGTCAGCTAATATTTTATCCGCTTTATGTCTTTCAGCCAAGTTATTACTATTCGCATACGCAATATCGTGAAGACGACACGCCTCGTCTAGTGCATTCACACCACGATCACCTCTTGCTAGTGTCTCGGCTAGTCTCGTGCCAGGTCCACAGAAATTGTAGCCCGGAAGATGTGCCTCGAATGGTAGCTTATTTATAACAGAATTAACTAAGCCTGAACCTCTCTTCCGTCTCATACAAGACATATCAAGACACTGAGTGGTTTCACTATAAGGATGACTGTTTTATAGTGTTTAGGTTTAGTATTAAGAATGGAGGTTGTTCAACAACAGCTCGCTTTACCAATTTCACTAATTGATGATGATGTGTTTAGTAAAACTGAAGAACGTCATGGATCTCTGTTACCAAATACCATACGGTGTATAGTGTCAGGTCCTTCGAATTCTGGCAAAACTTGTCTTATTCTTTCACTTCTAGAACACCCCAATGGGATACGTTTTGAGAATGTGTATTTATATAGCAAGTCCCTAGAACAACCAAAATATCAACGTTTAGCCCATGTGCTGGAAAATGTCGGGGGAGTGAAATTTTTTAAATTTCGAGAAAATGCTGATGTTTTAGACCCCAGTCAAGCCCTCCCCAACTCTGTGCTAATCTTCGATGATGTTGCTTGTGATAAACAAAGCATTGTTCAAAAGTATTATTCTATGGGGCGACACCACAAGATCGACTGTTTCTACTTGGTACAAACTTATACCCAAACCCGAAAGCAATTAGTGCGAGATAATTGTAATCTAATAATTTTGTTTAAAATGGACGATCTTAATCTAAAACATGTGTTTTCCGACCATGTCGGTACAGATATGAGCTTTGAGAGATTTAAAACTCTTTGCGGTCACTGTTGGAACAGTCCTAATGAGCATGGTTTCATTGTGATAGCTAAAGATTTTCCTCTACATAAAGGGCGTTACAGATGTGGTTTTGATCAGTTTATTGTGATAGGTTCATGAATCATGATGTCAAAGTTCGGTGGTGGTGGACTTAAACGATCGCACGACTCATGCATGACGTTTACTCGTGAAGGGGACTGCGACTTAAGCTGGAAACATTTGAAGAGAGTTGGTGATCCTAAACAAGATGGTGATGCTGCTAATAAGAAGTATGTTGACGCAGTAAGCGGGGCTTTTACACATGCTTTGCATTCGATGACTGATGGTATGACACGACAAGTTACAGATATCAACAGATCACTTACTGTAACAAGAGATGTGCAAGTGGGGATTATGGAGTTCTTGCGCAATATGGAGGCTAAAGAACAGCATTTAATTGCTCAATTAAATGAAAGTCTTTCAGCTGTGTCGACAAAGTTGGGTGATATGTGCACCTCGTTGGAGAGCAGGTTAGATTTATTCGCACAAACATTTATAGAGGAACTAAATGATGCACTAAATGCTAACATGGTTGAGATGGTATTGAAAATTAATGCTGGAATTGTACAACAGCTTTCACAAATGAATCGCACTGTTGGTGTTTTGACGATTACTCCTGATGAATATTCTCGCGGTGTGTTGTCTAAGAAACCTTCACCTCCAAAACCAGCACCTGCAAAAACAGCATCTTCAAAACCAGCACCTCCAAAACCAACACCTCCAAAACCAGCACCTCCAAAACCAGCACCTCCAAAACCATCAAGCTCTATACATGCCTAGATCACTCACGTATTGATGCTAGTTGTATATAAAAGGGTGATATGCTATCGCTAACTCTGCAGTCATGTCTCTTGAGGCTAGTAAGTTGGAGCGCGTCATAGAAAATGTTCGTGCAAAGTATCTACTTGCCAAACGAGCTCGTTTGGAGAGGGATGCAATTAATGAAGAAATATTCAAGTCTGTTAATTCGCGTTTGGATAAACTTGGACCTACTACATCGCTCGCACAGTCTATCGATACTGTGAAGCAGGATTCTGCGGAAGAAGCTACTGTGAAACAATATTTAGAATCAAGCGACAGTGATGACTCGAACGCTATTCCTTTAAAACATCACAGTGTTCCATATGATGATTCTTTAGGTGGAGTGCAGTCTTATTTGCAGAGCTACAACCTTCGCTCTGGTGATGGAACCTATGGTGTATCTAAACGACATAACCGCTGGTTTTTAGGGGACACGGAAGTATTTTTTCACGATAACAATATGATTCGCGTTAAAGATGAACTGATACAACCTGCTCCTGGTTTATTTGAACTTTTATTTCGCAGAGAGCCGCATACGTACTCGGAATCGGCCCTTAAACAATATGGTAATCTACTAGAGCTTACAAATGCTTATTTTAAAAAGAATGATCCTGCAACAAATCTCTATAAAAGCACGTCACATGCGAAATTTGATATCATTAAGCAACTGTTTCCACATATTGGTTCGCAGCAACGAGGAAGTGGATTGTTACATAAAACATTGGATTTAGGTCGTAAACGAGAGTTCATTTATTGGAATGATCCGAATGAGATAGTAGATCGACTCAGGTTGTTAATGGCCTCGCAGGCTTCTGGCCACACCGGACACAATAACGAAATCCTTTCGATACTTGAAGAGTTACAAGAATCAGGATACATTGCAAAATGAGCGACGCACAGCGTGGGATTGCATACGAGCTTCACCGAGGCAAACATATTATATTTCCTCGCAGAAAGGTTTTAACATATGGACTCCATGATTTACTACAGATTGATTTGGTAGAAATGATACCATACAGTAAAGTGAACAGTGGTTACAAGTACATCCTGACTGCCATAGATGTGTACAGCAAACGTGCTTATGCAGTTCCAGTTAAACAAAAGACAGGTGTGATGGTTACTGCTGCCATGAGAAGTATTTTGAAAGAAGCAGGAAGTTTTAAAAGTATTCAAAGTGATGCGGGAACAGAATTTTATAACTCAACTTTCAGAGCTCTTATGAAAAGAAAAAATATTAATCATTATTCCACTCACAGTGAGATTAAAGCAAGTGTGGTAGAGCGGTTTAATAGATCTCTAAAATCGCTGCTTTTTCGCGAGTTTTCAGCTCAAGGAAATTATAAGTGGCTTAAAATTTTACCACAAGTTCTACGTGTCTACAATAACAGATTCCACCGCACCATTGGCATGGCTCCGAATCAAGTGAAGGATGACTCTCTGCTACAAAGTGTTTACAAATATGTAAAGACAATAGACCCTAGAAAACCTAAGGCTCGTGTGGGGGATCATGTACGCGTGTCACGAAACAAGGAGTTTTTGAAAAGGGGTTTACACCGAATTGGTCTCACGAAGTGTTTAAAGTAACAGCTATGAAGTCCAGCTTTCCGCGTGTGTATAACTTGAGTGATATGGATGGAAATGAAATACAAGGTGTTTTTTATGCTTCAGAAATTCAAATTACAAAATACCCCGATACATACTTGGTAAATAAAATTCATCGAAAGCGTGGTGAAAGATTCCAGGTGTCTTGGAAGGGGTTTCCCGATACTGTGAGGACATGGGTAAAGAGAAAGGATATGGGAGTTTAAGATTACATATACACATTTTATTTTACCTTATTGCTTGTTCTCAATCGAAGCATATTCTATGGAATCGTTTGTGTGGGCTGTTGTTGAGATTCTATTCCTGCAATGTATTTATAATGTGTGGACTACTTCCTGAACACGACCCAGCACTCTGCAGCTTGGGATCAACAAGCTGTGACGTCAGCCCGCGCTGGGCGCCTCATTGGAATGTGTAGCGCGACATCGGGGTTGCATGTCATCTTTCCGTCAAGACCAGGTCAACTATAGTCTTCATTCTGTCTCTGACAATTCCATAATGAACATGGCTGCTTTTGAGGAAATGCGCGATTGCATTGAATATGCGCTTCATGCTTGCATCGGCATGAATATAGATGCGATAGTACACCATCTAGAGGTCTCCGCGATCAATTTGTTCGCTGCATTTCCAGAGGAATACGAGTTTCTAACATACCTTTACAACGGTATTATAGCATGCTTTGAAGCTGTAATGGAGGCTCAAGAGCAAGTGGAGCCAGATGATGGAGTGGACAGCGGCTTCGGAGAGAGTGACAGTGAAGCATAATGCTTGCGCCCTTGTTAAACATGGAAAATAGGCCTCTCGGGGAAACTCGCCATGTATAAAAAAAAGGAGTTAACGCATCTAATGCTGTACCTCCTGAGACATAGTCTCTAAGGTGATGTGGAAAGCAGCATACCACTATAAATTCAAACACAAGTTTTTATTTATTTATTTTTTTTCAGCTTACACTCCAGAGAATCTTCCGCCACGTCGAGATGAAGAGAATGAGACTACACATCATAGTTATAAATTCACTATCACTAAATAATAATAATGAGCTTACACTATTATTAAATGCATTACAGGAAAGCTAACACTAAAGTATGCCTATAAGAAAATATTTCTTATGCCTGCTTCTGATGCATATAAAGGAACACATATCATGATCATTCAATATGGTGCACTCTGTGCATGTAAGGGAACAATCTTTTCGGTGCACTCTGTGCATGTATTGGAACGAGTCCTTGGGTGTATCATGTGCTTCCAAGATGGTGGGGCTGTTGAATCCAATATGGCGGAGAATTGTTTAAAGGTTGTAATATTTTTTTAAATTTAAATATCGCGCCCTCTGGTAGCAACACTTGTTACTAAATATATCGATTAGCATTCGACCTATCGAATGGTGCTGCGCCCTGGCAGCTGAAATATAAGTAAATATATCGATTAGCATTCGATCTATCGAATGGTGCTGTGCCCTGGCAGCTGAAATATGAAATAAAAGTAAATATATCTATTAGCATTCGACCTATCGAATGGTGCTGCGTCCTGGCAGCAGAAATATGAAATAAAAGTAAATATATCGATTAGCATTCGATCTATCGAATGGTGCTGTGCCCTGGCATCTGAAATATGAATTAAGATGGCGACAGTGGCACACTCTGGTAGCCAACTTGAGAATCAAGATGGCGGCGCCTCTGGCAACTCATTTTTGAATTTGCCGCGCGATACTAGCGACATCTACCAGCCAACTTGAGAACCAAGATGGCGGTGCCTCTGACAACTAATTTTTGAATTTGGCGCGCGATACTAGCGACATCTACCAGCCAACTTGAGAACCAAGATGACGGCGCCTCTGGCAACTAATTTTTGAATTTGGCGCCATCTGGTAGTCTGTGCTGGAATTAAAGATGGCGGCTGTATAATAATTTTAATTTCAAATGTGGCGCCTTAGGTATGCATTAAGGAAGGCAAAAACACCCTCCCCCATTTATCATAAACTTGCCATCAGTACGTAGCATATATAGATTATTTATTCCACCATATTCCAATTGGTCTCGTGGTCTAGTGGTCAAGGCATCCGCCTCGTAACCACGACATCCTGGACGTTTTCACGTCCCATGGATCGAATCCCAGCCTCGGCACTGAAAATATTTTAGTTAAAATAAAATAATACCTGCTGCTACCTGGTGGCGACCAACAGAACTATATGACGTCACACAAGATGGCGGCCTCCAGCAGCCGAAACAAGATGGCGACCAGGAAAAATCAAGATGGCGGCCTCCAGCAGACGAAACAAGATGGCGGCCAGAAGAAATCAAGATGGCGGCCTCCAGCAGACGAAACAAGATGGCGGCCAGAAGAAATCAAGATGGCGGCCTCCAGCAGACGACACAGAATCATGACGTCACGATTCGAAGTTGGTGGAAATTTCTAGAAATACAAAATGGCGGATTTGCGGATTTGCGAATTTGAGATTTGCGGATTTGCGAATTTGAGATTTGCGAATTTGAGATTTGCACATAAAAAACCATAAAAAATGCGTAAAAAACCATAAAAAATGGGATAATCCCCGGATTACCCCGCTCCCCCCTCGCCTATGTTCCAGAGTCGGCACGCTCTCCCTACTCCTGGGACTCCTTCACGGGCCTCGGGGGTTCCTTGCCAGGTTCTGGTACTCGGCTCTTAGGCCCGCGCTGGCGATGATGAGATCCCTGCCAGACGGTCGCGACGACGACTGCTTGGGGTCGCTTCACTGAGCAATAATTCTGAGCCCGAGGCAGTGGCGCGGGGTGACCCTTGTACTGGCTCCAGTCGCAGGACGAGGACTCTCGCCGAGACAGATGCTGGTCTCTTGGGACGCGCCCCGATGAAGGGCGGGCGATACTTCTCCGGTACCAGCCCGGTAGAGCGGTAGAATATGTTAATATTTGGCGTTCAAAGCCCCCGCGCTCTTGTGTTGCGCGGGTGGCATCCACGGACTGTTAGGGGCACTGTCGATTCGTAGGTACACACATTACAAAGAGATGGCTTTAGTATTTAAGTAAGTTTTATATATTGTTATAACTTTGTACCTGTACTTTACTTAAATACTAATTTTTATTTAATTATATTTTCAGTTATTCATGTGACAATGTTATAATTTATAATAATTTATACGTTTTTTTTGTTCATACATAATATAAAATTGTAATAAATTGCTATTTTTTAACTTTCATCTTTATATAAATAATGTTAAGTTTCTTAGTTTATATTTTATATATTTATTTTCTCAGTTATCATACATTTACAAATGTTTACAATCGTCAAAATACCGCATGTAATTTGAAGTAACCAGATGCACTCGCATACAAGCTTGCTATCGCGAGTGCTAAATTTCCTGGTTAATTAAGTGAATATTGTTAACAAAGTGTAAAAAAATGGGAAAAATTTTTTATTAGTTATAATTAGAGACCTGTAAAATTCGCGGTTTTCAAATCCCTAAAGGATAGACTCTATGATCCTCTATGCACTCGTGCAAATTACATCTGCTGATTGGTTACCGACTCGTAACACCTGTTGACTGGAATGATCGTGATTCGCTAATTCTTCTGTTAAAGATTTTTCATTGGCCCAGAGTCCTTCAGATAAACTGTGGCCCAATCACTGAAGCAAAATAATGTCAAAAGTATTTGAACTCTATCCTATCGCGAAATGAATCCGCGAATTTTACAGGTCTCTAGTTATAATTATTAGTAAGTCGGAGTGTACTTCCGCCGGATCACGAGGCTCTCTGGTTCGTCTGAAAGTGTCCCGGAGACGTGACAGACTTTGGCTAAGCTATACTCATGATGCTTTCAGGATGATGGGATTCCTCTTGAGCCAACCACGGGTAAAGGGGAGAGAGTGTGTGTGGCGGCGATGCAGGGATGGGATGCCTAATCCTCTCGCCGTATAGCTCCTCCTCAAACACTTCCAAGTCGCGTTCAAATGGCGAATCCATTTCCCTGTGTCTCCAGGCAGCCCGTGTCGGCAGCGATCCTGTCCTCCCCAGGAAGTAGTTGCCGTCAAACCCAGAACCTTAAACAAATTATGCAGTTGTGGCTGTTCTGTCTGCAAGACTGGATCACACTTGCAAGCCGTCCAGTGAAATCAACACACATATATAGAGTCCCGGAAATTTCGCGGATTCCTCTGGCCTCAGGATAGAATTCAAAGTTATAGGTGTGCTCGACCCATGTTTATTTTCCCATTGGTGGATTTCTTAGCGAGAACATTTCTATCCTTGTTATTTGGCACTACCTGATTCGCTTACTTCTCTCCTAGCTGGACATCGTTGGCTCACAGTCGTAGAGGGGCGTGTCCAGATAACTGCTGTCCAATCATGAACACAGTGCGAGGGTTTGAAGGTTTGTATTATAACTTGCGACTAAATGAATGTGCGAAAATTCCGTTGCTCTACACATATACTATTGGTAGGGGCAGGCATTTTTCGCGAAAAAATCTGAACGCCTATTAGACTACAACAAGGTATACCCGCACCAGCGGTTTCTTCCTTGTGATTGGCGGCCGTCTGCGAGAAAAGTCGTTGCCTTGCTTGACCGAGACCACTCAGGACGCGTTTGCTGCCGCACTGAATTATTATGATTGGTGTTGTAACACTCAACACGTAGACGAAAGAAACTCACCCAATCACGGAACACAGACGATGTTACAGTGATTTAACTTTCAGCTAGTCTCGGAATCTTTTCACGAAATTTGCATGCCTCTAACTATTGGCTACTAAGCTGCTGACAATTTGTTTAAAAAAAACAACATAAAGACCAAATAATTTCACAGTATTTTCTGCTATCAGGTTGGATGTCATAGAACCTATCCATGTTCGAGTGAGAGTAAACTGTCCGTTAGCTGCTTAAAACCACACGAAATTTGAAAGCTAGAGATTTTAATTCTAACGTTTGGCTCTTCTATGGTTTTATCCAAATAACCATAGCACACTCACTCAAGTTGGACCCAGCCTGGGATCTTTTTCCCAACGGTATAATTATCGTTATTAATAGAGACCGGAAAAATTCGCGGATTCATTTCGCGATAGGTTAGAATCAAAATACGTTTGCTTTTTTACCGCATCAGTGATTGGGCCATAGTTTATCTGAATGATACTCGGCCAATGAAAAACCTTTAACAAAAGAAGTATCGAACCACGAGCATCCCAGTTAACAGGTGTCACGAGTCAGTAGCCAATGAGCAGAAGTAATTTTCCCGCGTGCATAGAGGATCATGGAGTATATCCTACAGGTCATTGAAATCGCGAATTTTTCCGGTCTCTAGTTTTAAGTGTTATTTACTTATTGTAATGTATATCAAACTGACAAGCCCTATATTCTGTGAGCATACTGTTCAAAAATTGAATCTATTGGGTGCAAATAAAATAAATAAATAGACTAGCATAGCGTGGTTCAGTGCGCCAGTGTGTGCGTGCGGGCTTGCGGAGGGGTTGAACTCTTCGCGTGTCAAAACGAATGGACGTGAACGACAGACAGCACGGCGCGACAGTCACTCGGGATGACGCAGGGACCCCGAAGCGAACTTCAGAACTGTCGGTGCGAGATTGATCACGCGTCAAAATGCCACCGCGTCGCGTCGGTGGGACCTTCTGAGGGGGGTAGGAAGAGGAGTGTTGGGAAGGGGGGGAAGGAGGTGTGTTATACGAGAAGGGAAACGTCACTGAAGTTTCATCACGTCTCGCGCTGTTTGGTTTGACTTCGACGACGACGACGATGGCGGGGGGTCGGAGGGAACAACGGGCAATGCTCCAATAGCACGCCGTTTCTCTACCCTTCTCCTCCTCCACCCCTTTTCCAAACATCTTCCTTCCCCTCATCCACGCGGTTGCGCGAATATACCCCCCTTCCCTCCCCCCTATTGCATCCCCGCGACGAATTGAATTAGAATTGAATTCCTTCACGCGCCAACCGTCACCCCTCGAAAACCCGACCGCCGCCATTTAAACTAACCCCACTCTACTACCCCACCACAAACACACCCCTTTCACTTACCCTAACCCTCCGGTTGTCTGGAAGGAACTCTCGCAAGCCGCGGACAACGCCTCTAGTTTCGTTGCAGAACCATGGGGAGATTAATTTGTCGCTCGCGGGACGTGGCGAAAGAGGAGACGGCGTTTCGTGGTTCGAATCCTCCTCCGCCGTCGGCAGCGCTGTTGCGGCGTCGCGAAGGAAATTGGTTCTCGATCCCCCCTCCTTCCTCCGACGCACCGCCGACCTCCGAGAGAAGCCGACCGCTCATTGGCCAGCCGAAAACACCCGGATACCTTACTCCGAGGGGGAAATTATTTGCACACACTGCGTGATATACATAATCGTTAGAGACCTGCGAAATTCGCGGGTTCAGTGACCTCCAGGATAGACTCTACTACACTCTACACACTCGGACAAATGCCACCTGTTCATTGGCTGCTGACTTGTGAGTCGTCTCGACCGAGTGTCTGTGATTCGACACTTCTTTGAGCGAGGGTCTCTAATTGGCCCTCATTACTCCATATTAACAGTGAACCAGCAGCGCTAAGGTATAATTATTTGAATTGTAGTATATCACGAAATGAATCCGCGGATTTTGCAGGTCTCTAGCTAATCGTGTATTTTGAGAAACAGTGTCTTGACGATCTTCATTAAAACGTTAATTTATAAATAACTTTTTTTTTTGTTGTGAATCAGTATGAACAAAAAAATTATCACGAAAATTCCAATTTAATCAAAGCTATGTCCGTAATTATTCATGGAAATGTTTTACAGTACTGCTCAAAATCGAGAAAATAATGTTTTTTTCATCTAAAAATTACCTTTTCTAAAAAAAAAACTTTTTATAATAACAATTTTATATTTTATTGAAGTTATATTTTTTCGAAAAAAATATGAAATAGAAAAATAGCTATAAATTGTTTTTTGGTCATTACATAATTATTTTGTATCTATCACACACATTATGCGTGAAAAAAGACCTACGTAACCAAATAATGCTTTTATTTTGTAAATAGAATGGAGAAATTCATGTAAAATTAAAGATTTATGTAAATTTGCACATTTACATTATAACAACTGTATCACTACAAAATAGTGTTTGCAGTAATACTGGGTTTGGATACTTACTTACCCGGCCATTTATGCTTTGTGTGGTCCCAGTACCTCCAATAGTTAAAGTTATTTGTGAAACGTTCCCTGAATAGCTTTCCCTTATGAACTGGGTACATTAATAAGAATACTAAAATAAAATAAAGCAAAATTATTGAATATTTGACTATCTTTTCATGGTTTGAAAAAAAGATAATTGAATAAAACATCAATTAAAATATAAAATATATACTCATTGCCAATATTATCTTTATAAATTTATTTAATATGCAAAATTAACTAAATGTATATGGTGTTCTCAGTTACAATATTTTGCTTGTAGTATTACAAACTATTTCTGGGCAACTTGTTTTCAAAGGGATAGTTTGTAAAAGTACAGAGACTTTTTTCTGTGTACGCACAAATCACACGTGCACAGAGAAAAAATGGTTGTTTGAGACAAATATTAGGTTATGTGTGTGGTGAAATAAAAATTTAATTAATGTAAGAAAAGAATTTATGTGTATTAAAATATATGGTTCACTCGAGAAAACCATTTTGTCGGATCGACAAAATCTTTCGTACTACAAACTATTTCTTAGATTCAAACGTATGTGTTTATTTGACCATATACAAACAGATATGTTGTTGAGTCCACGGTCATATAGACAGGTCTGGCAACTTCTTACCCTTTGTCTTGGCGTGTCTCGTCGGCTTAGTGAAGCTCGCGGCGGCCTGCGAACTAACGGCGCTAGTAGTAGTTGAACCCATCATTAACATTGGATTAAATGGGAATTTCATATAAAAGAAGGTATAATTAAAAAATAAAAAAAAACTGTTTCGTTTTAAACGTTGGGTGAAGTTTAGGATTTTTAATTTATTTGGAAGCTTTGTAGGATTTGAATACATAGCAATAATTTCTTTGCCGCAACTGTCAGTTCAAATTGCAATCTAACAAAGATACTATTAAAACCAATTTTTTTTTTCAATTGTTAAGTCAGCGACGTGGTGAAGTGGTAACATGCAGGGGCTTAAAATCTGCGGGCTCCGGTTCGATACCCGTTAGGATATTTTATTTTTCATATTTACATTTTAATATTCCTCGCAAAATTAAACTATTAATTACAGAAATTAAATATGTTTAAACAGTTAAATTACTTAATCAGGCGAGTTTTTTAATAGAAATAAACATTTACGACAATTCTAGCAAGTAATTACCTACTCTGCTTTTTATTTGTTATCAGAAGATATATTACATCTTTTTTTTTCATTTTCCAATAAAATTAGTGTCGATGTTCTTGTTCTGCTTTCATGTTTTCTCGATGGAAAAAGAGGTCCGTGTATTTTAACAAATTTGTAGGCGAAAAAAAATCTTACCACTCATTAGACTGCAATAAGATGTGCTTAATATTCCTTCTGCGATTGGCTTACCGTTTAACTGAAGGAGTAAAAAAAAAAAAAACACTTCAATCAAATAATTATCAAATCGGAAGCATCTCAGTTGAAAGGTCTCACAAGTTATTAGCCACTGAGCACGTGGCATTTGCCCGAGTATGTAAGGTATCGCTATTGGTTCACTGTTAGTCTGGAGGACTCTTGAGCCAATGAGAGACCTTCAATCACAGAATTATCGAATCACAAGTTACTCAGTTTGAGACACGCCTCACAAGTAGAGACCGAAAAAATTCGCTGATTCATTTCGTGATAGACTAGAATCCAAAAACGTTTGCCTTTTTACTGCATCAGTGATTGGGCCACAGTTTATCTGAATGATACTCAGCCAATGAAAAACCTTTAACAAAAGAAGTATCGAACCACGATCATCCCAGTTAACAGGTGTCACGAGTCAGTAGCCAATGAGCAGGTGTAATTTTCTCGTGTGCATAAAGTATCATGGAGTCTATCCTATAGGTCATTGAAATCGCGAATTTTTCCGGTCTCTACTCACAAGTCAGCAGCCAATGAACAGGCGACGTTTTCCGGAGTATGCAGAGGATCGTGGAGTCTATCCTGAAGGTCTTTGAACTCGCGAATTTTTACATTCCATAACAAGAACGCCCATATGATAGTTTGCATGAGTGGGGAGGGCTAGACCTGTGGTATGGAGTGTTTTGCAATATATTGGAAGACGAATGGTGACTTTTAAACATAGCCTATATTGGATTTTAAAAAATGGGGAAAAAATTAGTGTTGAATTATTTCTACGTAATACCGACAATTAAATCATTATTATTATTATTATAGTTTATTTGTACTGTTAAGATTTAGGCTATATTTATATTTTTTAAATTAGAATTAATTATTGTTTTAAATTTTCGTATGAGGGTATTTTATATATATTTTATTTTTCTTGAATTGAGTTGATCTAATATATTATGTTATTTTTAATTAAATATTTATTGAATATTATATACTACGTGTATTTTCTATTCATAACTTTATATATATTTATATTTTATTATAATTGATTTTTAAATTCAGTCTTTATATTTTTAAATTTCATATTATGTATGATTTATAATAGTCAACTTTTTAGTATTTTATAATTTTATTTTTTTCATGTTAGATAGAATTTTCAAATGTACTCATTTTTTTAGTATTTTATAATTTTATTTTTTTAATGTTAGGTAGAATTTTCAAATGTAGTATTTTTTTTATTTTTTTTTCAATTTTAGTTTTAATTATTTAAGTATTTTTTTATATTATTTTAAAATGTAAAATCAACTGACTACCCTGAGGGCCCGAGACTCAAGCGGGTCGTGCGTGCTGTTGGCAGGCCTGGCTGCGTGAGGACCGTGGCGGGCGCGGGGCGGCATGCACACCAATGTGAACATCGAGAGGAACTCCTGGCGCCTGCCGCCCGATGACACCGTGCAGGTGGCGGACCAGCGGTCCAAGAGCGCCGAGGTGAGTGTGTGCGCGCGCGCGGTCTTACTGTAGCTGTGAGTGTGTGTGCGCGCTGGCCACGAGGCGCGCGGTCTTACTGTAGCTGTGAGTGTGTGTGCGCGCTGGCCACGAGGCGCGCGGTCTTACTGTAGCTGTGAGTGTGTGTGCGCGCTGGCCACGAGGCGCGCGGTCTTACTGTAGCTGTGAGTGTGTGTGCGCGCTGGCCACGAGGCGCGCGGTCTTACTGTAGCTGTGAGTGTGTGTGCGCGCTGGCCACGAGGCGCGCGGTCTTACTGTAGCTGTGAGTGTGTGTGCGCGCTGGCCACGAGGCGCGCGGTCTTACTGTAGCTGTGAGTGTGTGTGCGCGCTGGCCACGAGGCGCGCGGTCTTACTGTAGCTGTGAGTGAGTGTGCGCGCTGGCCACGAGGCGCGCGGTCTTACTGTAGCTGTGAGTGTGTGTGCGCGCTGGCCACGAGGCGCGCGGTCTTACTGTAGCTGTGAGTGTGTGTGCGCGCTGGCCACGAGGCGCGCGGTCTTACTGTAGCTGTGAGTGTGTGTGCGCGCTGGCCACGAGGCGCGCGGTCTTACTGTAGCTGTGAGTGTGTGTGCGCGCTGGCCACGAGGCGCGCGGTCTTACTGTAGCTGTGAGTGTGTGTGCGCGCTGGCCACGAGGCGCGCGGTCTTACTGTAGCTGTGAGTGTGTGTGCGCGCTGGCCACGAGGCGCGCGGTCTTACTGTAGCTGTGAGTGTGTGTGCGCGCTGGCCACGAGGCGCGCGGTCTTACTGTAGCTGTGAGTGTGTGTGCGCGCTGGCCACGAGGCGCGCGGTCTTACTGTAGCTGTGAGTGTGTGTGCGCGCTGGCCACGAGGCGCGCGGTCTTACTGTAGCTGTGAGTGTGTGTGCGCGCTGGCCACGAGGCGCGCGGTCTTACTGTAGCTGTGAGTGTGTGTGCGCGCTGGCCACGAGGCGCGCGGTCTTACTGTAGCTGTGAGTGTGTGTGCGCGCTGGCCACGAGGCGCGCGGTCTTACTGTAGCTGTGAGTGTGTGTGCGCGCTGGCCACGAGGCGCGCGGTCTTACTGTAGCTGTGAGTGTGTGTGCGCGCTGGCCACGAGGCGCGCGGTCTTACTGTAGCTGTGAGTGTGTGTGCGCGCTGGCCACGAGGCGCGCGGTCTTACTGTAGCTGTGAGTGTGTGTGCGCGCTGGCCACGAGGCGCGCGGTCTTACTGTAGCTGTGAGTGTGTGTGCGCGCTGGCCACGAGGCGCGCGGTCTTACTGTAGCTGTGAGTGTGTGTGCGCGCTGGCCACGAGGCGCGCGGTCTTACTGTAGCTGTGAGTGTGTGTGCGCGCTGGCCACGAGGCGCGCGGTCTTACTGTAGCTGTGAGTGTGTGTGCGCGCTGGCCACGAGGCGCGCGGTCTTACTGTAGCTGTGAGTGTGTGTGCGTGCTGGCCACGAGGCGCGCGGTCTTACTGTAGCCTTTGAATGGGTTCCCTAGCCCATTGAAGTACCGACGTTGTGAGCGACGAGGACAGCTCCGGTAACCAGCCTGGACAGCTGGAAGAGGTTGGGTAGGCCTCCACCGGACCGCGGGTTCGCTGGGTGATTGAGGAGTCCCAGTGTGAGGCGGGAGACCGGGGTAGGCGCCAGAAGTGATGACAACTCCGGAGGGCTGAGGGAGCATCCAATTTGCTGGTCAGCGCTGAGTGGAGTAGGGGGCCGCTAAGAGCGCTGGGTTAACAAAACAAAAGGAAGGAAACCCTTAGACAGTCTATGTAGCCTTTGAATATATATATATACTGTATAGAAGTCGCGAGCGGAAAGGATTTACTCGACGTTTTTTCAGGAGCGCATGATGAGCAGCTCGGGAACTTCACCGCTGCCACGGCGCTGCCGTAATGCCCTGTATCGTCTTGGGTTGTTATTTACACGTTAGAGCGCAGCACTGTCGCCCGCTGTCATTCCCCCGCACCCCCCCCCCCCCCCCCCGTCATTCACTTCAGCTCAACGTCGTTAAACGGGAGTTTGTGCGTCACAAGACTCTAGGGGTGAGAGGTGGGGTAGAGGGTGGGTGGAGGACAACGCATGTTTGAGGGAGGGTGGGGAAGGGGTGTTGGAAGAGTTCGGCACTTGACCGCTAGGGACCACCACAAGTCGATGCCCTAGAGATGGTGGCGATTGCGGCGGTGAATTAACCAACTACCTCAAACCGTATTAGAAATTTTAACCTGGTCTGGCGACTTCTATACAGTGTATATATTCAAAGCTGTAGCTGTGAGTGTGCGCGCTGGCGACGAGGCGCACGGTCTTACTGTAGCTGTGAGTGTGCGCACTGGCGACGAGGCGCGCGGTCTTACTGTACCGTCGCCTTCTTCCAGTCCGCTTCTTGTCACGTGTCTCACGGTGTAATTTTTTTGTTGTAAATGTAACAGAAATAATTTTTTACATTTACGTATATAGGGGCACGCATTTTTCGCGAATAAATCAAAACGCATATCAGACTGCAACAAGTTATACTCACACCAGCGGTTTCTTCCTTGTGATTGTCGGGCGTCTGCGAGGGAAGTCGTTGCCTTTATTGGACCGAGCCACTCAGGACGTGTCCGCTTCCGCACTGGCTCACCGTGATTGGTTTTGTAACAATCGATATGAACCTGAAAGAAACTCACCCAATCACGAGACACAGACAATGCTACAATGTTTTAATTTTCAGCTAGTCTCGGAATCTTTTCGTGAAATATGCATGCCCCTACGATATACACTACTGTGTCACTACAAAACAGTGTAGGCCTACGCAGTAACTCTGGGATCGATTTTTTACGGGGGTATTTAATGCTTTGTGTTGTCCCAGTACACTCCAATAGTTGAAACTCTAATTTTTGTAAACCGTTACCTGACCAGCTTTCCAGTACACAATAATAAGCCTGATAAAACAAAATAAATTCCAGTTCATAAATATTCAAAAAATCTTTTCCGTTGTTTGGAAAAAAAATTATGCTCGTATAAAACAAATCATCAAAATGAAAAATCATGCGCCAAATTTCGTAAACCCGGCATGAAATAATCAGTTTTTATTTTACAAAAATATGTATCATTTATTCAAAAATAACTGTAGCAATGTGTTGCTAAAATTTACAGTATTTCAAGTTATTTCTTGGAAACTGGTTTTGCAATAGTACAAAAAAATAATGTTCTCTGTGTAGAGACGGGACTGTTTTGCGGGTTCACTTCGCAATAGGTTAAAATTCAAATACCTATATCTTAATGCTACTTTTGCTCTTTGCTCACTGTAATCTGGAGGACTCTGGGCCAAATATGAACCTTATAACCAAAGCAGTATCGAGTATCGCATCACAGTCTACTGCTTTGGGACGTCTTACAAGACAGCAGCCAATGACTGAGTGAATTTTGCCCGAGTGTACCTGTTAAGTTGAACTACAGAGTCTTTTTCAGAGGTCACTTAACCCTAGAATTTTTTCCATGCCCTAGAGATGCAGTGCCTGCTGATGCCTTCTTGTATTTATGTTTCTTGTCACGTGTCTCAGATTAAAATTTCTCGAAAACCAGTGGTACCATTGTTCCCCCACTGTCAAATTTTGAAGCTTCGCGTGGTGTTTGTTTACGAACGCTGGATCAGTGTGGTAAACTACGCCGAATTGCGGCAGCTGAGTCCCGTAAACAAGGTGCACGTGAGCATGTTTGTTTTCCGTGGAGTGAACAAGGTTCAAAAGGTTCACTTGATTGACTATGATGTTTCTTGTTAATTTTAATTTTAAAATAAGTAAATTCAGTACCTGTCAGTTTATGAATATCTTTAACAAATTATTACCGGATGAGTTTCTTAAATTTGAAGGAGAAACTTTCTTGACAGTGCAGGTAAGTTTAAATGGACTGAATCATCACGACGTATGAGCCAAGCCAAGGGTAAAGTTAGGATTTTATTTCGGAGTAATATATAGACTGAATATGTATACACTAGTAATAAATAAAACGGAACCAATTAATTGGGCTAAGGCTACCTTACGAACCCAGTTTTATCCCCACATTATACTCGTAAAAATATTATATTTTTATTAAATATGTTGTTATTATTAATTATCTATTAATATAATATAAAGGTTTAACCAATATTTAATAATATATTTATATCATATTATATCCATATTATAAGATCTTATTTTTCGAGAAAAATTAGCACTCGAATAACCAACGAACATTAAATAAAAACTTATCATCAGAATATTATGTATATAAATTCCAGCGACAACGGCATTAAACAGAAGCTTGTATAGCCGTCCGTATTTTGACGGACGCATCGAGTATTTGGAGCTACTCGAGTAACTGTTAGTCACGTGATTGACGGACGTATCGAGTATTTGGAGCTACTCGAGTAACTGTTAGTCACGTGATTGACGGACGTATCGAGTATTTGGAGCTACTCGAGTAACTGTTAGTCACGTGATTGACGGACGTATCGAGTATTTGGAGCTACTCGAGTAACTGTTAGTCACGTGATTGACGGACGTATCGAGTATTTGGAGCTACTCGAGTAACTGTTAGTCACGTGATTGACGGACGTATCGAGTATTTGGAGCTACTCGAGTAACTGTTAGTCACGTGATTGACGGACGTATCGAGTATTTGGAGCTACTCGAGTAACTGTTAGTCACGTGATTGACGGACGTATCGAGTATTTGGAGCTACTCGAGTAACTGTTAGTCACGTGATTGACGGACGTATCGAGTATTTGGAGCTACTCGAGTTACTGTTAGTCACGTGATTGACGGACGGATGAGAAGTTATTATAAGCTCGCGTTCTTTTTTACGGTTGGGTCAACCTATCGAACATGAACTAAAAATTTATGTATGCAACGAAATAAACGTTAACTGTGAAAAATGTAGCGTCATAGAAAGTGTACAGGATATAAAATACTTAGGTATAGTGCTCGACTCTTTTCTAAAATGGGATAAACATGTTTCTTATCTTACGAACAAGATTCGAAAAATGGTGTATAAATTCGTTGAACTAAGAACAATATTATCTATTGAAGGTATTAGAATGGTTTACTTTGCTATTTTTCAGTCTGTTATGCAGTATGACATTCTAGCTTGGGGAGGGATGAGTAAAACGTCAATTAAGCCACTTATAACAATTCAAAAACTTATTTTACGAGTTATTTAAAAAAAACACATTTACCCATCCAAGGAACTTTTTAAACTATTAAATGTATTTGACATTAAAATATTGTTTATTAGAGCTGCAATAATTAATATCTATCAAAGGGATAATCAGTTAAATTGTACAGATCATAACTATCCTACACGGCATAGAAAGAATATAAATATACAAATCCCTCAATTTCATAAAACAATATCTCAGAGATCTTTAGAATTTTTGCTTCCAAAAATTGTTGTTATTCTTCCTGCAAATCTAAAAACTAAAAATTATTTTCAAATAAAAAAAAATGTTAATATTTGGCTACATAATTTAACTGATGAAGAGATGGCTTTAGTATTTAAGTAAGTTTTATATATTGTTATAACTTTGTACCTGTACTTTACTTAAATAATAATTTTTATTTAATTATATTTTCATTTATTCATGTAACAATGATATATTTATACGTTTTTTGTTTATACATAATATTGAATTTTAATAAATTGCTCTTTTTAACGTTCATCTTTATATAACTAATGTAAAGTTTCTTAGGTTATATTTTATATATTTATTTCTCAGTTATTATACATTTACAAATGTTTACAATCGTCAAAATACCGCATGTAATTTTAAGTGACTAGATGCACTCACATACAAGCTTGCTTTCGTGAGTGCTAAATTTCCTGGTTAATTAAGTGAATATTTTTAACAAAGTGTAAAAAAATGGAAATAAATTATTATTATTATTATTATTATTATTATTATATGCAGATCTGAGCCCTTTTTCCTCTCTCGCTTATTATTATTATTATTATTTTGCTGTTTTGAAGGTACATATATCCACACCCTAAGGAAACAAAAACAAAGCTAAACTAATGATGAACTTAAAATATAGTCACATATTAAAACTCACGCGCATACATATATTGTCATATAGACATAATTTGGGATTATCTTGCTACCTACGATATCTATCGGGAATCATTTATATCGGTAAAATAAGTTTTTTGTTTTAAATATTAACTTGTAATAATTTTTATTTAAGTTTGTGTAGTAAAAGATAAATTTTAAACACATTACAATGTGCTATTTTTGGAATAAATGACGTTCGGAAGTGAGTTAAAAAATGTTTATCCAAGTTCGGTAAAATAAAATAAATAAAAATTTTCGTTAGTTCACTTTTACCTTTTGTTGCATCAGATCAGCTTTTTCTAATGGACCAAAATAGTATTTTACTAATAAATTCCTTAAGAGACTTTTTGAAACTTTATTTTATACATTTTTTGTTCACAATGCATATGTCTAAAGTCTAAGCATAGTATGAAATTTTTTTTAACATGATCATTGAATTTAAATGAAAAAAATGAATTGGAATTATAAGGTTGTGTTGACATTGTTCTAAGGCAATGACGTAGTGGCACATGCGTCGCCATGAACGGGTGATTATTGGATAGCTTTCAAGATCTTCTCTTGAAGTTCACTTCCTTGTGAACTTAGCGCAGTTGGCCGAGCATCATGCAGAATGGGCTTCCCTGCACGGACAGCGCATTCAAAACCAATCGAGTGGGAAGAGCAGAAAGAAGTAGGAAGTCGTTTAATACTCACGCACAAGGACGTATCTAGCTCAGAACTGGAAAGAGGATCGGGGAAGAGCGGAGGCATTCTGCGGAACTAAAAAAAAAATAAAAAAAAAAAAATATTCCAAGATACAGTAACAAACCAAAACAAAAGAAAGAATAATGTTCGCAGGCTTTCACGGCCATTGTCTGAGGTAGCTTGGCTTCTGGGTTGTAGCCGCGTCCTTGGTGAATAATTCACCGACGTTTCGGTCGACATTGCAGTCGCCATCATCAGTAGGTAACGGCTCCCTGATGATGGCGACTGCAATGTCGCCTGAAACGTCGGTGAATTATTCGTCGAGGACGCGGCTACAACCCAGAAGCCAAACTACTTCAACAAAAGAAAGAACATGATTTAATTTTTAAATATATTATTTTTTGAACAATATTCTGTGATCATTAGGAACCAATTTTCTTACGAATCAGATGTTATTCTGATTACCTCAAGTACCTACTTTTCTAAGTTGCGAATTTTTTTCTTGTTTATGACAATTGAAGTGTACAATATATATTCCAGGATAATTTCGCTAACACAAAGTTTCATTTAGCAACCAATACGTTTGGGACTTAACCCGATATTCATGAAATTGAATATTCTGGTGTAAACAATATCAGTCGCGGGCCTGCCGTCTGTATGAATTAAACGAAAAAGTGAGCTTTGCGCAGGCGCGAAATTTGGGCAACAGATAGGTCACGGATAGGTAACCAAAATCCGTTCCCTGAAAATAAGTGACTGGCCGTGTCCTATAGTGCACTGAGGAATACTGTTTTTTTTTTGTCTTGGAGTACCGGCCTAAAACTGGCGTGTAATAAATATTCTCGTGGATGAGAAAGATATCTGTAACATAGATCTCGTAAATCCCTACCCCTTTTTGAAGCTCTGTGCATATCCGTGCGGTGCAAAACCCTCATGAACAAATCCTCCAAATAAACTGCAAGCCAGTCACCAATTACCGAAACGGCAGTTGAGCATGGACGTTTTGATTTTTACTCCGTCGCATAATCAAACCACGTATTTTTTTCCCCGGCGTTCATCAATCAATAAACGTGGGGACATCGTAACTCAAAAACCATAACCCCCTCTTCGCCCCCCCCCCCCCCTATTTTTTTTTCCGAAATTCCCCACGCTCGCGTCTGAACGAGCTCGTAAATTTCCCGCGGCACCCACGTGTTCGAACACGTGGACGGACTGCGTTCCAAATTACGTGAACTAGTGGCGTCTGAATCCTTGACGGCGGACAACCCGCTAACTGGCGCTCCACCAAAGGGGCGGCTTCCTTAGTTATTCCTCTTCCAGTATTCCGTGTCCTTGCTCGTGTTTTGAAATAAATTTAGAATCTACTTAACAAAACTCTAACCCTGATTGATGTACAACGGACAGTTTAAACCGTTGGGTCTATAAGCTGGAAATTTTGCATATACATTCCTTATGTAACGCATGTGAGCACCACGAAAGTATTATTGAAAATTTTCCACAAAGGTCGTGAGGGGGTTGAAAGATTGTATGGAAGTTTGTAATTTTTGAAGTTAGAAGTATGGAAATTCGTGTTTAGGCTTATGCATACAAATAAAAGTTAGTTGTATCGGCGTTTTAAAATGAGGATCAAATACTTTCCCATCGGACACAAGGCTAGTAGGTACATCCATATTATGCTTTGTTTAGAGAAGGTTATTTTCCTACTGAAACAAGTCCGTATTTAAGGGTATTTATGAGCTTAAAGGTAAATTTATATGCCAGTCCAAGCATGAAATATTGTGGTACGCAGTATTGGATTAACCATATTTATGTAGCCTTTTTCTTCAAATAATTTTATTTGTAGTATATAATTCATTAAATAAATAAAAATTAGTTTTTTCCCAGAACTATAGAATCCTGATTTCTTCGGGGTTTTGGAAAAAACTTAATTTTATATTGATTTATTTATGGCATACTAAGAAAATGTATTTGAAGGCGAAGGCTACACTTAATGGTTGATCCAAACAGTATGATTTTATGCTTTCAGAACATGCCTAGACTGACATAATTTTTAAATTCATAAAAACAACCTTAAATAAGACCTCTTTCGTAAAACTAAACGTTAATAAACAATTTGATATGGTCAATTATGAATTTATTTAAGTTCACGTGCAAAATCGCGAAAAATTAGAAGCACTCTGTCTCACACGGAAAGTTAGTAATTTCATTTCTAGTGCATGACTTTTCTCTGTGGGTTATTCCTCTAAATTTCCACACAACATCTTCTGCTGCGAATAAAATTCCCACGGATATTCTCTACTTGTGAAGTAAGTGTTATATTAGGGGTGTAAAATGTTTCTCAGGGGTACTTCACTTATTATCAATTATACAACTTTTTACACCCATTATATCACACTTAGTAAATCTCCTTTGAATTTTTTTTTGTTTATCAAATGTTTGGCTAGCCTTTGCGCCCCCTTTGAACATGTTAAATAAAATTGGTGGGATGTTTTGTTGGGGTAAGGAAACACAACGTGCCAATCGACAACTTAAAGTGGCTATTTCAGACCTTTCTCCCAATTTAATTTTATAAAATAAATACAGAAGTTAAAATATATTAGCCTTGTATACACAGTCGTAGATATTATTTAAATATTTACTATTCGCGAGATGTGACTGAATAACATCGCAAGAGAAGAAGTATGGATTTAAAATTGACAGAAGTGGTCTTTAAATAACAGTAATAACAGGAAATGAATGAACGAATAAATAAATAACATAATGGCTTGTGAGGGCAGGCCTTAAGGTCGAACTCACAATGCTCCGCCCAGCTGATGCAGTGACTAATGACCACGATTAATTATGTGCACGTTGCCGGTTTCGCCGCGCGCATGCGTGCGCAATTTCCATTTGCGGGAAAGGACGTGCGGGGATGTGCGGGGAAATAAAAAAATTTAAAAAAAAATCCGGGACTGTTTATGTCTCGTAATACGTCATTCGCGGGCCGCCGTTTAATTCTATTGGTCCGCGCACGGCATGGCTTAATGGCGTTCAGTTCCGCTCCGCCGGCCATGTGAGCCCAGGTCCCAGCTACACTAGGCGAGCTTTAGTAATATATGCCCACGGACGAGCGCGCTTTTCGGGAATTTCAGCTCTATCAACGTTTTGACAGTTGGATATTCCTCCGCGATTTATGAATCAATTACTGGTAAGTTGTCGACTAACCTATTTCTCTTTGAAAAAGGGAAGGGGGGGCGGGAGGAAGAATAATTTAAATTATTTAATGGAGTAATTTGTGGGGAGTGACTGCTTAATACCTGACATATTAAAACACGTAGAAAAAGTAAGCAAACAAACATTCGCTCATGGGCTATATTATAGTGGAGTTGCTAATCTTAAAAAAAAAATCGTTTTGGCTCCTTTTTTTCTCTCAAGAATATTTAGTGGTGAAAGCCATATATATATATATATATATATAAAAGCTTTGACACACCTATTTTTTTATTTAGAGCTAAATTTTTCTGTTGCTAATAAACTACTTAGTGGACTCTACACTAATGTTTTGTCCCTCATAAATATTTTTTTTTTCGTCTATATTGACAAAATGATTTAAGGTGAGCCGCTAATTTTTTTTAATCCTTTAAAAAAACACTTGAATAACCTAGAACATTCAGCGGAAATTTCCAAAAGTCTTGGAAAATAATAATTTGAAATAAATTTTCATTTTAAATACAATGATGGATAGATAAATGTACCTATATATTCATATACATCTATAATTTTATCTGCGGTAAACAATAACCACGGTTTTCAATAAAATCATTTTTGTTATGAGTGAAATTGGTATTTAACGTAATAAATATTATACTGGACTATAAAACTGTATGCAAACTTCACAACAATTGTAGCTAACAACATCTTAACATTTTTTTTTGTGTTTTTAAGAGGGCACATTTGGATAAAATAGTAAATGGGAAGTTAAAAAAACTGGAAATATTAAGTTTTCATTTTTGGTCAGGTAAATCTGAAAACGTCAACAAAATTTTACCCTGACATTCTGCATCACCTTTGCCAGCAAGTTCTCTTTAGCTAAGAAAGTCGTCTATGAGTGAACTAGCTCAGCTACTGTCGATTGCAAAAACGCTAGCAAAACCGCAGCAGTTGTGTGCTGATATAAACCCACTCAGGTGTTAGAACTGCAATGAAAAACACTATTGAAGTCATACGAACTGTAAAAATTTCCCCGGACAAGCAGCTCGAAACATATCGCGAGTTATTAAGTTTTCATTGGATTTATTTTTTTATGATTGGTAACATTTTTTAATCACATGGTTTTTTCAATGTTTGTGGGTGTTTATTTAAATTTGTATTTTAAAATTTTATGAAATTATAACCGTCAGTTCATTTTTAAAATATTTCTTGTTTCGCCTATTTGTTTAGAAACCTCAGCGACCACTAAATATCTCCCCCCCCCCCCCCCGAATATAATAAGAGATAATGATTTATCACAAATATATATATATCTTAATATATATAAATCCAGTGTCCTGATGTTTGTTTCCAGTGAACTCTTCACCAAGTCAGCCGATTTAGATGAAAATTGGCATTTATGTGTAATATTTTCCAGCTTGAGTGATAGGATAGTTTTTACTTCGATTAATGGTCTTAATAATTTATAATTAATAATAAACTGATTATCAATGTTGATTGGTGTTTAAGCCCGGGAAACAGTGGGCACTTCGTCTCCATGACAACGTTGCGTGCTCGAGAGTCGGGAAACCATCGGTGCTATTCGTTTTTTCTTCGGTACATTACAAAGCATTGTATTAAGTTTTTTTCAAAATTAATTAATTTTCATTTTATTTCATTTATTATAACTGTAAATAAGAGATTTGGTCTCATTTCCCCACCCATTAATACAACCGTGCGAAGCCGGGTCGGGCAGCTAGTATATATATATATATATATATTCCCCCCAAACAATGTTTGCAAAAGATGTTATTGGCATGCCAAATTAAAACTTTATGAAGTGAAAACTACCTTGGAATATACATTTGGTCAACTTAAAGAGCAGTAGAAAAAAGTAATCATAAGTTTTAAAATACATAAGAAAACTGGCATTACAGTGATTATCATAGTCTCCTTTTAAAATTCCGAATATACGCTTAGTAGTTTCTGACCTTCGTATCGTAGTCGGATGCACACTGGCTTACGGTGCGAGGGGTTCTGGGTTCGAGTCCCGGGTAAAGGCATGGGTGTAAGTTTGTAAAGGTTCACATTTGTTACTAATTTGTCGAATTCAATGAAACTGTCATACTAAATTGCAAACAATAAGAAATAACAAGTAAATAAAGTTTTTTTTAATGTAGCACATCGGTAAAGCGCGCGTTTGCTATTCTCAGGGTGGATTGTTTAAAAATATGTGATTTGGGTTAGTATTTTAGTGATGCCGTAGATGGATAACTTCTAACGTGTGCAGAAACTTTACAGTATTAACTGTTTAGTGAATTTTAACTAGATGGGGCAGTATTTTAATCAAATTCTTTGGCGAAAATCAGGTCCAAAGCCGGGATATTATCGTGGCCTTTTCTAAAAGTTTAAAATTTTTGGGTGTTTCGTCCTGCTTATTGCTATGGCGGCAACCGACGTTTACGATTCAGGCAGCGAATTCAAGCGGCGGGTGCAGAAAGTATGTGTGTGATTTTCATCCAGAAATTTTGGTTTTTGGTAAACTACCATTTTATTTATCAAGCTCGGCATTATTTTTTAATAATTCTACTTTAAATTTCGCGTTCGTTTTTCCTATTATTAGGGAGCGGAAAAATTCTCGGGTTCAATGACCTCTAGGATGAACTCCATAGTTCTGCGTACACTCGGTCAAATGCCATCCACTTATTGGCTGCTGTCTTGTCAGACGTTCCAGCGTAACAGCCTGTGATTCGATAAAGCTTTGGTTGGGTGTTTCTCATTGGTCCAGAGTCACCCAGGTGAGTTGTGAACCAATAGCAGAGGCAGCACTGAGGTATAACGATTTGTATTTTAGCCTATCGCGAAATGAATTCGCGAATTTTTCCGGTCTCTACCTATTATACGTTTAGTTGCAATATGAACAACACGAGAACACGTGAGTTAGCTCGTTGCCGATTTTAGATGAAAGACTCGCTCGAATTTTTTTTCTTCTACGAAACAAGTTCTTATTTTATGTTTATTATTAACTTAATGGCAGAATTTTATGTAATGATAGCATGGATTCGTATGGTATACAGTTTTGGGGTAACCGTTCGGACGAAACCTTCGTCTTCAAAAACTTAATTTTTAGTAAACCATTCATAAATTTAAAAAAAAAATTGTTTCTCCAAAACCCTTAAAACCAAAGTTTTCTGTGGTTATGGGAAAATCTAACCACATATTACATATGTATAAGATACACACACCTACACACGCACCAATTTATAGCTACACCTTAAATACATATTTATTCATATTAGGTTATTGACTCGCTAGAGCACATTATCTCATTATCATTTTATGGCAGTTTTTTTTAATTAAAATTACATTTTGTGTAAGAAAAGGGGGGGGGGGAGTTGCCTGTAATTCCCATAACTTCCATGACATCCGCAGTCACCCGTTTGAAATAATCAGTTATTTCCTCCTGATCGTTAAATACCGGAGATTATTAATGTATATTTAACTGAAATAACGAAGAAAAAAAAGTGGCAGAGTTTTTTGCACGCCATATCATGCCATGAATTCGTAAAAGTTATTTGAAAAATATACAAATTATTGCGAAAAAACTTTATGAATACGAAAGGGTAGCAATATCTCCACATTATATGATGCATGGGTATGGCACAATGTTTCATGACTCGTTCATTTTTCAGAACGTCAGAAAGTTAATTTATTAATTGTTTTCTGGTAGTATATTAATCATTCTGTTCACTGAAATTCGATTTCATCCCGAGATAAGTTATTTTTTTAACACAAGAACAAACGGCCAGACAATATTTAAAAATAACGCACTGAGAATTAATACATACACACGTTTTGTTACAGAAGATTATTCAACCCGTTTGCCAAAGTTGCGGTAGGTATTTGATTAGTAAAATATGTAAACACGATCCCCCATAAGTTTTCATTCACAAAAATATTCGCATTACTTGTATAATTAGTTCGTGATTAAATTAATTTAAGAACTATATGTGTTGTGCGAGGGTCATTCAAATATAAACAGGAAAGTTTTTTTATACAGATTTATTGGTGATTTCCGGAAATATAAATTAAATGCCTCATTTTTCTACCAAGTTTCCTTCAACATTTTCTCCATCGGATAGGAAGCTTTTTGATCCCTTCATGAAAAAAAAAAAAAAAAAAAAGATGGTTGTCCTCAGTAGCCAAATGCGCACGCACTGTTCGACCACAGCGTCTTCTTCAGAACGTTCCCTTCCAAATGCCTCCTTCAGCGGACCAGAAGTATGTCCTGAATATTTCCTTCATTGACGCTGGTCGCCCGACGCCGTGTATTGGCTTTGATTTTCCTTCTTTATCACGACCACTTCGAAACTTCTGGGTCCGATCGATAGGGACCGGGAAAATTCGCGGGTTCAATGACCTCCAGGATGAACTTAATAGTTCTACGTACACTCGGTCAAATGCCACCCACTCATTGGCTGCTGTCTTGTGAGACGTCCCAACGTAACAGCCTGTGATTCGATAAAGCTTTGGTTGGGTGTTTCTCATTGGCCCAGATTCATCCAGGTGAGTTGTGAGCCAATAACAGAGGTAGCACTGAGGTATAACTATTTGTATTTAAGCCTATCGCGAAATGAATTCGCGAATTTTTCCGGTCTCTACCGATCGAACACTCGTAGTAGCATCGCTGAACTGTGCTTGGAGAGTCTTCGCGATTTCACTCGATTTCACTCGATTTCACGGCCTTCGCCGGCGAGAAAACGAGTAATAACTAGAGACCGGAAAAATTCGCGATTTCAATTACCTGTAGGATAGACTCCATGATCCTTTATGCACGCGGGAAAATTACATCTGCTCATTGGCTACCGACTCGTGACACCTGTTAACTGGGACGCTATTGATTCGATACTTTTTTTCCTTTGAAGGTTTATCACTGGCCGAGTGTCATTCAGAAAAACTGTGGCCCAATCACCGATGCAGTAAAAAGGCACACGTATTTTGATTCCAGCCTTTCGCAAAATGAATCCGGGAATTTTGCAGGTCTCTAGTAATGACGCGTCGCGCTACGTTGTTTGACGGATCTGCCGGGACCGTATACTCGGTCTGACTCCCCCCCGGTGCCTGCGCCCCAAGGGTTGAATCCGAAAGGAGCAGAGAGGATCTTTCACGTGCCCAAAGTTGGTATGAGAGTTCCCGGTCTTGGACACGGGCTCCGAGAGACCTACAGACGCTAGTGTCGTCACAGCGGCACCAACATGACAGACTTGAGGGTGAGCGACGTGTGATGCCTCCCTCCTCTTCCTTCTACCGCCTATGATTCCACGCTCACGTCAATACTTGAGTCGAATGAACCGGAATTCCTGTTTGTATTTGAATGACCCTTGCACATTTTTTTTACGGCCCCTTGTGAAAAATATACAAATGTATAGGGGCAGGCATTTTTCGCGAATAAATCTGAACGCCTATTATGTAGACTGCAAAAAGTTATACTCACATACCAGCGGTTTCTTCCTTGTGATTGGCGGACGTCTGCGAGAGAAGTCGTTGCCTTGTTCGACCGAGCCACTCAGGACGTCCGCGCTGAATCACCGTGATCGGTGTTGTAACAATCGATATTGGCCTGAAAGAAACTCACCCATTCACGAGACACATACGATGGTACAGTGTTTTAACTTTCAGCTAGTCTCGAAATCTTTTCGCGAAATGTGCACGCCCCTACAAATGTAATGTAATTTATCGTAACAGTTTACAATTACAGATAGTAATGTCCGTCTTTCTCGCTGCTAGACGAAAATAGAGACATTGGGTCTCCGTAACGTACAATCTTTTGTGCAAGGCTCGTGGTGACCAACGATTTAAACACTTGTTACCAGCATAATTTAAAATGAATGTCTCTAAGAGTTATGATTACTTCCATTAAAGTTTGAATTTCAAATAATACATTTCAGTTCCACCAATTTTTATGAACTGAAAATTTTGCATCCTTGTTTAGCAACAAGAAGCATTTCGTTTTCACTAGATTATCTGTAGAGACCGGAAAACCCCTGGATAGACTAACATTCAAATAAGTATACCTTATGCTGCTTATGTTATTAGCTCACAGTTTGTTGATTGAGATTACCCTGTCCAAAAATAGAAACGCTCAACCGAAGAAGAATTTAAATCACAGGCTACCCTGTTGAGACAAGTCGCACTGGCCAGTAACACAGTAACCTATGAACAGGTGATATTTTTCCCGAATGTGAAAAAAAGGACTGTGAAGTCTATCCTAGAGGTCATTGAAACCGTGAATTTTTTTTTCCAGTCCCAGATAATTTGACTCGGCCCAAAAAGCTAAGAGCCTGTAAAGTCGGACGATAATTTTACCTGATAACGTCATAAGAAAACAATGATGAAAAATTGCATACTTTTAATTTTCAAATATTATTTACAGTTTTTGCAAATTTAATTTAAATAATTTGTTTAAATATAATCACGAACAATTTGTTATAAAGCCCGTCTTAACCTGTTTGATATTATAGAAGATTTTCTCGCACGGTGGTTGACATGTTCTTGCACGCTCGGCTCAGGCGGAACGTGACAATTTTTCGTGCGTGCAGCCGGCGTTCATCGATTTATAAGAAGTTATCACGTCAAAAACATACGCTAAACACCTATGCAAATCCCATGCAACCTGGATAGAAGATGAACTGTAGAAGCGGGCAATCGCCAAAACACTCGGATTCGATCGAGGGGGGGAAAAAACTGTGGAGTCAAACCTATTGTTTTCAGTAATAACGCGGAATTCGCAGGTCTCTACCGATTTTGGCACAGAGTGTACATCTCGGACTACATTACTTTCAGTTTCGCACTACGCCAGCCCTCCTACTCAGTGTATCAATCCTGCGAATTAAAATTCAAGACGTCATGTTAATGCGAATCTAATCCACTCAGGCACTTCCCAGCGCTAAGACTACGGGAGGCAACACCAGCTGTCTCATATCTTCTTTTTTTTTCCTCCCTCGGGTTTCTCATCCGTTTTCTCGGAGAGAAAAAGTAGAGAGATAGAGAGGAAGAAGGATAATGCGAAGACTGGATGGAGAAAATTGCAAAAAAAAAATAATAATAAGACCCCGCGTGGGAGGGATTTGATTTGTTTTTGCCGCATGCGAATCAACGGGGTGGATTTATCGCTCTGCTGTCTCGCGCGCCGCGCTGACCAGAGACGCCAAGTTTTTACGTGGCTGGCTTCATCATAGAGTAATGATGATGAAGACGTATTCTCGTCTTCCCACGCACGAGACCGCAGCTGGCTGGGTTTTGAAATCAAGTTGGTGAGATGAGAGATGCCCAACTGGCGGCCCGCGAGCCACCTCCTGCCAGAGGAATCTTTTAGTACGACTCACCAAAACAATCTCTCAACAAACGAATATATTATGTCCATAAAATAATGTCCCTGTTGTTAATTTTAATAGTATCACAACAGTAATCGTTGTAGTGTGTTGTAGTGTGTTTCCCAGAAATCCACGGAAATTCTCGTACATTTCTCTAAGAAAATAATTTTAACTTTTGTAAATGTACCACATTTGTATGATACATTTCCCTCGCAGATTTAATGAACGTTATTAAAGTTGTTGTTGCAGTACAGATTGCTGTGGTGTTTGTCCAGTAAGTTGTGAATCCGCGAATGTTTCCAGCAGAACAGTTTGGGTGCCACGAATATGTCACTGAGAAGTTTGTGTTCGCAGGGATCTATTTCGTCCCTGCGTGTCTATCTAGACACTGTTCTATGGTCTTCCTCATCTCCGTGCTGCTTGCTTGTCCTGGAGAACGTGTCTATCTAGCCACTGCTCTATGGTCTTCCTCATCGCCGGGCTGTTTGTTTGTCCTGGAGAACGTGTCTATCTAGCCACTGCTCTATGGTCTGCCTCATCGCCGGGCTGTTTGTTTGTCTGGTGAGAGCGTGTCTTTTTAGCCACTGCTATATGGTCTTCCTCATCTCCGGGCTGTTTGTTTGTCCTGGAGAACGTGTCTATCTAGCCACTGCTCTATGGTCTGCCTCATCGCCGGGCTGTTTGTTTGTCTGGTGAGAGCGTGTCTTTCTAGCCACTGCTCTATGGTCTTCATCATCTCCGGGCTGTTTGTCCTGGAGAGCGTGTCTTTCTAGCCACTGCTCTATGGTCTTCATCATCTCCGGGCTGTTTGTCCTGGAGAGCGTGTCTTTCTAGCCACTGCTCTATGGTCTTCCTCATCGCCGGGCTGTTTGTTTGTGCGGGAGGGCGCGTCTGGCGGCGCGGCGAGCAATTCGGACAGCGCACGTCATCGCGCGGCGTCCATCCATCACGCCTCACCTACCTGCCTTCCGAGCGCATGCCGTGATTTATAGCCGAGGCAAGGACCTCGACTTTTCGTCCTCCACCCAATCCTCCTCCTCCTCCTCCTCTTCTGAATCAACCGCCCACCTCTTGCTCGGACAGCATCAATTGTTCATGGTTCGTTACCAAAACGCCGAATACCACAACGCCGAACGTACAATAACGCCGAATACCATAACGCCGAATGCCAAATTGACCGCAACGCCGACAGATAGAAAATTGCTGTGTACCACAACGCCGAAATAAAGTAACGCCGAAAAATGTTGCTGCTTGGAGGGGGGGGGGGGGTACAGGAGCAAAATGAAAAACAACTGAATGAATTTGTGTGCTAACCTTACCTAACCTAACCTTTGTGGCGGTCCTGCAATGACATTTTTTCGGCGTTAATGTATTTCGGCGTTGTAGCACACAGCAGTTTTCTAGCTGTCGGCGTTGCGGTCAATTTGGCATTCGGCGTTATGGTATTGGGCGTTATCGTACGTTCGGCGTTGTGGTGCGTCCCCATTGTTCATCACGTGGCTCTTGTTCCCAGCATCTCGTAGAGTCGCGGTGTCTGAGAGTCGCCCACCTACTGCTCAGCACGGCCCGGATACACGCCGACCTTCGGTGCGAAGCGTTCCGGGTTCGAGTCCCCGGAGAGTGAGCGGGCTTGTTTCAAATGCGCCAACGTCAGCGAAACTGACAGTTAAAGCTAACTTTTTGGTAGGGACATTAATTTTTTTCGCGTAAAATATATATATATATATATATATATATAAACACTCATCAGACTGTAAAACGTTATTCTCTCGCTGGCATGTTCTTGTTGTGATTGGCGTCTGTCTGCAAGATTAATGTATTGCGTTTTTTGACTTGGTCAGTCAGGACACTTTTGCTTCCGCTGTGATTGGTGTGCCGACAGTTATTTTTTTTTAATATTTTCTGTAGTTATAAATTAACGCAGTAATTTTAATATTAAAACATGGTTATTATATTAAAATAAGTGCTATTATGATAAAATGTATTTATTTCTTAGATATTAAAGTAGATGGCTAGAATTCACACCTTGATAAACACCACATATCATTGAGTTATAAATTTTCCACTTTAGTGTACGAATGATTGAAAGAGTGAAAGGTGAAGGGGTGCCCATCAGCTGTAATTCGCTCAGGACCCCGAGACAATTCTGTTCTAATCAGTGACGTGACATTTTCCCGCGGTGGTAGTTTCAAAGTATAGTTCGACACAGTAGTTACTTCGCGGTGACATCGTTGTCACGAAAGTAAACTATGCGTGGAAATACCTGCAAAAAATTTCCGTTTGTTCTTTGCCGACAGCGGATTGTACGTCTTTGCGACCCTTGTCACAGGATCGTAAGTTCTTCGACACGGCTGGAAGAACCAGAAGCCAATACGAACATCTGAAACTACCCTGATGGTGTGTGACCTTCAGAAAAAGTGAAATGAAGCATCAGTCAGTGAACACTTGAAGTTGTCTCGATTTTGCATGCTTCTGTGGATTATGATCTGTCACCATACATTACAACTAGTTTTTTAAGGTCTTTTATCGAAAGAATACCGTTACGCACGTAAAAACAGCGAAGCATATACAGCCATCAGCTTTGTTGCAAAAAAAAATGTGGTGGGTTGGAAATATGTTCGTGAAAAAGTAACAGTTTCGGTGTGTAAATTACACCGCAGCCTGCGTTTTGTATTTTGTTTTTAATTGATTAGCAATGCTTATAGACAGTTTACGACAATAAATTTATGCTAACTAATATTCATCTAACTTTAAATTAATTAAAATAAGTCTACATTGCATGTTCCACAGTTGGCCCGAAAAAAAAAATAACTATGACAATTTTCAAATCTCAGAACGTTTAGCATTGATTTTTTTTGTTGCTTTTTTTTCCCTGTGTGTTTATGCAGTCATCTTTCTTGTCCATTATTGTGGTTTCTCTGTGATATAGAGTGAAAACCAGCTCTGGAGTACGTCTGTATACCTATATATATATATATATATATATAAATTAATCTTCCCTGTTACAAGATTCGTTTAAAGAACGTATATGAAGTTCGACGTTGTTGGGAGCTTACTGCTGGATGCAAGTTCATCAGTTATTTTGTGTGTTGTATGGTATTTGTATTGGACGGTACGCTGAAACATTCTGAACAAATTTGTTTTTCTTTTGTTTTGTTTTTTATGTTTTGTTTATTTCTGTGCGTGTTTCCTCGGGGACACTTGTGAAACTTTCTCGGGGGGGAGTTAAACAATTTGTTTCGGGACGAGACAAGTCAGACTGATTGAAGCCATTTAAGGTGATTCATTAAAAAGTTTGCTGGAGTTGAGTTTGAGACGGCGGGCCATCAGTTCGCCCGTCGCCACGACGAAGCGCGCCCACACTCCGGGCAGTGCGAGACTCTGTTCGCTCCTCGGGCACCAGCGGCGAAGTGGCGGGAGCGGCAGTTAGGGGGAAAGAAGCAGAAGTGTAGGTAATTGCGAGAGAGCGCGCGGGAACCCGCAAACGACCCCCAGTAATTGTGACCGAGAGAGTCTAATTGAATTACTTTACGCTCGGGGGGGGGGGGGGGTAATGAGGGTATGGGGGAAAAGTTCAAGTGGTCCGCGGTCACGTGTGTAGCGTGTATGCCGTTCGACGGTAACGCTTCCTTGTCTTCGCCAAGGCCGGGTTGTAAGAACTTCGCCAAGAGAACGCAACAGCCCAACCAACGCGAAAAAAAAGAAACACTGTCGTTAATAAAAGCACGAAAAGTCGCCAGACGTCATACTGACACTAAAATTCGAATTTGTAAAATACGTAGATCGAAAGTAACTCCTCGGTATTTTTTATAATAGCTCATGCTTGTCATAAAAACGTCATGAAAAATCCTTAATGATTTTGATTCGAGTGTTTTATTTGCGTTTTGTGAAAGTTTAATAAATTGAAGAAAAAAAATGCATTGCATTTAATAAAGAAGAAGGTAGCCTTAGGCTCTATACTCATATAAAGTCTAATACTTCAGTTTTTTTTCTGAATGCTTCACTTTAATTAGATAAGGCGGAAACGCAAGCCGAAAAGCAAAATGTTTTAATTTGTACAGTTCTTGTCTGAATTTAGAGCTTCTCGCATGATTTATAAACGGCTATTCTTAAATGTAGTTATTTAACTTGTTGCGACCCGTGGTTCTTGCGTTCTTGCGTGTCTTGCGTAGTTTATAAAACTGGTCCAAACGCGCTATCACACTGTTAAATTTTTCGACAATTGGCTTCAAATTTGACTTATGAAAAAATATTTTTAAAAAAAAACTGACTTCCCCTAAACATCATCATTTCTTTAATGAAATTAGGTGGCAACCATCTTAAATTATTTTAATTTAGAGCATACACTGTTGTTTTTGAAGCAGAATGGTAGCCTACCAACCAATCAGAATCCTCTTTAGTTTAAAATAAATGTTACTGCAGCAGCTATGTGTTCAGAAAAATCTAACTATGTTTGGTCAAAATAATTTAAATTCAAAAGCTAGGTTCGATTCAAGTATTTCTTCCCACGAGTACCATTTGTTTTCACAATATTTATTAAATTAGGAGGTAAATACTAAGTTTTTTTTAATGTGCTTGCGTTAAGTTTTCGACTGAAAATGGGTTAATTTTTTTTGTTAAAATCACGCTTTTTAATGTATGTTGCAGTTAATGCAGTAACTATTACCAAAACTTTGATTTAATGTGCGTCTTTAGTGTCCTTTAGGGTTAGAACTCTATTTGAGAGCTCTTATAGCGGGGAACACACTTTAAATAAACCGTCCAACTTCTTCAAGTAGTTATGGATCAAACTTTTTCAAGCGAACATAGATAAAATCAAAATTCAGTTTGAGCAATAAAATTTTTACAAGAAATTTGTTGACGTTTGTTCTTCGAAGTCACCTGATACCTCTGAGTTAAGTAGTTTTCTGTTTTGTACATAAATTAGCGACTGTATCTGGATGTGTTCGCCTCGCCCCGAAGGAAGAAAAACCAATAATCAGGATTACCAAATTAATATGATCGCATCTTGTGCAACCACAGGCGAGCAGGCTGGTTCCAGGCTCAACTGCCCTACATTTGGGGAAAGTGTGTTACTAAAACAACGATGTGCGTTTTTAATTTAGAACATCTTCATGGACATACGCAGTTACTGGTTTTCACTGTGTGTCATAGAGAAATTTTAAGAATGAACAAGAAAGATGAATACATAAACACACCGGAAAAAAAAAGCCAAAATCAGCCGATTTGATGAGTATGAATGCTTGGACAAGCACTCGAAATTCCGGGGAAGGAATTTATATTTTTATTTATATATATATATATAGTTTATATATATACACATACATATACACATACATATACACATACATATATATGTGTGTGTGAATGTGTGACAAAAATAAAATTTTAAAAAAATTATAAGTGCTGTATCTCGAGAACTATGGGACGTACAGAGCTGAAATTGAGCTTAAATAGTGTAACATTTAGTCTTCTTTATAAATGGTAAGAGTGAGTTTTTCGTTACCATATATACTGATGAAATTATAAGTGAAAAACAAAACCAAACACAAAAAAAGTGGGACAATTTCGCTGTTTTTTTTTTTTGTTGTGAATATCTCAAATCGCAAGAAACATTTTGTTGGATGACTCCAGATTCAGATTCAGCAAAAAATAAAAACAAGGAATGATAATAAAACCGACTACTGGAATTTTTTCAACGTGTAACTACCATTTGCCTGTATTATCACTGGAGTTTGGCGCAGTACCTACAACAGTTAAAAGGTTATTTGTAAACCGCTCTCTCAATAGCTTTTTCCAGTTATAACCACGCACATAAAATAAGCATAATAAAATTAAAAAAGTGATATTATTGAATATCCGATTAAAATTTTCCATGGTTTAAAAATATATATATATGCTTGAAACAAACGTCAATTAGAACACTCAGTATTATCTCGAAGAAGAAGAAAACACATTTAATATTAATGCAAAAAAAAAATAACCACAGTCATGTGTTGTACAAAGTTACTATGTATATGTATATATATGTGTGTGTGTATATATATATATATATATATATATATATATATATATAATATTACAAAACTGTTTCTCGGCAATTGGTTTCCAAAATAAATCTTTTTTTTTTTTAAGAGGACAGGAGATGTATAAATAAACCTATATAGATTTTTTTTTTCTGTGATGAGAATGTTCTGGGTCAATTTTTTTCACCCCCATTGGCATGATTGGTGCGAAGAAGGGGAGCGACGAGTGTGCTTGGGACGGGTCTCGGCGGCCCCCGGGTGACCTGTAGCATTTCGCGCCTCCCGGCCTCATCAACCACCACCCGGGCCTCGTGTCTGGGCTTGCCATCTTCCCCCCTCACCCTCCCAACCAACCACCTTGCAACGACAGGAGCCTTCGCCCCGCTCGCTATCTGCTCGCGAGCCTCCCCTCCCCCCCTCCACCACCCCCGCGCGGGTTTATGCTAATGTCCCCCCTCCCTCCCTGGGAACACCGCGCAGGGTCCAAGCAAGTCTCGAGGGATGCCTCCCAATTCAGGTCAAGATGTTACATTTACAGCGATTACAGATGAACTTGTAGACTTTTTGACGTGACAACGTCTAATAAATCGATGAACGCCGGCTGCACGCACGAAAAAAAATGTGTCCCGTTACGCGCATTGTCCCGTTACGCCGTGTCCCGTTACGCTCACTGTACGCTTGCGCCGCATCTATCTGTCTTCCACTCGACTGTTTATAAAGTGAAGTGAAAAGTTAATGTGGTTTTTCATTGCTTATTACAACAACAACAATTTCGGCAATAAAGGTTAATTATTCTTGCATTTTAAAAATCTGGATACTGGTATAATTTAAAGTATTTATTCTTTTATTATTAAAATAAAAATGATTCAATTTTATTCATAAAGTATGCAATATTTTCATCAATGTTTGGTTATGACGTTGTCACGTTAAACTATCGTCCGTAAACCAACTTTACAGACAACCAATTTTTTCAATTGTTTAACTTTCACGAAATGAAAAATATATATACACAGCGCATACTTTTTGCATAATTAGCTGCCAAAGTTACATTTTTTAACGTTTTCGGTTTTGTACAATATTAGGGAGAATTATAATTTATCGCAGAACTGAAACTTTTTAGGTTTAACTGAAATGCCACTGGCAACTCCAAGAAATGGTATAAATTTCTTTCAGAAAATGTAGATTAATTTTGCCTGGCATTTTTAAAATTCTCAAATTCGTTACGATCTTGACCGCCAAGAAACATGAAATTAGTAGGGACCGGAAAAATTCGCGGGTTCAATGATCTGTAGGATGAACTCCATAGTTCTACGTACACTCGGTCAAATGTGACCCACTTATTGGCTGCTGTCTTGTGAGACGTCCCAACGTAGCAGCCTGTGATTCGATAAAGCTTTGGTTGGGTGTTTCTCATTGGCTCAGAGTCATCTAGGTGAGTTGTGAGCCAATAACAGATGCTGCATTGCGATATAACTATTTCTATTTTAGCCTATCGAGAAATGAACTCGCGAATTTTTCCGGTCTCTAGAAATGAGTTTTTTTTTATAAGGGGGCCGGGCGTTACAGTTCTCTACAATTCTCCCTATGTCTTTCTCACGTTGTCAACGCGATCAAACAATGCATGACATCACGTCACAGCGATATGCCAATCGTGAAGGGTAGGGGACTGTAAGAATGCGCGGTGTCAAATGATACCTCTATGATAAGAGTCCACAGTCCTCTACACATTCGGGAAAATGTCGCCCGCTCGTTGGTCGCCGAAATTGTGTGTTGACATCCCAGTCGGGTAGCGATTCGACACCGCTTCGGCTGGGCTCTCCTCATTGGCCCAGAGAGTCCTGCGTACACACTTGTGGGATAGCAGCAGAAGCAACACAAAGGTAATAGTAATAGATAAAGACTGGAAAAAACCACGGGTTTAATGACATCCAGGATAGACTCCACTATCCTCTACACACTCGGGCAAACACCACCTGTTCACTGGCTGCTAACTCGTGAGGCGTCTCGATTGAGTAGCCTCTGATTCGACACTTCTACGAGTGAGGGTCTCTAATTGGCCCTCTTTACTCCAGATTAACAGTGAACCAATTGTAGAAGCAGCACTAAGGTATAATTATTTGAATTGTGGCAGTTCACGAAATGAATCTGCGAATATTTCAGGTCTCTAGTAATAGATATTTGAAATTATTTAGCGCATCGTGAAATGAATTCACGAATTTTTTTTTTTTTCCCCGGCTGTTTCTTCGCACATTCTCTCTTTTCTGCCTTCGCACACCTCGAGAGAGGAGTTACAAGGGATATTATTTGTTTGCGTTCGTCGATGTTTCCCTACTCAGGAACGCACCAAACACGAGTCTCATGAAAACGTCAGTCTCGGTCGTTCGGCCGGGGAAGCACTTTGTTTGCACGTTACGGCATGTTTTTTTTTTCCTTCAAATTTTATTGTTTCTTGCAAACTCTTTACGACTTGTCGTGCAGTTAAATTTTGTGCGAGGTGGATTATTGGCACGTTGGTCAGACATTACCGACATTCAAGAAAATATTATCACTGTAACGGCATCGATACTGGAAAGTTGTTGTTGAATATCCTACCGTAAAAGTCTCCAAGGTTGCTGTCAACACTGGCGAAACTTCAACCGTTGAAGTCTCCCAAGTCATGAAATCTGGTGGCGCCTCTGAGTGAAATTGGTACTCTTTGTTTAAAATTGCTCTTCTCTGAGGAAAATGGCCCCTTTCTGAGGAAATTAAACGTTCGGTTTTTTTTAATTAAGTGGGGAATTTTCCCTCAAATTGGGAATTTATCTAAAAAATAAGGAAATTTTCGAATTTTTAGATTATGTAAGTATACCTATATTTTGTGGAAATATATATTTTAGGAAACGTTGAGTCATTTTGGCGTATTTTTGGTAAATTTCTTTAATTTATTTCATAATTACGAATATTTTCAAAATAAATTATTAGAGTATATGGATAATAACCATTGTAGAGTGTTGTAGCTGCACAATTTCGGCTCCTTCGCACAAACACACAAACTCATACAGCCTATATATATATATATATATATATATATATATATATATATATATATATAAGTTTCCGTTAGTTTGTTATACAAAGCTAATGTTTCCTTCCGATCTTCACGATATATTTTGCACACTTGACCTACGAAGCAAGAGGAAAGTTACTGTCTACGCGAGATTGCTAAAAAACCGCCCCATCCTACTATTTGCCGTCCTTAATTATTATTTTTTTTTTTTAACTTTTTGATGAAATTTTATCAATTGCGTTGATGATTTCTTCGTCTCTCGGCATCGGCTATTAGGCCTACATTGTTGATGCTTTATTGAAATTCGGGTCTCGATACAGTGAAGCCTCTTCAAGATGCGCGAAGCCCGAGCGACGTCGTGTTATCCAGCTAGTGTGTGTGTGTTTGTGCGTGTGTATGTAGTTGTATCAGGAGAGGTGTTGTATCACGTCGATTATCAGGTTCTACAATGAATCGCGACTCATCGAAGAACAAAAGGTATCTTTCATTCGGCGTGCCCCGTCCACGTTGTAACTCCTGTGCGGGCTGTACGGTGCTCTCTTGTTACTGGGACACGCGCTATATAGGCATGCGTGCATAGAGGCTACCTGCACGGACAGTTTGAGATGACACCCAGGGCCGGCGCGTACATATAGGCGAACTAGGCAACCGCCTAGGGCGCCAAGTAGCTGGGGGCGGCGCAGCACGACACATAACAGCTGATATAATATGTTTAACGATTATTGAAACTAGATGAAAATGGATTTTTGTAACAGTTTGGAATGTTTATATTGATATAAGTAATTATTTAAAGTCCACGGTGACCTGTTTATGATTTGTAATAAGTAAAAAAGTAAAAAAAAAACACAAGCCTGCTTACATTTGATTGTTGACAAAATCTTAGGCTTACGTGATGTATTTTGAGGCAAGGAAAAAATTTTTTTTGGGTGTCCTGTGGTTGAGGCGGGGGGGGGGAAATTAAGGTTTTTCGCCTAGGGTGCCAATTTACCTTGCACCGGCCCTGATGACACCCTGCGTAATGATTCTGTTCGCAAGGCACGCTGCAGTATCATTGCATTCTGCCCCCTGTTGCGAAGGGCTTTAAATGGGTATCGGGAGAGGTATGTTGATCCCCTCAGGACCTCTCCCCTGGCGGACGGAGCTGGAACTAGCTGTCGGCGCGTGTCCAGTCCTGGGACGCGGGCTGGTGGCTGGATGGAGGGGGTTGGGCCATCAACCCTTAGGGGCCCCTCTCTGACCTCCCTCGGCCCTCGAGGGCCTAAAGGACCGGTCGTGCGGGCACGCGGCACTTCCCTCCGTCCTGCGCCTACACTGTTAAAACAATTGGTTGTCTGTAAAGTCGGTTTACGGACGATAGTTTAACGTGACAACGTCATAACAAAACATTGATGAAATTATTGCATACTTTTATGAATAAAATTGAATCATTTTTATTTTAATAATAAAAGAGTAAATACTTTAAATTATACTAGTAATCAGATTTTTAAAATGCAAGAATAATTAACCTTCACTGCCAAAATTGTTGTTGTAATAAACAATGAAAACCACATTAACTTATCACTTCACTTTATAAACAGTCGAGTGGAAGAGAGATAGATGCGGCGCAAGCGTACAATGAGCGTAACGGGACACAGCGTAAAGGAACAATGTGCGTAACGGGACACAGCGTAACGGAACCATTTGCGTAACGGGACACTTTTTCGTGCGTGCAGCCGGCGTTCATCGATTTATTAGACGTTGTCACGTCAAAAAAATTCACATATAATTTACGAACAACGCTGGCTACAAATTATCCGGGGTTACTTCGAACATGAGCCAACAAGAATAATCTTGGTATATAAGAAAAAAAGCTTGCAAAAACTGGTTAAGACTCGTGCAAAAAAAAACACATATTTCTTTTACGTATGAGTTTATTGTGTTAATAGCGAAAAAATATAAAGGTTGAAATACGGTTTAGTTCTCACGAAGATCCTTATCTGAAATTACGAAGAACTCTTCTTTTATCTGAGGTAAATTTCTTCGTTGAAAAAAGTCCGTAAATTTCGTGTGATTTCTAGCAGTGTATGTGCTCGGTCGACCAGGCGTAGCGCGGGCTCGAACGGCTTTGATAGCCGCGAGAAACACTTAGAGATTGACACCCTGGTATTTTGATTCAGTTTGTGTGGTTTATTAAAAAAAATAACTGGCTGTTTGCAGGTTACGGAAACAAAAAACGAACCTGGAGATACATTTCGCGAATCTCAAGTAATAACGTAACTCTAATTTCCAGCAGTATTTTTTTTTCTAACTTGCTCTTTGTACTTTACGCCTCACAACAGTTTATGCTAGCACCTTAAATATAAAGAATGTAAGAATGTCACTTAAAATCACGCGGATACTATCTATGAAAATAATTTAGCTTTCTAACATGAAAATCGACATGTTCCTGAATAATAGTAGAGCAGTTTCTTACTATGATTTAATTTTGTTTTATATAATATCCAAAAGGTCTTGAGAACATTTTATTATAGGGTCTTGAATAAGTCCTGAAATTGTTACAATACGTTTTTGTAGACAGCCTGAAAAATTAGACAAACTGTTTTAATAACTTAGTGGCGGAAAGCGACAGTTCATGATGTTTATGTTATAAAATTTACATTTATTAGGTTATTCCATGTGTGCCTCGTATAAGCACACATATTTCATAGATACTGGTTTTCAACACAATTTTCAATCTAATTTCGATAGAATTAGTCATGTACATAGCTTAAACCAATCTCTAAATGTTTAATTCATACGAAATTAATATGCAACTTTGAATACTTATTTCCTTTTGCCAGATTAGATGAACATTTTATAGAAATAAATTTCGTGATATTTTTGTTTCTTTGTTCAAAAAATTTATTCACCTGAAACTATGTATTCACTATGAAACTATGGTTAGTTAAATTAAATGCGAAACGATTCGAAAATTTATTGTAAAATATTTTTTTATAAATCTGTTTGGAACAATTCCTTAAGAAATATTTTCAATGTGTGACAATGCTAAAACAACATTTTATTAAAAATCTATCAGAACAGTGATTTTTTTTTAATGGACTTACGGGATCCGCCTAATCAGGGGTGATATGTGTTAGCGAGGCGGGATGATAAGTGCGACGCACTCTGTTGCTTCTAGCGTGCTATCGCCTTTAAGCGCAAAGCTGTGGACTAGTGCGCAGTCCACACGTCGTGCATGGGACAGCTATGAGATTTAAATGGGTGAAAATAACATCATGTAGCGGAGAAATGAAGACAAAGGTTGTAATGCAAGCACCTTTGTGCTTTCAAGAATCTGTATTCTGAAAACACGCATTTTTTTTATCCTTTTTTTTTTACGCTTCTGAAAATATGTACTGAAACAGAACTAACAGTTGAGTGAATTCCACGGCTTACCGTTGTGACACCTTAAAAACCAGTTTATGAATTCAGCCATGCTATGATTAAAATATTATAATCCTCTAGCTACCCTCGTCCAGCAACACATAGCGGTACATTTTAGACCAAAATTTTAATAATTATTGCTGTTCAGGGTACTACGTGATATGCGTCAATCTTTAATCTTTAATCGAAATTATTCGGTTGGACCCATTCTGTGATGCGCCCCCATTCCATGTGTTCGGAATTTTCGGGAATTCCCGAGAGGGGGGAAGGTATTCGGGTGTTTGGTCAAAGATGCAACGTGGTATCAGAGGTATTTGAAACAGTAACACTCATATGATTTTTTGTCGTGTTAGTTTTTTTTTTTAAACTTTTAGTAAACAGGCACCACTGGGACATCTTGAATAGTTTACAGATCGCGTGTGAAGGTCTTCGCATCGTGTGTGTGCGCCCGGTCAGGCATGGGGGGGGGGCCCTTAACCGTGCCCCCCACAAGGGTGTGTCTGGGTGGACCCCTGGGTCCAGGACCCAGGCCCAGCCCTGCTGATTTTCAAATGTTTAACTATCATAATTGTTTTAAAAAAACTCGAAAAAACATATCAAATATTTTATAAATAAATCTTAGTTTGGACTTATATAAAATAGTAACCATAATTATACCCTGTATTTTCAGGGTATAATTAAATAACAGTCTCAAAAAAAAAGAGTGTAGGTAAGAAATAACCGTGCAATTATAATGTAGCACGTGACTGTAAAATTTGGGGTGGGAGAGAGGGGGGCGTCACAGATTTTGGGTCCAGGGCCCGTAATCGAATGTGGAAGGGGGGGGGGGGGCATGGGCTTAACAGTAACAAATGAACAGCGCGGGTGGTTGCTCGGCTGCGAATGGACGGCGCGGCGCCTAGGTTTGAAATGTTACCCCCCTGCAGTCGGGTCTCGTCCGACGGTCTGCATAATGCAAGCGGGAAACCACCGCAGGGTCGCAGCTACCTATGTACACTCGCCCTCGTAAACTTCGAGCGCTGCGCGGTGTGGTGGTGTTCCCGCCCACGCGACGTCGCACAGGGGGGGTCATTAAAACTGAGGCGCCCGAGCTTTCCTCTCTCCCTCCCCTATCCCCTCTAAAAGACCCATAAAGCAATTGAGACCATATGTCGTATTATGTTTTCAATTTTTTTTTAAGCGATGAACCTGCAGCTGAAATTTGTCAGTCATAATTTGACTCATCCTTAGAGACTCGGGAAAATTACTTTTGCTCATTGGCAACTGACTCGCGACACATGTTAACTGTAACGCTCGTGATTCGATACTTCTTTTGTTGAAAGTTTTTCATTGGCCGAGTGTCATTCAGATAAACTGTGGCCCAATCACTGATGCAGTAAAAAGGCAAACGTATTTTGATTCTAGCCTATCACGAAATGAATCCGCGAATTTTTGGGTCTCTACCATCCTGTATTGTTCACGTCTGTAGCTTTAATACTCTGTGTCACTGAACAATCTGAGCGCGTCAATTTTCCATAAAACCTTCAATCTCATTATGACGAACACTGTGACTTCAATTGTTGTTTTGACGAAAGCGGAGACTTTATCTCTGTGTCTTTCCTCAATATGTATGGTCGGGCAATTAGGATACCCTTGAGACAGATGAAACATGTTTTCTTCATTCAAGATTCCGCGTATTCTGTTTCTGTCACACGGAGTCAAATAAATATAAATGCCTCTAGCTTAAGTGGCAGTCAATTAAGAGTAGACATAAATATTTCGAGTGTTTGCTGGACTGTGAAGCCTAGCATAACTTGTAAAAACGTAGCGCGAAATTGTTGGGGGATTTTCTCGCTAGTTTATTGTAGTCGCTATTTCCAGAGCGACGTTCGTTGACACGTATCGGCCGTCATCTGCCGTCTTCGGCAATTTTTGGGTCACCAATCAGCCATTATCGTTATCCTCGGTCACCTTTGGTTATCATCGTTCATCACCAGCCACCATCAGCTCTGTCATCGTCTGAAGTCGTCGGCCATCAGTCAGTTGACATCGTACGTCATCGGCCCACCATTGGTCAGTTACGGTCATCATCGGCAATCGTCGGCCACCATCGGCCATCATCGTTATCATCGGCCACCTTTGGTTATCATATTTTATCACCGGCCACCATCAGCCCTGTTATCGTCTGAAGTCGTCGGCCATCAGTCAGTTAAAATCGTTCGTCACCGGTCCACCGGTGGTCAGTTACGGTCATCATCGGCAATCGTCGGCCACCATCGACCATCATCGTCATCATCGGCCACCTTCGGTTATCATCATTAATCACTGGCCACCATCAGCTCTGTCATCGTCTGAAGTTGTCGGCCATCAGTCAGTTGACATCGTACGTCATCGGCCCACCGTTGGTCAGTTACGGTCCTCATCGGCAGTCGTCGGCCGTCGTCGGGCATCATCGGGCCGGGTGAGAGAGCTCAGCCCTTGTTTGCTCCCGCGGCCGCACCAGAAACAATGAGAACTGGGACAATGAGCGCATTCCACTGGAAAACCAGGGCTCGGCGGGATTCGGAAAGAGTGAGGAGGGGTGTGATGGGGGAGGAGGAGGAGGAGGAGGAGGCAGCACTCCTCCCATCCCCCCTCCACCCTAATTCCGGCAAATTGCCGGGGCTGGAGATGAATAGCCATATTGATCCCGACACGTGTAGCGCGGGTAATGTGTGCCGTGTGGGCGGGCAGGGACGATGGTGGAAGAGGGGGGGGGGGGGAGTTGAGGCTAAAAGGGAGCCCGGCAGTGACGCCATGCCCTGCGCGGAGAGCAGCAACCTCTATAGTCGAGAGTCCCAGTTAATTTAACGCTTCTGGACGGCGCGGCTGTCTACGCTGTGAATCCATTCCTCTGGAATCATTTGCTGTTGTTCGGCTGTTGTTCATTTGTTGATTGCGCGAGAATCTCAACATTTTCGGGGGTAACGTCATGTTACATTTAAGGGTCGCTTATATCATCTCAAGTCTCGTTCTCACACGCCGTGTTGATTCTTAAATTTTAATTTTTTTTTTCGTCATTACTTCCATTTAAGGGCTATTTTTTTTTTCAAATTTTAACTCGATACCTCCGTTGCTTTTGAGACAGAACAACAAAGAGAGTTTAAGTTTGCGAAAAAGCAGCCCTTAAATAAAAGTAAAGACAAAAAATTAAAAAAAAATTCATCATGGTATTAGACCGAGACGTAAGTGCATAAAACGCAAAATAAATGTACAGATTTAGGTGGCGGTCAGATCGAAAAATTGCATTTGTTTCAATATATTATCTACCTGTGTGTTTAGAATCCATTGTAAAATTCCAAAAGTTTAACTTACTAGTGTCCAGATATTTGTGACCACACTGCAATCATCCTTATAAGAGTTACATACAGAAGCAAACTGCATGCGACTTTGATGTAATTTTAGGGCATTCCGATTAGTCAGAACAAAACATTTCCTGCAAATATCTCAACTTTGCTGTTTGAATTATATTATTATGTTTACGGTGGTTCCAGAAACACTGATAAAATAACTTGAACTTAACAACACCATTCATCCATCAACCACCAATCTAACACAAATATTTTGTCTGTAATCCATCCATAATTGATCATAAACCATCATTTCAGCATACATTTAATATTTATCGCCAATCCATAATACCGTATACTCAATCGATTGATAATTTTCCAGCTTTTGTCCAATAATAAACATCTATTATTATCATGGTTTATTCACCATTTGATATCCATCATCCATTATCCATCGTCTATTACCCACAATTCACTATCCAGCATTCGAAATCCATTAACTATCTATAATCCACTTGTAAGCATGACATGTCATCCATCATTCATGGTACTAATCTCGAATCATTAGCAGGAAATTTCTTCTGTTAAAGAGGAATGCCCCAATAAATACCAAGGAGGAGGTGGGAAGAGCAGATAGTTGAAGGAGTGCAGGAGAGAGTAGAAGAATGGAACAGAGTGAAGGATGGGGAATGGTGAAGAGACAGAGGAAGATAAGGGCATTTTACTTTGCTGGTCCGATCGCAGGCTAGAAGCAGGTGATGATGATGATGATGATGATGATGATGATGATGATGATGATGATGATGATCTTCTATCATCACACACAGAAATATGTATGGGTAGAGACCGGAAAAATTCGAGATTTCAGTGACCTGTAGGATATACTCCATGATCCTCTATGCACGCGGGAAAATTACATCTGCTCATTGGCTACTGACTCGTGACACCTGTTAACTGGGACGCTAGTGATTCGATACTTATTTTGTTAAAGGTTTTTAATTGGTTGAGTATCATTCAGATAAACTCTGGACCAATCACTGATGCAGTAAAAAGGCAAACGTTTTTGTATTCTAGACTATCACGAAATGAATCCGCGAATTTTTCCGGTCTCTATGTATGGGTAGAGACCCGAAAAATTCGCGGGATCGTCTGACCTCAGGGTAGATTTCAAAGTCATAGGTGTGCTCAACAACATGTGTTTGCTTTCCTATTGGTGTCTTTCTTAGCGAGAACACTTCTGTCCTTGTTAATTGGCACTGCCTGATTCGCTTACTTCTCTCCTGGCTGGGCGTCATTGGCTCACGGTCTTGTCCAAATAAATAAACTGCGGTCCGATCACGACCTCAAAGCGAGGGTGTCCAACTTGCGACAAAAAAAAAATGTATGCGCGAAATTTCCACATCTCCGCGTAGGGACCGGAAAAATTCGCGGATTCAATGACCTTTAGGATAGCCTCCATTATCATCTGCACTTCTCAAGTAAACACGCGTGTTCATTGGGTACTAAATTGTGAGGCGTCTCCACTGGGTAGCTTGTGATTCGACGCTTCTTTGGTCGATAGTCTCTCATTGGCCCAGAGAGCCCCAGTTAAACCGCGAGCAGAACCAGCAGAATTATACACATGTTTGAATTTAAGCCTATCACGAAATAAATCCGCGAATTTTTTCCGGTCTCTATTTCCGCGCATGGGTTCAGTTTTTTTTTTTCTTCTCAAAGAGGTTCAAAACGCGTAGGTGCCCAGTTCCACGTTGGATCGACGGCAACGGAGGCTGTTGCAGAGCGGGATACGGGAGCGGTTGGCTCGGTCTTGCACTCACGGGCGCTTGTGACGTTCTTCCACCGTCTGTCTCCGCGACGCGCGCAACCGGGGATGAAGCTGGGGAATTCCCCGCACATTCCCGCCCGGCCGGGCGCGGTTTGCGCGCAGACGTGGCTGCTAACTGGCGGAGGGGAATGTTCCAGAACCAGCTAGCATCTCGCCTCAGGCATGCGCGCAGCAACAACTTGCATCCGTCATTACTTCGCCGTCAGCAAAGTTCCTTACTCACAATGCGCCGACACACACAAAACAAATTTTCTTGTCAGGCAAGTGTGAGGAAGGAAGGAGAGTGTTCTCGCTGTTGACTTAAAAAGTTTTTGAATGTTTTTTTTTTTATTTTCGGTATACCAAGATTATTCTTATGGATTCGTGCTCAATGCAAGTGAAATCATTACCCTTCAATTAACGAAGATAACCCTTAAATTATCCTTGGATAATTTGCAGCCAACATTCTTCGTAAAATTAAGGTGAAAATTTTTAACAGTGCGAAATCACTCCATGTTAAAGAGTTGGAATCGTTGATGACCCAGTCTCTCCTCAAAATTCTTGGCTATCTCTGTCTATGATGATCCTGCTGTCGAAGAGACATATGGCGTAACTTAATTATATAAAATAATAAAACGTCTGAAATATAGTCTTAACCATTACTCACTCCTGCTAGTATATTTCATGCTACGTCCAGAAAATTTGTTCACAGTGTTTCGATTCATATTCCATAGACCCCAAAACCATCTTCAACTCAAAAGTAATTGGCAAAATTAGACTAAAAAGGTAGAAATGGAGAAGGTTTATTTAAAAACAGAAAAATCGCTGTTAATCCCTTAATTCCGCTTCCTTGTAAAGTCATTATATTTCTTCAAGTAAAGCCGAAACAATTTCACCAAATAAATTTTTGATACTACCTATTATTCAAAACTGCAAGAGGTGGGAAAAACATGGGTTGTAGGACAAAAAAAAATGCATAAATACCTTGGTAGGCACATCATCAAATCCATCATATTGTTTGTAAACCCTATAGATAGATATAACCTAAAACATATGTCAGAAATATATTTTGCTAAGAGAACCATCTATGATTGAGGGTTTCACATTGGCTCAGAGTCATCCAGATGAACAGTGAGCTAATAGCAAAATCAGGTTAAAGGTATGTGTATTAGAATCTTAGCCTATCGCGAGGTGAATTCGAGAATTTTTCCGGTCTCCACCTGTAGGCTGCGCCAAGAGGGGAAAAAAAAATTGGGTGTGGCTAAGTCATGGACACGGCCGTGTGTTGTACGTCAATACGTGTACGTAACAGGTAATATTTTCTATTTAAATTTATAAAATACGCTATTTTAGGTGTGTTATAATCATGTTTGAACACTAAAACGTCGCGTATAGGCCGACATTATATATTTTTGATTATTTTTTTTTAAATTGTAACACCATATATATTCACTGTAACTATTTTGCACTAATGTTTTATATATGCAATCGATAGATTTTGACGAGAGCTGACGATTGAAACTCAAACGAACGTCGCGGCTTCTCCGAGTCAAAAGTTATACCAAATGGAAATCTCGACACGCGGCAAAATGACCTCAAAATGGCGGCGCTTCCCCCTCCACGCGCGCTATGCGTCACAGTGCTCACTTAGCGTAACGAATTCTGTGATCCTTTAGCTATCCATTGGTGTAATTAAGTTTTGGGTGGAGATGATAGATATGTAGCTGCAACACCAAACTGTATCCCCCGATTTTGTTAATCATTCGTTTTTTTGAATTGCCTCCCACTATGGAAGCCATTTTAAAGACGTATTCACGATTTTTTCCCTTGTAGCTGACGGGTCGGAGTGGAGTTAGCCGGAGGGCTGGCTGAGTGGACAGACAGACAACAGACTCCCATTCGGCCTCTCTGCTCGAACAGGACGTGGCGCGGGCCACTCGGAACGAGTCGAGTTTCGAATTTTAACGGCTTTTCTGTGTCCGGGCCACTCGAGTGCCGCCCGACTGTTGGATCTCGGTCACGGGACCTTTCCCGCGTAAACACGTCAGGAGAGTGGCGAGTTCTGTTAGCGAACCCTGGCCCTTTTCAGAACTCAGGGGTTGGCACGCCTGCATGAGTACACAGTGACCGGGTGAAACCGGATTTTTTTTTAAAGGCTCATGGTCTTCACCACGTTGGTTGGACGCCGAAAAAAAAACGTAGGAAAAGCGCGTAGTTTTTTTTTTTTTTTGTACTTGTAGAAACTGTTTTAGATGAACGTAGGCCTATCTTTTCAATCACCATGTCCGCAATGTTTTGGGAGTTACAATATGGCGGTAGTGACTTCAACGACGTCAAAGCATGTCATCTCATGATGATTCCTTGTCCAAACACCATATGTTGGCCAAGGTCATTTCGCACGATCAGATATGCTTCAAGACACACTTGAGTACTAATCTCTCGATGTTAAATAAATAAAAAATAAGTAAATTTTGAAAATATAATACGCTGTGTAATAAAATAAAATAGTTCAAGTTAGTGAATATTGCGTGAAACGCCTTTCAATAAAAACATTAATTTTTCATTTGATGCAATCCTTAGAGTGAAATATCATATTTTCTTTCGCTAAATGGATTGAATTTAATGAATTTAATCGAATTAATATATTTTTATCGCATTACGGAAAAGCTTTTCTCTAGTTTCGACGTGATCGGTGCAACACGCACGCACTTCGAACTACTGCAAGTTAAGTTACATGTCATCAGTATTTCGTTCATGAAGTTCTCCCAGCATCTCCGGGTGTTACTTGGAAGTATGCTGGCTGTATTAATGACACGTATATTTGCTAACTCGTGGTACGGCTGCTAACATAACTACGTGCTTTTGTCGACGAACCTGATGTAATGATGAAGTACGAAAAGTTACTTATTTTAGTAATATTTAATTTAAATATTTTTAAAAAGTTTTTAATTTTTTTTTTAAATTTTAATTAGGATCTAACAATTTTCAAGTCGGCGGACTTCAGTAACGAATGCTAGAGCAAGCTTAAATTATGGATGGCTAGTTTGAAGTATTGGACACAAAAAAATATTTGTATTAGTTGTTTTGGCGAATATATATTTTAAAATTTCAATTTGTATTACTTTTGTATTAGATAAAGGGGGAAAAGTATTTATAAAATAAAGTTTAGTTCTTTAAAAAATGCTATGGTTATTTATATTTATTATTATAAGATGAAAATTATAGGTGATCTGTGTATCGAATTTCATGCTAAAAGTACGTATCTAAAACATCACAGTCTAAATTAACTGCTGTAACCAAAGTTATTAATCGAGTTCAAATCCATAAGTAAGTATTTAACTCCCTGCCAGGAATCCTGAGCCAATTTTATCCTCAAATTCTCAAATACCAATAAATATTTAGTGTTCAAAAGATTTTATATTCTAAGAAAAAGATTCGAAGGAAGATATTTGAGGAAAGGAAATTCAGAAATTCAAACACTCACTAAAACATGTATGGTAAAGAGCGTACGCAGAATTTCAAATTGAGAAAATAAAAAAAGGGGGGAGAAAGAAAGAATAAAATCACTTTGTACCCTGTTTGCTTTCGAATTCTTTCCATTTTTTGGTGGGAATAATATATATATTTTTAGTATGCGTACGCCCTTGTGTATGGTTGAAATGGACTACATTTATTTCTACGGAAGATATCAACAAAATGTTTGAATGTGCCCCAAATCAAATGATCTTGTAACGTTTGTTTTTATCACTTCAGGAAACATTTATAATCCAAAAAATATATATAATTGTTTGAATCCAACATTTTAAATCTAACTCTTTAATATTAATATATATATATGGGTTAAATGTTTCTTTAAATTTCAATTTCAGTTTTATTTCTCCCGTATTATTTTATTCCCGACACTTCGAGATATGATTCTGATTCAACTCGCTCTTTTAAGAATCGAATTCTAGATTCGAAATAGAGTATAAAAAAAAACGTAATTTCAACTGTGTGAGAAGCCGCGTTGCTTACGGTTACTTCTGAAGGCGTTAGTGTGTCTGAGTGTCGGTGTCAATGGTAATGTAATTGTTTGATGCGTAACATCTTAGATCACCGTATACGGCATTTTGGTTCCAGTAATTTGGGGGAATGCGACAAAACTAAAGGAACGTAAATCGGTAACATATTGATTGCGCTTATATCTTTGGCGGATGGCGTGAACTGAAGTTCACAAAGCCAAAGGGAAACTTCACAGAACATATTATCTGTTTAGTAAATTTTAACAAGATGGGCAGTATTTTAAAAATTATTATTTTTTTTTTCGCATTTATCGGAGCCGTTTCATTGTGTAGTTTAAAATGTATGTCAGCTAATCGAATGAACAAATAGTCGACTTGGAGGCTCCGACAGCGAAGTCCAGCGGCGGGTGCGGAAACTACGGGTGATTCGCGTCAATGAATGCAGTTAAAAACACAATTTTCGTATATTCATCAAACTCTGCATTTTTTTTTTAAATTTCTACGTTAAATTTGGTGTTCTAGTTTCGTATTATAAGTAGAGACCGAAATAATTCGCGATTTCAATGACCTGTAGTATATACTCCATGATCCTCCATGTACGCGGGAAAAATTAAATTTGCTCATTGGCTACTGACTCGCGACACCTGTTAACTGGGACGCTCGTGATTCGATACTTCTTTTGTTAAAGGTTTTTCACTGGCCGATTATCATTCAGATAAACTGTCCAATCACTGATGCGGGTAAAAAAGGCAAACGTTTCTGGATTCTATCTAGACTATCACGAAATTAATCCGCGAATTTTTACCGGTCTCTAATTATAAGATTATTTGCAACATGAGAACACGTGGATTTACTCGTTACCGAGGTTAGATGTTTTACATTTCTGGCGAGTACTGAAAGACCTTCTTACATTTTATATATATATATATATATATATACACACATATATTATTTGAGCTTCACCCCCGTTAGTCCACCTTAAATGATTCCTGTGCGCGCCACAGCACAAAGAGCCACATTCCACCACGTGACACGTGAGAGCTGCGACCTGCGTATCTGCGAGCACGTGACCAGCCGCGGAGGGAACAATGCGTCTCGGACGATCTTGGAGGAAGATGGCCGGGAAGAGTTGTCCGTGCGCCGGCGCAGAGGTGCTTGATAAAGGCAGTCGAGCCACGGGCCGGCGCAGATAAGGCAGCGACGAGCATTCAGGTCGCCGGAGGGGATGTGGAAGGAAGGGGTTGGGAGGGGTTGTAGTAACAGGTTTCGCAACACTTTATCCTCTATCTGTTAGGCCACCCCCTTCGTGCCGCAGTTAAGATACCGTTATCCATGGGGGGAGGGGGGGCAGGGTCGTATATCCTACCTCACCCTCCCTTCTCCGTAAAGAAAAAAAAAACTACACCCCCTCTGGTCAAGGACGCGACTCGTATTTTCGGCGCGACCCCGTTCCCACGCCTCTGCTAGTCGTCACGCAACCCCCCCCCCCCACCCCTAGTTACACCCTCTCTTTCCCACCCTCTCTCTCAAATACATACACGCACGCACACGCAGATAATTTTTTTTTTTTTGTTCTTTAACACAAGATTCCTTTGGAAACCAGTTGGAGAAGAGAAATAGTATGTAATACCTACTACAAGGAATAAAAAATTGTAATATTGTACAGAACGAAATACTGAGTATTTCTCACGGAAAATTGGCGCAAAAGTTTTAAATTAAATTTATGTATCTATCATTCAAGTATAGATTTTTTTTTAAATCGTGGGAAAAGATAATCGAATATTCAATAATTGGACTTAATTTTGTTTAGTTATGCTTGTTAATGTACCCAGTTAATACTGGAAAGGTCTTCAGGGAACGGTTACAATTATCTTTTAAGCATTGGAGGTACTGGTACATAGCAAAGCATAAACGTAAGAATCCGAACCCGGTTTCACTCGCGAAAAATATTTTGTAGTGATACAGTAGTTTTCATGTAAATTTACAAATTTTCAAATATATTTCTGTTCCATTTGCAAACTAAATTACAGTGTATTGCTTGTGAATATATAAATATGTGATATCTGCCTCTATGTAGAACAAATTTTCAATATTAAACGATACGATCGCGAAAACGCGTTTTTTTAAATGATTCATGCAGCGAGGAATTTTGTTTCAAATACAGTTTCTTGGACAAACGCCATTGCAGTTTTGCACCGTCTGTCAATGGGGGAAAAAAATTCATGCATGCAAAAATAAGAATTTAAAATAAAAATAAAAAAATCAAACATAAACCCACAGAGAACAAGTTTAGATCAGCTGATGCCAAACAGATATAAACCCAACGATGAACCTAAACAAGTATCACGGACAATACAACGAACACAACACCGACGAACACTGTAGGTAGGGGAGGACGGGGCAAGTTGGCGATGTTAAGAGTTCGTCATTTTTTATAATTTTAATTTTGGAAATACGATTTTCTTCTTTCCACACACGATTAGAATAGTCTTTTGTCGTGGTGTAACTACATGGAAAAATCTATATTTCTATATTATCTCCAAAATTCTGCCCTTTTAAAAATATAATGCAAATGTGCCATCTTGCCCCGTTACCGGGGCAAGATGACTTTGACTACGGGGTAAGATGACATTTCTGCACAAGTTTAAACATATTTATTCTTAGAATGCAAACTAATGTAAATTAACTAATTTAACATTGTTACATGCGTTTTTACATATAAGGCATGTTATTAAAGGCTTGGTTTGTTGAAAATTACAATTAATAGTTAACTTACATAACTAATTCAGAGTTGGTGTTTTTATAAACAATAATCGCAAACAAATTTTCCTCCTTCAAAGTTCGAGCAGTTCTCATGCCACCATATGTGGCATTTGCAACACTCGATCCAATCTTCTGATGGAGGGTCGACATAAATCTTATCACACACAAGACACTGCACTTCGGATATTTGAGCTAAAGTCATGCCTGGCGAAAGTTGGAGCTTCTTGGATTTTTCTCGAGAATCGAACTTCAGTTTCTTAGTAACAGTTCCTTTTTTTGCATCTCGAGACTCATGTCTTTATTGCTTCAAACGTTCTTGTTCTATCCTCTGAGCTTTTCTCTGAACCAGCATCGCTTTCATGGGTCAGCTTGTGATGACACTTGCACATTGCTTATGACTTATCCTTTTTCTCACATATGATCTTTCTTTAGGCAATGGTTTTAAATCGAAAACACTTCGGCACAGTTTTGGCTCAACAGGAGTAGCATTTCTTATAGGCCCTATCTTAATGAGAGTAGCATTTCTTGAAAGTCCTGGCTCAATGGGAGTAGCATTTCTTAATGGTCCTGGCTCAATGGAAGTAGCATTTCTTGAAGGTCCTGGTTCTTCAGTTTTCTCTGCCTGATGTTCATTAACTGCTTTTTCCATAGCAAGATCATGATCGGTGGGGTTCGCTGCTGCTAAATCATGCTCAGTAAACACAAGGGGATCATAAGGCTCAATTCCACATTCTCGGAACACATTGACTGCATTACTGACTGTAGCTGCTTTTAAATAAGCAGTGCTTAGTAGCTCACCAATTTTTTTTGTCAGTTATGACTTGCCCTGGATTAGTGACCATTAAGTTGTCACAAGCTTGACTGTAATATGTTTTTAATGGCCCAAAAAAGGAAACATCCAGCATTTGAAGACGATGGGTAGCGTGGGGTGGAAATCCGACCATAACGATGTGATTTTCCCGGCAAAAGTTTATAGCCTCCAGTGTTACGTGTGTTTTATGGTTGTCAACAAGCAACAGCACGTGAAATTCACTGGTTGGTTTCACATGTAGTTCGAAATGTTTCAAAAACAACACAAATATTTCTCCATTGCTCCAACCATTATCACTGCAATGTCCAACGGTTCCCGGAGGGGCTCTTTCCACAAGTTCAGGTCGCATCCGTTTTCTTGCGAAAACCAAAAAAGGGGGCAGGTAATATCCGCAAGCATTAATGCAACAAATAATAGTAACATTTCTTCCTCTCTCTGCCGAAACGATCTTGGAAACACTCTTACTTCCTGTGGGTGAAATAACCTTTGGTAGCCTATTAGATACTGTGGAAAGTGCAGATTCATCTTCATTGTAAATGGCAGAAGCTGGAAATCTATGTTTTTCCCGCACTTATTTCAAAATTAAGAAAAACTTGTCAACATTTGGCTTGTTAAAGCCCATTGCTCTGGCAATGGATGTTTCCTCTGGTCTCCGAAAACTGAACTTACATTTTTTCATAAAACTAGCCAACCAATCCTCACCTGCCATCCTGGTCTCCACATTGAACGGATGCGAAATTCCACTATATTCTGCAAAGTAAAACACAAGTTTTCTACATTGCTGCTTTGTCATCCCAAAAAACATGTTATCCATTGCTGTCGAGTAGTTCCTTAAATATTCTTGCTGCTCTTCAGTGAAAACTTCTCGAAATCTTCCACCATGAATAGGCATTTCCTAGGAAGAAAATACAATTAGGTAGGCTAAATTCTTTTTAATTAGAATTTTTGTTTAATGAAAGCCTGTAGGGCATGAACAATTAAAAAACAACTGTAAAAAAGCACTTGGGGCAAGATGACGAGTCGTCATCTTGCCCCAGTCAACTTGCCCCAATCAGCAATGTTATTAGTATTGGATTTTTTCGCTAGGAAAAAATATAAAAGGTTAACAATATATAGTGGTTAAGAAAAGTATATTGTCTAAGGTAATAATGTGTGGCATTGAATAACCAAATATCTTACCTGTTTGTCCATGAGATATTACTTCGAAGTTCTTGAAAATTACAATACGTCAGACCAAATGTACGAACATCATCTAACAAACAACTAAATGGTGGCAGCGGCTTCACTGTGCGATTATTTAGTGCCCACCAGTGTGGAGCGCTAGTAGTGTCTGTTAGGTGGTGCTATCTAATAACATGACGTGGAACTAAGTCATTCGTCGTCTTGCCCCGCTCGTCAACTTGCCCCGTCCTCCCCTATTTCTGTAGCAGTACAGTTTCGACGTTTCGTAAAGTAATCTATAGATCTGCGAAATACGCAGATTCATTTCGTGATATGCTACAATTCAAATAATTATACCTTAGCGCTGCTTCTACCACTGGTTCACTGTTAATCTGGAGTAATGAGGGCCAGTTAGAGACCCTCGCTCAAAGAAGTGTCGAATCACAGACACTCAATCGAGACGCCTCACGAGTTAGCAGCCAGTGAACAGGTGGTGTTTGCCCGAGTGTGTAGAGTGTAGTGGAGTCTATCCTGGAGGTCACTGAACCCGCGAATTTTGCAGGTCTCTAACATCTGTTCCGTCATCTGTTTGTGCCTGATGACGGGAACATATGCCAGTTCCTGAAACGCCGCAACTGTTTTGTCTTAGGAAACCTGTGTTGTGTATTTGTCCATAATATTACTTTATCGTCATCGTAGTGTTCGTATATTTGCTGCGTTGTCCAGATTTTGTTGCCTGTCTGTTATTGTTGAAACTCTCTTGTTGTTAGTCCACTGTGTTTGTCTGTGATTTTTTTTTTTTTTCATGACTGAATTCGTTCGTTCCACATAATTCTTGAGCTGTCTGTTATTTAAGTTTGAATGTGTTATTCTGTGCTGTCGTGATTTTGTTGTCCACAATACATATTTGGGTTCATCGTTGGGTTTATTTGTTTGATATAAGCTGATTTATGCTTGTTTTATGTGGTTTTATGTTTTAATTTTTTAATTCTTATTTTTCATTCATGAATTTTTTACCATGGAAAAACAGTGCAAAACTTATAATGGCGTGTGTCCAAAAAATTGTATGAAATAGCGGAAACATGTTTGTGATCTGTATTTTATGGCAGTGACTCTTTTATCGATGGGAATTTTTATTATACCTATTAACCAACATCAGGTATGGTAGAGCACCTTTAGCCGCAATGTTTTAGGTGTCGGAATACGACGATATTGGGGTAAATAGTGATTTAAACCAATTTAGAGCATGCTATCTTCTGAAATCTCCTAACTCCTGTAACGCTCGCTGATGACGAAATCATTAAAAATAATTATAATATATCTTAAGAAAATTGTCCTTAAATATAGACTACAGTGATATTTATTATTATTTTTTTCTACCGAATTAATTTACGTAGTTTTGATCTCATTGTTTATTATAGGTACTGAAATTCTGTGTCATCAAGGAAAATCATTTTTGTTCTGTGCTGTTTTTGTAGTAGGTCTATTTGATATAAGTATCGTAGCACCAAATTATCTTACAACTAACGGAATATAAAGACATTTAATTTTATCTCGCTTAAAATATATCAGAGGTAACGTAAGGAAACGTGTTTGAAGAATAAGTGTCTCACCTTATTTTATTTCTAAAAACTTATTTCCACTTCTGAATTGAAATGAAATGAAATCATTCTTTGAGTAAGTATTTGAGATGCGCACTGTATAAACTCTCTCTCTTTCTCACTCTCTTTGAAAATTGTAAACTTTTGAAGTCCTCGAACTTCTGTTTCCAACATTCAGTAGTGCTGTTTTTTTGACAAGCTTCTTTAATATCTTACAGTTATAAGGAAAAAAATTATTTTAAAAAAAAACACACGTTTTGTGATTCAATGAAATGTTTCTTGCATTTGAATATAGTTACCCTTTTCTCGGAAATCGAATGCAGTTTACAAAAAAAAAAACAACTAAAAATGGATCAAGAGCCTTTGTAATTCGTGAGCACGTAGTGATTTTATTAGCACGTATCGTCGATAGAGACCTCTCGTGTGTGCATTCAGTTTATTCGGAATTGAAAAGCAGAGCCGAACACAAGGTTATTGCAGTCGAGTGTTCGATGACTGTCAACAAGTATCGAAGCGTTTTTTTTTTCCTCGACGGGTCTGTTTTCTCTACACATATTTCGTATTTGCCAATCCGCCCAAACAGAGTCGGGGATGAAAGGGTTGAGGGGGTAGGGAGAAGGCAACATCCAGGCCGGCTGTCATGCAGACCGTGTTCACGAAACACGTTCCGACGTCAAAAGGCCAAACGTACGTGCACGGAAACAAAATTTGATCACTCTTCGTCGTAAATCCGTCAGACGGTCTGGCGTCAACGTCGGCACAAAATTTGATCACAGCGGCTGGTAGTGGTTGTCAAACGATCCGATGTACTCAGGTGGACACAAACGTTTATGACTACAGCGGCCAGTTGTTAGATGTACACTTTTTTGGCACGAAAGTGATAGTAATAGACTGAAACTTTAAAAAAAGACGTGAACGAGCCTTTTATTACTCACCAGATAACATCTAACCTCGGTAACGAACAAATTCATGTGTTCTCATGTTGCAAATACACTTATAATACGAAACGTACACGAAATTTAACGTGGAATGCTTTAAAATAATGTCGATAAATATAGGCTATGCGCAATTTCTATTTTCAACTACATTTCTGAATGCGAATCACTTGTAGTTTCCGCACCCACCACTGGAATTCGCTGCCGCAGCACCTATGTCGACTATAGAATCAGTCGATCAAACTATGAAAACGGCTCCGACAAAACCGAAAAAAAAACCTAGAAAAACATTAAACCCCAGTTATGGACTCGATTTTAGACAAGTAATTTTATTAAAATACTGTCAATCTTGTTAAAGTTCATGAAACAATTAATACTTTAAAAGTTCTCCCTTTGGCTTTGTGAACTTTGATTCGCACCTTCCGCTACAGATGGCAGCACGGTGGTTACACATTTCCGTTCCGGGCGACTTCCGTTCCATCCACGAAATTACTTCTACCAAATGTTGCATACCGAGAGCTAAGAGGTTTCACAGAAAAAAAAATCTATAAACTAGGAAAACGCTGCCGTTGAATGCTAGCAGGAATGGAGAATATGTCAATAATTTAATTAGCAGTATAACTATGTTTGCAGTAAATTTTTTAAAGAAAATTAAGTTTTTAGTACCGACTACAATGGCGAAAAGTGTAATGAGTAGTTTGTTGATGGAGGGAGGGGGGAGGGGCGAGAAGCGAAAGTGGTTTGATGAAATCCATTTTCCCCACGAAAACGTTTAAAGTGTCCCCAAATTATTAACCCTACCGGTAATATAACCCAGATAACTTTTGCAGTTTTTGATAGATTAATTAATCTTTCATTAGTCATAGCGGATATTAAAGTTATTAATTTTTTTGTCATCAAAGACAAGTGTATTACGCGAGAAATGTGGACCCGCTTGAAAGACCAAAAAACACACTCCCAATAAATAATTTGTAACACTACATGAAAGATATGTAACTTTGTACAACACATGGCTATGGTTATTTTTTGCATATATTAAATACATTTTTCGAGATAATACTGAGCATTTCATGCAAAAATTGGCGCACAATTTTATATTTTAATTAATTTTGCATTCAAGAATATGTTTTTAAACCATAGCAATATAAACAAATATTCAATAAATTGACTTTATTTGGTTTTATTATACTTATTAATATGCGCAGTTAATATTGGAAACCTATTCCAGAAACGGTTTAGTTTTAGTAATAACTTTAACTGTTGTTGGTACTAGGGCAACACAACGCATGCATGTCCGGGTAATAATCCGAATCCAATATTACTGCGAACACTATTTTGAAGTGATAAAGATTTTTTTTCGTGAAAATGTACAAATTTACAAATATATGTACTTTTACATAAACATTTCTGTTCCCTTTACAAAAAAATCAGTGTGCTACCAAAACAAGGAAAGAGAGTGAAATGTGGAAGAAGCCAATTAACACGATACCCTGACTTGATTGTGTATAATTGCGTATAAACGCAGTGATAAGTAACTGGTGGCCAGCGATGTCTTTCAGAACGGCCCACTTAAAGAATATTTCAAAAATGAAATACAGGGGAAACTCTGGTGCACAAACCTCTTAGCATTTGTATGGAACAACATTTCGTATCACATGGATGTGAAGCCGTGATATTCTCACTTAAATACTGAGAAATATGTATATTTGTTTTTAATTTTTATGTGTTTCCATGAAAGGAAATCTTATATATAAGTTTTTTTTTGTAAAATTTTTAATAAGAGAAACTTTTTTGTATTTATCGTATTTCCTAAAGAATAAAACTTTAATAAAGGTTTTAAAATATTTTAAATTTGTTCTAATGTGTCTGGCCCTCAGATTAGTTCCAAAAAGGATTTCTAGCCCTCGAAAAATATGAAGTTGTTCATAACCAAATTTAAAAAAAACAGCAAATTATTCAAGTTTACCAATGCGTTTTCCGTTTCTCCCAGACCGAATAACACATGTCAGAATTCGACCCTCTCTTGTATTCTGAGCGTAGGGCTACAGCTTCCGCACATCCCTCCCCCTCTTCCGCAACTTCTTCTTTCAATCACCCTGCCCCCTCCCAGAGGGAACTAAATCCGCGATCATCCAACCAAATCCCCTCCCCCCTTCCCCTAGCTAGCCGCACCTCCCCTTCACGGTCACACGGAAAAAAAAAAATTGCTCGCTCGGACACGGTGGGTGATTGGCAACGCGTCGTGTGACAGGAATAATACGTTTCCAAATTCTATTCGCACCGTGGATTGGGGGAGGGGGGGGGGTCAAGTCAGCAGAATTATGCTCCTCCCATTCCTCTTCCTCCCTCACAAACCCCCCCCCCCCCTCATCTATTATTACACAGAGATTGATTCGCACCGGCAAAATTATGATGTGGAGGAAATTTGGCGGTAAACGAAGGCGAGTCGGGGTTTTTTTTTTTATAAAACAAGGAATAAAAGTGAGCTAATCATTCAGTACTCGCTAGTGATGTGTCACGTCTAACCGCGGTAACGAGAAAATTCATGTGTTCTCATGTTGCAAATAAACTTATGGAATGAAACTCGGAATGCCGAGCGTGATAATTTATACGGAAATGTTTTCAAATAAATTTCTGGACGCGAATAACTCGTAGTTCCCGCGATCGCCGCTAGAATTCGCTGCAGGAGCAGCTGCGCCGACTATCGAATCATTCCATTTGCTTACCGACATTTTAGACTATATAATAATAAAGTTGCTCCGACAAAAAAACGCGAAAAAAGACTTGAAAAAATACTAAACACCGGCATTGAACCTGATTTTCGACACGGAATTTCATTAAAATACTGCCCATATTGATAAAATTCATTGACAGTTAATACTATAAATTAAATACTATAAAGTTTCCATTTGACTTTGTGTGAACTTTGGTTCCCACCATCCGTAATAGATAGCAACATCGTCTGTTACATATTTCCTTTCCTTAAAACCTGTCGCATTCACAAAATTACTCCAACCAAATGCCATGTACGGAGAGCTAAGTAGTACACATTAAAAATTTAAATAACTTTTGACTGTTTTAGTGAAGACATAAGCATAATTTATATCTGTTAATAATTTTTTATAATGGCCAGTCAAGACTTCATAAATCAAGCGAAGTTAAACATTATTATTTATACCAGCAATATAAAACTTTGCGAACCTTTAGCGGCTTTAAACTAATCCCGATACCTACAGTAAGAAATATGTCGTGGCTTCGTAAAAATAGATTCCAGGGACATTTTTGGTGCAATTTTTCTTAATTTCTAACGTATTAAAACCTTTCATCTCGACTGGTATGTATCACAGAATTCGAGCAGTTAGGTATCTTAAGCGGTTAAACAAACTATATAAACTAACAGTAATAAAGACTTATTATTGGTTAATAGCGTGAATAGAGACAAAATAATTATTTTTTTTGGCTAGGATAGCATAAATTACCGTAGCTGAAGGACAACAGATTGACCAAGTATTTGAATAGTACTGAGATCGATGTTTTTAAATGTATTTACAAAAAAAATACGCATTAAGACATTAATACACAAAGAAAGTTTTGTAAATTAATTGCAGCTAAAGATTTTAAAGGTAAAATTTAGACATTCAACCACAGTTCAATAGGTGTCATTAAGCAAAGTGTTTGTGAATATCTGTTTACACCTATGAAATTTGGCCAAACACTTCAACACGTAATAGATTATTTTATTCAAAACCTTTTCTAGTGTATTTGAGTATATGTGATTTAATTAGACATATTTTCCAATAACTTGCAAAGTAAGAAAAGTATTTTTTTTTACAGTATGACTAGTCAAAATTAGCCGATTAGAAATTTTTGCCGTATGAGTCTTCAAAATAAATTGTTCCTAAAAGTGTAGCATGTTTGATTTTATTTTGAAATGTTATCAATGGTAGTGTTATTTTTATGATTGCTTAACAAAAAATGTTTAGTCACAATATCTAATAATTTGATGCAGGATAAGGATTTAAAACTTAAAAAAAAGTCTATTTCTTTAAATTACGACGCTTAGTGAATTTTGGTATTTTGATCTGGAACCGTAATTAACTGGCCTCTCGTCTGTTCTCGGTTTGATGTTGAGTTATGTGACATCCTGCATATGCTTGCAAGAAACCTATTCGTATGGTAAATCTTACGTTTATGGGGACTTTGTGTGGTGCTTCATTGGTAAAACTGTCGAATGCAAATAAAAATTACGCCACCGCTCAAAATAATTCGTTTCGAAAAATGTTGTCCTGAAATTATGCTTCTTGGGGCGCATTCGGGGTGGAAATCTAGCATGGAACGAAATGCGCGTGCATCATGCAGCGGATATTTAACAGAATGAAGGTCAGTGCGCATGCGTGAGTCGTCCAGTTGTGTTCAAACGCAAGATTTTCTACGGAGCACAAGGTTTATTTTCAACCGAATGAAAAATATTTCATATAATAATGAATTTTCAAAAAATATATATGTATGCTCGTATTTAATTTTATATTGGACTGAAAGTGACAACTAGGTATTCGTATATATATTTTTTGAAATTTTTTTTTCTGCAGTTTGGTTTTCTCCAGGTTTACTTATTATATAGTAACTAAGAAAACCGTGTAATAGCATACATGACGTCGATGATATTTAACATTCTCTTAATTATGGCGAAGGCATTTTGATGTTAGTTAATAATGCCAAATAGCAAATGCTGGTTTTTTTATTCAAATACATAAATATGCTTACTTTTTTTTTTACGTTTCTCTAAAAGTTTAGTGGTACGTAGAAACTTGAAATTTATACAATATACATCCCTATTCCTCCCCCTCCCCTCCCCCTTTCTTGTTTTGTTTTAATGCAGTCGACTTTCAGAGGTCGCCAGAACACTCCTTAGCTCTCCATATTTCTGAGTCATCGGGCGGAAACTAATTCCATTTCCCAGCAGGAAGTGGCCTTAACAATTTACTCCCCTTCCTCCGGTTCCTTCCTTTGCTTCATTCTTTTATTTCTTCTTCCCCTTTCCCTCCCCCTTCTCCTCCTTCCACAGCAGGCGAACTGCTGACGTGCGACAACACTGAGCCTCATTTCCAGCTGCGAACTAGTTTCATGTGTCCGGCATGCGTTGCAACGACTCTTTCATTTTTTTTTTTTTTTTTTTTGTAATTTAAAATTAACAATTTCTTTCTTTATCTCTATGTATCTCTCTATATATCCTTCGCCATATCTCTCTATCCCTATATAACTATATATCTTCATATCTATATCGTTCTTTATCTCTATATCTAATTCTATATATCTATATCGCTATGCCTTTTGACGTGACAACGTCTAATAAATCGATGAACGCCGGATGCACTCACGAAAAAATGTCTCGTTACGCACATTTTTTCGATACGGTGTGTCCCGTTACGCTCATTGTACGCTTGCGCCGCATCTATCTCTCTTCCACTCGACTGTTTATAAAGTGAAGTGAAAAGTTAATGTGGTTTTCATTGCTTATTACAACAACAATTTCGGCAATAAAGGTTTATTATTGCATTTTAAAAATCTGATTACTAGTAAGTATAATTTCAAGTATTTATTCTTTTATTATTAAAATAAAAATGATTCAATTTTATTCATAAAGTATGCAATGATTTCATCAATGTTTTGTTATGACGTTGTCACGTTAAACTATCGTCCGTAAACCGACTTTACAGACAACCAATTTGTTCTCTATACATCTCTATACATCTTTATATATCTATAAATAATTCTCTATATCTATATATTTATATCTCTCTACACATATAAAATGCAATGTTACACGAATTAATTAAATTTAAATTAAAATAATTCGAAGCTGATTTAACAGAATACAATTTTAAACAAATTATTTTTTTCGAATTGGAGTAATGAAAAATATTTAAAATATATGATTATATATTATTGATTATCTATATTTTTACCTGTCACATGTGTGACATGTTAGGTATATAAAAACACGCGCGTATTCTAATGAAACGCTGTGTCAAAATTTCAAAGCAATCAGTGAAGAACTATCGGGAGATTTATGATTTTGAACGAACGAACATTTTCTTTTTTTATTTATGTTGATTAATAGGGATAGGAAAATTTTGCGGGTTAATTGACCATCGTCTGCGCATTCGCTAAAACGTCGTGTGTTCATTTGCTGCTGACCTGTGAGACATAAATCTTCTGATAGCTCGCCATTCGATACTTCTTTGGTTGTTGGTTTTTTTATTGGGCCAGATTCCTTCAGATAAACTACTAATCTACAACGGAGACAGCACAAAAGCATACGTTTTTGAACTTTTAATTTATCACAAAATGAACCCGACAATTTTTCCGGTCTCTGATTATTTTTAATGAGTCGCGCTGTTTAAAACTATACACTTTTTTGAAACACAGTACTCTTTAAACTAACAAAAAATTATTTGGTTATTTTTATGCAACTTTTTCTATCAAGTCATATGTGCAAAGGTTAAAGGTAATATTTTGTACGACCATTTAATATTGCAAGGGATGAAAAATATTGTTTGAAGATCTTAAAATAATTTCATAACTACATTAGTAAGCATAATATTAAATCAATTAAGACATTTGACACTGGATTCGTTAATTAAGTTTTTAACATTCAAAATATTTTCGCTGCATGGAATATGAGAAATTTTAATCAATTCTTTTTTTTTAAATATTAGCTAACATATAGGATGTTAAGTACATTAAGTTCTTAAAATGTTCCAGGAGTTTATAAACCACACAGTCCTCTGTACACTGGTGGGAAATAACGCCAGCTCATTGGTTGCTGACTTGTGTGTCGTCTGAACTGGTTTGTCTGGGATTTCGATACTTATTTTGGTCGAGGGTTTCCACGTTGTCCCAGAGGCGTCCAGGTGAACAGTGAGCCAACAGCAAAAAAAAAAAAAAGTATATGTATTAGCAAAGACCGGAAAAATTCGCGGTTTCAATGGCCTTCAGGATAGACTGCACATTTCCCTGTGCACTCGGCCAAATAACGCCAGTTCATTGGCTGCTAACTTGTAAGTCGTCTCAGCTGGTTTTTCTGTGATTCGATCCTTCTTTGGTTGGAGGTTTATAATTGGTTGAGATTCGTCCAGATGAACAGTAAGCCAATAGCAAAATCGTCTAAAAGGTATATGTGTTTGACTTCTAGCTTGTCGCCGAATGAATCCGCGAATTTTTCCGGTCTCTATGTATTGGAAGTGACTGGAAAAATTCGTGGTTTCAATTACATCCAAGATAGACTCCACGATCCTTTGCATACTTGGGCAAACTTCAGCTTATCATTGGCTACTGAGATATGAGGCGTCTTAGCGGGGTAACTTGTGATTGGATACTTCTATGAGCGAGGGTCTCTAATTGGCCCAGAGCCCTTCAGATTAACAGTGAACCAATAGTAGAAGCAGCAAAAATATTAAATTATTCGAATTTTAGTATGTTACGGAATGAATCCAAAACCTTGGAAAAGATGATAGAATATTCAACAATTTGATTTTAATTTGTTGTACCATACTTATTATGTACGCAGTTAGTACTGGAAAGCTATTCAGGGAACGGTTTACAAACAACTTTAATCATGGGAAATACTGGCACAACACAAAGCAAAATTTCTCCAGTAATAAACTAACACAGTAGGCCTATTACTGCTAACACAAATTTTCAGTGATACAATGATTTTCATGTAAATGTATAAATTTACCAATATGTGTAATTTTACATGAATATTTCGTTTCCATTTACAAAAAAAAAAGTACAGCGAGGTGTTGGCTTGAATTAAAAAGAAGCCTTTTTTTGACGTGATTACGTCTAATAAATCGATGAACGCCGGCTGCACGCACGAAAAAGTGTCCCACTACGGATGTCCCACTACGGATGTGTTCTGTTTGCTCATTGTACGCATGCGTGGCATCTCTCTTCCACTCGATTGGAACAACCATCGATTTGACTTTTCAATCATATTTTCGTCGTTTGAATTATTAATATTATGTAATTTAACGATCGTCCACCGATTTTCAGCACAATCGGTACGGTTATTTAAAAGTAATGTTGAAAATTCAAATACGTTTTGGACCAACAATAGTGTTTTACAGTTACACATAATAATTCAAATTACACCGGGGATCTTTTGCACAATGTTTTAAAAAATATTGTAACACATTATAAATAAGTTTGGTGTATTTGGGATGCGTATTTGTGTTAAAATAGTGTTAATATTATACCCCTACCGTGAACAAAGTTTATATATATATATATATAACATTTGAAACTACATCACCTTAGTATGGCATCGTGGGCGTGTGGTTAGCGTACCTAACTCTTAAATTAAAGATTGTCGGTTCATAACCCGCCAGCTGCGAAATATTTTTTGTACTTGTAAAAATAAATATGGCACACGCAAAATTTTAAAATTTATAAATATATTTGAATTAATGAATGCAAATAAAAGTAAATTTATTAATTCAATTGCACATTTCATTTCACTCCTTTGTATCCATACAAAATAGTGATAATTCAATAAAAATTATTCAATTTTATTCATAAAAGTATGCAGAAGTAGATTATATCATGAAAAAGATAGAAAAATTAATTTAAAAATGTCTTCCTCAAAGAATATAATATCTTTAATGCCTAAATGGCTTGGTTCCAAAAACCTATTACGGCTCAGTCTCAGGCCGAATATGATATTTCCTTTTCTTCTGGATCAATCATTTCATCAATGTTTTGTTATGACGTTGTCACGTTAAACTATCGTCCGTAAACCGACTTTACTGGCAACCAATTTTTTTTTTTTTTGTTATTTATTGTTAAAGACCAGGAAATTTTAAGGGCTATCGCGAAATGAGCGCACGAATCTTTCCGGTCTGTAGCTACAGTGTGTAAGCTTGTGTTCGGTAGCGGGGGGAGCTAATAATCTCCCCGATTAGCCAGAGCGGCTAACTGGCGTGAGGCTGTAGTGAGCTCTGTAGGCCTGCAAGTGCGCTGTGTTGCAAGCATTGGCGTAGCCAGGGGGGGGGGGGGTTAGGGGTTCAAACCCAACCCCCCTTAGCCCCAAAAATTTAATTAAATTTCTTATTCATCACTCAAACAAATTTCATATTTAAAATTAATAAAAATTTTACCATTACAATATTTAAATTTAAGTACCGAAAACAGCTAAAATACCACTATTTTACACCTTAAAATCCAAATTTTCCCGGGGGAGGACCCCCGGACCACCCCCGCTTTAATACGGGTGGAAGGGGGGCCCAGGCTTCTTAACACCCCCCATACACAAATCCTGGCTACGCCACTGGTTGCAAGCGGGGTCGCTTGACGCGTGTCGCGGCGAGCGGCGCAAAGCCTCGCCTGAGCCAGGTCTTCACGTGACACCGACACGTGACGCCTAGGACAACCGCACGCTCCTGTCCGGCCCCGAGACTGTCTGACGCACAGGGGGGAAAAAAACATTCCCTGTATATGTACTTATACCTTTGAATATATATACTGTATAGAAGTCGCGAGTGGATAGGGTTTACTCTACGTTTTTCAGGAGCGTATGATGAGCAGCTTGGGAACTTCACCGCCTGCAGTGCGCTGCCGTAACGCCCTGTATCGTCTTAGGTTGTTATTTACACGTTAGAGCGCAGCACTGTCGCCCGCTGTAATTCCCCCGCACCCCCCGCCTATCATTCACTGCAGCTCAAGGTCGTTCAACAGGAAGGGGGAAGGGGTGTTTGAAGAGTTCGACACTTGTCCGCTAGGGACCACCACAAGTCGATGCCCTAGAGATGGTGGCGATTGTGGCGGTGAATTAACCAACTACCTCATACCGTATTAGAAATTTTAACCTGGGCTGGCGAATTCTATACAGTATATATATTCAAAGCTTATACATAGTGGCAGGCATTTTTCGCGAATAAATTTGAACGCCTATTTAGACTGCAAAAATATAATACTCACACCAGCGGTTTCTTCCTTGTGATTGGTGGACGTCTGCGAGAGAAATCGTTGCCGTATCTGACCGAGCCACTAAGGACGTGTTGTAACAATCGACATGTATTAAAAGAAACTCAACTTTAAGATGCCTTCCTCCTGCCTACCTATCATGTCCAGTGCTACAATAATGTATGCGCACAAACCTGCCTGATACAGGAAATCCACCCAAACCCCCAAATTTAAATATATTACCTGCATGATTGCTCTCATTGAAATCAAAACTATCAACTAAACAGCTCAAGTCACTCCCCCCCCCCCCCCACACACACACACACACAAACAGCTCGGCGATGAGGAATGTTGGAAGATTTTATATAGATATTTTTGAGACTAGTTTCTACCACTTGTTCACACTAGACACATTTCCTGTATGCGTACTTATACATAGAGACCGGAAAAATTCGCTGGATTCATTTCGTGATAGTCTAGAATCCAAAAACGTTTGCCTTTATACTGCATCAGTGATTGTGCCATAGTTTATCTGAATGATACTCGGCCAATGAAAAACCTTTAACAAAAGAAGTATCGTATCACTAGCGTCCCAGTTAACAGGTGTCACGAGTCAGTAGCCAATGAGCAGATGTTATTTTCCCGCGTGCATAGAGGATCATGGAGTATATTGTCACGTCTCACTTTCAGAGGGGGGAGAGAATCGTAGCTCTTTAGTCACTCGCTTGGCCTCAACTACTCTTAACTTCATAAAATACTTTACTGTACCTAGGATCATAGGTTCGTCATCCCTTACAGGATGTCTGGTGAGAGCTGAACTAAGGAGATTTTGCAAAATAACATAATACTAAATTAAAATTATTTTATTCTTAAAGTCAAATAATCAACATCATTCTTGACGAACATTTACACATCGGGATTAAAATTTAAAACAATACTCTTCTTTACTTCCTTAACGATTGAACGACCTTACAAGAGAGAGAATGAGAGAACTTCACTAAACACTTCCCTAGTCCTTCCGAATACCTCAAATCATAATTAATACTTAAAATTAAAACAAAGATAAGTCCATACTCACATTTTCCGAAAAGCCTTTCTTGATCGATTACTTAAAACTAACGTAGGGGCCTCTCCTGCCCTTAAAATCCGAACGAACATTACATTTTAAAAATTATAACTAAACGACTAGTGACGAGGGCCATTGCCTCCGCCCGAAAGCTTGAAGATGACTACATTATGACCTAACTTAAATTAAACGACTCGTGGCCTCTGGCGTCGGCCATAGCTTCCGCCCGAAAGCTTGAATTCCTACATCACGAACGAACTAACAACTCGTGACCACAGGTGAGACGCATAGCCTCCGCCTGAGTGAGCCCCGAGTCACCAATCACTTGCGCTTAAATTCGCGCGCCCTGCCGCGCCTAGCATAACAAAAGCTCGTTATTGAAGTCAAATTTACTAAACAACTAACTAGAACATCTGGGAAGACTACCCCCCCCCCCTCTACCCCGATGTGCAGGCCACACCGCGCGGCTTGTTACGACAGCGCGCCCCAGTAACTGCGGCCCGTGGCTGCGCCAGCGCGCGGCCAAACAAACAAACAAAATTCTGCAAGCCCGCAGCGCGCCGCGCCGGCCCCGTGCCCCAATTACATGGTCACGCCACTTGCGCTGACGAGTGAACAGAGCAGCCAGCCCAGAGTCCCGTCAGTAAAGTCCCTAAATTTGATTTCAACAACCCTGCAAAATTTCAACCCGCGACAATATCCTACAGGTCATTGAAATCGCGAATTTTTCCGGTCTCTACTTATACATAGGGGCAGGCATTTTTCGCGAATAAATTTGGACGCCTATTTAGACTGCAAAAATAAAATACACCAGCGGCGGTTTCTTCCTTGTGATTGGCTGACGTCTGCGAGAGAAGTCGTTTGCCATATCTGACCGTGCCACTCTGGACGTGTTTTCTCCCGTGCTGAAACAACTGTGATTGGTGTTGTAACAATCGACATGTATCTAAAAGAAACTCACCCTACTACGAGACACAGGCGATGATACAGTGTTTTTAACTTTCAGCTAGTCTTGGAATCTTTTTTGCGAAATATGCATGCCCCTAGTTATTACAAAATATACCTTTGGAAACCAGTTGCCAAGAAACAGTTTTTGATACTACGAGCAAGATATTGTAACTTGTACAACATATGGCTATGGTTGTTTTTGCATACGTGGAATTAGTTTTTTTTTTCTTAGAGATAATACTGTGTGTTTATTCCTTACGAAAATTCGCTTATAATTTTATATTTTAATTGATTTTTCATTTAAGCATAATTTTTCCAACCCATGGATAATTCAACAATTTGATTTTAATTTGTTGTATCATACTTATTATGTGCGCAGTTAATACTGAAAGCTATTCGGGGAACGATAATATCTAGAGACCGGAAAAATTCGCGGGTTCAATGACCTCCAGGATAGACTCCAATATCCTGTACACACTCGGGCAAATGCCAACTGTTCATTGGCTGCTGACTTGTGAGTCGTCTCGACTGGGTGGTCTGTTATTCGACACTTCTATGAGTGAGGGGCTCTAATTGGCCCTCAGTCCTCCAGATTAACAGTGAACCAATGACAGAAGCAGCACTAAGGCACAATTATTTGAATTTTAGCATAACACGAAATGAACCCGCGAATTTTTCAGGTCTCTAATAATATCCTATCCCAGTATTACTGGGGACACTTTATTTTTTGTGATACAGTGGTTTTCATAAAAATGTACAAATTTGCAAATATTTGTAATTTTACATGAATACTTCCGTTCAATTTACAAAAAAAAAGTACAGCTAGGTGTTGGCTTGAATTAAAACGGAACCAATTTTTTGTTATTTATTTATTTTTAAAAACCAAGAAAAATTCGCAATAGGCTAAAGACTTCCATGGGCCAATGAGAAACTGTCAACCAAAGCAGTATAAAATTAAAGTCCAACCAGTTTAGACGACTCACAAGTCAGCAGCCAAACTGAAGTTATTTGCCCGAGTGTACAGAGAACTTTGTAGTATATCCTGAAGGTCATCGAAAACGCGAATTTTTTTCAGTTCCAAACTATTGATTATTTTTTTGTCTTGTTGACAGCGATTTATTAGTGAAACATACAATTAAAAACGCAATGTTAAAGTGATTTTTGAGGAGGTAATTGAGCATGGAAAATGGAAAACAGAATTGGAGTTCATTTCTTTACCAATGCGTAAATCTACTCGGCAGAGTATAGTCGTGCTGAAAATTCTTGAGATTTCTTGAAAATTTTCCGACCTACATTATATTAAAATTATAATGAGCCAAGTAATAATCAAGTTACGAAGTAGCTTTCAACATGAAACAATTCACTCCTGTAATCATTTTAAATAAAACGGGCCGGTCCCTAATGTTAATAATCAGCGCTATTGCTTTTAAAGTAAATATTTTTTTTTTAACACGTCGACTTTATTTATTGTATAAGATCTGTAGAATTCCTTACAAGCCAATTTGTTGCTGAGTTGGAATTAATTTACTGTGATCGGCGAAAGTTTTATTTCACGGGAAAAAAAAAATAAACTAGCGGCTTCTTAGACTTGCATATCTGCTTTCATTTTTTTTTTACCACGTTTCTTATATCGTCGGTTGTGATTTTTTTTGAGATGGAATGTCTTCCAATGAGAATCGCAGCGGCTCTGCTTGAGATCGTCCGTGATTCGTCCAAAATTTATTACAATTGTTAATAATATAATTGGTCTTTACTAGAGGTTAGGAGCATAATCTTGGGCTACAGTGTTTTCGGAAACGCAGCGGGACATTATCTCCTCGGGCTGCAGCCACTCCCAGTTGTGGTGCGGGTCGAAGTTTGTTAATCTCGCCCACCCCTGGGTTAGCGAAATCGACTCCTTTGGCGATATCGACGATCCAGGGCTTGAAAATCTGCTGGTACCGAGCTTAAAGGATTTGCCACGCGCGGCCCGTGCAACGACCGTCGCCCCTCGCTTGGCATTTGCGCAAAGGTCGTGGCACGAGGCCGCGCCGTCGTTAGAGAAGTATGCGGCGAAGAAAATGAGAAGGTGGTTGTGGATGTGAAGGGTAGGGAGGGGGAGGTATTTGTCCGCTGCTTTCCAAAAACGAGCTGGCATATTTATAGCGCTAATTGTTGGACGTCAGCCAGCCGACTTGCGAGAGTGACAATCAAGCTGTAAGGTCGAACTTACCTGTTGCATTGCGTGTGCACTCGACCTTATGACCACAAGGTAAGATCTTTCGAAAAAAAATAATTTTCCCATCGCCCTCCTTTTGGAATCTTAAGCCATTGCCGTAACTTTTTTTTTCCTGTTGACGTACAAATCTAACTGCAAGATGTCATTTCTCACCAAAAAAAAAAGTGGGGTTTTTATATGAGCGCTTTATAAAATTGAGGTGTTATGTTTATATTTTAAATAGTTTTTTTTTCTGCTTCTAGATAAAAAAAATAACGCGAACTTTGCAAGTCTCTATAATGCTAACAGTAAATTTTAAAAATTTGAAACGGGTCCTTTTGAATTTTTGAACTCGTGCATTTTATATCAATAATTCACGTTCACTGATTCGTAAGTGAACATCACCCCAATTCGAATGAACATTCCACTACCTCGAATCGCCTGGGTGAACTGGGGACCCAGCTGTGTCCAGGTAAAGTTAGTATTTTGAGTTTTAAAAACTGTACGAGCAGCGACTGGTTCCTGTGTGGCGGCCACGTCTACAGGATGGTCCGGTGAATCGTGACAAGACTGAGTAGAAGGTACAGACACTCTGGATGGTTGCAGCAAGGCGTGCCGAAACTTTGGACATGTAAGAATTCCCAAGGACGTGGTCTGAACCCAGGAACCAAGAAGTAGCTGGTGGCACTGGCCACGAAAATCTGCGACGTATGTAGATTTGAAAGTGGTGAATTTCTTTGGTGCGTGGTGACAGGATCTGGTGTATCTAGACACGAAAACCCAAGATGTGGGATTGAAAATAGCGAAAGCTTGTAGCACATGTGTGTTTGACAGGACTTGGTAAACCTGACCACGAATGCATACGATGTAGGTTTTACCCATACAAGTTAGGTTTCAAAATAGTGAATGTTTCGGGGTCTGTGTGTGATTACAGGACCTGGTATATCTGGTCACAAAAGCCCTCGACGTAGGTTAGAAATTTTTTTAATGTTTGTTTCATGTGTGGTAACGATTTAGGTTTGAAATTTAAAAAAAATGTTTGAGGTGTATATGTCGTGACTAGATCTGGTGTGTCATACCACGAAAGCCCACGATATGGGTTAGAAATTTTTGAATGTTTGAGGCATGTGCGTGGTGACAAGATCGGGTGTATTTGGCCACTAAAGTTTCTGATGTGGGTTTAATAGTAGTGAAAGTATGGTCAGTTTAAAGGACTAGGTTTATCTAGCCAGAAATCTAACGGTGTAGGTTTTAAAATAGTTTATGGTTGGGTCACATGTGTGGTGAAAGGACCTGGTGTATCTGGTCATGGTATCTCACAATGAAGGATTAAAGAAAATATTTTTGAGGAGTATATGTGGTGACTAGACCTGGTGTGTCTGGCCACGAAAGCCAACTATGTGGGTTAGAAATTTTGGAATGTTTGAGGCATGCGTGTGGTGACGGGACCGGCTGTATTTAGCCACTGAAGTTTATGACGTAGGTTTCATAATAGTGAAAGTATTGCGAGGTGAAAGGACTTGGTGTGGGTTTGAATAGTGAATGGTTGGGTGACGTGTGTGGTGACAGGACCTGGTGTATTTAGCCACTGAAGATTATGACGTAGGTTTGATAATAGTGAACGTATTGTGATGTGAAAGGACTTGAAAAGTGAATGGTTGGGTGACGTGTGTGGTGACAGGACCTGGTGTATTTAGCCACTGAAGTTTATGATGTAAGTATGATAATATAGAAAGTATGGTGAGGTGAAAGGACTTGGAGTAGGTTTGAAAGTAATGAAACGTTGGGGCACGTGTGTGGTGACAGGACCTGGTGTACCCCGGCGCGTCAGGCGGCCACAACTGGCGCAGCATCGTGCTGTCGCTGGCGGTGATCGGCCTGGTGATCGCCGGCATCCTCATGGCCATCTACCTGCTGGGCTACGTGGACGAGCTGCTGTACTGGAGCGGGCGCCGCATGAAGCTGGACGAGTACCTGGAGGGCGACCTGAACCCGCGCCGCCTGCCGCCCGCCTGGATCTCCGGCACGCGCTTCGTGTTCCAGGGCGACGACGGTGGCCTGGCGGTGCTCGACACCTCCAACGACACCGTCACGCAGCTCGTCACCAACCACACCTTGGTGGGTCCTCGCAGTCTCCACCCCTGTGTGTCCTCCTGGTAGTTAACTACACCTTGGTGGATCCTCGCAGTCTCCGCCCCTGTGTGTCTTTCTGGTAGCCAACCACACCTTGGTGGGTCCTCGTTGTCCCCGCCCCTGAGTGTCTTCCTGGTAACCAACCACATCTTGGTGGATACTCGTTGTCCCGCGCCTGCGTGTCTTCCTCGTACCCAACTACACCTTGGTGCGTCCCCGCTGTCTCCGCCCCTTTGTATCCTCCTGGTACCCAACTACATCTTGGTGGGTCCCCGCTGTCTCCGCCTCTGTGTGTCTTCCTGGGAGCCAACCACATCTTGGTGGATCCTCGTTGTCCCTGCGCCTGCGTGTCTTCCTCGTACCCAACTACACCTTGGTGCGTCCCCGCTGTCTCCGCCCCTGTGTGTTCTCCTGGTACCCAACTACATCTTGGTGGGTCCCCGCTGTCTCCGCCCCTGTGTGTCTTCCTGGGAGCCAACCACATCTTGGTGGGTCCCCGCTGTCTTTGCTACTGTGTGTCTTCCTGGTAGTCAACCACACCTTGATGTGTTCTTGCTGTCCCTGCCTCTTTGTGTCTTCCTGGTAGTCAACCACCCTTGGTGGGTCCCTGCTGTCCCCGTACCCTGTGTGTCTTCCTGGTAGTCAACCACCCTTGGTGGGTCCCTGCTGTCCCCGTACCCTGTGTGTCTTCCTGGTAGTCAACCACCCTTGGTGGGTCCCTGCTGTCCCCGTACCCTGTGTGTCTTCCTGGTAGTCAACCACCCTTGGTGGGTCCCTGCTGTCCCCGTACCCTGTGTGTCTTCCTGGTAGCCAACTACCCTTGGTGGGTCCTCGCTGTCCCCGTACCCTGTGTGTCTTCCTGGTAGTCAACCACCCTTGGTGGGTCCTCGCTGTCCCCGTACCCTGTGTGTCTTCCTGGTAGTCAACCACCCTTGGTGGGTCCCTGCTGTCCCCGTACCCTGTGTGTCTTCCTGGTAGTCAACCACCCTTGGTGGGTCCCTGCTGTCCCCGTACCCTGTGTGTCTTCCTGGTAGTCAACCACCCTTGGTGGGTCCCTGCTGTCCCCGTACCCTGTGTGTCTTCCTGGTAGTCAACCACCCTTGGTGGGTCCCTGCTGTCCCCGTACCCTGTGTGTCTTCCTGGTAGTCAACCACCCTTGGTGGGTCCCTGCTGTCCCCGTACCCTGTGTGTCTTCCTGGTAGTCAACCACCCTTGGTGGGTCCCTGCTGTCCCCGTACCCTGTGTGTCTTCCTGGTAGTCAACCACCCTTGGTGGGTCCCTGCTGTCCCCGTACCCTGTGTGTCTTCCTGGTAGTCAACCACCCTTGGTGGGTCCCTGCTGTCCCCGTACCCTGTGTGTCTTCCTGGTAGCCAACTACCCTTGGTGGGTCCTCGCTGTCCCCGTACCCTGTGTGTCTTCCTGGTAGTCAACCACCCTTGGTGGGTCCTCGCTGTCCCCGTACCCTGTGTGTCTTCCTGGTAGTCAACCACCCTTGGTGGGTCCCTGCTGTCCCCGTACCCTGTGTGTCTTCCTGGTAGTCAACCACCCTTGGTGGGTCCCTGCTGTCCCCGTACCCTGTGTGTCTTCCTGGTAGTCAACCACCCTTGGTGGGTCCCTGCTGTCCCCGTACCCTGTGTGTCTTCCTGGTAGTCAACCACCCTTGGTGGGTCCCTGCTGTCCCCGTACCCTGTGTGTCTTCCTGGTAGTCAACCACCCTTGGTGGGTCCCTGCTGTCCCCGTACCCTGTGTGTCTTCCTGGTAGTCAACCACCCTTGGTGGGTCCCTGCTGTCCCCGTACCCTGTGTGTCTTCCTGGTAGTCAACCACCCTTGGTGGGTCCCTGCTGTCCCCGTACCCTGTGTGTCTTCCTGGTAGTCAACCACCCTTGGTGGGTCCCTGCTGTCCCCGTACCCTGTGTGTCTTCCTGGTAGCCAACCACCCTTGGTGCGTCCCTGCTGTCCCCGTACCCTGTGTGTCTTCCTGGTAGCCAACCACCCTTGGTGCGTCCCTGCTGTCCCCATACCCTGTGTGTCTTTCTGGTAGTCAACCACACCTTGGTGGGTCCCCGCTGTCTCCGCCACTGAGTGTCTTCCTGGTAGCCAACGACACTGCATGCCTCTGTCCCGTCGCGAACTACACTCTGGTGGGTTCTTCAACTCTTTCTCTTTTACACACTGAGAGGGTCTCCTATCACCACCCGCGTATCAGTGCCTCCTGCGTGCTTCTCCCCTGTCACTTAACACAATCTCGTGTGTTCGCCAACTCTCTTCTTCCGCGTAGGTGCCCACAACTTGATGGACCGCTGAAGGTGGGATTCCTTTGACGCGACTGCTACTGGCGACTGTACTGGGTACAATAGTTCTTAATGAGTCATGTTTCTTTGAGGGCGACCAGAGCGCACGACCAGCGGCAGTGCAGTGACTGCTCATGGAGCGGTCTGCCGCGGTCGCGTCAACAACTGGACGTGTGTGCTTGTGTGTTAAAACTGTTTATTTTCGCAATTGCACCGTAATATTTTTTTAATGCATCAACAGAGTAAACTTTGAAACACTATTATGTAATTTATACCCTTTACTAGATTAATTTTGAATTATTTTAATATTTTATTTCTATCCTTACTTTGAACACTAATGTTACTACTGTAGTTTATTAATTGTCATTTTACTCTTGATGCATTAATTATTACATACCTGAGTGTCAAAGCCAGGTTTTCGTCTGATAATACCGGGTATGTGATAGAACTGATTGAATTTTTCTTCAAGTCATCTTTCTATAAACCCAAGACGTAGTTCAACTGTGGCATACCGAGGCGGAAGGAAGTATTCCCTTAACTTCTTGTCATCTCTCAGAAAATTCCGGCTTATGAGCGTAGAGAAGAAACCTTCATCAGCACATTGTCTTGTACATAACACTAGCCGTAGTTAATTATTCCGTGAAAACTGGCCGAAATTGTCAAAAACATAATAACGTCAACTTCTTACACCAAAACCGTACATTAGGAGTAATGTGTTACTTTTACTAAGTGTCACTGTTAGGCTATCGCAAAAAGGGAAAACGCACGAGAAACGCAGACGAATGGCGGTAGCCAGTCGTTCCAGAAGTAACGGTCAGTCCCTGCGACCGGCGAACCTGTGACTGCAGTCGCGGTCGCAGTCGCCTGTCGTCGGTCGCGGGTCGCGGCAAAGGAACCTGTCGTAGATGCTACTTCTTTCTCTCTCTCTCTCTCTCTCTCTCTCTCTCTCTCTCTCTCTCTGGTCACCTACCACACCCTTAATGTTTCTTTAAACCTTTCTCTCTCACACTCACACACACACTCTCTCTCTCTTTGACCACTATCCACAGCTTGATGTGTCCTCTGAACCATTTTTCCTTTACCAACCACTGCCTGGAATAATCCAATCCCTCTCTCTCTCTATCTCTCTCTCTCTCTCTCTCTCTCTCTCTCTCTCACTGAAACCCCCAACCTGTCGGGTTACACTGCCGTCTTAGGGTGTCTCAACACAACCTTTTCTCTCATCCAGCCACTGATTGGTGAATACTCCCAAACTTTCGAATCACTAACCACATCCAAAAAGGTATTTTCACCCGTTCCAACAACCGTTAACGAATAAAACATTCGCTCGTCGTCAACCACGATTCGAATGGTACATCTGCACCTTTTCAGTTATGAACTTAAATTTGTAGATATTTCTTCTCTACTACTGGATGTTATTAACTTTCTTTTATTTTTTTTTTTACAGGTTTATAGGTGAAGTAATTTTTAACATTGAACTGGATCAATTTTCACACTTTCAATAATAACTCTTTTAAAAAAAACGAAACATAGTTATTATTTTAATACAATGAGTGATTTTTTTTTTCCAGCGGCAGCTTGGGGCAGAAGGGTACGAATGCTCCAGCGACCTGCGCTACGTGTTGTTTCGTCTTAACATGAAGCCGGTAAGAAAAAAAAAACACTCGCTTTAGAAATCTTAGAAGTCTGTGCATTTGATAATACTTTTAAAAATACTTTATTGAAGCTTCTTTTGTAGTTTCACCACAACTATGTGATTAAAATTTTCCTTAGAACCTCCTGCTGATTACATAATATTATTGAGGTGACGGGCGTTAAAGAAAAAAAAATTTAGTGATAAGGAAGATGGGGAGTATAGCTTTTTGAAGTAGGCACGTCTTCATAGCGCCTACCTTACTTAAACAAAAGCGTACTTCAACCCCGCCTTGGTGTGTCTCATACATGCCTCTTTTATTTCATCCACCACATTCTGCTGGGTCCTACAGCTCTCTTCTTTCACGTAACTACGTTTTGATGAACCGTTAACCGAACGTAGATGCTCTTCTCTCCCCCCTTTCACTCTCCCCTTTTCTCTCTCCCCCTTTCTTTCTCTCTCTCTCTCTCTCTCTCTCTCTCTCTCTCTCTCTGGTCACCAACCACACCTTTAATGTTTCTTTTTAAATCTTTCTCTCTTTCTCTCTCTTTGGCCACCATACACAACTTTATGTGTCCTCTAAACCATCCTTCCTTTACCAACCACTGCCTGGAGTAATCCAATCCTATCTTCAATCATTTAAACCCACATCCTGTTGGGCTAGACTACGGTCTTCGGTGTCTAACACAACTCAGAGTTGGACCATAACAATTTCGCATTGTACGTCTGTTAGTGGGGTTGAGACTTTTCAGAATGGTTATTCGAGTTTATATACGTTATATAGTTCAGATGTTTCTGTTGGTCGACTTTGTTTTTAATATGTACATTTCGTGTTCATTTTAGCCAAACTTTAGTGTAAATGGCTTTACTACATGTATCTAAACTACTCAATGGATTTTGATGCAGTTTTGATCATCATTTAGATATTTTCTTCCAACAGTTTTATGTGTATAATGCCTTCATAATAAATTTAAAGGTATTAGAGGAATCTCGGAACTAAGTGATCAGACGCGGGAAGCCTTCATTTCACAGACGAGAGAGCCACACCCGAAGTTCCCCGAAGTTCATGCTCGCTTTTTTTTTCGTACCACAACAGGTGTATTTATTTGGGACGTATCTTACTCATACTCATACGCCGTTCTATCTCATTGTATAAACCAGTGTGGCATTAAATTTTGTGGTCGATTAGGATAGGTTAGCTACATTATAAATACTTTAAAACATTGTGGATGGTTGGTTATATTAGGTAAGCATAGCTACATTAAAAATACTGTAAAATCATTTTATGGTTGCTTAGCAAATAACTTTTTAATATTTAGCTATCCAGCGCTAGGAAACCGTTTACATGATTTCACAGTATCTGTAATGTAGCTATCCTAACCAAATCAACCATCCACAATGTTTTAAAGTATTCATAATGTAGCTAACCTAACCTAATTGACCATTAGTTATCATGAGCTGTCCAAAATAAACATTGACGGACACACGGCCAACGAAAAATATGGCGGCGTACAAATAAATACCGTTGCCTTGTTTATGGTCTTTCCTTTTATCAACGCCGCCATATTTATTTACAATTAACCAAAAAAAAACGAAGATGCACGATCGGGCGTTTGGCTCTCTCGTCTGTCTAAAGAAGACTTCCCGATCAGACGCAGGCACGGGTCGCCGCTGGGTGGAGGGGGAGAGGGGGAGGGGTGAAGTCGGAGAGACGCGCGGGTCGACAGGTAGCGAGCCCCGAGCGCGCGCGAAAGGGCGCCGAAAGCCTCGCGCTGCGCCAAAGTGATAGCGAGAACGGTCGTAAAAAAAATAAGAAGAAGAGGGGTGGGTTTGGGAGGAGGTGGGCTTCTTTCTAAGGGGAGAAGGGGTAGACGGGGTTGCCGACGTGACGTAGCCCCCGCAGGAAGTTTTACGACGAAGTAAAGCCGGGAGAGGGAAAATCTAAAGCGATAGAGAGAGAGAGAGAGAGAGAGAGAGAGAGAAATGGGAAAGGTGGAAGGCGGTGAGGGGTAAGGGCGCGCACTGCGTCTCTTGATGAAGAGACTGGCGGCTTGCCAGACCCGCCAGGCGGGGCTGCGAGCCAATATTGATGATGGGGGTGGCTCGCCTTTGAGAGAATGAGGGTTGAGTTTTTTTTTTTTTTTTTGTTGGGGGTTGAAAAGAGAGGGGACATTGCGCCTTTACGCACGTGCAAAAAAAAAAAGTACCAGCGTGTTTCCTTCTGGGGATAGACGCCGGCAGGGCGGAAGTCTATGAATCCCCTCACCCTCACCCTCCTTTCTTTTTTTTTTTTATTCATCGCGGCACGTTATATCTCAGTACATCATTTTTTTTTATGTTCGCAGGTGTTTCGGAAGTCGTTCGTGGCCCACTACACGGTGTACGATGTCTCCAACGAGTGAGTATTAACGCCTCGGGGGGGGGGGGGGGGGGGTAATGACTGCCGGCAGTTGGTTGATGATGTCTCTCGGCAGAGCGCGCTGTCAGTGAACGGCGCGCAATTGCGTGGCGAGGCTAAGGGCAAACGTGGCCCCTGTGAGGGATTTTCAAATAAAAAACACGTGGTCAATCTGAAGTCGATTCGAAGGACTTGGACTGCAGGTTCATCATGAAAAAAAAAAATTGGTTGTCGGTTTACGGACGATAGTTTAGCGTGACAACGTCATAACAAAACATTGATGAAATGATTGCATACTTTTACGAATAAAATAAAATCATTTTTGTTTTAATAATAAAAGAATAAATACTTGAAATTATACTAGTAATCAAATTTTTAAAAGGCAAGAATAATTAACCTTTATTGCCGAAATTGTTGTTGTAATAAGCTATGAAAACCACATTAACTTTTCACTTCACTTTATAAACAGTCGACGAAACAGTTCACGTGTAGATGACTTGTGATTAATTTTAAAAACTGGCGTTTAGCTATAAAGTTTAAATATAATTATGAACAAGTTTCATATAAATAAACTGTAATCAAATATCTAACATAGCCTATTATTACTGCAGTCGCGGACAGATGCTACTTTTTTTTAATAATAAAAGAATAAATACTTGAAATTATACTAGTAATCAGATTCATTTTCTTAAGTACATTTGACGTAGAAATTATTTCATATTACACATTTATAAACAAAGTTTTAAGTTTTCACTTCTGCGGCGCAAGCGTACAATGAGCGTAACGGGACACAGCGTAACGGAACAATGAGCGTAACGGGACACAGCAAAACGGAACAATGTGCGTAACGGGACACAGCGTAATGGAACAATGTGCGTAACGGGAAATTTTTACTTGCGTGCAGCCGGCGTTCATCGATTTATTAGACGTTGTCACGTAAAAAATAGTTAAACATACCACTTATGGTACAAATTACTTCGAAAGGCTGGTTAACGTCTTTGAAGCACTGGCGGCCCCAGCGGATAGGCCTGGTAGGACCGGGCCTACCCAAAATTTTCAAAATTTAAAATTTGAAATAAAACATAGCCTATAATAATAATACACAATTCATTATTGAACGTTAGGTTTATTTTGAAAACTAAAAAGAAAGGTGATTCTTATTTTCGTTACACACTGTAATCGTCCGCCCTATTGAGGGCTGTTTGCAATGAAATTAATAATATATGTTCGCCTGCAGATTTGTAACATTTTACATTAACGTACGAGTTGTGTCGTAATATTCACCTTATATGAAAGTAAATGTGATCCTAACAATTAATTTTGTGACGTTTATATGTATTAAAGTGTATTATGTTGACATACGTTTATAATAATTGTTATGATTCATATATATATATAAGTGTATATATATATATATTGGACTTCAGAGAAAAATAATTTACCCACAAAAAAAACACAAAACTAACCTTTTGGCATCTTAATTTTAAAAATTTCCCGCACCACCCTCTCATATGGGGACCAGACCGTTGGTACAGTCCGGACTCCCAAAACTGTGCGTACGCCCCTGCGGTACAGTCCGGGCCTACCTGAAAAATAAATCTTGGGGCCGCCCCTGCTTAGAAATCAGAGCTGAACAAATGGTTAATAGCGGATATTTTGTACGGAACCCTGAAAGTCAGGATAATGTTTCATTGGAAAAGGTTACACGCCCACCGCTACATTAGCAGCTGTCTTAAAAGGTTTGCAGTGACATAATTGGGGGTAACAACACGTCACGGAAATGTGTGTAAAACTATAGCTGCAGTGCCTTGCGCGGCTCGGGTTTTACACATCATTACACATCAGGTCAATTATGTGTGAAAAATACTTGAAAGACTGGAGATTTTAAATTTTAACCCCCTTGCAACCCGCCTTGGAGGCTGATTTTAGGAAGGAAAAAAAAACGTGCTTAGTTAATGTAGAGTTTCAAGTCTGCAGGACATAAAATTTAAAGACGGGGAATTTTTTAATCCCACGCTTGCATTTGGTAGCTGATTAAGATCTGAATGTGAGTAAAGAAAAAAAACGTCGCCAGGAGACGCAGAAGGCATCAACGGTGCGATAACCGTTGCCATGGAGACGGAGAAAGCACAAGCAATGCAATAGCTTTAAAAAAAAAAAAAAAGAAATTTTGATCTTTAACGCCCCCACAGCCCCGCCTCGGAGATGATTTTCGTAAAATACGTTCTTAGCGGACGTCTATGTAACAAAATGAATAAACGTTCCAGATTTTAAGTTCTGTAGGTCTTATATTTTCGGATAGTTCGTGATGAATGAGTCATTGAGTGGTATTTCGCTTCATACAAAATTCACCTCCCTTTATTCACCCCTTTAGAGATGGAATTTCAAAAAATTCCACCTTGGTACACCACTAGGGCACTCATGGAATATTTTCTCCTTATTTAAAATCTCTAGATTCGACGGCTTACGCTGTGAATTGTCTGTCAGTCAGTCAATATTAGAGTTTTATCAAGTAGATAGTAGTATCAAGTAGTATTTCAAAGAAAACATTTTATGACAGCGATAATTTTTTTCATTTATTATAAAGCTTGCTTCGATTAAGCCAAATCCAGACACTTAGTGTTCTATCTTAAATACTTTCTCCATTATTTGCAATGACCAGTTGTTCAGCTGCAAGTTCCATCTTTGGTCAGTTACTTTAAAAAATATGATATATAATAATATATATTATTATATTTATTATATATAATTTATAGAAATATTAATAAAACAATAAATTAATAAAAATAATTAAATAAAAAAGACAGCAAGTTGTTAAAAAAAAATTTTAAACTTATTTTTTTACGATGAACCTGCATTCGAAGTTTGTATAAGTATGTGTGTATGTGTGTGTATATATATATATATATATATATATATATAAATTAATTTCAGTTTCTATAATCTAATAATTAAGATGTTTAGTATTCATTTTATTGTATAGTTTATTTATCTTTTCACTATGTACAGCAAAAATTACCGCATGTAAAAGTTAAATCACTAGTAGCACTAACATAATTATAAGCTTTATTTAGTAGATACCTGTAATCTTGAAAATAAATTATGTCTGTGTAAATCATGAAAATAAAAATAAGTAAAATAAATACAAACATTAGCCTTCGGCATTTGTAAGCACATAATTGGCGCCCTAGGGTCTTAAAGCTCACTATCATCACCCGAATTTTTTAATTTTTTTTATCTTTCCTGCGCAATGTAAGAACTTCACCTCCACCGTTGATGATCTAGTGCTTGTTTGTCTTGCGACTAATCTAAATTGGTTATGCAAATAGGCATTTGCTTGATATCGCTGCATCCTCGCCCGCTTATTTAAGGATATATTTAGATTAGTGCAGTTCGTGTTTCAAGCTTTAAAACGTCTTGAGCCTTCCCACCCGACCGAAGATTGCTTTTCTTCAAGCCGTCGTTAGTAAAAAAAATAATATTAAGCTTATGTGAGAAATAGTTGGTGTGTGAGCTCTGCTAGAGAGATTTTTCGCAAGTTAAATATAAGGTCTCAGACTTTATGCTGTGCAACATGAAGCAGTGATTTGAAAGGAAAACAAACTCTTGTCATTTTTTATTTCGTAACTATTTTCAACGAGAATACGTCTTATTAATCTTTGTGCCATTTTGAAAAGTGGATTATAACAAAAATAATATATGTTTTGAAACGCTATAATATATAAACCGGGCTTAGAAGTAAATTCGAGGTGCATATATACTTATATGGTACGGGATTTACGCATGCGCCATTATAAACAATTTTTTTATTTATTTATAGGTCATTACGAACAATCGATTCTGGGTATCATTTACTTTGATATTCAGACTTTGGACTCATGGTGTTAACCAATTTAAAAAAAAAAAATTAATTTTGTGCAAAATATAGTGAACTATTTAAAACCACGTTTGAAAAGTTTTTTTTTCTCTCTTTTTTTCAAAAAGTTCACGATCTAACAACTGTGACACAGAATCACGCTGAACAGTGTGGGGAAAAAAATTTGCATTGTCTAGGCATGTGGTGAATTCTTACAATCGGAATTGCAAGAAACGACGATAGGTAGATGTAGCAGCTCGTGACGATTTCAAAAAGGTTCCATTCACCGTTGCCGAGTGGACCAGACTAAGGGAGAGGAAGGAGCTAAGATGGCGGAAGTTCGCCAGGCCTAGTACTGGTTCAGTCATTAGTGACGGTAATGTGAGTTTAAGTGATCAGCTCTTGGAGCTATATAAACGGCTAATTGAAAATATTGTCTTTTTTTTTAAAAAAAAACTTACCATATAACACGAAGTATTTACGTTAAACTTTCGGCCATGTCCCGACACAGTCTACATATTTTTTTTTTATTTGTTACGTATTATTCCTGCTCATAAATATTTATAATAATTATTGGCCTGGCGCTAGTGACGTTTTCGGTTACGTCATAACCCCGCCAACATTATTTGACAAAGCATATCGGAAGGTGTTGGAAGCAGAAGTTTGACAGTGTGACAGGACCTTAGATGTTTGAGAATAATAATAAATGTAGCCCAAGCGCGGATCCAGAAGGGGGGTGGTGGGGGCGATAGCCCCTCCCGAGACCAATTTTATTGATTAGAGTATATTTATGTTTACTTAAATATTTAATTTCGTATGTTAAACTTTTATCTCATCAAAAGTTGCATGGAGCTACTAAGGTTCTGTATTTGAAACCTGTAATTTGTAAATAATATTCGAAGGCCAATATCTGACCACTTTCATTTTTTTTCAACTACGACCTTTCTTTGTGCGATAGCCCCTCCCGAAAAGTCATCCTGAAGTCATTGATGTAGCAGTGCCGAGTTCACGAGTGTGCTCGAAGGGAGTCGTATAAAATAAAACGTTCGAGAGGTCGTGCAGGCGGCGAGCGCCAATCGCGCCCGAGATATCGAGATACGCGGAGGGCAATCAGCTTTAATGACGTGAGCTCGCGTGAATGGCAGCCAATCAGGGAGAGTTTACTGCTGTGCTAACAAGGTTATGTCGGGGGGAAATAGCGCAAACAAGAGGTTTTTGCTCCGTCAGAAAAAGAAAGGAATACGCTGGGTATTCACTTGGTAGGCCTATATGTATCCTTCCGAGATTCGGGGTTTAAGATCATTAAGATACTGGTGATTTTTCTTTCAGTAGGTATATATTCCACTTCAGTATGCACTTGAATGAAATATTTTATCTATCTCTTAGTTCAGTTTTTAATTTTTGTCCTGGTTCTGGTTTTTTTTTTTTTTTTGCATTACATTACCACTAGAGACCTGAAAAATTCGCGGATTCAATGACCTCTAGGATAGCCTCCATTATCCTCTGCATTTCTCAAGCAAACACGGGTGTTCATTGGGTGCTAACTTGTGAGGCGTCTCCACTGGGTAGCTTGTGATTCGATGATTCTTCGGTCGATAGTCTCTCATTGGCCCACAGAGATCCAGTTAAACTGCGAACCAATAGCAGGACCAGCAGAATTGTACACATGTTTGAATTTCAGCCTATCACGAAATGAATCCGCGAATTTTTCCGGTCCCTAATTATCACCAATAAAAAAGTTTTTATTTTTAGTTATTTTCAACTTCTCGGCGTGGTTATTTAAGTGGCAGAAGGGAATTGGAGGGTTTTAAGGGTGGTATACATGGGTGAGTATGTGCAGTTGTTCTAATGTTAGAAAACACAGTAGATTTATGGACTTTTCAACGAAGAATTTTACTCAAATAAACAAAGAGTTATTTGAAAGTTCAAGTAACTGAATCTTCATAGAATAACCATACACATTGCCAAAATAAGAGTGTTATTACTGTACACTGTACATTAATGTTTTGTTAATATACCAAGAATATTATTTTGGATTCATTATAAAAGTAATTGAACACAGTGTCCGCAAATATAAGAAGAAAGCTGTAAATTTGCAGAGATATCTGGATAATTTGTAACCAGCGATTTTCGTAAATTGAAGGTGAAAATTTTTGACAGTGTAATGGAAAGCTTGGGTGGGATTACCGAGGAAGTGGGATGACGTTTCAAGAACTAATCCAGTTTAAAGGTCAATCCTGTCTTAGGAAGAACAGTGTTGCTCACATCCGACTTTAAAGCTTTGGGCAGCACCTCAGACCACGAATCGCAGAAGATGTTTGAAACTTATTTCGCCGTGATGAACCTGCAGTTGAAGTTTATCGGTTACTCCGTGTTATCAATTTTTTTCATTCTGCCTTCCATACGTGCAATGGGGGAATTTGAATTTAATACAGAATTTTTCTTAGACATACGCCATTTCATTGCCATTCACAAATACGAAATAATCAATAAGAACGAAAAATGTCTGATATTAAAAGGACGGACGTGTTCGTCTGTGCTGTTCGTCGTTGTTTTTTTTTTGTCCATAATACCTGTGCAGGTTCGTCGTTAGGATTTTTTTTTTTACATGAGCTGATTTAGGCATTTATGGATAGAGACTGGAAAAATTCGCATGGTTCAATGACCTCCAGGATAGACTCCAATATCCTCTACAACACTCGGGCAAATGCCAACTGTTCATTGGCTGCTGACTTGTGAGTCGTCTCGACCGGGTGGCCTGTGATTCGACACTTCTATGAGTGAGGGTCTCTAATTGGCCCTCAAGTCATCCAGATTAACAGTGAACCGATGACAGAAGCAGCACTAAGGTAGAAATATTTGAATTTTAGCGTAACACGAAATGAACACGCGAATATTTCAGGTCTCTATTTTTGAATTATTTTTCCAAGTTTGAACGGTTAGAAAACTGCAGTGGCGTATGTTCTAGCTGGGAGAGTGAGAGTGTGTGACGATGTTCGCAGCCACCACATCCCCATCCGCCTAAACGACGCGCCCAAGGTGCGGCAGTCGTGGCTGCAGCACGTCACGTGGCTCGGCAACACGACGGCGCTGCTCCTGGTGGCCGAGAACGACATCTACCTTCGCCAATCGCCCGCCGGCGCGCAGGACTTCCGCCTCACGGACACGGGCCGGCCGGGCGTCGTCTACAACGGCATCGCCGACTGGCTCTACCAAGGTGACCCCTCCTCATCCCGTGCCTCTTGATCCGCCAGGTTCCAGTACAACAATATTCCTCCCTGAACACGTGATCCGCCAGGGTCCAGTACAACAATATTCCTCCCTGAACACGTGATCCACCAGGGTCCAGTACGACAATATTCCTCCCACAACACGTGATCCGCCAGGGTCCGGTACAACAATATTCCTCCCTGAACACGCGATATACCAGGGTCCACTACAACAATATTCCTCCCACAACACGTGATCCACCAGGGTCCAGTACAACAATATTCCTCCCTGAACACGTGATCCACCAGGGTCCAGTACGACAATATTCCTCCCACAAACTCGTGATCCGCCAGGGTCCGGTACAACAATATTCCTCCCTGAACACGCGATATACCAGGGTCCACTACAACAATATTCCTCCCACAACACGTGATCCACCAGGGTCCAGTACAACAATATTCCTCCCACAACACGTGATCCACCAGGGTCCAGTACAACAATATTTCCTCCTGAACACGTGATCCAGCAGGGTCCAGTACGACAATATTCCTCCCACAACACGTGATCAGATAGGGTCCGGTACAACAATATTCCTCCCTGAACACATAATCCACCAGGGTCCAGTAAAACAAAACTCCTCCCTGAACAAGTGATCTGCCAGGGTCCCGTAGAAAAATATTACTCCCTGAACACGTGATCCACCAGGGTTCAGTACAACAATATTCCTCCCTGACAACGTGATATACCAGGGTCCACTACAACAATATTCCTCCCTGAACACGTGATCTACCAGGGTCCAGTACAACAATATTCCTCCCAGAACACGTGATCCACCAGGGTCCAGTACAACAATATTCCTCCCTGAACACGCGATATACCAGGGTCCACTACAACAATATTCCTCCCTGAACACATGATCCACCAGGGTCCAGTACAACAATATTCCTCCCTGAACACGCGATATACCAGGGTCCACTACAACAATATTCCTCCAGAACACGTGATCCACCAGGCTCCAGTACAACAATATTCCTCCCTGAACACGCGATATACCAGGGTCCACTACAACAATATTCCTCCCTGAACACATGATCGACCAGGGTCCAGTACAACAATATTCCTCCCTGAACACGCGATATACCAGGGTCCACTACAACAATATTCCTCCCAGATCACGTGATCCACCAGGGTCCAGTACAACAATATTCCTCCCTGAACACGCGATTCACCAGGGTCCAGTACAACAATATTCCTCCCTGAACACGTGATCCACCAGGGTCCGGTACAACAATATTCCTCCCTGAACACGCGATATACCAGGGTCCACTACAACAATATTCCTCCCACAACACGTGATCCACCAGGGTCTAGTACAACAATATTCCTCCCTGAACACGTGATCCACCAGGGTCCAGTACGACAATATTCCTCCCACAACACGTGATCCGCCAGGGTCCGGTACAACAATATTCCTCCCTGAACACGTGATCCACCAGGGTCCAGTATGACAATATTCCTCCTACAACACGTGATCCGCCAGGTTCCGGTACAACAATATTCCTCCCTGAACACGCGATATACCAGGGTCCACTACAACAATATTCCTCCCACAATATGTGATCCACCAGGGTCCAGTACAACAATATTCCTCCCACAACACGAGATTCACCAGGGTCCAGTACAACAATATTCCTCCCTGAACACGTGATCCACCAGGGTCCAGTACGACAATATTCCTCCCACAACACGTGATCAGCCAGGGTCTGGTACAACAATATTCCTCCCTGAACACATGATCCACCAGGGTCCAGTAAAACAATACTCCTCCCTGAACAAGTGATCTGCCAGGGTCCCGTAGAAAAATATTCCTCCCTGAACACGTGATCCACCAGGGTTCAGTACAACAATATTCCTCCCTGAACACGCGATATACCAGGGTCCACTACAACGATATTCCTCCCTGAACACGTGATCTACCAGGGTCCAGTACAACAATATTCCTCCCAGAACACGTGATCCACCAGGGTCCAGTACAACAATATTCCTCCCTGAACACGCGATATACCAGGGTCCACTACAACAATATTCCTCCCTGAACACATGATCCACCAGGGTCCAGTACAACAATATTCCTCCCTGAACACGCGATATACCAGGGTCCACTACAACAATATTCCTTCCAGAACACGTGATCCACCAGGGTCCAGTACAACAATATTCCTCCCTGAACACGCGATATACCAGGGTCAACTACAACAATATTCCTCCCTGAACACATGATCCACCAGGGTCCAGTACAACAATATTCCTCCCTGAACACGCGATATACCAGGGTCCACTACAACAATATTCCTCCCAGAACACGTGATCCACCAGGGTCCAGTACAACAATATTCCTCCCTGAACACGCGATATACCAGGGTCCAGTACGACAATATTCCTCCCACAACACGTGATCCGCCAGGGTCCAGTACGACAATATTCCTCCCACAACACGTGATCCGACAGGGACTGGTACAACAATATTCCTCCATGAACCCTCAATATACCAGGGTCCACTACAACAATATTCCTCCCACAACACGTGATCCACCAGGGTCCAGTACAACAATATTCCTCCCTGAACACGTGATCCACTAGGGTCCAGTACGACAATATTCCTCCCACAACACGTGATCCGCCAGGGTCCAGTACAACAATATTCCTCCCTGAACACGTGATCCACCAGGGTCCAGTACGACAATATTCCTCCCTGAACACGCGATATACCAAGGTCCACTACAACAATATTCCTCCCACAACACGTGATCCACCAGGGTCCAGTACAACAATATTCCTCCCACAACACGTGATTCACCAGGGTCCAGTACAACAATATTCCTCCCTGAACACGTGATCCACCAGGGTCCAGTACAACAATATTCCTCCCTGAACACGCGATATACCAGTGTCCACTACAACAATATTCCTCCCACAACACGTGATCCACCAGGGTCTAGTACAACAATATTCCTCCCTGAACACGTGATCCACCAGGGTCCAGTACGACAATATTCCTCCCACAACACGTGATCCGCCAGGGTCCGGTACAACAATATTCCTCCCTGAACACGTGATCCACCAGGGTCCAGTATGACAATATTCCTCCTACAACACGTGATCCGCCAGGTTCCGGTACAACAATATTCCTCCCTGAACACGCGATATACCAGGGTCCACTACAACAATATTCCTCCCACAATATGTGATCCACCAGGGTCCAGTACAACAATATTCCTCCCACAACACGAGATTCACCAGGGTCCAGTACAACAATATTCCTCCCTGAACACGTGATCCACCAGGGTCCAGTACGACAATATTCCTCCCACAACACGTGATCAGCCAGGGTCCGGTACAACAATATTCCTCCCTGAACACATGATCCACCAGGGTCCAGTAAAACAATACTCCTCCCTGAACAAGTGATCTGCCAGGGTCCCGTAGAAAAATATTCCTCCCTGAACACATGATCCACCAGGGTTCAGTACAACAATATTCCTCCCTGAACACGCGATATACCAGGGTCCACTACAACGATATTCCTCCCTGAACACGTGATCTACCAGGTTCCAGTACAACAATATTCCTCCCAGAACACGTGATCCACCAGGGTCCAGTACAACAATATTCCTCCCTGAACACGCGATATACCAGGGTCCACTACAACAATATTCCTCCCTGAACACATGATCCACCAGGGTCCAGTACAACAATATTCCTCCCTGAACACGCGATATACCAGGGTCCACTACAACAATATTCCTTCCAGAACACGTGATCCACCAGGGTCCAGTACAACAATATTCCTCCCTGAACACGCGATATACCAGGGTCCTCTACAACAATATTCCTCCCTGAACACATGATCCACCAGGGTCCAGTACAACAATATTCCTCCCTGCACACGCGATATACCAGGGTCCACTACAACAATATTCCTCCCAGATAACGTGATCCACCAGGGTCCAGTACAACAATATTCCTCCCTGAACACGCGATATACCAGAATCCACTACAACAATATTCCTCCCTGAACACATGATCCACCAAGGTCCAGTACAACAATATTCCTCCCTGAACACGCGATATACCAGGGTCCACTACAACAATATTCCTCCCAGAACATGTGATCCACTAGGGTCCTGTACAACAATATTCCTACCCGAACACGCGATATACCAGGGCCCACTACAACAATATTCCTCCCTGAACACGTAATCCAACAGGGTCCAGTACAACAATATTCCTCCCTGAACACGTAATCCGCCAGGGTCCAGTACAACAATATTCCTCCCTGAACACGTAATCCGCTAGGGTCCAGAACAACAATATTCCTCCTTGAACACGTAATCCTACAGGGTCTAGTACAACAATATTCCTCCCTGAACACGTAATCCGCCAGGGTCCAGAACAACAATATTTCTCCCTGAACACGCGATATACCAGGGTCCACTACTACAATATTCATCCCTGAACACGTGATTCACCAGGGTCCAGTACAACAATATTCCTCCCTGAACACGCGATATACCAGGGTCCAGTACAACAATATTCCTCCCTGAACACGTGATCCGCCAGGGTCTAGTACAACAATATTCCTCCCTGAACACGTGATCCACCAGTGTCCAGTACAACAATATTCCTCCCTGAACACGTGATCCAACAGGGTCCAGTACAACAATATTCCTCCCTGAACACGTGATCCGCCAGGGTCTAGTACAACAATATTCCTCCCTGAACACGTGATCCACCAGGGTCCAGTACAACAATATTCCTCCCTGAACACGTGATCCGCCAGGGTCTAGTACAACAATATTCCTCCCTGAACACGTGATCCGCCAGGGTCCAGTACAACAATATTCCTCCCTGAACACGTGATCTGTGATCACTGTCGACCAGCAAAATTCGAAATTTACTCTTCCACCAATGCGTACACAAAAAAGTCCGTGACTACTGTCCATTGGCTTCTGCCAAGTTTCACCTTCCGACCGGATTGGATGCGATTGGTTCATTTGAATGTTGTTGTTGGTTTATTGACCTTCGGGACGTGTCAGAACTTTTTGTGGTTAGGGATATGAAAAACTCGAGCGTTCATTGACCTTTAGAATAGATTCTGCCATATTCTGCATACTCGCGAAAAACTTGCATAAATACTTTCAAAAATTACATGATTATAGGTATATTTTTTTTAAATTCTTAGTATTATTCACATATATTTGTAATTTAAATAGTTTTATGGTAATTATTGTTATATTTTATTTTTGTTTAATTTATTTTAAGAGAATTATTACTTAATTTACTTAATCACATTGCCACATATCGTACTTATGGTGTATAAATACAGATTAATATAAATTTAAGGATTATTTAAGAAATTTAATGTCAATTCATATGTGTCTGGCGCCCGAATTAGTTTCAAACAGTATATCTGTGCATCATTGGTCAGGCTTGTAGGTCAATGCCTCCTGTACTTCCAATCCTTGCCCATGGAAAAACAAAAATCTACTTTATCGATAGAGACCGGTAAAATTCACGATTTCAGTGGCCTGTAGGATATACTCCGTGATCCTCTATGCACGCGGGAAAATTACGTCTGATCATTGGCTACTGACTCGTGTCACCTGTTAACTGGGACGCTAGTGATTCGATACTTCTTTTTTTTTAAGTTTTTTATTGGCCAAGTGTCATTCAGATAAACTGTGGTCCAATCACTGATGCTGTAGAAATGCAAACTTTCTTGGATTCTAGACTATCACCAAATGAATCCGCGCATTTTTCCGGTCTCTATTTATCCATGTTAACCACTGATTAGTTAAAATATGAAAGAAACGTGTTGCGCCGACCGCCGCCGAGACTCGAAGACAGAAGCGCGGCGGGAGAGCCTGCCCCCCGCTGGCCGCCGCCGTCTGTATTGATTTTGCAGGGCGGGCTGCCCCCCCCCCTCCCCCCCCCACACTTACCCGCGCACATCCCCGCAGGTGTCGGGGGGGCTCGTCCCACGGGGATCTGGGCACGGGGTGGGCCCGGGGTGGGCCCGGGGTGGGCCCGGGGTGGGCCCGGGTGGGCCGAGGAAAGGCCTGGCCCGCCGCGCCGGCTGGCTGCAGAGCTCCCGATGACCTTCCTTGAGGTCGCGACCCCTCGCCGCACCTGGCGGGTTCGGTGACCTCCCGGGACGGAACCCGTGGTTAGAGGCCCGGGAAAAATCCGCGATTTCAATTACCTGTAGGTAGGGTCAGGCATTTTTGGCGAAAAAAAAACTTCTGAACGCCTACTAGACTGCAACAAGGTACACCCGCACCAGCGGTTTCTTCCTTGTGATTGGCGGCCGTCTGCGAGAGAGGTCGTTGCCTTGTCTGACCTGAGCCACTCTGGACGCGTTTGCTTCCGCATTTAATAGCTGCGATTGGTGGTTTAACAATTTGACTTGTGCCTGAAAGAAACTCGCCCAATCACGAAACACACACGATTCTACAGTGTTTTAACTTTCATCTAGTCTCGGAATCTTTTCGCGAAATATGCGTGACCCTACCTGTAGGATATACTCCATGATCCTCTTTGCACCCGGGCAAATTACATTTGCTCATTGGCCACTGACTCGTGACACCTGTTGACTGGGACGCTCGTGATTAGATAGATACTTCTTTTGTTGAAGGTTTTTCATTGGCCGAGTATCATTCACATAAACTGTGGCCCAATCAGTAATCGCTGTAGCAGCAAAAAAAAAAATCAAAACGTATTTGTATTCTGGCCTATCGCTAAATGATTCCGCGAATTTTTCCGGTCTCTACCCATAGTTAAGGGCATGCATATTTCGCGGAAAAGATTCCGAGACCAGCTGAAAGTTAAAACACTGTAGCATCAGTCTGTGTTTCGTGATTGGGTGAGTTTCTTTCCCGGAACAGGTCAGTTGTTGCAACACCAATCACAGTCATTCACAGCGGAAGCAAACGCGTCCTGAATGGCCCGGTCGAACAAGACAACCACTTCTCTCGCAGACGGCCGCCAATCACAAGGAAGAACCCGCTGGTGTGGGTATACCGTGTTGCGGTCTACCGTGCGTTCAGATTTTTTTTCCCGCAAAAAATGCTCGTCCTTACCTATAGTTACCTTTAGAGACCTGAAAAATTCGCGGATTCATATCCTGATAGGCAAGAATTCTAATACGTTTTTTTTTTTTTTTTTGCTGCTTCAGTGATTGGGCCGCAGTTTACCTGAAGGACTCTGAGCCAATGAAAAACCTTCAACTAAATAAGTACCGAATCATGAACATCCCAGTTAACAGGTGTCACGAGTCAGTAGCCAATGAGCAGACGTTGTTTTCCCGAGCACATGGATGATCGTGGAGTCTATCCTATATGTCACTGGGCCAATGAGAACCCCTCAACCAAAGAAGTATTAAATCACAGCCAAACCAATTCAGATGACTCGCAAGTGAACAGCCAATGAACCGGCGTTACTTGCCCGAGTTTACATATATACTAATATTATAAAGCTGAAGAGTTTGTTTGTTTGTTTGTTTGAACGCGCTAATCTCAGGAACCACTGCTCCGATTTGAAAACTTCTTTCAGTGTTGGATAGTACATTTATCGAGGAAGGCTATAGGCTATATTATATTATCAATAACATTAGGGATCCTTACTAAAAGCCCAATTTAGAATCAAATGCGTTGGAGGGGGTTAGATACAACATGCAGTACACGTACGAAGTGTGTGTTGACAATGCCGCAGGCGCTATAAGTTTATTAAGCGAAATACCACTCACTGACTCACTCATCACGAGATCTCTAAAACTATATACCTGATTGACTTGAAATTTTGCATAGTTACTCATTTTGTGATTTAGACGCTCACTAAGAACGGATTCTGCGGAAATCCGATCCCAAGGGGAGTTTCGGGGGCGTAATATATCAAAATTTCCAGTTTTTTGGTAGGAAATCACCATGGCAACGGCTATTGCTTTGTTGATGCTTCATTCGTCTCTATGGAAACGACTATTTCATTGTTAGTGCAGTTCTCATCACCGTTGAAATTTTGCTGGTACTTTAAATATCAAAAATTGCCCTTTTTTCAAGTATATATATTTTACAGAATTGAAACTTCACAGTAATGTTCCTTATGTTACGCAGGATGACATTTTCCGAAAATTAGATCCCATGGGTGGTTAAAACCAGGCAACAGTGGGTACTTTGTCTGCATGAGAACAGGATTTTGCATTGTTCATGCCTTCTGCGTCTCCATGGCAGCGGGCATCGCGCGGCAGTGGCGTACCCACAAGGAGGGGCATGTATAATGAGCGGCGCAAGAGTGATCTGCCTGTAGACTGCCGTAGCGAAGTACGGGTACATCAGTTGTACGTTGCGTGCACGAGTCGGGTAACCATCGGTGCTATTCATTTTCTCTCCGGTACATTATACAGCATTGTAATAAATTTTCACTGAATTTTTTTTATTTACCATTACTGTAAATGGGAGATGTGGCTTAATTTTTTTCCATTAGTATAGCCGTGCGAAGCCGGGTCGGGCAGCTAGTATAACATATAAGTACAGTCTGTCCTGAAGGAAATAAAGACTAAACTGCGAATTTTTACAGTCTTGATCTATGGCTAGAGACCGGAAAAATTCGCGATTTCAATGACCTGTAGGATATACTCCATGATCCTCTATGCACGCGGGAAAACTACACCTGCTCATTGGCTACTGACTCGTGACACCTGTTAACTGGGACACTAGTGATTCGATACTTCTTTTGTTAAAGGTTTTTCATTGGCCGAGTATCATTCAGATAAACTGTGGCCCAATCACTGATGCAGTGTAAAGGCAAGCGTTATTGGATTCTAGACTATCACGAAATGTATCCGCAAATTTTTCAGGTCTCTATCTGTGGCATACAATGAAAACCAGCAAGAGTTGGGAACAGGAAAAAAAAATTGCTTGTTCATTGACCTTTAGGATAGGCGTGTTCATTAGCTGCTGACTTGCGAGACATCTCGTACAGGTATCTCGTCATTCGATACTTCTTTGGTTGATTCAGAGTTTTTTCAGATCAGCTAATAGCCTATAGTAGAGACAGCACAATTATATATATATATATTTTTTTAATTTTAGTGTATCACAACATGAATCCACGATTATTTACCGTATATATCATTAGCGTGTGTCCATGAAAATGCCTCAAAACTTTCTAAACGTCGCTAAATTCTTTTAATTTTTTTTTATTAATTTGCTATTCATGTTTTGTTATAAAATATAACCTTTAAGGGAAAATCTGAAATAAAACAAAAATCGCAAATTTAGAAATTAGACCCATTTAGCATTGAGGTACAGAAATGCCACGAACATTACTGCAGGACCTAGGTTCTGTTTGCTGAGAGAACCTTCAACTTCGAGGGCTTAATGGATTCGAAGTGATGTCGAAGTCTGAAATTTGCGTTCTGCGCTACCAAATTTTATGCCTACATAAAACATGCCATTCTCTCTCTGTCTCTCCCCCCCCCCCCCAAAAAAAAATCAACAACACAGGCCCAACTGATAAATACAGTGCGCTGGCTAGACTCTTACAGCTCGTACAATCAACACAAAAAAAATTATTTCTGTGATGGAACTGTCATCCTACTAATATTATACAAGCGAAAGTTTGTGTGTATTTTTGTTACTCCTTGACACCAGAAACGCTGAACGGATTAACTCCAGCCCTTACGGAGTGATAAACGGGTAAATTCATTTTCATAACAGACAACAGCCTGCCTCTGTTATAGGCTGGCTGTTGATCAGAAGGAATCTGGCCCAATAAAAAAAAATAGTTTCGACCGTAGAAGTATCGATAGCGACCGTGAAAATTCGCGGTGACCGATAGGATAGACTCCACGATCCTTTATGTGCTCGTGCAAACTACATCTGTCCATTAGCTACTGACTCGTAGCTCGTGTGAACTCGTGATTAGATACTTCTTTTGTTGAAAGTTTTTTTTTTTCATTAACTCAAGAGTCCTTCAGATAAACTATGACTAGTGACTGGAAACATTCGTGGTTTCACTTACCTCCAGGATAGACTCCGCGATCATTTGCATATTTGGGCAAACGTCAGCTGTTCATTGGTAGGGGCATGCATATTTCGCGAAAAGATTCCGAGACTAGCTGAAAGTTAAAACATTGTAGCATCGTCTGTGTCTCGTGATTGGGTGAGTTTCTGTCAGGTCAATATCGATTATTAGAACACCAATCACAGTGAGTCAGTGCGGAAGCAAACACGTCCCGAGTGGCTCAGGTCAAATAAGGCAACGACTTCCCTCGCAGACGTCCGCCGATCACAAGGAAGAAACCGCTGGTGTAAGTATAACTTGTTGCAGTCTAATAGGCGTTCAAATTTATTCGCGAGAAATGACTGCCCTTATTCATTGGCTACTGAGATGTGAGGCGCCTCGGCTGGGTAACTTGTGATTGGATACTTCTTTAATTAAGGGTCTCTAATTGGCCCAGAGTCCTCCATATTAACAGTGAACCAATAGCAGAAGCAGCACAAATATGTAATTATTTTAATTTCACTATGTCACAGAATGAATCCACGAATTTTTCCGGACTCTAACTATGACCCAATCACAGAAGCAGCGTAATGGCAAACGTATTTGGATTCTAGCCTAGCGCAAAATGAATCCGCGAATTTTTCAAGTGTCCAACAATGGCTTATCTTGCAGACGGCAGCCAATTATGTACATGAAAATAATCCCCAGCGCGGGCATACCTCATGACAGTCTAATGAGTCACCAGATTATTATGCAAATAATGCATCATGCCCTTACATATCTGGAACTACGGAGAAACTTTTTTTGACGTGCATTCTTCATTGAGAAGTAGATACGTGTATTTACTATAAATAGGGGCAGGCATTTTTCGCGAAAAGATCTGAACACTTATTAGTCTGCAACAAGGTATACCCGCACCTGTGGTTTATTCCTTATGATTGGCGGCCGTCTGCGAGAGAAGTCGTTGCCTTATCTGACCGAGCCACTCAGGGCGCGTTTACTTCCAAACTGAATCACTGTGATTGGTGTTGTTATAATCGATTTGCACCTGGGAGAAACTCACCCTATCACGAAACACAGACGATGCTATAGTGTTTTAACTTTCATATAGACTCGAAATCTTTTCGCGAAATCTGCATGCCCCTAACTATAAATCCTAACAGTGTACGGCACGGCACAGAATTTTTTTGTGTACTTTTACAAAATATTCCTTTTGGAAACTAGTTGCCAAGAAATACTATGTAATACTACAAGGGAAAAAAAATATTGTAAATTTTGTGCAACGCATATAAATGGTTAGGTAATTTTTTTGCATATATAAAATACGTTTTTGGAAACAATACTGAAAATTTCTTGTCTCGCTTACAACAATTAGCGCATGAATATAAATTTTGTTTGATGTTTTATACAAGCGTAATTTTTTTTTAAACCATGGAAGGGAAAGATAAACGAATATGTGACATTTGGGTTAGGTAATACTGTAAATCTCTTCAGAGAACGATTTACAAATAATTTTAACTATCGTAGGTACTGGGACAATACAAAGCACAAATGCCCGTGAAAGATTCCGATCAGAGGATTACTGTGAATCATTTTTTTTGTAACAACACACATTTTCTTTCATGTAAATGTAAAAATTCACAAATATCTGTAATTTTACACGGAAATCTATGTTCCTTTAAAAAAAAAAATAGTTCTGAGCGTGCAAGCAATAAATAGCCCCTTTGGCATAAACAACTACCAAACAAACGGTGGAGCTAAATCCGTAGAGATATCGCGTGCGAGGGAGTTTTTGTTTACACTACGATCCCGCCCTCGGTGATGAGGGTGCCTTCACTCACTTCTTGCTGGTCGCTCGTCAGGCGTAACTAGACTAGCGCGTGATCCTCAGATTGAAGAGCCTACGATGTACATTCTGTATTGCACAGACCCGAACAAGCCTGAATATCTACCTTCGGCCAGCTTCGTAATTTTTTTTGTTTATTACTTTACAAAATTGTGGATGGTTGGTTATGTTAGGTTAGTAGAGAACTGAAAAAATTCGCGGGTTCGTTTCGTGTTTTGCTAAAATGCAAATAATTATACCTTAGTGCTGCTTCTGTCATTGGTTCACTGTTAATCTGGAGGACTGAGGGCCAGTTAGAGACCCTCACTCGTAGAAGTGTCGAATCACAGGCCACCCAGTCGAGACGACTCACAAGTCAGCAGCCAATGAACAGTTGGCATTTGCCCGAGTGTGTAGAGGATATTGGAGGTAATTGAACCCGCGAATTTTTCGGGTCTCTATAGGTTAGTATAGCTACATTAAAAATACTGTCAAATCATTTTAATGCCGACGTTGGCCGAAGGTAGATAATCGGGCTTGTTCGGGTCTGTGCAATACAGAATGTACATCGTAGGCTTCCCATCAACTCTCTTTCAGCGAACAAGGAGGGGGAGATATAGAAGTGCGACGCTTGCAGAGGAAACTGAAACCATGCTTCGCGCGACATGTGGCGCTATCTGTTGGGTGGGCCCATAACTACCAGCAAAAATAAACTCGAGATAGAGGTTCTAATACAAAGTTTCAGGTAAATGACGTCACGACGAATTGCTTTGAAAAATGGATTTAAAACTTGCGAGAAACATTTAATACAGTTTCGTGATAAAAAAAAACATTTTTCATGTTTTACATATAAATGAGTAGGAGATGCAAACATTTATGTTATGCCACACCACAAAACATGCAGCTACCAAAATGTGAGTGAATAAATTTTCACTGTTTTGTTTGCCTGATAATAGCTTATGTATTACTTCCCACGATCAATGTAGTTATGTTTGCAATATATTATGAAAGCTACCATCTAGCGGGTGGACCCAAAATTACTTCAGAAAACTAGGTTTCATTCTCATCAATTCAAGTTTCTAACTCATGCTCTCTTTTTCCAGTGCACAATTACTGCCTTCAAGACTGTCCTTGTGCTCTGTTGCCAGATGCACGCCATAGAGCGTAAAGGTTTCAGACACCACTTTGTTATGCAATGAAAATTTGTTCAATGTGTCGGAAAATTTGTATTTCATAAAATCAAATTTGGAATGAGAATTGTGGGAGTACATTTTCCTGGTATACCCAGGACACCATCTGACAAATTCTAATTTTTATTGTTTCTAAGGAGATGTAATTGAAGGACGCCATATTGGTTTAAGCTGTTTTTGTTAACATTTTGTTTGTAACATTCAGCATTGCACATGACTTAATAAAATGCCTTGTTATAATTAGTGACAGTTACAAATAATGTCTACTGTTAAATAATGATTGGTGTTTAGCATGTAATTTTTATTTTCTGTCAGAATGACTACAACTGCAATAATACTGTCAATGGACACTATTTTATGCTAATAAATAAATAGAATGAATAAATGAATAGAAAAAGAAATAGTATAATTAAAAATACATTGAAACTTGTTATGATTAACGATGGTGTGAAAAAATAAGACTTTTAATTTTTACAACCGGGTAGTATCATTCTGCAACAGTGTAGTGCAATCTAAGCGTGAGAACTAATCTTGACGGACAAGCCCTCCCCTCCCCCCTTCCACCAAACCATTTTTTTCAAGCCAATCAAATCAAAATCTTTCCCGACAATACCTCATATCGCCACCTCATATTAATTCCACTATTCCAGTTATTTTTTATTCAACTCATATGGTAAATAAATTTATTTATTTACTGTCATTTCATTTTTAATACATCGCAAGTTAGATAGTACGCGAAAAAAAACAGTTTTTTTTTTTAATATATATTGTGTGATATGCATGTATATATGTTTCAATATTAATAATTGAGTTAATCTGCCTTCCATAATTTATTTGTGTTTTAACACTACGACATTCAAGTAGATAACTTATTGTTAGAGACAGGAAAGATTCGCGATTTCAAGGACCTGTAGGATCCTCTATGAATGCGGGAAAATTACGTCTGCTCATTGGCTACTGACTCGTGACACCTGTTAACTGGGACGCTAGTGATTCGATACTTCTTTTGTTAAAGGTTTTTCATTGGCCGAGTATCATTCAGATAAACTGTGGACCAATCACTGATGCGGTAAAAAGGCAAACGTATTTTTTTTTTGATTCTGGCCTATCGCGAAATGATTCCGCGAATTTTTCCGGTCTCTACATATCGTTACAATAAATCTGCCAGTTTAGCCCCCCCCCCCCCCAATAACAAACAAATAATGGCGCCATGGGCACAAGCCCCGTCTGCTTCCCTTTAGTTACGTCCCTGGTCAGGGAGGCGTACCGCGTTTCGTTCGACGTCTTCGATCCCCCCCCCCCCCCAACTCGAGGGTAAACAACGTGTTCCAACACCAGACACGCGAGGAAAGTTTCTCGGCGGCGGGATATCTTGGTACAATACTTGCCCACCAGAGACGGAACGGATGCGTGCAAAAAAAAAAAAAAGGATTCTGGACGATTATGGGCACATGTACGTAGTGCACAACTTCAAAAGAAACCACGGGTTTTGAAAACTGATGAAGATATTCGAGTGAGGTCTGTTTGTGAAAAGCTTTTGAGAATACGCCGAGGGCGGATGAGTAGTTCTGTTTCAGTTTTTTTTTTTTTTTTTTTTTTACCTCGATGTTTACGAGGGTGAAAAGGGCTTAAAAAAAAAAAAAAAACGCGTGTTTTCAGAATAATTTTTAGACGTGAAACTCCTGGCTCAGATCCTTGCATTACATCTTTATCTTCATTTTTCTGCTCTATTCACAACGAGAAGACTACACGCCAGTCCACATCAGCCTTGCGCCTAGAGGCGACACCGCGCTAGAAGCACCAGCGGGCGTCGACCTAATCATCCCGCCTCACCAAATGACTATATATACATTTGCATGTAAATTGTCTTTTTTTTTTGCGGTTACGCTTATAAAAAAAGAACTGTAATGAAGATTTTGCACATGATTGAAGAGCATTCAATGTATCCTTCGGAACGGATTTTCTTTCACTTAACCTACAAGCAGATACTTCTCTCGATCAGAGAAATGACAATGACTGCTGTACTTTTTTTTTTTTTTTTGCATTTTCGGTGATATACTTCATAAAAAAAGTCACATTAGTTTGTTTACTTGCTCCTTGAGAAGTTTAGCCAGCTTCGAATATTTCGACTTGATGTAAGCTTTTGGACATACGCCATTTTTAAGCACACGTATGTCTGTAGATAGTATATAGTATTTTTTTTAGTTTTCCTCTAGAGACATACGTGTGCTTAGCAATGGCGTATGTCCAGAAGCTTACATCAGCAAGTCATGAACTCCCATTGCACAAATCTTTCAAAGATAATTTCGAATATTTCAACTGTTAACCCATAACAAGATATGATTTTACCAGAAAAATGAAGTGTAAAATTGTTTCAGCCCGTGGAAACAAGCCTGACTGCAGGTGTCTCTCTGCCCGCAGAGGACATCCTGCAGAGCCCGGAGGCGCTGTGGGGCTCGGCCGACGGCAGCCACGTCCTGCACATGTCCTTCGACGACTCGGGCGTGCGGGTGTTCATGTTCCCGTGGTTCGGCAGCGGCTCCTCGTCCAGCGGCTCCGTCACCGGGTCGGCGGGCGCGTGGACGGCCTTCCCCGAGTCGCGGTCCATCCGCTACCCCACGGTGAGCCGCTCTTCACCGCCCTTCGCCGCCCTACGTCGCCCTTCACCGCCCTTCGCCGCCCTTCACCGCCCGCTAGCCGCCCTTCGCCGCCCTTCACCGCCCGCTAGCCGCCATTCACCGCCCTTCGCCGCCCTTCGCTACCCTTCGCCGCCCTTCACCGCCCTTCGCCGCCCTTCACCGCCCTTCGCCTCCATTCTCCTCCTTTCACCGCCCTTCACCACCCTTCACCGCCCTTCGCCGCCCTTCACCACCCTTCGCCGCTCTTCGCCGCCATTCTCCTCCATTCGCCGCCCTTCGCCGCCCTTCGACGCCCTTCGCCGCACTTCGACGCCCTTCGCCGCCCTTCGACGCCCTTCGCCGCCCTTCGCCGCCCTTCGCCGCCCTTCGCCACCCTTCACCGCCCTTCGCCGCCCTTCGCCGCCCTTCACCGCCCTTAACCGCCCTTCGCCGCCCTTCGCCACCCTTCACCGCCCTTCACAGCCCTTCGCCACCCTTCGCCGCCCTTCGCCGCCCGCTACTTATATATAATGGACACTTTTCTGGACATCATTTAGAGATTGCCAAAAGCACCGAATTGCTATTTAAATACATTAAAAAAAAACATTGGAAACTATGATATTGACACTAATATCTTTATTATCACTATCAAAAACTACTTGTTTGATTTTTTTTCTTTTAAATTTTTTCGGTGGTACTTTCATAGATTAAAATTGAAGTTTTTTTCTTTTTGTCACTGTCAAATCATTACCATAGTATACTAATATGAATCAATAAATTCCTGTGTTGTGTTGTAAGCCCGAGATCCTTCTTTGACCTTAGCCTCATCTTACGGTATCAGATATTGGAAAATTTTATTTTCTTATTCTTTCTGTGTGGTTTTTCTGAGTATAATTTTTTTATACTTATCCAATACACTTAGAAAAACCGTACACTAGAAAGTCAATAAATGTCTGTTCATGGTAAAAATTTATTTTATGTTTTGAATAAATATTATATTAAGATTGATGTACAAAATTGACATTTAAATAGACAAAATGAGGCAATTAAGTTAAAATTCGTTGTAGTTTATGTTTTCTTTACATTTCTGTGTTATGCGGTGTATTTATTCTAATGATAGACCGTGACTTGTAAGTGCATATATATGCCAGTAGTGATTTTGAGAAAAAGGGAAAAATCGAGATCAGATTGAAAAGAGCGGGGACGCTAACCCAGGGCCTCCCGAATACAAGGCCAAAGTTGAACTTCTGTAGGTACTACCACACTTGGTTAACGTTTTTGGATTTATATAGTAAAAGGTTCTGCTTGAGAAAACGATATATGTTTTTTTTTTTTAGTTTATGTATAGCTTTTACTGAATTGGTTTTTTTTAATCAATTAGGGTTACTTTTTTTCTTGTTTATTACGGTATATAAACATCATCATAGAGTGAGAATTTCACAAGCAGGGGCGGATACATATTTTTTTTGAGGGGGATGGGTGAATTTCCTAAAAAAAAAAAATAGAAAAAAATTATAAACATGTGTTTTTCAAATAACCTTTCATTATTTTTGACACTAACACACTGACATATGGACCTACATTAGTAGCCGTAGGTGACATGGTTTCTTACACAGTAACATACTGTCTTCACTGATATTTTGTACATTTTTTCTATAACTTCGGGGAGGGGGTATAACCTCCATATCCCCCCTCTTGCGTCCGCCACTTTTAACAATAGTAAAGCAATTAACTAGTATTTCAGAAAATCTGGGTTGGAATCTTTGGTGCCCATCCACCTTGATTTCAGTTTTAAAGAGTGCGTGTGTTTGTAAGAATTAAACTAGAAAACTACTGTGACGATTCAAATAATTCTTCCACTGCGATAAAGCTACTTGTTTAAGATGTATCGAGGCTGTGTTTTATCTTATTTTTAACTGTTTTTTCTTATGTTATAGCAATGTAAGTAAAATCAACGAAATTGATTGCTTCCTTGGCTTTCATTGATCAAATCGTTACAGGTTTAACTGAACTATGTTTCTTATGTCGTTATAATGGGAGTTCACACGGGCCACAATAGCGATAGCCACGGTGCATAAGTAGCCTGTTGCCTAAGTTAAATTATCTAATAAAACTGTATTTTGCATTATCTAATATATTATATTTTTCCTACCACTATACTGCAAGTATCAAATACACACGTAGCTCAGTGCATCGTAACGTTTACAGACGGGTACCGCCGCTGGAATTAAATAAATAAACTAAAATTCAGAGACTTTTAAAGGAGTTGCGTTGGGAAATGTAGTTGATTCAAGTTGGTCTTGCTATCGTGTAATATGTCATCTAGTTTATCCTGAGGTTTTGTCTTGTTATTGTGTAATATGTCATCTAGTTTATCCTGAAGTTTGGTCTTGTTATCGTGTAATGTGTAGAGACCGCAAAAATTCGCGGATTCATTTCGCGATAGGCTAGAATCCAAAAACGTTTGCCTTTATACTGCATCAGTGATTGGGCCACAGTTTATCTGGATGATACCCGGCCAATGGAAAACCTTTAACAAAAGAAGTATCGAATCGCTAGCGTCCCAGTTAACAGGTGTCACGAGTCAGTAGCCAATGAGCAAATTTAATTTTCTCGCGTGCATAGAGGATCATGGAGTCTATCGTACGGGTCATTGAAATCGCGAATTTTTCCGGTCTTTAGTAATGTGTAGAGACCTGTAAAATTCGCGAATTCATTTGGCGATAGGATAGAGTCCAAATACTTTTGACATTATTTTGCTTCAATGATTGGGCCACAGTTTATCTGAAGGACTCTGGGCCAATGAAAAATCTTTAACAGAAGTATTAGCGAATCACGATCATTGCAGTCAATAGGTGTTACGAGTCGGTAACCAATCAGATGATGTAATTTGCACGAGTGCATAGAGGATCATGGAGTCTATCCTTTAGGGATTTGAAATCGCGAATTTTACAGGTCTCTAGTAATGTATCATCTAGTTTATCCTGAAGTTTGGTCTTGTCATCGTGTAATGTGTAGAGACCGGAAAAATTCGCGATTTCAATGACCTATAGGATAGACTCCATGATCCTCCATGCACGCGAGAAAATTACACCAGTTCATTGGCTACTGACTCGTGACACCTGTTAACTGGGCCGCTCGTGATTCGATACATCTTTTGTTGAAAGTTTTCCATTGGCCGAGTGTCATTCAGATAAACTGTGGCCCAATCACTGATGCAGTAAAAAAAAAAAGGTAAACGTTTTTGGGATTCCAGACTATCACGAAATGAATCCGCGAATTTTTCAAGTCTCTAGTAATGTGTCATCTAGTTGATCCTGAGGCGAGACGTGGTTGTGACTGGTTCCAGCCGGGCACCACGAACCCCACCGTCAAGCTGTGGGTGCTGGACGTCACGAACGCCTCGGAGCCCCTGAGGTGGGAGGTGCGGCCGCCAGAAGCGCTCCAGGGCCAGTGAGTGAAGCTCGTCTCCTCGGTCCGTTCCCTTCCCAGGACCCCGCGTCAACACCTTTGAATATATATACTGTATAGAAGTCGCCAGCCCAGGTTAAAATTTCTAATACGGTTTTGAGGTAGTTGGTTAATTCACCGCCGCAATCGCCACCATCTCCAGGGCATCGACTTGTGGTGGTCCCTAGCGGACAAGTGTCGAACTCTTCAGACACCCCTTCCCCCTCTTGTTGAACGACGTTGAGCTGCAGTGAATGATGGATGAGGGGTGCGGGGGAATGACAGCGGGCGACAGTGATGCGCTCTAACGTGTAAATAACAACTAAGACGATACAGGGCGTTACGGCAGCGCACTGCAGCGGCGAAGTACCCAAGCTGCTCATCATACGCTCCTGAAAAACGTAGAGTAAATCCTATCCACTCGCGACTTCTATACAGTATATATATTCAAAGCCCACACCCAGAACACTGCCGTCGGCCATCTGCCCGGACTGCTTGCTTAGTTGAACACGGTGTGTCGCAGACTTTACTGTCGTCGTAGCTATTGCTATTGCCTCGTCGTCCCGTCTGCCGGAACCGATCATCGCATGGGCGTCGCAAGGATATATTTTTTTGGGGGGGGACTTCAATTGATTTAGTTGTTTGAAGAATATCCATCCCCTGGAAGAAAAACAAAAGCAGGGGGCCCGGGGGTCCTCCCCGGGAAAATTTGGTGTTTGAAGGTGCAAAAAGGTGGTTTTTTTGGCATTTTTTCTTCCTAAATATTCTAATTATAATTGGTTGCAATATATAATTTATTTTTTATGAAAAATATTTTCAGAGAACAAATTTGTTAAAACACAGTTAACATATCTGCTGGTGCTATATCCACACAAAATCATTAATTTAAACATCAGGAGAAACTACGAAACTACGAAACTACGAAACTAAATATATTATTGGAGGGGACGAAATTGAAGACTTTTATTATTGTGGGGGACGTGACCCCCCCCCCCCCGGTTGCGACGCCCATGGATCATCGAACCAAGGACCCGCGAAGAGTTCCAGGCCACGGAATGCAACCCGAGGTGATGCTGCCGCGTGCACCCAATCCCTACAGTCGATGTTTTCACGACGACCAGATAATCGTAAATCAAAACAAAAAAGGTGATGGCAGATGTTTTCACGACGGACAGTAAATCAAAAAATCAAAACAAAAAGGTGATGGCAGATGTTTTCACGACGGACAGTAAATCGAAAAATCAAAACAAAAAGGTGATGGCAGATGTTTTCACGACGGACAGTAAATCGTAAATCAAAACAAAAAGGTGATGGCAGATGTTTTCACGACGGACAGTAAATCGTAATTCAAACCAATAAGGTGATGGCAGTTGAGTGGCTGTATCAATAAAATTATCGTTTATAAAAAAATATATTTATTCTTACTGTGCTCAAAAATAACCTCAAACACCACTTGGATTATATAGATACCAACCAAAAGTCACAACACTAACAAATTCACCTTAAAATCCACAATCCCACTTAACTTCTAAGCCTGAATGATTTAATGCCCAGCTGAGCGCAAAACTAAAAAATATGTACCAGTCAAATTACAATGGTTCATCTCTATATTATAAAGAGGAATAATTAAGAAGAAGTGATGATGCTTATGAGCCCATATTATATTTTTTTAATAAATTGGTTGTCTGTAAAGTCGGTTTACGGACGATAGTTTAACGTGACAACGTCATAACATAACATTGATGAAATGATCGTATACTTTTATGAATAAAATTGAATCATTTTTATTTTAATAATAAAAGAATAAATACTTGAAATTATACTAGTAATCAGATTTTTAAAATGCAAGAATAATTAACCTTTATTGCCGAAATTGTTGTTGTAATAAGCAATGAAAACCACATTAACTTTTCACTTCACTTTAGAAACAGTCGACGAAACAGTTCACGTGTAGATGACTTGTAATTAATTTTAAAAACTGGCGTTTAGCTATAAAGTTTAAATATAATTATGAACAAGTTTTCATATAAATAAACTGTAATGAAATATTTATCATCAATTATATGAATCACCATAATTTTTTAGTCAGTTGTAACATAACCTATAATTACTGCACTCGCCGACATATCCCTATATGTATCTATATTTCTATATATATTTCAATCTATCTCCATACCCTCTCTATATCTCTATAGTTATGTCTATATCTCCCGACCTATATCTTATTCTACAAAACACAAGATGAACACACATTCACAGATGTTAAATAGGTATATAAAAACACAAATGTATTCGAATGCAACGTTCTGTCAAAATTTCAAAGCAATCGGTGAAGAACTTTCGGATAATTAAGATTTTGAACGAAATAAAATTGAATTTTTTTTTATATAGATCACGTGCGGACAAAAGAAAAGCACTGTAAGCAGAATAACGAAGGACGCTAATGCCTTGAAGGGTGTGTGTGCTGAACGAGCGCTGGTTTCGCCGCAGACTGTACGCCCGACGCAGCGGGTCCCTCGGTGGCAGCGGTTGGCGCCCCTGGAACACGAGCTGGGAAACAAGCGGCCCGGCTGGTGTTGGGGAGGGGCTGGCAGAATGCGGACTAATCCCAGATAATTTCTGCCTCTGTCCCAGCGACCCCTAGGGACCCCCCGCGCGCGGGAGGCCGGTAACGACTGCAGCGCCCGCGGCGGCGGGGGTTGACTAGACGTGTGTAGGGAGGGAGTGTAGTTTCCACACTCTCCGGAAAGGTCATCCCGCGATAAGTACTACCCCGCGCACACAGACTCCCGAATTCCGCGCGCTCTTCCTCCAAAACAAGATCCCAAAACAACCCCTCCCCAACCCCTCTCATCAACCCATTTGCGCGGAGAAACTTGCGACGCGAACATAAACGCCATATTGAATTAGTTCTTGGAATGTTTTGACGTCGCTCGAAATTTTTTGGTCCCGTCGCTCTGCATCTTGGATCAGAATTTATTTGCTCTTGTGTTGACCAAGCGCGTGACTTACTGCGACGTTGACAATTTCGAACTCTGTAAAGCTTTGCCTTGCTTGCTTTTTGATGCGTGAACATCTTAGCGGTCGGTATACGGCATCTGGTAGGAGTAGGTAATTTCTTGAAAATGTAACGGAAGTCAGTTGAAAAGAAATGTGGTACATAGATAGTGTAGCAACATAAACCCTTATATATAGAGATCGGAAAAATTCGCGATTTCAATGACCTGTAGGATATACTCCGTGATCCTCTATGCACGCGGGAAAATTACGTCTGTTCTTTGGCTACTGACTCGTGTCACCTGTTAATTGGGACACTAGTGATTTGATACTTCTTTTGTTGAAAGTTTATCATTGGCCGAGTGTCATTCAGATAAGCTGTTGGCCAATCACTGATGCGGTAAAAAGGCAAACGTATTTTGATTCTAGCCTATTGCGAAATGAATCCGCGAATTTTTCCGGTCTCTACTTATATAGTCCATTTTCGTAAACATACAAGACATATTGGTGTGAAATTACCATTAAAAATATTTAGGGTAAAATAAAATAGTCATAGTAAATTGTAATCCCAAGTTTTAAAAATGTAAGAAAGCTGGCATTACAATTTTGCTAATACACAGTGTCTTACCCTAACCCAAAATATTTCGATAGTCGGCAACGCACCGTATTTCGGTGCGAGGGCTCTGGGTTCAAAACTCGGGTAAGACATGGATGTAATTTGTGTTGTCCTAATCGTATCCTTGGCGCTTACCCATACAGCTGCATATACAACAACTACAAGAACTACAACTAAACCACTTTAAAAAAGGGGGATGAGATGTTTTTCTTACTGGTGATTGTCAAACCTGCAAGTGTGCCACTCATCTTTAAAAAAAAAAAAAGTGCAGTGGGAGAACGCGGTTGAAAAGCTCAAATGTTCATTTTCGACGTGGTTCAAATCTCGTCACTGAAAAAACAAATCAGATTGCGGGACCATACTAATTGTTCTTGAAGCAAATATATGTGAGTACATTGTATTTCTTTATACTATCACTATAATATTAAATACATATCTCAGTCCATTGGATTGATAATTTCATACTAGGTATGCCTATATTTCGTATTTTTACTTAAAATTAAATTTAATGCGTTTATTAGGAAATGAATGTCCTTGAATTTGCATAGGCATTAAAAAATAAAAATTTTTAACAGTACAACTAGCATTTAATAATTTGTTATAATTTACAGTCGTCTAACGCGTGCGAAAACTTGATAACTTTTAACAAGATGTCCAGTAGGTGGCAATCAACGTTCACGATTCAGACAGCGAATTCTAGCGGCGGGCGGAGAAAGTACGTGCTTGAAAAGAGAATATTTATCACGCTCGGCATTTGAACAGCGTGACGTATTGCCGTTTGGATTTTTCTAAGGAAAGCCTATTATAAGTTTATTTGCAACTTGAGAACATATGTGAAAGTGCTCTTTACCGAGGCTAGATGTTTAGACAGCACTGGCACTACTGAAAGACTCGCTGACATTTTTTTCTTTTAATACGTGACAAAAAGTTTTATTGAGAAAACACAGATAAATTACACGATCCAGTAATTAATTTCCCAAGGCGCCACTATCGTTATTGGGTGAAGACGACTTCTGTAACGTAGTTGGATGCTCGTCGGCAATGTTCCTTTTATTTTAGTGTACTTAATGTTTTTTTGATATGTAAATTAAATTATGTCACCACTTGTAATTTTGGCAAAAGACCAATGAATGCTGGAGTGCCCATGTAACCACACAGAATTGTAAAGTACAATCATGTTAAATAAAAACTTTGAATTTTTGAAGAAAAAAAAATTGTGAGGGGTTCTGGGTTCGATCCAGGCTAAGGTATGGGTGTGGATTTGTAATTAATACGTCACAACTCTTGTCACACAGACAATGAAATCGTCAACATGTAAACCAGCTTCGTCAAAAATTGGTCATTAAATTAGTGGCTATTGACTCGTGGTGGTAATGGAAAAAATTACCAACCTTTATATTTTATGAATAAATATAAATTTAAATAAAGTGCCATCCCGGCATGAATACATTCCGTTATTGCTGAGTGGTCTACTCAACGCCTAACATCGTCTCTGATTATCTCAACATGTTACACAAGTGGTGTGTGGTGTTTCACCCGGGGCTGTACGCTGTGGGTAAGGTTACTAAACTGTCCCTGCCGGCGTGAAAGATGCGTAACCATAGATGAAGGGGTGGGTGAAGCGAACGAATTAAGGGGTTGCATCCCGTTTCGAGTAATCATTTTAAATTTACGTTAAAAACTGTTAAACTTGTAGAAATTTTAGTGGCTTAACTTACGCAAAATATAAAAATATGTATGGGTGTGTTGCGATATTCTTGCATACTTAAGGGCTCCGCCTACCTGGTCACACAGACGGTGTGCAGAGCTTCAGGAAAAAACAACGCGATTTCAAAACTACTCAAGATATCCGAGTGGGGTATGTTTACGAAACGCATTTAAGAGTTCGCTGAGGCCCGAAAAGTACTTTTAATTTTGGATCATGTTTTTAAACTGTATTTCTGTAAGAGTTAAAATGGCTAAAACGCATGTTTTCAGAGTAATTTTTAGGCGTAAAACAACCAGTACAGATTATTAAAAGCACTTAAGGGGCTTACATTACACCTTTATCTTCATTTATCTGCCATATAATGTTGCGGTCACCGCTCAAATTTCACAGTTATCCTGTGACGACGACAAGACTACGCGTCAACTCAGAGCCTTGCGCTTAGAGGTGATACCGCGCTAGAAATACCATCGAGCGTCGCACTTATCATCCCGCCTCACTAACACACATACACCCTTGACGAGGCGGGCCCCGCCTACCTGGTCACACTTACAGTGTGTGGAGCTTCTGAAGAAACCACGCTATTTGAAAACTGCTCAAGATATCCGCGTGTTCACGAAAATCATTTAAGAATACGTTGAGGGCGGATGGGTCGTTCCATTTTCGTATTTAGTGTTTAAACTTTTTTTCAAGGAGAGTAAAAAGGGCTACAATGCATGTTTTCAGAATATTTTTTATGCATTAAACGCCCGATAAAGATTCTTGAAATCACCCAAGGGCCAAGCATTACACCTTTATCTTCGTTTCTCCGCCGCTCAAATGTCATTGTCGCCCTATGCGAGCCAGTTCAGAGGCTTGCTCTCAGAGGCGACACCGCGCTAGAAGCACCAGCGAGCGTCGCACTTAAGTATCATCCCGTCTAATTAATACAGATAAATCCCTGACTAGGTTTATCCCGTTAACTACAGAAGTTTTGGTTAGCACTGGCGACTTTATGATATTATTTTAGTTTGTCAGAAAAAAAAAAAAAGGAGTTTTATTTCACTTGGATATGAAAATCCTCATAAAGAAGATAATGGGTAGTGAATGTAACTTCAGGTACGAGTGTTTGTGTGTGTATGTGCTTGGTTAGCCTATTCATTTTAAGTGATAAGTTAGTAAGCTTAATACATTTGGTTAGATTATGAATAGTTTTTAAATTGTAAAATAATACTGAGTAATTTTAAAAGTTTTATATATTTATGATTTTTTTTTTGTTTAGTATTTATATTGTGTACTTTCTCTCTGTAAAAAAAACCGACCACCATTTAAGAGCACGTATTGGAAATTAATTAACTAATTAAGTGATTAACTATACTTTTTTCCTAAAGCTATTTTGTTAGTTTAGTCATTTTTTTGACGTGATAACGTCTTATAAATCTATGAATGCCGGCTGCACGCACGATAAATCATGACTCATTGTCACGTTCCGCCTGAGCCGAGCGTGTAAGAACCGGCCAACCACCGTGCGAGAAAATCTTCTATAATATCAAACAGGTTAAGGAGGGCTTTTTAACTAATTGTTCGTGATTATATTTAAACAAATTATTTAAAATAAATTTGCAAAAACTGTAAATAATATTTGAACATTAAAAAGTATGCAATTTTACATCAATGTTTTCTTATGACGTTATCACGTAAAATTATTGTCCGTAAACTGACTTACAGACAACCCCCTTTTTAAGTATTTTTTTACTGTTTTCTATTTAATGTTTATTTTTATTAGGTAAAGGTATTTTTTTGATTAGTGATTGAGGGTAAGACAAGGGGTTTTTCTACATCATAACTAGAGACTGAAAAAATTCGCGATTTCAATGACTTGTAGGATAGACTCCATGATCCTCTATGCACGCGAGAAAAATACATTTGCTCATTGGCTACTGACTAGTGACACCTGTTAATTGGGACGCTAGTGATTCGATACTTCTTTTGTTAAAGGTTTTTCATTGGCCGAGTATCATTCAGATAAACTGTGGCCCTATCACTGATGCAGTATAAAGGCAAACGACTATCACGAAATGAATCCGCGAATTTTTCCGGTCTCTAGCAGACCCCCCATATCATTCTGTGGGCCCCGTTGCTAGAAGTCATGATGCCCCCCCCCCCCTTTTTTTTTCTAACAGAGATAAAAAAAATTCCTTTATGTATTTTGTTTAATTATATTTTTTTTTTTTACCTTTTATTTTTAAAACACATCAAAACTAGTTTTAAGTCAGTGTTTCGATTGTAGAACGTAAATTGATTTTTAATAATGGCAAATAAATGAGTGTAAGTGTTCAGCACTGTCAACATGGTGTCACGTCAATTGGTGGTGGTTTTGTTACTCCAGTTGTAGATTCAGACACATTCCGTACGCACAGCATATTCCGAATAATATTACTCTGGTGTAATATTTAATCGGTAACTAAATTTAGACCTTACTGTTTAATTGTTTTCTATATGATTTATTTAAAATTGTCTACTTTTTTTGTTTTAAGTTTTTTCTTTCCTTCGCAGGCCCCCTAGACCCATGGGCCCCGTTGCCATAGCAACGGTAGCACCGGCCATGTGGGGGCCCTGGTCTTTAGTCATAACTTCACCACGTGTAAAACAAGGAGGATGGGGGGATCAATAAATAAATAAATAGAGAAGATGACTGTGGAAGGTGAGCGCCTGGCTGGCGGCTTGTTCGCAGGGAGTTCTACCTGACGTCGGCGGGCTGGGTGGGCGCCGGCACCACGCACGTGTCCGCCGTCTGGATGAACCGCGCGCAGAACACCAGCATCATCAGCTCGTGCCACGCGCCCAACTGGACGTGCGTCGAGGTGAGCGCTCCGCGCGGGAGAACCTCCAACTGCTAGGGGACCCGGGCTTCCGAGAAGTTGCGCGCCCGCCCGCTAGATGGTGGCTTCCGTTATCTGTTACCAACGGAGCTACATCCGAGTGCGAGAAGCGATGCGTCAGCTATTACCAGGCAAACTAACAAATTTATTATGTTAGCCACATATTTTGTGGCGTGACGTACCAGAAATACTGCAACTCCTGTTCATTTATAAAAAAAAAAAAAAAAAAGCTTTTTTATTACAAATCAGTAACCAGTTGTTTTTATTTTATTTTTACACAGTAAATGCTTTCTCTCAAGGAATTAGTGATCATATAGTTGTGTTAACATTATAAAGTATCGTCCGAGGAGCTTTGAAGTTTACCATTTCACCACTTATAACCTTTTCGCCCCTTGTGGGCTATGCACAGTTTTTATGTTCTTTTGTTTTTGAACCTTGTTTTTTGTATTTTATTGAATGGTGCTTTTTGGTTGGGCCCCCGAAATCAGGAGGCCCCACTTAAAAATAAAAACTAGTTAGAATTTTAACCTACTACTCAAGGGGTCAAAACCACACAGAAATCTAGAATTTATTTTCATTCCAAGCCTTCGTTCACAACTTTGTAGATACCTTTATTCAATAAAATTAAATAAAAAAAAGCAGACTTTAATTTTATAAGTGTCAAGTTAGAACCTAAGGAACTCAAGTCACTCTACAATCTAGGATTTCCAAGACTTTGTGTACGATCCAATAGTTATCTTTCATCGATACAAACCCTGCAGCATACGACTTAAAATTTATGAGTGTCTGGTTGGAATCTAAGGAATTCAATTCGCACTACAATATAGGATGTACTTTAATTCCAAGACTTTGTGTCAGTCTTATGGTTATGTTTCATCTATACAAATCCCCAAAAATGACTTATAGTTGGAATCAAAGGAATTCAAGTGACACTTCAACCTAGGATGCCATTTGTGCACAATTATATTGATACCTTTCATCAATACAAACCCTAAGGTATGACCTGTAGTTACCTTTCATTGAATACCGGTACCTACCAACCCAATGCATTACTTAAGTTTATGAACGTCGAGTAGGTTTCGGAGCCCACCCACTGTGTCCTTTGAAAACTTGACTTTAAGCCCAGTACACCACCAACAAGTAGTGGTGGGCTTACCTGTTACTTTTGAATATCTTGGTTCCAGTGAAATATAGGTTCCAGTGAAATATAGGTTCCGGTGAAATTTTCACAGTGCAAAACAGTGAAATCACTAACTATTGGTGCTCTTTAACTGATTCCTTGCACCGATTACATTAATTATTTTCTTACCTATTGTACTCTAATGTCCTCCAAATTAAAACCTATCAATTAACAAAATACTATGGAATTACAGAACTCACCGAATACTAATTCGTTAGAATGCAGTACTGTTGCTTGGAAGACAATAATGGTTTCCCGTCCTTCAGAGCTCAAAATTCGCATGGTATAGGGCCTACAAAAGTTAAGGGAATCTCACAACGAAAGGAAACATTACCGTTGGTAAGCAGCAACGGTAACCTGGTGCCTATAAAAGGTGAGCTTCAGCTTTTGGCCGCTAGATCGCAGTGGCAGTCCTTAATTAATCTACTTCCATAATATTCTGCTAGGCATTCATTTGATGAACGGTGATTTATTTTTCACTGTTTGGTGGTGTCACTGTAGATAGCCGATTTCACCGAATTTCACTGCTGCCTGTAGAAACTGGTCCCAGGTGTACCTGTGAAATTATGATATCGGTGGGAAGTAACGGGTGTGGATTTCACTGCCCATGCTTGCCTGCGCAGACAGGGACGTCGGAACGTTTTCATGAGTGAGGGGGGGGGGCGAAAAGATGTATCACACTTACCTCAGTCCTAGAGCGGGGGGGTCCTGGGGGCCCTCCCCCGGAAAAATTTGGAATTTTAAATGCAAAATTGTGCTATTTAATGAGTTTCCGAACCGAAATATTAAATATACCATTCCAAGAATTTGATGACGTAGTATGTATTAAAAACTATTCTGACAGTAGATGTAGTACAATTTAACTAAAATACCATCTAGGAATTTGCAATCATTTTACAGTATATTGACAATCATAAATTTGATTTTCCAACCAATTTGATCACCAAATGCAACGTTTGTAACTACTGGTTGAGAAAAATACTACTAGGACCAAACATTTATTCTGGGAAAAGGAGGGGGGGGGGGGGGCGAAATGCTACTCTCGACCCCCCCCCCCCTGAATAACAGCACAGAGGCGACTCGCCCCTGTTGCCCCCCCCTGTCCGGACGTCCCTGTGCGCAGATGCACACGGAGCGGGCGTCGGAGGACACGTGGCTCGACGTGCAGCCGCACCCCGTGTACTCGCCCGACGGCGAGAGCTTCCTGGTGATGGCCACGGTGAAGGAGGGCAGCCAGAACCAGTTCTACTCGCACATCAAGCACATCACGCCCAGCCAGCAGCGGATAGCGGTCATCAGCCACGGCAACTACGAGGTCGTCCGGATCCTCTCGTGGGACACCACCAACCACCTAGTGTGAGCTCTCGCGTCGTTCTCATTTGTGTGTGTGCTTTGAATATATATACTGTATAGAAGTCGCGAGTGGATAGGATTTACTCTACATTTTTCAGGAGCGTATGATGAGCAGCTTGGGAACTTCACCGCTGCAGGGCGCTGCCGTAACGCCCTGTATCGTCTTAGGTTGTTATTTACACGTTAGAGCGCAGCACTGTCACCCGCTGTCTTTCCCCCACACCCCCCAACCCAACATTCACTGCAGCTCGAGGTCGTTCAACGGGAGGGGGAAGGGTTGTTTTAAGAGTTCGACACTTGTCCGCTAGGGACCACCACAAGTCGATGCCCTAGAGATGGTGGCGATTGCGGCGGTGAATTAACCAACTACCTCAAACCGTATTAGAAATTTTAACCTGGGCTGGCGACTTCTATACAGTATATATATTCAAAGATGTGTGCGTGCCCCGATTCACCTCGGCTCGACGTTCTCGATTGATCGTGGAGAAATATACATCCCCTCCTGGAAGTTAGAAACAACAAAAAGGGTTAGTTTTATTTCACATTCAAATCACTGATCATACAAAACACATGGATGGCAAGGATACTTATGGATAGGGACACCTGTATTTCGCAAATACATTTCGTGTCAAGGTATTTCACAAAATACTGTAGCTTTTCTCCTGTGGTTATTGGCTGAGGTCGGTGAGAGGTGTCGTCCCGCTCTTGACGGGGCCAATGAGAATGTGGTCACCGTACTGCTGCACGCTCACAATTTGCCACGACTCTTAGAAAAAGCTACAGTGTTTTGTGAAATACCTTGACATGAGATGAAATCGCGAAATACAGGTGTCCCTACTTATGGATACTTAATTGTATTGAAATTTACCTATAATAAACACAAACAAAAAGTATTTTTTTTTAAATTAAATAAGTATGTATACTTATCGTCTTCCAAAATAATAATCTTATGCTGTAGAAATTGGTTGGTAGGTTATTGTCTCTGGTTGGCAGACTTCTCAACTGAGGGACTCCGATGGAGTTTTACCGACTTTTCCCAAGGAAAGCTGTGAGAAAGGTGTGAAGGGGAGTTGCCCATAGGATTAAAATTGTCTCTATTAGACTTAAATATTGTAAAGGAGGTAGCACAGATGATTTATCGACACAGAATTTATTTTTTCTTTCTTTCTGTTACTGACCTGTCGCAATTCGGGTTTCGAGAGGGTTGCTACGGTGTTGTTTGGTAATGGGCGCCACCAAGTGGAAAGGCATGTGGACCCAGCTATCATCCGTCTCAGGGCGTGACGTTGCCCGTGTGAGGCAAGACTGGACCCTCGGTTGCTCGGTTAACTCCCGTAGTACACTCAGATCTGACCCGCTCTCAGCATCGGGCACGCTTATGTTATACCAAGTAATAGTGGGCTCTCCAGGCATCCCACACGCCTGCTCACGAGGTATATGTCGATACGTGGTTGGTGCAAAAAAAATACATGGAGACAATTAGAATTCATACGTTTAATACTTGCACGTACTCCCGTACAGGGTCTCACAAGGTGCGTCTCATAGATCCCAGGCACCTAATCGGAACGCAGGGAATAAGGCCCACGCACGTGGCCTGTACAAGCGATTATTTATAACAAGAAAAGACTCGTTGAGAGTTGAAAAATGATTACGTTAAACAGTCCCCCGACTGAGGCAGGCCCCGAGGATACGTGAAAGAGGTTTGAAAGAATTAAGCAGCAAACGGAATTAATAGTCAGTGAACAAAGAGTGAAGTCCCCGGGTGCGGAAGGCAGCGTCTTACCTCCATCGTTGGCGGCGTAAAACTGACCGAGCGCCGGGCTCCCTCGAAGCAACATGGCGCCTTCCCACCTTGTCCTGTTTTGTTGCCCTTAAGTTTCTTACATACACTGCTTACCAAAACAGTGTCGAGTTGAAATGATCCTCGGGACCAATTTCACCACGTCATTAAAAGATTTTTAACTAAGGGTAGTTTAAAGTTATCTAACCTTTTTAAACTTTTGTTAAGCTTTTTCATGACACCACATATTTCTCGTATTTACCTAACTTCAAGCAGTTAAGGGTTAATGTTTGTTAGAAATTCAATTAAAAGCAGGGGCCATTCTATTTTGTTCGTGTTTGAGTCATATCAAGTTAAGTTTGTAAACAATATAGTCCATAAAGAATTAAAAATATTTTAGTTACTTAAACATTGGTTACCGGTATGTCAATTTTACAAACAAATTTTTGAGGCACATCAAATGTAGTTTTTAGGTTAATCGTATGGATATTTGAAAGTGTCTGAATAGTTCATGTGGCTGCAAAGAATTTTTTCAACAAATGTTCAAACCATTTTATAATTCTGGCAACTACAATATTAAGGAGCAAAACGAAAGGCCAAATCGAACAAAGTCTAGATTTTTCAGTGTAAGGTGACATTTTGAATAGAGTGTAATCCATGGTGTAACCAGTCGGGAAGCCTTCATTTCACAGACAAGAGAGCCAAACCCGAAGTTCCCCGAAGTTCATGCTCGCTTTTTTTTTTCCTGTATCCTTTTTAATGTAGCTATCCTAACCAAATCAACCGTCCACAATGTTTTAAAGTATTTATAATGTAGCTAAATAACCTAATTGACCGTTAGTATCCTTTTATCAACAAATTTCCAATGAACAATAAAAAACACCCGAACATGCTCATTGGGAGTTTGGCTCTCTCGTTTCTGAAAAGAAGGCATCCCGTACAGGATGTCCACAGTTAGTACTTTTGTACTAGATCTAGTACTTTTTTAGTGGTCAAGTACATTTACGCTCAGATCTAGTACTTTTTTCTTTAATTTGAATCATATTACAGTAACTCTCCCAATATGTTTTATTATTAAGCGTAATTATTTTTAAAAAACTATAGAATGTATGTGTGTGTGTGTGGTGTGATATATTTAAGTTAGAGCATTGCAATGTCATAATAACTTCCTAAATTGTTAAAAACCATAACAAATTATAATTTAGTACTTTTTTTTCAAATCTAGTACGTTTTTCTCGCCTAAGTTGGTACGAAATATTTTTTCCTTGTGTACACCCTGGGATCAAGCCCCCTACAGAAGCATCTGGGTCCACTAATGTTTTAGTGTTTGCCTTGATAAAGCCTAGCCTCAGCTGGGTCAAGCCCCTCCCAAACCAAAATCCTGTATCCGCCACTGTAGCTATCCTAACCAAATCAACAGTCCACAAAGTTTTAAAGTATTTATAATGTAGCTAACCTAACCTAATTGACCATTAGTTATCATGAGTTGTAACCAGTCCGGGCTCCAGGGAGTGAAGTGGCGGGTGTCCGCGGGCAGGTACTACCTCGGCACGCACGACTCCAAGACCGGGCAGCGGCACCTGTACGTGGTGCGCGACCCGCACACGGACGACCCGCGCCGCCTGGAGCCGCAGTGCGTGACCTGCGACCTGGGCGACGTCTTGTGGAGCAGCCGCTACTGGTACGCCAACTGCACGCACTTCTCGGCGTCCGTGAGCCCCAGCGGCGGGGTCGCCTACTACGTGCTGGAGTGCGAGGGCCCTGGGCTGCCGCTGGCCGGCGTGCACGCGGCGGGCACGCACCGCCTGCTGCGCGTGCTGTACAACACACGCGCCTACCGCGCGGCGAGGCTGCGCGAGCTCGCGCTGCCCACGGTGCGCAGCTTCGAGGTGCCCATCTCGCAGGGCTGCCGCGCGCGCGTGCAGCTGCTGCTGCCGCCCAGCTGGCGCGAGGAGCTCCGGGACGCCGCCTACCCCGTCCTCGTCGAGGTGTGAGTACGCCTTCTCGTCCCGACATCCCCCCGCCAGCTTTCTCTCTCTCTGCTATCTTCCCTCCGCCTGCCGCCCAGCTCCTGCGAGGAGCTACAGGTATTCTGCTGATCCTGTCCTCGTCGAGGTGTCAGGTACACTTTTTCTCTTACTCTCTTTCGTCCCAATATTCCCCAACTTTCTCTCTCTCTATCATCTTCTATTCGCCCGCCATTTGCGTGTCTGGCTGCTTCTGCTGCCCAGCTGGCGGGGAGAGCTATGAAATCCTGTTTACCCTGTCCTCATTGGAGATTTGAGTACACTTTCTCTCTTGCTCTCTTCATTTCAACATTTCCCCACCAGCTCTCTCTTTATCTGGCATATTCTCTCCGCCTGCTGCGGGCTTGTCTAGCTGCTGCTGCCGCCCAACTCGCGGGAACAGCTACAAGTACTCTGCTGACCCTGTCCTCGCCGAGGTGCGAGTGCGCTGTCTCTCTTCCTCTCTTCTGTGCCGCCGTTCCCTTACTCCCTCTCCCTCATCACCTCTTTTCCTGCCGCAAACAAAGTGCAGCTGCGGCTGCTGCTACCTGTGTGGATGTGAGGAAGTGTGTGTCTTGGCTTACCCCTTCCACATCGAAATCTGCGTACGCTTACTCTCTCACTTTCTTCTTCTCCTTCTCTCTCTGCCATCTCCTCTCCACCTGCTGCAAACATGTGCAGACGCTGCTGCCACCTAGCTGACGGGTATCAACTACCCTGCCCTCGTCGAGGTACTACCTGCAATCGGTTTGGTTGTTGTTTATACTAGCGACTAGAGTCCAGAGTAATGTTATGACCATTATGGTATCCGTGATCAAGGGATGTACAGTACACTCCCGATTATCCGCGAAATTAAGTGGCAGGGCCACCGCGGATAGCGAAAATTGCGGATAATCTGCAAAAGAGCCGAATATGGGAAACAAAAAAGGAAACATTAATTTCAACTTAAAAATCTAAACATTTAAGTAAAGTATAAGTTACAATTAACAGTAAAAAAAATTTAATGATGCTAAAATTTTAGTACTTTACTGAATAATTAACATACAATACATTTCAGTAACGTAAACCTAAAAAGTGCTCAACCATACGACTAGAAACAAAGTGCGACAGAGACAAAAATAGCTACGCATGCCAGCCTATACTGCGCGAGTTCCGAGAAGGCCTGTGGCGTTTCACTGTATACTGCACACAATACACTCGTCAGTAGAGTTTTAATTTGCTCACTATAATAAAATACAGAATTATGTATGTGCTGTATTTTTTCGTAGCATGCCGTGGATAATAGGGAGTTTACTGTACTTAATAGGCGTTTGCAGTGTGTTTGGTTGGTGGTGGTGTACGTGTGTTTCCTGGAAACGCGGCAAGTGTGGACTGACGCGTGATCGCTCCCCCCCGCAGGAACGGGAGGCCGGGCAGCGACTCGGTGAGCGACAAGTTCGCGGTGGACTGGGGCACCTACATGTCCAGCCACAACGACGTGGTGTACGTGAAGCTGGACGTGAGGGGAGCCCGCGGCCAGGGCACCAGGGCTGTGTACCGCCGCATGGGGGGAGTCGAGGTGCAGGACCAGATCACCGTCCTCAGGCAAGGATACTCACCACACGAATCTTCATCCTTTCGGAAGGCACACAAGCCGAGCATTGATCTCTCATCACTAGAGACCTGAAAAATTCGTGGGTTCATTTCGTGTTATGCTAAAATTCAAATAATTATACCTTAATGCTGCTTCTGCCATTGGTTCACTGTTTAATCTGGAGGACCGAGGGCCAATTAGAGACCCTCACTCATAGACGTGTCGAATCACAGGACGTCCAGTCGAGACGACTCACAAGTCAGCGGCCAGTGAACATTTGGCATTTGCCCGAGTGTTGTAGAGGATATTGGAGTCTATCCTGGAGGTCACTGAACCCGCGAATTTTTCCGGTCTCTACTCATCACGCGAAAATTCACATTGGGACAGCACAATTTCTGAGCCGCTGAGAGGGTTGTGACCTTTCTCTGGCTGAGCAAGTAAATGACTCTCACTGTTGTGTACAATCAGCGATTTGAAAATACCACTTGTTTTTTCCAGATCGTTTTCTCACTTTTTTTTGGTGCTAACTTTTGGGTTGAAGGGGCGGTTGAAATAAAAAAAAAATAATAATTTTTAAACACATTTACTATTGAAAACTAACACACTGACGTATGGATCTACAATACTTAACATACTGTCTTCAATTTTGCAACTCCCCCTATGCCCATCCCACCCACGTCCGCCTCAGTTTAATTGGGACAGTTCTGTCAGCATAGGCCTCCGTGCTCTGAGGAAGAAAGACATGGGTCGGTGTGTGTCACAATTTCTGAAAAATTTCCAAATTGCGTTGTGTCCTGCTGAAGCTTTGCACATTGTATGCGTGCCCTTAAGAATGCATGACTTTACGGGAACAGTTGCTGGCCGCAAAAATGCAGTGCACTTGAGATATCAGAGATTTGACTCTTATCAATGACTGTCCTCCCCTCCTACAAACTGAAGTAACACAGTCATAATGTGATAGCAACATGCTGAACACTGCACATCAGTAAATGTGCTGAAGGAACCAGTCAGAATAATAAAAAAATGGGTAGGTACACTTGCCCCTTTTTATGTCTGGAAAATCCTAACTCGTGTTTTCTCACTCCTCCATGCACAAGGTAACAAAAATATATACGTACCATGCAAAAGTCACGTTGGAACATAATGTTTTAAATACTACTGTATGCCAAATTGGTTAGAATTCATGGGTAGAATCGGGTTTTTATGGTTTTATGTTTTAGCCAGTTTTGTAGAGAAAAATGTAATTTCTCCTTACCATTTTTTTTTCGACTTAGTAGCACAATGGTTAAGAATTTGGTTGAAAACTAGGCAAAGGAAAGTTTTTTCTTTTCTTTTTTATTTACAGACTACTTGATTATACTAATTGTGTTATAAGCAATTTGATTTATTTATTGTATTAATATAATCAGTGTTGTTAAAAGTACTCGGAAAAAGTAATAGGACTCAATTACAATTACTGTGGTGATAATGTAACTAATTACAAGTAAAAATTACTTTACATAGAAGTAATCGGTAAAATTACAATTACAATTACAATTACTTTTTGCTACCATTTTAAAACTGACCTACAATTCAATTTTTTACACTTTGTTACATTAATAAACATACATACATACATATATGTTTTGTTAAAAAAATGATTTCATGTAATTATTACATTTATTATCTTTAATTAAATGAATAATATTTTAGGACAAACTTGCTTGAATAACATCAAAAGACTTCATACAAGTAGTGGAATTGACCTTACAAAACAATTGCATTTTAAATTTCTCATCAGATAGATTTCCTCTCTTGATGGCAAAAACATCTTTACCAACACTAAAAAGATGATCAACGGGAGCACTTGACGGCAGCGATGTGTTAAATTTTTTAAATCAGATTTTAGGATAGGGTAATGTTGGAGACACTGCAAGTCACTATGGCTCTTCATTTTTGATCATAGATGTTGTGCATACGATCGTAGCACTACAAGCGTAAAATTATAAACTTTACTAATACAAAATTGTATGATCTTCTTGTTCTTAATTGTATTCATTATACGTTCCGAGAATAAAATTAACGGCAAGTAAATATAAAGTATCGATTACCTTAATGTATCGATTACAATTAATGTTATGTATTCCGATTACAAGTACGAATTACATTTTTTAAATGTAATTCGTTACAAATATAAATTACTTGAAAAGTAATCGTTACAAGTAATCCGATTACTTTTAATTCGTTACTTAACAACACTGATTATAATATTATTAAATACATAACTCAGTACATTGGATTGATTATTTAATACAAGGTAGGCATATTATATCCTCTATTTTTGCTTAAATTAATAAAAATAAAACCATATAATAGTATATAATATTCTTTATATTATAATAATAGTATATAATATTCTTTAATAATTAATAATTTATAGTCATCTAATGGGTGCGAAAACGTTTTAATTTTTAAAAAGGTGGGCAGTATTTTAATAAAATTCCTAGTCAAAATTCAGTTACAAGCCGGGGTTAAGTATTTTCTCAAGTCTTTTTTGTTTTTAAAATCAGAGAAGTTTCATCATATAGTTTAACCTTTCACTCTGCAAATCAAATGATTTAACGTCTGCTCCAGTAGTGAGCTCTAGCGGCGGGTTCAAAACTAAGTGTGAATTGGGTTCAGAAATTCAGTTATAGATATTGAATACTGGTTCCATATAATTAAGATCATTTATTTACTGTGAATATTAGTGAAAGAAATTGTGTTCATAAACTTTTTAGATTGTATTTTTACAAGTGAGGTTATGTTCCCGTGGTATAATGTATTTGCATTATAAATCAGTTCATTATTAGTTAATAAATAATTAGAATTAATAAATTAGAATAAACATTCAGCATCATAATTTTAATAAAATAATCATTTTTATGCACATTTTATATTAATATTGAAAACAATGTATTTATTTAATTAATCTTTGTTACAGTAAATTTGGAAACAGTTCAGTGTCTTAAATTAAAAACACACGTACATAAGTACACATATTTTTTACACTATTTTTGACGTGACAATGTATAATAAATCAATGAATGCCAGCTGCATGCACGAAAAAGTGTCCCGTTAAGTGAATTGTCCCGTTACGCTAATTGTACACTTGCGCCGCATCTATCTCTCTTCCACTCGATTGGAACTACCTTCGATTTGACTTTTTCGAGGCGCATTAAACTTGAAACACTACCATTCGTTTCCTACATTTCCTATCAGCGTCCTATCCTTAACAGAATAACACAGATTGGAAGAAGTTAAATAGCAAAGACATGTATAAAAGTTATAGTTAAAATAATCTCTTTGTTTAAAGTAATAAACATATTTGAATTAATGAGTGCAAATAAAAACGAAATTTATCAATTAAATTGTAGATTTCATTTCACTCCTTTATTTTGTATCCATACAAAATAGTGATAATTCAAAAAAAAAAAATCATTCAATTTTATTCATAAAAGCATGCAACCATTTCATCGATGTTTTGTTATGACGTTGTCACGTTAAAACTATCGTCCGTAAACCGACTTTACAGACAACCAGTGTTAGTTGGTACGTGGTGTGTGCGTGTGTGCAGGTACCTGCTCGACACGCTCAAGTACCTGGACGAGACGCGCGTGGGCGTGTGGGGCTGGGGCTACGGCGGCTACGTCACGGCCATGCTGCTCGGCTCGCAGCAGAACATCTTCAAGTGCGGCATCGCGGTGTCGCCCGTCTCCGACTGGCTCTACTACAGTGAGTGCGCCCTCGCCTCCCCTCGCCATTCCCTGTGACTCGGGGGTGCAACAACAGAGGGGGGGGGGGGCAAGGGTATTTCCCCCCCACCCCCCCCCTTCTGAAACCTTGAAGTGGGGGCAAACGGGGGCAAATAAAATGCTGTGTAATCAATTTTTAGATGATAAAACTGCTGTTAAATAGCACCATTTTTCACCTTGGAATACAAATTTTCCCGGACCCCCCGCTTCAATAGGAGGGATCGATGGATTCTTTATAAAAAGGTATATTGCCCCCCCCCCCCCCCCCCCCCACCTTTTGGAAATTTAGTTGTTACGCCCCTGCGCATGACTAATATATTTTTTTGAAGTGGAAACTGCTTTTGCTGAGACGGCTAAAAATTTTCGAGGGTTACGAAAATTACGATCGCGTGAGGGGAATAGTTAGGTACCTACGTGGTGGGGGAAACGGTATGAGGAGAGTGCGTCAGCGGCGACTCCACTCTGACGCTTGCGCTAGCGGTCGAATGGGAATACAGCAAAAAAGGAGGGGAGGGAAAGGTACGTACCGTAGTACGCTACATGCTAGTTGTAACGGCCGGAAGGGGAGAAGGCAGTGGAGAGGTAGAAATGACGCAGCAGTGATACTACGAAATTCTCGTAACGCTGCTTGTGTTTTGTCTACTCCTCAGTTTTTGTAACTGCTAATAATTGACGCTACCATATATTAAATTTTTTTAAAGTAGGTCCGTACATCTACAATTTATTAATGCGTGTGAAAAAGAGTTATTCATAAAGGTATCATTTATTTTTATGTTGAAAATGTAAAAAAAGACATGTAGATTTAAGAAGTTAGCTTTATAAGTGTAATTTATTTTTGATATGTGAACACTGTGATTTGAAATTTCAAAAGGACTTATAGACTTGTGAGTTAGACTTTATAAGTGTAATTTATGTTCAGTTGGAGTGGTTTTTTTTTTATTCTTTCATTTTATTCAGCTGGTTTAAAATGATTTAACATTATGCTTAAAAATAATAAAAAGGCAGAAGCAGGTAAGAGATATTATCAAAAACAACGTGGGCAATAAACCGCCAAGAGAGCCACCAAAAAGGGCCAGTGAACTGATGCAGAGAGTACAGGGGGCATAATGAGACATTTTATTCATTTGAGGTCATACCCACTTCCTTACTATTCTCAATTACTACCTCCTGTTCACTAAAAAAATACTAATAATTTATCTTTATCTATACCTAATGAGCAAGACATGGCCCCCACAAGGATGGGGCTGGGTGGACCCCTGGGTCCAGGGTTCGGGCCCAGCTCTGTTTATTTTTATCTCAGTGTGTGAAATTCAATATACAGACTCAGTGTAGTTATTTTAAAGTAAAATAATTTTATAAATAAAGCCTAGTTTGGACTTACAAAATAGTAACCATAATTTTACCCTGTATTTTAATGTTAAATAACATTCTAAAAAGAGTGTAGAATATAAATAACCATGCAATTATAATGTTGTACGTGACTGTTAAATTTTTGGGGGGGAGGGCCCGTAATCGAATGTAGGGGCCATGGAGCAAGAAGTCTCACTTCTGTATCGTGTGGACTCCACACACCCAACACATCATAGCTCTCGGTATACAGCATTAGGCAGGAATAATATTGGAGTCGTCAAGCGGGCTGACCAATGTGTGGCAACATAAAACCATACATGGTCACTTTAATAAACTTTACGGAACATACCAAACGTATTGGTGTGCCGAAGGAAACTTTATGATAATGAAACAACACTGGAATATATTTAGTTAAGTAAAAAAAGTCATAGTAAAATGTAAACACAAGTTTTAAAATAGGTACTTAAGAAAACTGACATTGCAATTTTTGATCATTAATGGTCTCCTTCCAAAGCCCAAATAGACTACGTAGCGAAGTGACACAGTGCTCATTCATTCAGCTCTAGGGGTAATTTTTGTGTGGTTCAAACTTCATCATAAGAAAAACATCTTTGTTTCTTTTTTAATATCATAGTATTATGCTGAGAGAGCTTTAACAAGAAGGGCAGTATTTTAAAAAAGTTAATTTTCGAAAATCAATTCCAAATCCGGGGTTTAGTATTTTTCCAAGACTGTATCATTTTTTCTCGGAGCCGTTTCATTATATAGTTCAAAATTTCCATCTTTTTCTAACTTCTATCTGTGCGTGTTAGTGACAGGCAACGTTTACAATTCAGGCAGCAAATTCCAGCAGCAGGTTCAGAAAGTACGTGTTTGAATCTCGTCCAGAAATGTTGGTATTTTATAAAAGCTAAATATTTTATTTATCAGTACACATATTTATCACTCTCTGCATTATTTTAAAGAATTCTAAGTTAAAATTGGTGTGCGATTTTTGTACTATAAACATGAGAACACATGAATTTGTTTGTCACCGAGGTTAGGTGTTTACGCATAACTGGCGAGTACTGAAAAACATGTACACATTTTTTTTTTATATAATAATGTAACCATGTAATTATTCTGAAATAAATAAAAAAAATCCAGCCCTCGCCCAGGATTGTACGTCCCTGAAATTCTGCCAACAAAAATAAATGATTTAAATTAACCGGCGGGCAAAGTGGCTTTATTTCGGCCTTCCCTTCCACACACGCTTCCCAAAATGAAATTCGGTGGATGCTCCTGCCGCCACCACCCCGACGGCTAGCCCGTTTCCCCCTCCACTTTCTTTATTTCAAACAGAACCTGGCACACGCAATCTTTATAGTGTGTGTGCATTAAATACCATCGCAAAAAAAAAATATGCTTTCAAAGTCTGGGTGATGGTAGACTAGAGCATGCGCTACCATAAAGTTTCATTTGGCACACCAGTATGTTTGGTACGTCCCTCGATATTCACGAAATTAAATATATATGAGTTAATGGAGCCAGATGTTGGTCAGCATTCTGTGACAAATCCAACTAAAAAAGTGAGCTCTGCACGTAGGGCAGTATTTGTGCGGCAGAATGGCAATGGATAGAACATCAAAATCTGCTATCTAAAGATAAGGGACTGGCCGTGTACTATTAATAAGTTAAGGTATGTTCAATTGGGAACCGGCCTCTTGAGTTGCAACTGTGTTTTTAGGGGCTTAGCCGGGGGGGGGTTTAGGGGTTCAAACACCCCCCCCCCCCTAGCACCAAATCTTTAATTAAATTCTTATTCATCACTCAAACAAATTTCATATTAAAATTAATAAAAAATTTTACCATTACAGTATTTAAATTTAAGTACCGAAAACTGCTAAAAATAGCACTGTTTTACACCTTCAAAATCCGAATTTTCCCGGGGGAGGACCCCCGGACCACCCGCTTTAATACGGGGGAGGGGCATGCTTCTTGACCCCCCCCCCCCCGTACACAAATCCTGTGTCTGCGGTGGGACGCGGAACGGAGGAGCTGCGGTGTGCGCAGACTCTGCCTTCACGGAGCGCATCCTGGGGCTGCCCGGGGACAACTACAAGGGCTACGTGGAGGCGGACGCCACGCAGCGGGCTCGCAACGTGCCCAGCCACTCGCTGTACCTGCTGCACGGCCTGGCCGACGTCACGGCGCCCTACCCGCACGGCGTGGCGCTGGCCCGCGCACTCGCCAAGGCCGGCGTCATATTCCGCTACCAGGTGAGGCCCGAGGCTGTCCCTGAACTGTCCCTGAACTGTCCCTGAACTGTCCCGAGGCTTCCCCAAGGCTGTCCCGAGGCTCTCTTGAGCTGTCTTGAGGCGGTCCGAGGTTCTCCCGAGACTGTACCGAGGTGGTCCGGAAGCTGTCCCAAAGACTGTTCCTTGACTTCCCCGAAGCTATCCTGAGGCTGTCCCGAAGCTGTCCCTAGGCTCTCTCGAGGCTTCCTGAGGCTCTACCGAGGCTTCCCCGAGGCTGTCTGAGGCTATCCCAAGGTTGTCCCTAAACTGTCCCGAGACTGTCCCAAATTTGACACGAGGCTTCCCCGAGGCTGCCCCGAAGCTGCGTTTTTTTTTGTCCCACGATTTCTTCATTGAGCTCTAAATTACTTAAAATGAAGCCTCTATCCCTGTACCTATTGTTTTACAATCTTATTCATATTTTTCTTCTCCGCCAAGCACTGATATAAAGGTTCGGAACCATGGTGTATTTTTAGTTCTTTTGCTTACATTTTTATGTTATTTTTTTTCTATTATGACAATGGAAGTTTCATCACATGCATTAACCTAGAGTAGAAAAACAGAGTACAATGTTCTAGCAAGTTAAAATTATGTAACTTTGTAGTCACACAAAAGATTTTTACAAATTATTTACTTGCCTTTCAAAAAATAGCAGATAATACATATTAGCATTTGAGGGCAAAATTAGTTTTGTAATATAATGTTTAATGCTTGTACGGGCTGATTTAAAACTCTACTGACAATTTGGGATGAAAGTTTATCATGGAAAAATTAAATTTTAAACATGAATGTGACTTATTGTCTATTTTTTTTTTCCCCAGGCTGATGTGCCTCTTTGAAGTTGGACTCTACTACTTTTTCATTACAAATATTACAGAAAGTATTTGAGATGGAACACAAAGGGCATATCCAAAGGTAATCAGAAAAATATACAATACAGAAACATAAACAACAAATTTCTGAAATAAAGTCAATAGGTTTGTTGTTGGTATTTCAACTCTTTGGAAGAAACTAATTATGAACATAGACACACTGCGTCATTTTTTTTTATTCTATGGTATACCACCATGGACCCCTTCTTCTCCATTAAAAAAGTTGAATTCCAAAAAATCCCTCACCCACCCTACTTTTCCGTTTTTTTAGCTAAATATGCAGACCTCTGTAGCGTAGTTGGATGCACACCGGCTTACGGTGCGAGGGGTTCTGGGTTCGAGTCCCGGGTAAGGCATGGTTGTAAAATTTACATGATGATCATTGATTGCTGATGATGATTGAACTACCTTACGTTGACCCAAATTGCTTACTGAGGTTTGCTTGATTTGATATGATATGATATGATATGATTACGATTTGCATTACCCTAGGGCTGCTGGTGTCACTGCCGAAGGCCACCCTAACTAATTTAAATTAAAAAAATTAGCTAAATATGCCTTTGGCGAACACCGAATTCCTGCATAATATTTAATTGGACAAGGTTCTTCAACCTCCGCAAAACTTGTCGCTGCCGTAAAATTATTTCTTGGTAATTATTGGAAGTAACCCCATACATTTTTTCTGTCATGTTGTTACTCCTAATTTTGCAGAGATTGTGGAACTTTGTTTAGTTAAACACTATCCATACGCGCCGACCTCCGTAGCGTAGTCGGATGCACACCGGCTTACGGTGCGAGGGGTCCTGGCTTCGAGTCCCAGGTAAGGCATGGGTGTGACATTTACAAGCTGATATTTGGTTACCTACGAATTGAAATTGATGATTGCATTTAAAGTAAAAAAAATATATATCACTATCCAGATGCATGATGTCCCATCTCAAATCATTTCTGTTATTTGTAACAAACCAGTAGGTACTTCAAAGGCGTATGCCAGGCCTGGGAAGGACTTTAGACGGCATTATATGATTTCAACTTATTTTTTCATGATGAACCTGCAGTCAGGGCCGCAACTAGGGGTGGGAAAGCGAGGCATACGCCCCGGGCGCAAAGCTGTGGTGGCGGGGGGTGGGGGGGGGGGAGGCACAAAAATCGCTAAATCGCTTGCATTGTAATTCCTACTACAACTGGTAACTGGTAAAAAGTTTTTTAACTTGCATGCCAGGAATGTCTAATCTGATTTACAATATAACATCTCAACATATTTGACGAACAAGTCTAGTGATTATACGGACTACTTTATGGACATAGCGGGTTCATGCATGGAAGGTACAGTAGCACAGAAACTGTTACATGTAGGTATGGAAAATGCTTGAATAGCATCATTTTTCCGTGGGCGGGGCCCACGGACCCCCCCCCCCCCCCCCCCGCTTTATTGGTGTGGTATGTGCAAAAAAAGAGGGGGGGGGGGGGGTGCATGAATCCATTCATGCCCCGGGTGCCAGAGACTCTAGTTGCGGCCCTGCCTGCAGTTGAAGTTTCTGGGTGCGACTGTGACTGTGCACTCCCCGAAAGCGAAGCAGTGGTGAAGTGCCGGGCGCTGAGCGAGCTGCGCGTGTTCTGTGCCGCGCAGAGCTATGCAGACGAGGGCCACGCCCTGCTCGGAGTTCTGGGCCACGTGTATCGCTCCATGGAGGACTACCTGAAGGAGTGCCTTAGTCTCGATGACGAACAGCAGCAGTCGTGAAGACCGCGCCGGAGGGACCCCGCCATCCTCCCCCGCGCCGCGGCGCCGGTCTGGTGTCTGCCGCCCGCTCCGAGGACAGAGCCCCGCGGCGGCCCGACCCCCCCCTTCCCCCCGCCCTGGACTCCGGACGAGACCGGCACCCTGGCTGTCTCGCACTCGTGCCCGGGGAAAACGTTTTCACCTGCTCCACTCGACTCGGTATGATGTCAATTCAAAAAACAAACAAAAAAAATACATCTTTGTAATTTTTAACTGTGTGAATTACATCATCGTGTACACTTGCATGTTATCTGATGACACAAAAAAAAGTATCCGGAAAGTTTTTGGACGTGTTCATGCTGTCTTGTTTTTTTTTTTTTTTTTTTTTTTCCCCCGCGGGAAGCAGAGAGGTAATGATAAAGCAGTCAGATTGTTCGTTTGCTTTTGAACCGGATTCTCCCTTTTTTCCCCCATGAGAGAAGGTACCCACTTCGTTTCGAAATGAAACGTGCTGATTAATGAGAAGAGCATATAGGATGTTTTTTGAGAGAGTTGGAGAAATGTTTTGAATGTGAAACCTGTGGTTGTGGCTCTGTGTAGCACGGTGTGAAGTTATCAAGCATGAACAGGAAATGAAAGACCTAGCCCAAAACTGCATCGGTAGCAGATTAAAAAAAAGAAAGCAATAAGGTGTTAGTTGAAAACTTTTCAGAATTCCGGTAACATAATATATGTTCTGGAGGGATAACATTACGTAAAGCCGACTTCGTGAAATGGTGTTAAAATCAGTGGAAATTAACATGAAGCAATATACATTACTCCATTTTCATCCTGGTTGTGAGTTCATGCGTGATAATTTTTTGGATCCTGTTGCTATTTTTTCTCATCATACACAGCGCTGTCAAAATACATTAAGCGACAAGACTTGATCCGCGCCAACTTGAGCAGCTATCTATTCTCCGATTCGAAATTCGAAAAATATATATATATATAATAAAGCTGAGATCGATGTGAGAAATGCCTTTCAACAAAAGTTTGTTTTCAGTTGCTTATTACCAAAACAATCCTAGGTAAATTACAATTTTCAAACGGAAAGAGAATTACTGCATGTGTCGTAATACTCGTAGGAAAAGAAGTCCTTAATTTTGTTTGCCCAAAACACTACGACTACAGTGCGGATACAATCATAAGATGGAGTTGCTGGGTCTTCGAATACAGACAATCCCTAACTTAATTCCGGGAACCTAGGTAGCCACTAGATTCATCAGTTAATACATCACTTCGATAACATACAAATCTTAATGATAGTAACGCCTTGGAATTACTCTAGTTTACACTTATTCTACATGTACAGAATTATTCTCTCTTAATAACGTGACTGAAAATGATGTCATTAGGAGCTGTCCACTACGTCATTCATTCCAATCCATGGCACTTACAAAAGGTTTACAGAGTGCTTTACATTACTCTTTATATTTTTATGCATCAATTTCTGTTTGTAGGCAGTTGTTTTACACATTATCGAAGACTGCAAGGCATGGACAATCGAATCACAAGGTAAATATAAATAAATTTTTTTTGCCTAAAGTATTTTTATGTCTAACGTTCTCCAAAATATTTATACAAATATAATTTTATACACAAAAATTATAGTAACTAATAACCAAACATCTGTTCATTTTTGATGCTAATAACTAAATTTAAAAACAAATTCTTTTAACGTGTTAATGCAATATTGATAGTAGTCATTTATTTGTAATTAATGTAAAACAACTGCACTTGCCTCTTAAATAGACACCCCTTCTCGGACAGCTCTTAAAGAGTAAATGGTTTCCTGAGTCATATTTGCTATAAATTTAAATCTAAACACACATTCGCGCTTAAATAACCCAATCACTCTACTCTTCCTGTTTTAGCTGTAGGAACATATAAATTACTTGTTGGTGAGAAGTTTCATACAAACAATGTAAAATGGTCGAGAAACAAACTTGTCGAGCGAAAGAGTTGGATTATCAAGTGCTGCTTTTGATAGAATAGTTAGTATTTTCAGAACAAAAGACATCGTTGATTTTTTTGTAAAATGTTGTTTGTAAATAGATTGTTTGATTAATGATATTGTGGTTATCTGTGTAATCTGTCACCAACACCCAATTCATGAATTCTTGTTTGCGAGTTTGAGTAAGTGATAAAATTAATCGAACATAAATCTTCTTAATCTGTTAGTAATTTTTGCTTGAGGATTGTCCACTTCTGATTTATTGGATAAAATATCATTGAAGTGTGCACATTACTTGAGGGTTGGTATCAGAATTATTGTTAAAAAATACAAGGATTACATATAATTTATGTTTTGGCAAGTTGAGCGTAAAATAAAGCTGTGATTTGTATTATTTAATGTGTTAGCTCAAATGCTAGTGGTAGCTTAGAATAAGGCATAGTTCACCAGCACCAAGACTGATTTCATGATGAAAAAATTAATTTTCTGCCTTGAAAAACACAGATTCTCACTATGATTTCTTAGTATTAGACTACTTTTAAATAACACATTTTCACAATTTGTAAATTTCTCTTGTTTGTAACATTACATACATTGTTTTCAAAAAATCTGTTGTTTATTAATTTTTTTAGCTGAGTTGTTTGTGTGAACGTACCATCATAAGCAATACTGAAAATACAATCAATCAATACCATCAAATCAAACTGACTGCACCAACAAAATTTAATATCTGTGGTGTATAATTTAGAGGTGATTTTATGGGAATAAGTAATTGTTTCTCTTTCACATGAGTATCTAAATGAATTTCATTTTAATATGTCTCTTTATTTTTCAGAAAATATGTAAACAAGTATATAACTTTTAGCTTTTTTGAGCTGTTAGATTTTCAGTTGGTAGGGGCCATATTATAGTGACGCTTTGTTGATAGTGATGACATTAATTAGCCTGCTGTTTTTTTTCCCCCTATTTATCAGTCAAAACAGTCCATCATACTGATATTCAAACCTGTTATGTTTTCGAATTTCTCTAAGTTATTGTTATTTTTGCTTCACTGGTTTTTCATGAGGAAAATAAAGTCAATGTAGAAGTGTAAAACATTAAAATTTAACTTGTTTTATGCTTATATAATCCATTTTAATGTGCTGTACAAACATGTACATGTACTTAAGATATTTGTTAAAAACAAAAATTGGTTGTCTGTAAAGTTGGTTTACGGGCGATAGTTTAACGTGACAATGTCATAACAAAACATTGATAAAATTATTGCATACTTTTATGAATAAAATTGAATCATTTTTATTGAATTATCACTATTTTGTATGGATACAAAGGAGTGAAATGAAATATACAATTTAATTGATAAATTTACTTTTATTTGCACTCATTAATTCAAATATGTTTATTACTTTAACGAAGAGATTATTTTAACTATAACTTTTATACATGTTTGCTATTTAACTTCTTCCAATCTGTGTAATTCTGTTAAGGATAGGACGATGATAGGAAAAGTAGGAAACGAATGGGAGTGTTTCAAGTTTAATGTGCCTCGAAAAAGTCAAATTGATGGTTGTTCCAATCGAGTGGAAGAGAGATAGATGCGGCGCAAGCCTACAATGTGCATAACGGGACACTTTTTCGTGCGTGCAGCCGGCGTTCATCGATTTATTAGACGTTGTCTCGTCAAAAAAAAAAAAAAAGTAATTCGGTTCTGACACTTGGTTGAAAGTCACTAACTTTTTCCTGTTCCGGAAAATTACACCATGTAAGTATTACTCTATGAAGAAGGTGTTTGTCCTGAAGTTGAAGTCACTCTGGTAAGCGATTGGTTATCAAAACAAACCATAGCTGTTTAAAAGGGAAATTCTAGAGGTTTAATAATTGTTTTAAAGGAACTTAGTAGAAATAATCGTAAAAATGCCATCATGAAGGGAGTATTGTCAAATAAAGATGTTAACAACACACCAGCAAGAAATTAGCATTAAACTTCATAAGGTATAGGTAAACAGGAAAATGATTACGTAGCTATCCAGAAGTAAAAAGTGGAGGGGTTGGTTTCCATTTTGACTTAATTATTTTTACAGCAAAGATTACACACCATTCCCTAACTTCTTTCTCCTTGACCTAGACGAGCAAATTCCATGCCTGACAAAAATGCCGATAATGTAAATGCGATTAAGCGCTCCTAGTTTCTTTGACAGCAAGCATATGGAATTTTGAGTGACTACTTATTAGCGTCAGTGGTTTTTTTTTAGGGTAACCTTGTCAAGGTGTCTTGGGGTCATTTAAAGAGTGGGGAAGTATTAGTGAACACTCAGTTTATTCAGCATAAGCACTTGTATTAAAACTATAGTCAAATTATTGAGAAATCTATTCTTTAAATTATAATTGAATTCTCAAATACTGTATAGTAATCAAATGTTTCAGTATTGCTGATGACTGCCTATTAATTATACAAAAAGAGCTTATAAAACAAATGAACTTGTTCCTTGTGTATGATATTTTGAATGAGAAGCTAACAGCATTTCCAAAATAATTTCTTACTGTAGTGCTTGCTGTGCAAGTTTTATAAAGCCTTTCACATTTACAGATGTCTTTTTTTTTTGTATGTGTGTGAAAAAAATATTTTAATAATTTATCCAAACACTTGGTATAAAATTAATTAGATATATCACAAAATATAGTATTAGCATGAGTATTGTTACACTAAGTACCTGAAAAAAAATGATTCTTTATACATATTCTGAATTGTGCAGTAGGCCTACTTAGTTAAGTTTGCTAACTGGTTTCTTGCATGTACAAAAGGTGTATCTTAAATAATTATTAATTTTAATAAAAAAATTATTTAGTAATTTAGTCCCATTTCTGTAATTATTATTTTTTAGTCTTATTTTATTCAGTTTTTTCTAAATGATTTATTTGTAATTTTTCATTACATAATAGGATTAGCCCCTAAACATTTCATACTTTAATTGGCATCACACCTTAATTTCAGGCTTTGTTTGCCATATATCTTCCAGGCTACACCTCTATTTAATATTTTAATTAAACCTTTTGGAATAAAATAATTTCGTTGCAAAATCAAGCTTCTGTGAACTCAATTTCTTCAATGTTCAATGCATCTGGTTGCATTTACAGGTTTAAGAGATGGAACTATATTGCTGCTTATGTCTTTGCATCTTTTGGCTTTCTAAACTGGTTTGATGACTGTAGATCATTTCATTCTTTTTTACACAATACAGAACAGCTAATCCCCTCGAAATAGTAGAGTGTATTAATGTTGGCAGGACTGATGCTAGTAGTCTGGATAATCGTACTCATAAACTGCGTTCAGTGTAGAACTCCCCAACATGACGTTGCACATGGGCTTGTGTGTGACCCCTTCCGCTGAAGTGTACTTAATAAGGTGCAAAAAAATTTTTAGTGTGGTTGAAAAAAAAATTGTGTTAAGGTGATACCATAATGCTTACATACGAAACAATTACATGAACGATATTATTTATGGACAATTTGTTAACGTAAGGAATAGTGGATGACGTGGGGTAGCCAAGAAGATGGAAGATTTGTGAAGTACATGCTCTTTGGAGAATAAGCACCACTAAGGCGTCAGGCTCGTCTGAAACTGAATTCGGTAATGGTACGTATCCTCGGAGACTAGGAAGCTGTGTAATATTGTAGACTCAACAAGAAATGTGTCTAATCGTTCATTGTTCCGTTTTGTATTTATTACTATTATGCTGAAAATTGTTTTCAATAAAATGTTTTAGAATTTTCACGTGCTTTTTTTTATCCTTGCAATCTTTCACAGGAGTTGGATTGTACACACTGATAAATGACCTTTCGGAGAAAAAAATAACTTCACTTTGTAATCGCAATATAAAAATTACATCAAAAGTATTTTAAAAATCTCAGATTATCGTGATGAAAACAGACTGTATTTTATTTTCTAAACTCTTACAGTGAGCATTCCCCACACACGATCAAACTTGTTGCTGCTGTTCGATGTAAAGTTTCATTGTAGAATGTGGAAGAAACTTTGGATGTTGCGATAGCAGTTGCACTTTTATTTAGAAAAAGGAAAGAAAAAAGGGGGTTGTCTGTAAAGTCTGTTTACGGACGATAATTTGTAAAGTTTGGCCCTAAACCCCGGCCAAACCAAACAACTTATGCAACCCGCGACACAGTAAACTCCTATATTGCCCCGGACCGCGAGCGCAGGTAAACCCAAAAAAATATTAAAACCCAAACTAATGGCAGGCTCAAAAAATACTAATAAGATTGCGAACAGTGAGAGGAGGCAGCAAGTTAAAAAGACGCAAAAAGTATATAGCAACATTTAATAAATATATATATAAATATACCATAAAATCGTTTCATCACAAATCAGCGCATACATCATAAAATACATACCCTATTACTACTTATAAAAAATGCTATATAATAATACTAAAAAAAAAAAACTTTAACAAATCCCCCAAAAAAGTATAATTTGGATCATTTACTTCGGAACTCCGAAAAATTAAATATAATTACCAAAAAGGCATTAAAAATATATAAGAACATATTAATACAAATACAAATATAGATACGCACCGGGCGTAGCACTACTGTAAATACCCATTAACAGAATTTACCATCAAATAGGCGAAATCTAGTAAAACTTTGACACACATTAGCATCCAAATCAATATATCAAAAATTTAGCAAATTACAAATTATGGGTTAACAAGTCCTTCTCAGTTAAGTCATTTTCTAACGGTCGACGCCTTTTTTCTTCCACGTCTAGCAGGGATTGGGTGAACAAGCTGAACGTAAAATCCCAGTTTCAGTGTTATTAGTTCGTTAATTTAAATCTCAAAACTCCACAGATTATAGTTTCGCACCAGGGGTCAAAGGGGTCAACGGGGCAGTGGCATGGCTGGCACTTACTTGCTTTTTTGACGGTGAGATGTCCGGTCACCAAATACACTCGTTTGCTCACAAGTGTTTTTAATGGCAAACCCTTGCCATAACACGTTACCGTAGCTGCGGGTAATTGTACGGATATGACGAATCCTTCGCCATACCGTCTTGGAGTTTTGTTTGGCGCACATAATTCATCCTTGGAAAATCCTCACGACATTCACACATGCCTCACCAACCACTCGCGTTTCATCGTACCAACGCGTTCTAAATTATATATATATATATGAACCCCGTTCATATTCAAAAGGAACACTCATATTCAGATGTTCGACCGGCAAGTCACTTCGACGTGGAACCATCACCATGGCCAACCCGCGTTTAACACACGTCCGCGCCCGCCCGGGCCCACCAGGCGACTGCCGCTCGCCAGTCACCCCTGACGTCACACACTCAGCTGTTCTGCTCGCGCGCCGCCTAGCGCAGCGATTACCAAAATATTCGGTAGTGTCCTCGAACTTTCCAGACCAATTTAATAACTTAAAATCTTAAAATTAAAAATGATAAACAAGAATTACAATTTCCTTTTTTAAAACAAAATATAACAAACTTAAATCCAAAATAACTCTTATTACCACGGCCTCCGAAAAGGTTAATAAAATAAGTTAACCATTTCTGCCAACATAAACATTATCAAAGGTAGAGGCTGTAGCACACATGCTACAAATTTTACGTCATAACGTCATAAGAAAACATTGATGAAAAGTTGCATACTTTTTAATTTTCAAATATTATTTACAGTTTTTGCAAATTTAATTTAAATAATTTGTTTAAATATATTCACAAACAATTAGTTAAAAAGCCCGCCTTAACCTGTTTGATATTATAGAAGATTTCCTCGCACTGTGGTTGTCCGGTTATTGCATGCTCGGCTCAGGCGGAACGTGACAATTTTTTGTGCGTGCAGCCGGCATTCATAGATTTATAAGACGTTATCACGTCAAAAAAATAGCGAAGCAACTAAAGAGCCTATACAAAGATGTCTACAACGACACTCAACTGATGGACTGATTGTTTGGACCGGCGAGACGCTGTTCCCACACGCGGCAGTTTGGACAGTCCGATTTGATGGGAAGCCGTCAGTTCGCCAGTTCATCAGTTACGACCGATCAGCTCATCATCCTTGCTCACACACTGCAATTCCGAATGTAATGTTGAGACTGATCCCGTGTGACAGCCTTAAAAGATAGAATTTTAGTACTATATATTATTTGTGTAATTTAATTTAAAATAACATAAGTCGATGAAAAGTCTCAACTAAAGGCACAACAGACTTCCAATAAGATTTTACTGATGAATACAGACAGTATTTCATGTTCTGAACGTTTTACAGTGGCAGACATTGAGTGAATAAGTGGCTTTAAAAACAAATTAATACTATAATCCTTTGTTGAGTACATCTCTGCTGAACCCATATCGATGCTAAAGCGAGTTTTGCCTGGGGAAGGGGGTTGGGACCTCTGGTGAGTATAACCATGCTATCATGCCTGTTTTACAGAAGATGTGCTTTGATTGGGTTGCTGTTTCGACACCTTTCACTCCTTTTAAACCGCCTTTGTAAAGAAATTAGAATAACTTAACTTTTTTAGACATTTGTGAAAGAGCCAATTTTTATATACCAAAAAGCAATGGGCTATTGCACATTATGTTTTAAGAAGTACCATATAAAAAACTGGAGAAAAAATAATGTCAAATATCTAAAACCTAATTTTAGTAATTTTTGTAAGGAGTAATTTTAATCAAAATTCAGTGGGCTATTTAATTTGATGAGAAATGCATGTAGTTAGCTACTTCGTGGAATCCCTATTAGTTGAAAATTTACTATATAATTTATGAAGCCAAACACATTTAAATATCTCAACTGACAGTATAAATCAAAGTTTTTCTTACTCCGAGGGGTTGAATGTATTGCTGAGAAAAATTAATACTGCCTTTTTTTTTCTGCAAAAATTCTTTTAATTCTGAGTTCTTTCTTTAGCCGATAAAAAAAATACGTTTAAAAATTTTCCAACATCAGGCACAGTCACTACCGTCATTAAAACAATGTCTAAGAATATCTGCATGTTCGCACATGACACGCATTATTTATTCGCATTAGGGAGGCTTAAAATAAAAATTCAAAGCCGGGGCTTTACTTTAGATTATGCAGCGCGCGTCCGATGCCTACAATTCGTCCACAGGAACTTCTCACGTGTCCGCGGCGTGCCACCTAAACCAACATCGCCACCTCAATTTTTTTTCCTAGCCTAAGTTAATCTAAGTGTGTGTGTCTGGAAACCCCCCCTCCTCCCCGGTCCAGGTTAGGGGTGGACCTAAGTGTGTCTCAGGCCGAAGCCTAAACACTCTACATTTCGGGGTTTTAACCATGCAGAACTAGGGTGCGTGCATCGTGTGCTAATTGGGGTTTATTGGCCAGCCATGGCCGCGATTGGCGCCCTTTTGGTTGCCTGGCCTAAACATGCATTAAAGCAAGCAAGAAAACTACTGGACAAGAGGGAATAAGGTCCAGGTAAGAAGAGTTGAGCGGGGCAGAAAGATTCAACCATGCAGGGGTTGGGCGCTTAGGCCTTACCCACACCAGCAGTTTCTTCCTTATGATTAGCGGCAGTCTGCGAGAGAAGTCTTTGCATTATTTGACTGAGTCACTCACGACGAGTTTGCTTCTGCAATGAATTCCTGTGATTGGTGTTGTAATAATCAACATGTATCTGATAGAAACTCACCCACTTACGAAACACAGGCAGTGCTACAGTGTTTTAACTTTCAGGTAGTCTCAGAATCGTTTCGCAAAATATGCATTCCCCTAATGATGTACTACTGCTTATGATTGTGTCCTAATACTTGTTCAAAGAGAAGGCTATTTAGTCTATAATTTTGCATGTCCAGTGCGTGAAGACACGTCACACGGCGGCTGTGATTGGCTGAGGTCAAGCAACGACTAGCAAAAGACAGAAATAAAATTTGATCTTCTGATCTTGAAAAGTCAACGTCCCCTTGGGTCGGGAGTTGATTAGGTACATGAACGTTTAAAATGCCTACTGAATGGGGAAGCATCCGCCAAATATTGGGGCAAAACTTACAATTTTTCTTATAAGTGATAAATTTTTAAGGAGTAAAATTTAGTATCATGAGGTGAAAATACTGTCCACGAGTTTACAGTTTACATAGAGATTAAATATTAATTTTACCTTATAAACTAAAATTTTAATATATATATATATTTTTTTGTAGTACTGATGTTGACCAGGACTATGCATCACACCGCTGCCGACCCCCCTCTCTAGCCCACATACGCCCTCTATCAAGGGCGCCCATATGATAATTTGTAGGGGGGGGCCAGACTTAGGGGTATGAAGTATTTTTAATATTTTGGAAGACTTAACTGCGGCTTGTTACTAGCCATAAAATAGTTCCAGTTCTGACCCTGTTAAAATTTTTTGTCCTGTTACTAAAATAATAGACCACAGTACTCATTCGCCATAAAAAAATCTTTATTGGCTACTTTATTAATTAAATATTAACTATTTTATTGAAACAAATGAATTTTTAGAAACACAAATGCAGGAATAGAGTCCTTATACTTTTGAAGCGTCTCGGGTACACGGATATCAAGAATACAGTCCTTCAACTAATTGCTCTCTTTACCCCTAAATAAATGTCGCGTACAAATTAAATTAAAATAATTATAAAGTTTAAAACGTGTTGATCAAAAGATTCAACTTTGGGAGAGAAACGATTTGAGTATGTTATCACAGTCAGAAAACAGTTGTTTTTAAATGTAACACCTGAACTACGCTTATAATTACAGTCAAAAATTGTTTCACAATTAAATGAATATTACTATGTTTCGATATGAATCATAATTGCTTATCATTTAAAATTAGCACAGATGGATTCAGTAGTAAAGCACAGAAAAAATTAGTTTATTATTAAACTAGACTATTTAACCAAACAGTATTTAGATGTTAAGGAATTAAGTGACACCAAAACCAATGAAAATAATCGAAAATTTCTAAATGCTGACATAACTCATATATCAGCTTTCCACAGAAGAGTTTAGTTCGGCGCAATTAATCCACACAAAACAACTGGACATACTATGTCGACGCGTATTTTAAGAATATAAGAAGATCCACATCGCAGTATAATTTTTTTTTTTCGTGTCGTGTGGTGCGGGCCCCCATTTGTGGTGCGGGCCCATAGGCTACAGCCTATATAGCCTGCGCGTAAATACGGCATTGATAAACCCTTAAATAACATGTTCAGAACTTAACTTCAGAATTAAGAGTACATTAGAACCTCGATTTTACGGAGCCCGGACTGAACGAAGCCGCGATTTTACGAATACATTTTTTTCAGGAACCATCTAAAATTCGGAAAATTTGACACCAAAATATATTTTTTAAAAAATTAAAAAAACACTATGAAAACATATAAAGATATTAATTTTTAATGCACAGCGTATTCATATTTTAAAGCTAATACAACAGCCATTTACCGTTAGTGAATATTGTATAAGTTATTGCGGCATCAAACTCAAAATCGAAAAGAAAAAATGGACTAGGTACACTTTATTTGTCGCAAAGTTCGAAATTTCTTAGATTGAAAAATTATGCCAAGGCTGTAAAAATATTTATTTTACCGCAAATGAACTATACTCAACATTCCTTACCCATTCCAACATTTCCAGCTCGTGAACATAGCAACTGAGCTTGAAACCTTGAGAAGCGTGAGAGAAAGAAACGATATTGAGTAGCTACTTCCTCTCCTTTCCGCTAATATCCAGCAACCCAAGCCATTAGGCATTATCTTGACAATTTTCGCATTAATTACCTTCGCTGCATCGGTTTCCCAGTAAAAAACGCTCAAAAATGGTATAAGTGACGCAGCAAGTAGACGTGACGAGCGGATTTTCAACTAAGCTTTTTTTTAACTTACTATACAAACAAATAATTCCCTATGGCTATCACAAATTCAAGGGCTTCTCGCACTAAAATGTACTGTGTTTTTAATGAATGTCTGTCGTTAAAGAGCAGCGTTTTTTTTCACCAAATAAGCCTATGATTAAAGACCGTAAAAATTCGCGGATTCCTTTCGAGACAGGCTGGAATCCAAACTCGTTTAGCTTAATGCTGCGTCAGTGATTGGACCGCAATTTACCTGAAGGACTCTGAGCCAATGGCAAACACTCAACAAAAGAAGTATCGAATCATAAGAATCGCAGTAAACAGTTTCCCCGAGTCGGTAGCCAATGACCATGTGATAGTTGCCAGAGTACATAGGAGAATCGTTTAGTCTATCCTAGTGGTCATTGAAACCGCGAATTTTTCCAGTCCCTACCTATGATCACTTTTATGAAACAGTACAGGTGTACACTGAACTGTGTGCTTGTTCTCCTCGATTATGTTACTAAAAGTGCGTTCATTAATATTTTTCAAGCTGATTTGTTAAAGATTAACTGATAAATATGATAAGGTGAAGTCCATAAAAATGCAAGGCAGGGAATTCTTCCAGCTCATCAACCCGACCCTGGATAGTCTCGTCTGTGTTCAGTCGTCTCTGGCAAGGAGTGGACAAGTTTGCAAACTCAAATATAAATTTATTTTAGTAACACGCGTCTTACGAAAAGGAAAGATATCCAAGAAAGGCATGTCGGACAACCTACTGTCACCACACAAAAGTTAACATGATGCAATGCGTGGTGCAACTGTGTTTAGTCGCTGTGATGTCGCTTTTATATCACTCGTGCAATGAAGCAAGTTGTGGAATGTTAAAAAAAAAAATAAGGGGAGGGCAGAGGGCAGACAGCAGTCATTGTTTTTACTATTTAATATTATATATATTCCGTTCAATAAATTATAACATGTATCTTCACAGGGTGGGGTGTTTGAAATTTTATGAAGATAACGATTTTACGAATGCAATCCAAGCGACTGTGAGCATACGTAAAATCGAGATTCCAGTGTAAATTGCTTTCGAGTCTACTGAAGGTAGCGGAATCCTTATCCCTTTAAACACTTTTGAAGGGAAAAAGTGGTTTTCCTCTAAATTAAAAATTCCAACATAAATTTTACGTTGTAGACTTTTCTGAACAATAATTCTTATTTGAGTAACTTTAAAGGTGTTAGCTTACCTTAAAAATTGTGAATATTCTGAGCGGATGTGACGAATGAGGAAAACTAAGAAACACTACATAATAACAATGGTTTTTATCTTTACACTTTTCACTTATTTATTTGCACTTAAGTTATTTATACTGACTGAATACACTAAACTAAATCTAGACCAGATGCATAAAACTGTAGGTAGACCTAAAGACTATTGAAAAATCTCTGTTTTGAGATGTTATTTGTGAACATACACATTATTATGACGAAAAAGTAGCAAAACATTTCGCCGTCTACAAGCACATGTCAACTGTCGCGTCGTCTAACTCTGACTGGTCTAAATCTGTTGTGTTGTGTTATCGCGCGAGCTTGGGTAGGAATACGAAGGGGAATGACTCGCCACGGGCGTTGCGCTTGAACAGCGTTTTCTCCCTGTACACAACACCTTATATCGCAGCAGCAGAAACTAATGCTTGAACTAACATAACAAATGAAATAGACATGTAAAAAACGATATACAATAATATCTTCATGTTGAATCACTTCTACATAATACCGAATTTAAATAATTTTCTTTAAAGTAAAACACCTGACTACACTATATTTTTTTCCTTCCCTGAAAGCTAGGGGGGGGCCACGGCCCCCCCCCTGCCCCCGGGTATGGGCGCCCTTGCCCTCTATTTCAAACCTCCCTCCAACAAGTGCGTGAGTTCGGTCGCCCGGCGCGGACCTTTTCGGCGCACACCCTAACTTCAGCAGTGGAGACTTCCTCTTTTTAAATAATGTACTTAATAATTAAATAACTGTAATATGTAATACTTAAGTCTTAATTAACGTGTAATTTTTAAAGAATTTAAATATGTTAAATTTAATTGTCCTGTTATATCAATTTACTAACGGTAAATTCGGCATTTCCTGCGGCCATGACACCCGTGGCCCGCGGCAGTCTCTTCGATGGGAATCGTTCTTTTCACAGACGACATAGCCAAACGCCCGATCGTGCATCTTCGGTTTTTTTTTTTTTGTTCGTTGTAAATAAATATGGCGGTGTTGATAAAATGGTCAAGTAGGTTGGGTTAGCTACAATATAAATACTTTAAAACATTGTGGATGGTTGATTTGGTTAGGATAGCTACATAAAAGATACGGGAAAAAAACATGAACTTCGGGGTACTTCGGGTTTTGGCTCTTTCGTCTGTGAAATGAAGGCTTCCCATCTTCGATTCGCCGTGCGGGGTAAGACGTATCTCAGAGACTCGTAGACTTAAACTATTGCTCTCAATTGAATAATTACAAAATTACACTGATCAAAGTTACTGGTACCCCGGCCATCAAAACTCATTAATTACAAATAGATTATTAATTGTACATTAAATATAATTTTAACATTTTCCTTTGACCAACTAAGACATATTATAATCAAGTTTTCACAAAAAAAAAATTAACTAGGAAGTTGAAAAGTTTGTTAGCTCAACCATTGCTAGGTAACTATTTTAGGTTTAACAATTTCTGATATCGTTAACTGTTCACTAGCAATGACTAGAAGTGAGTAGAAGAGGTGGCGGCTCAAAGATTCCGTAGCATTCATGTCAAAGCGTGAGGGAAGCATGTACATTAAAAGGAATTTAGTGATGGAATTGAGCCGGAGAAACGACCGAACTCTTGTACGATCTCTTGGACCCCACTGGAACCAAATGAAAAGGAGGTTCAGTGGTCAAAAATATAAATCGAGGAGTCAAGCAACAGGAATCGAGAAGTCAGGGCTAAAGTTAAGTAGAGAGCCAACTATACGCAAAAAGGTGTAGAATTTCTTACTTACCATTCTGCGGGTGGAATGATGAAAATCACATCCTCTGAAGATGAACTAGTGCTCGCGGCAGACACGCACAAGTCATGCTACGAGATTACCTAGTAATCCGAATTAAAGCAACTAGCCATGTAGAAAATAAAATAAACTAGGGATCACTCCCGGACTCCCTGGGATTAGATCCCTTAAATTAGTCATGGCGGGACTGCTTCACGAAAGAGGGTGTGGGCGAGAAACATCGGAGAGAAGCGGCCACAGTGACGACAGAAGGACGAATCTATTAATCCAAAGGGTTGCATGTAGTTAAAACTTGCGCTAGGGGTCCGGAGGCCTCTGATTGGCTGGAGGTGGTGGTCGAGAGATTGCTCTGCTGACCAAAGAAAAAAAATAACTAAGGTGGCTGGTAGCCTAACTTAAGAGGCATCGGAGGTAACTTTTCGCGCCACGAAAGCAGCGTGCTCCGTCGGGGCGCAGACGAAACAGACTCGGGGTTAGATCACAAAAATCCCGAAAGAGGGACTAGCGTAAGCTTGGCACTTAAGGGACCAGCTGGATCGCGCTCTGTCAGACTAAAAGGGAAATAGATGTGTGGTGGTATCCGTAAGAGGTCTCGTTACAACACCAAACTAAAGTAAAGTAGCTGGCATCTTCGCAACAAGATGGCGAAGGCAGGGCTTTCGCTGGTCAGCGAGATGCCCATAGTTCTGGCTCGCCGAGAGGCGAAGTTAAAGACCCCGGACAGTGCATTCGGTGAAGTTCCTGCTAGCTCGTGAGAAATGTCTTAGGGCGGGCGCCGATATGTGCCCGACAGCCCTGGAACATTAGAATCAGGCATGACTGGAGCTGCTAACTTAAGCTGAGATCTGGGAAGAGGCCTTCCCTGGGAGGACGCTGAGGAAAGCACTCTCTTTCACGAAGCCAGACACTGTCGCGTTTGTAGCCTGAGGCGGGAAGAAAAATGATGGCTAATACTTGGCTGGCGAAATCACACCAGGGCCTCGGGTGCGGCACTGGGAAAATGTCGCGGGATTCTAATAGGAAAGATTTAATCATGATTAACAATGAGCTATCAAAATTTATATTAGAGGTTTTAGGTGAAAAATTAATTTAAGTTAATTATTTCAAATTTGCGACAGTTATCATAACTAAAATTAAAGGTTTGTTAGGTTAGAATTATTTTAAATTCTCCATGACATTAGAATAGGTATATAAATCCTTGCATTATGGTTTTTAATTTATGAGCAATCGGCACCCTTCGCTATCTATAATAGACCACATTTCCAAAGAGTAAGTGTGATACACAATAAAAGTCTTCTAAAAAGTTATTTCAGTAAGTTTAGTATGCTGTGCATTTTCCTCTATAGACATAATTCATTGATGTTTTTCAAAAAAACTTCATGGTTAATAAATCAAAAGTTTTCAATTATTAAGGAATTTCTAAACATTTTTACACTGTAAAAAATGCTTCTATCTACAGCTATAGGTATAGAGAATACAGAGGCAAAAATGTTTAAGCTTCTGAGAATAATGTCAAGATATAGGTTGCCGTCGTCCGGGTTCTCGAGTTCGAGGTTCGGTATGGTCCCTAGCGAGAAGGCTGGTTTTTTACTGAAAATGTGTCCGGGAGGGCGCCAGGCTAACTCTGTGGCTAACCACGAGGTGGGTCGTTGGGTGCGAATGCCCTTGCGTGGCCCGCTAAGAATGGCGGTGGTGGTCGTGGTGTGAGGGGTCCCTGGTTATTGATACACTACTGGCCCTACACAGCATTTCATGCTGATCTCTAACTGGATTGGGGAAGTTCATAAAATAACATACACGAGTCTGGTTTGCACTGTCGTATACACGTCGCGCACAGAGTGTGCGGAGTGTACGTTTAATTGAAATCGGCAGTTACACTTGCAATTACAGCTACACTATGCACACTAATTTTCCCTACACAAATTACACTGGCTTGACACTGGGCGCTCTGACATGCCGTCACTAATATTAAGTTCTCGCGCCAGTCGATGTTGAGGGGGGGAGTTCGATTGGAGTCGGCCAATCCCGTAAATTGCGAACGGCGACGTCCAGGCCCACCTTTGTGGACCTCGGCTCGCTATGAAATTCGTTAAAAGTCTTTAAGTCGCTGTGGTCGGTGCCTGTGCACTTCGGCGATTAACCAAAAGTCTGTGATTGCAGGAGTCGGCCCGCACCATATGCGGCACTGCCCCGCGTAATGCCCTATGCGGGGAGTTTATGTTTACGCGGCTGGGATAGGCCCTACACCGTAAAAGGACCGGGTGCACACTGGGAGTTAATTACAAAAAGGTTTTGGAGAGTGACTGTAATTACCAGGAATGAAATCGGTGAAGACAAAGGTTGAAGGCTCCCCGTGGGACGCACGTCCGCCCCGGTCCGCGAGTCGCTCGGTACTGGCGTCTGGCCCTGGCGCGAGAGGAGGGCTCAGCATCCTCTCGCGCCAAAGTTTCTAAAGTTCCGTTATTCGGAAATTATTATATTAATAAGAGATTGAAAGTGGCTCTAAATTCACACATTAAATAATAAAATTTAACCTAATACACAGATACGTTTTAGGAATTGGATTCAACAAGTTTACATTAATTAAGTTTAAATAATGTGAGTCACAATGGAGACTGTTCGTCACTTGTTGACTGCTCCAGTGGCTAATTATATACAAAAATTGGGGAGTTTATAACTATGTCACACACTACTTTATTTAATTTAGGCTGAAGGCCGCAAGGGGAGCACTCACAAATGTAATAATAAAAATCCACACGTGAGTGTCCCGGACACTCCTACGTCGCACTTCCTTTGCACGGGGTTTTTAATTAAAAGTGATTTTATCATTAAATTACGTTGAATTTATAATGTACAGGAATCGTGGTGTCTGGTTGATTAGGGCATGGTCTTTAATTTTAACTTATGTTCCGGTGCTCGCCTGACACACATTAAATTACACGATATTAAAAATTTTTAACGATACACCAATAACCGTCCGGCATTACACAAGTTATTTGTAATTATGATTGGAATATTAGTTCAATGATGCAACTAAAACGTTACTACTCTTCAGCTTGTGCGCGCTATCTATACCTGTATTTTGTTGATGAGCTTATTGTATCTCATTATATAGCATAGTCTATGGAAAGACAGTAAAAAAAACGTTGTGACGTCTGTGAAAGAAGAAAGCAAGAGGGAGTTTGTTTTTGTATTTGTTTCTTTCAATGACATTTAAAGTAGAATAGTTCAAATAGCATTGTATTTATTAATTATAAGCTTCGAATACTTAAAAATATATTATACTTTCTTCAAAACCTTCTTATTGGCGAGGTCGAGTTTGTATACTGCAGAAGGATGACAATGGGAGATGAGACACCAGTTACATCTCTGATTCTTCCAGTTTTAATTCGCCCGATATTATCACAGGTTGGTTATCTTATTTAAGGTACGAGTTACGTGTTTACACTTCTTTAACATGACCGCCAAGTGTGTGTATAAAATACGATGTCTTGTTACATTTCTTCTTAGGACGTGTCATGTTTTAGAGGCTGCGCTCTACAATTAACCTATCGCAAACTCTGCTCTATTGTCTATGTTTACACATTTTAAAACGTATACTATTGGCTTTTTCATTAGCTTGCTAGCTTTATTTTTTTCTGATTGTTTATATTTAAATCGTAGTTCTTGAAATGAGAATATACTTGAAAACGTTTCCTCGTAGGTTAAAGAGACTGGCACAATAAACCGATAGTTTTGCTATAATAATAGTGATAAGACCTGTTTGGATAGGCTGCCTGTCACGTGATTGCAGATATGGATGATTCCGGAGAGCCTCATTCCTATAGAAATAATTTGAAAATGATTTTTTTTTTGGCAGCTGCCTTCTGTAAACAGTTGTTACGTACGCGTGGGTAATATTCTTACAGAGGGGTTTTTACGTAAAGGAAATATAATACTTGGTAAATATTTACTTGGGCGGTATTTCCGAAAAAAAAAGTTAAAAATCCGAAAATACCTTTATTTTATGCTCTTCAACTTCCTCTTTTCATTAAAATCGGCGGAGATTAGAAATTCCAAATACTTTAGGAGATATCGAATTTTTTAATTTCTTCATATGTAGTTGAGCGGTAGTTGCGAAAATAAATGTTAAAAATCCGAAAATACCTTTATTATATGCTCTTCAAATTCCTCTTTTCATTAAAAGCGGCGGAGATTAGAAATTCCAAATACTTTAGGAGATATCGAATTTTTAAATTTCAGCAAAAAACCAGCGCATTCCTGTGGCGTGCGTGCACAATTGTTTCTTGTTTACGTACGAGTATCTATTTTTTTATTGGATAATGATGTCACGTGATTGTTCGTGATAGGCCAGAATTCAAATGAACTAATACGTGATTATTTAGTTCAATTATTGTTTAAAACGGTGTTTAATTACCGCCTCCAACTTAGGTGAGTTTTTAACGTTTCTAATTTTAAAGTGTTATTTGTTATTTTGATATTGTTGCGCAAGTAATAAGTAACAAAAAAATTTACGTGAGTTGTTACTGTACATCCTTTGTTACGGGTTTGTTAAGTAAGGTCAGTTACATTATAAATAATTTAAAACTAAAGAATAATTAAAATTAATTCACATTATTTTTAATATCACCTTAGTTTGAAAGTATTTATAATGTAACTGACCTGACCTAATCGACCATTTTAGTTTACTGTTCACCCTCTGTCCGGGTTTGTTTGGTCAGGTCAGTTACATTATAAATATTTTAAAACTAAACAGCCATTAAAATTAATTCACAAAATAATTTTTAATGTCGGCTTAGTTTGAAAGTATTAATAATGTAACTGACCTGACCTAATCAACCATTTTATTAATTACGCATTCACGATTCACGTATTCACGAACACACGGCAAAATAACAAAAATGGCGCCGCTCGAATGGTTCCACAGGTCTTGTATTGCAAAATTAAAAAATTCGATATCTCCTAAAGTATTTGGAATTTCTTATCTCCGCCGCTTTTAATGAAAAGAGGAAGTTGAAGAGCATATGATAAAGGTATTTTCGGATTTTTAACATTTATTTTCGCAAATACCGCTCAACTACATATGATGAAATTTAAAAATTCGATATCTGCTAAAGTATTTGGAATTTCTTACCTCCGCCACTTTTAATGAAAAGAGGAAGTTGAAGAGCATAAAATAAAGGTATTTTCGGATTTTTAACATTTTTTTTTCGGAAATACCGCCCAAGTAAATATTTACCTAATACTTCTAATACACTTACTAACACAAGAGACGTACCTGTATTCACCCTGAAAACAGCATTTTTTTATTTCCTACTGGTGTCAGGAATCACAGCATATAGCTTATTTTCTGTTTGTTGCTTTTGTAAGAAAAACTAATTGCACTACGGAATCTTTGTTTCCTGACATTTGCATTTAATTAGTGTTTTGAGTTATGTAGTAACAAACAATAGAATGGGAGCGAAATATTTAAAATCGTGAGAATGGTCGATTGTATTAGTAATTACCCAACTATCCGCATTGTTTTGAAGTTTTATTTATGCTTCTAACTTAATGTAATTGACCATTTTCACAAATTAACCCCATTTCTCCAAATCACATACACACACTGACTCACACAGGAAAGCAAAAAATGGCAGCGGCCATTTCAATGCACAGGTATTCTAATGAAACCTATTATTTGTGATTTCTCAGAAACCATTGGGAATATAGAAACACTGTTTTCAGGGTTAATATAGGCATGTCTCTAGTGTTCGAAAAAAGTGTTTTTGGGTTTTTATTTTTACTATACGTAAAAGCCCCGCCTGTGCAGTTACATGGTTGCCGCCATGTTTGAGTCCCTACTGTGCTTGCAAACAGCTTGCCTCATTAATGACTGAGACCTTAAAATCAGAATCGGTCGCTTGACAGGTATCAAGTTACTTCACAAAAATTATTGTTGCTGCAATTGTTTCCACCGATGAGTCCAAAACAGCAAGTGATCTACCACACATTTCTCTGAAGCAGTCCGTCTGTATTGAAGGTTCTTTTGTACCAAGTATGACACAGTGAAAATATAAATAAATCAATTATTATATTTTATTAACATCCTCCTTATAATAAAGTAGTATGTAGCCTATACGTTTTCAATCACAGTCGCCAGAGTTTCCAAGGTCTCTTGTTGTAGGCCTACCTTTAGGTTGTCGTTGGGGATTATCTTTCGGACCTAACATAACTCATAAGTATTGAAGAAATTCCAGACACTGTGATGGGGAGTTGAAAAATTTTCTTTTATTTCCAGATTAACGAACAGTCACCAATTCTAGAAAAGTTTGAGAATTTTCATTATGTGTTATGGTGTAGGTCACCAAGTGTGATGTTCTTTACTAAAATGCTTGAAATGTTTGAACACCAAAAGGTTTTTAATCCGGCATGAATGGAACCATGTCCACGAGAGATTGTTGATTTTTTCCTAAATATATAACGTCAACATACAAGGGTCATTCAGTTATAAACCGAAATTTGGTTCATTCGGCTTGACTGGTGCCAGATAACAGAATGTGCCAAACTATAGAATGCTGGATTAAAAACCTTTTACTGTTTGTTTCAATACCTGCTTGGGAGAAAAAAAAAAAAACAATATTTTGCCATGTTTGGCAGACATACTGTATTCACCTAAAAGTAAGACGAGAGTTTTTCGTTGAAAAACAACTAATAAAAAAATAAGGGGTCGTCTTATAATCGACAGCAATGGGGAAATGTGGAAAATGATAAATGATTAACAGTTTTATTGTAAAAATTTTGAAAAAAATGGTTATTGAAAAAAAATTCTTAAAATTACAGAATTTTTATTTAAGTTTTTTTTTTTAAAATATTGAATAGTCATTATTGATGACATTTATTATTATGTAAGCATTTTTAATTCTGACAGAGAATTCGGCAAGATAATGTGTTTGTGTGCGTGTGTGCATGTCTCTCTCTGTCTGTCTATTTGTCTCTCACTCATTCTGTCTGTCTCTCACTCATTCTGTCTGTCTCTCTCTCTCTCTATCTGTCTCTCTATGTCTGTCTATATTTATAATTAGAGACCCGGAAAATTCGCGGGTTCAATTACCTCCAGGGTAAACTCCAATATACTCTTACACACTCGGGCAAATGCCAAGTGTTCATTGGCCGCCGACTTGTGAGTCGTCTCGACCGGGTGGCCCTGTGATTCGACACTTTTACGAGCGAGGGTACTCTAATTGGCCCTCAGTCCCCTCCAGATTAACAGCGAACCACCAACGGCAGAAGCAGCACTGAGGTATCCTATAATCGTTTGAATTTTAGCATAGCATGAAATGGAACCCCTGCAAATTTTGCGGGTCTCTAGAATGATTGAGAGTGCGTGACTTCCTGCCGAGCAGTGAGTTGATGATTGTTCCGGGGACCTTGTCTCGTGTGTCGTAGGGGGGTCGTCTCACACCCGGGGTGGGTACAGTAGTGAGTTAATAATTCTTTTGGGAACCTTGTCTCGTGTGCCGTCGGGGGTGGTCTCACACCCGGGGTGGGTACGGTAGTGAGTTAATAATTCTTCTGGGAACCTTGTCTCGTGTGCCGTAGGGGGGTTGTCTCACACTCAGGGTGGGTACGGTAGTGAGTTAATAATTTTTCTGGGAACCTTGTCTCGTGTGCCGTCGGGGGTGGTCTCACACCCGGGGTGGGTACGGTAGTGAGTTAATAATTCTTCTGGGAACCTTGTCTCGTGTGCCGTCGGGGGTGGTCTCACACCCGGGGTGGGTACGGTAGTGAGTTAATAATTCTTCTGGGAACCTTGTCTCGTGTGCCGTAGGGGGGTTGTCTCACACTCAGGGTGGGTACGGTAGTGAGTTAATAATTTTTCTGGGAACCTTGTCTCGTGTGCCGTCGGGGGTGGTCTCACACCCGGGGTGGGTACGGTAGTGAGTTAATAATTCTTCTGGGAACCTTGTCTCGTGTGCCGTCGGGGGTGGTCTCACACCCGGGGTGGGTACGGTAGTGAGTTAATAATTCTTCTGGGAACCTTGTCTCGTGTGCCGTAGGGGGGTTGTCTCACACTCAGGGTGGGTACGGTAGTGAGTTAATAATTTTTCTGGGAACCTTGTCTCGTGTGCCGTCGGGGGTGGTCTCACACCCGGGGTGGGTACGGTAGTGAGTTAATAATTCTTCTGGGAACCTTGTCTCGTGTGTCGTAGGGGGGTTGTCTCACACTCAGGGTGGGTACGGTATGAGTTAATAATTTTTCTGGGAACCTTGTCTCGTGTGCCGTCGGGGGTGGTCTCACACCCAGGGTGGGTACGGTAGTGAGTTAATAATTCTTCTGGGAACCTTGTCTTGTGTCCCGTCGGGGGTGGTCTCACACCCGGGGTGGGTACGGTAGTGAGTTAATAATTCTTCTGGGAACCTTGTCTCGTGTGTCGTAGGGGGGTTGTCTCACACTCAGGGTGGGTACGGTAGTGAGTTAATAATTTTTCTGGGAACCTTGTCTCGTGTGCCGTCGGGGGTGGTCTCACACCCGGGGTGGGTACGGTAGTGAGTTAATAATTCTTCTGGGAACCTTGTCTCGTGTGCCGTAGGGGGGTTGTCTCACACTCAGGGTGGGTACGGTAGTGAGTTAATAATTTTTCTGGGAACCTTGTCTCGTGTGCCGTCGGGGGTGGTCTCACACCCGGGGTGGGTACGGTAGTGAGTTAATAATTCTTCTGGGAACCTTGTCTCGTGTGCCGTAGGGGGGTTGTCTCACACTCAGGGTGGGTACGGTAGTGAGTTAATAATTTTTCTGGGAACCTTGTCTCGTGTGCCGTCGGGGGTGGTCTCACACCCAGGGTGGGTACGGTAGTGAGTTAATAATTTTTCTGGGAACCTTGTCTCGTGTGCCGTCGGGGGTGGTCTCACACCCAGGGTGGGTACGGTAGTGAGTTAATAATTCTTCTGGGAACCTTGTCTCGTGTGCCGTCGGGGGTGGTCTCACACCCGGGGTGGGTACGGTAGTGAGTTAATAATTCTTCTGGGAACCTTGTCTCGTGTGCCGTAGGGGGGTTGTCTCACACTCAGGGTGGGTACGGTAGTGAGTTAATAATTTTTCTGGGAACCTTGTCTCGTGTGCCGTCGGGGGTGGTCTCACACCCGGGGTGGGTACGGTAGTGAGTTAATAATTCTTCTGGGAACCTTGTCTCGTGTGCCGTCGGGGGTGGTCTCACACCCGGGGTGGGTACGGTAGTGAGTTAATAATTCTTCTGGGAACCTTGTCTCGTGTGCCGTAGGGGGGTTGTCTCACACTCAGGGTGGGTACGGTAGTGAGTTAATAATTTTTCTGGGAACCTTGTCTCGTGTGCCGTCGGGGGTGGTCTCACACCCAGGGTGGGTACGGTAGTGAGTTAATAATTTTTCTGGGAACCTTGTCTCGTGTGCCGTCGGGGGTGGTCTCACACCCAGGGTGGGTACGGTAGTGAGTTAATAATTCTTCTGGGAACCTTGTCTCGTGTGCCGTCGGGGGTGGTCTCACACCCGGGGTGGGTACGGTAGTGAGTTAATAATTTTTCTGGGAACCTTGTCTCGTGTGCCGTCGGGGGTGGTCTCACACCCGGGGTGGGTACGGTAGTGAGTTAATAATTCTTCTGGGAACCTTGTCTCGTGTGCCGTCGGGGGTGGTCTCACACCCGGGGTGGGTACGGTAGTGAGTTAATAATTCTTCTGGGAACCTTGTCTCGTGTGCCGTCGGGGGTGGTCTCACACTCAGGGTGGGTACGGTAGTGAGTTAATAATTTTTCTGGGAACCTTGTCTCGTGTGCCGTCGGGGGTGGTCTCACACTCAGGGTGGGTACGGTAGTGAGTTAATAATTCTTCTGGGAACCTTGTCTCGTGTGCCGTAGGGGGGTTGTCTCACACTCAGGGTGGGTACGGTAGTGAGTTAATAATTTTTCTGGGAACCTTGTCTCGTGTGCCGTCGGGGGTGGTCTCACACCCGGGGTGGGTACGGTAGTGAGTTAATAATTCTTCTGGGAACCTTGTCTCGTGTGCCGTCGGGGGTGGTCTCACACCCAGGGTGGGTACGGTAGTGAGTTAATAATTCTTCTGGGAACCTTGTCTCGTGTGCCGTCGGGGGTGGTATCACACCCGGGGTGGGTACGGTAGTGAGTTAATAATTCTTCTGGGAACCTTGTCTCGTGTGCCGTCGGGGGTGGTCTCACACCCGGGGTGGGTACGGTAGTGAGTTAATAATTCTTCTGGGAACCTTGTCTCGTGTGCCGTCGGGGGTGGTCTCACACCCAGGGTGGGTACGGTAGTGAGTTAATAATTCTTCTGGGAACCTTGTCTCGTGTGCCGTCGGGGGTGGTCTCACACCCGGGGTGGGTACGGTAGTGAGTTAATAATTCTTCTGGGAACCTTGTCTCGTGTGCCGTCGGGGGTGGTCTCACACCCAGGGTGGGTACGGTAGTGAGTTAATAATTTTTCTGGGAACCTTGTCTCGTGTGCCGTCGGGGGTGGTCTCACACTCAGGGTGGGTACGGTAGTGAGTTAATAATTTTTCTGGGAACCTTGTCTCGAATGCCGTCGGGGGTGGTCTCACACCCAGGGTGGGTACGGTAGTGAGTAAATAATTCTTCCGGGGACCTTGTCTCGTGTGTCGTCGGGGGGTGGGCTCTGACGAGGGCTGGTGTCCCAGCTGGAGCGCCGGGATGTGGCGGCGTCCCAGACTCTGCGGGCGGCGCTGGCCAAGGCGGAGGCGGCTCACCCCGGCTTCACGTACGACCTGGTGGTGGGCATCATGCGGCGCGGCGAGCTCAGCGTCAACATGAACGAGAGTGTGCTGCGCCTCCAGGGATCCGCGCTGGACTCCGACGGTGACTTGGGCGTGTGGCGTGGGCCCGCCGGGTTGCTCGCAGACACTCCGTGGCCGTTTGGAACATTTCCACACTTATATCTTTGAATATATATACTGTATAGAAGTCGCCAGCCCAGGTTAAAATTTCTAATACGGTTTCGTGGTAGTTGGTTAATTCACCGCCGTAAATCGCCACCATCTCTCGGGCATCGACTTGTGGTGGTCCCTAGCGGACAAGTGTCCAACCTATCAAACACCCCTTCCCCCCTCCCGCTGAACGACCTTGAGCTGCAGTTAATGATTGATGGGAGGGTGGCGGGGGAATGACAGCGGGCGACAGTGCTGCGCTCTTGACGTGTAAATAACAAACCTAAGACGATACAGGGCGTAGCGCACTGCAGCGGTGAAGTTCCCAAGCTGCTCATCATACGCTCCTGAAAAATGTAGAGTAAATCCTATCCACTCGCAACTTCTATACAGTATATATATTCAAAGCTTATATGGAATAATTATTTATTTATTTGTAATTGTAACATGCCAACTAACAGGACAAAGCATTTAATGGTAGGCACACAAATTAGACACAAATACACTCGCAATAATAAACATAAATGAAAGACACAAAACAATACAATATTATTTATTTATTTATTTAATATTTGTTGCATGCCTACCTACAGCTTATGGCCTTGGGTGGTAGGCACGATACAAACAACACAGATACATACAGACAGAACAAAACAATACAAAATACAAGACAACAAAACAAAACGATACACACAACATGCAACATTAAACATTTAGTAAATAAATTCTTTGCAAATTTTGTAATGTAGGAATTAAGAATAACACAAAAAAAACTAACTTGAAACAATATTATTATTAACCGCAAGAAAGAAAAAAAAAAGTTATACAATATAAAAACAAAACACACATAACAAAGACTAAAACAAAATTCAAATGTTACAATTTAGACAACACAGAACTAACAGGATAACAATATTATTATTAACCGCAAGAAAAAAAAAAGTAATACAATATAAAAACAAAATACACATAACAAAGACAAAACAAAAATTTAAATGTTAGTATTTAGACAACACAGAACTAAAACACACATGATCATTAAGAACTAAGGAAAATAATTAAAGTCTTTATCAAGTTTATTAAGGTTGGTTATTAGCCTAAAGATAAGATCATTATTTCTGTTAACTGTACATAAAGTGGAAGTTAAACGACTATTAAAAGGTACATGGTACTATCTATATGTATGTGTGTGTCTATAGGTATACACACACACACAAAATAGATTTTTTATTTGCAGGAACATGCCGATTTTTCGTCAACCTTCCATGTACAGGTTCTACCTAATCTGCATTATTCAAATCAAATGTCATGTTTTACCTGTTCTTTGCCTTTCAGATACACCAAGTGTGAACCATTCACAAAATAATCAAATTTAAAAAAAAAAAAAAAAAAAGGTACACGTATGAAGCTGTGAAGTTTTATTGGGAAATTTAGATTTGTTTTCTGCGCGCGTAGCACATACATCCTGTTTTGTATACGTAACAAATTGTGCATGATTATTTCAACGATAATTATTTAAAATACCCAATTTTTATGAATACGATCAGTTGGATCAACTAAACAACTTTCAAACAAAATTTTTACAGATTTAAGAAAATGCATGGCCAGGTTTTTTTTTTATTTTATTGCATTTTATTCCATCATATATAAATATATATGTGTTCACACTCACACATACACACACATTTCACTTAACTGTATTTTGCATCAATTTTTCTAGAAATTGTGTGAAAGGGGGGGAAAATGTTTCATTGTGTATGTTTAAATTTGAATAGAAAAATATTCGCTATTCATGAATTATTCAATATTTGATTCAAATTTTAACAAACAGGATTCACAGATGCTTTCTCACTCCATACTTGTAGTATGTTCCACTTGAACATGTGTACTTCCTGACTGGTAACTTTATCAACTTTTTTAGTTTAACAGCTAATTATTTTTCCATAATTTCTGAGGAAAGTAAATTGGCTAGCCTACTTGTTTAAAAAAAAAACTGTGCTTTATTTAATTTAATGTATTGTCACTTGTGTGGAATGACAGCTTAATGCCTCACGTTAATCTGTCAGAAGAGTAAACTTTTTTCGTAGGATGGGCTATATTTGGCCCTTAATGCAGGTTCTGGGACTGGCAGATTACTGATTACCGAAGCAAGATGTAAATAATTAATCAGATTTTATAAGGTATATGATTTATTAGTCCTGTTCTTTATGAGTGTATTTGCATCCTGTTTTCAATTTTTATGCATTTCTTTCTTATATAAGTTTCAATTTGAGAAATGATAGCTAATGCTGTTGCTAGCTGATTCTATGACTTGTTTCAGTCATAGAATATCGCTTGAGCAGATCCGAGGATGCGTTCCAAGAATTAAACAGGAAGTCCACAGCTCTGAAAAAAATTTTGAGTCGGATACCAGATGAAATAACTGACAGGAAGACATTCTTGGAAACTATAAAGTGAGTGATTATTTTTATTATTTCTTCAGCTGGATTTCGAAACCCTTTTAATCATTAGAATAACGAAAATGGGAGTAAATGTTGTAGAAATGAGGTGGTATTATTTGCCATCTTCCTTACTAACCCGTCTGACTAGTTGCAGGTATTATTATTTTCTAATAGCTTATAAAGTGAGTAGGGCTTGGATCTAAATGACACGCCTACTGTTATAAAAGGAGGATTACACCTCCACATTTTGTAATTTCAAATATTTTGATACCACGTGCAATAAAGCTTCGTTCTAAATTTTTTTGTTTTAACGTGGCATAGGACCTAGCTTTGGCTGCTTGTTGAAGTCAACACTTGTGAACTGGTGTAATTATCATGATAGTCATAATTGCCAGCGTGGAATGATAAGTATTTTCTAAACGGCACTTACTGTGGCCGGCAGTTATCGTGGCGTGTCTCAGCGCGGGGGTGCGGGGACAGCGGGACCGGAGAAAGAAGAGGGGATAAGCAGGCGACACATAGCCGAGAGCCATGTAGTGGCTGTTAGGAAAATATCGCCCTTCAGTGTATACCCGAAAATGGAAGGCGAAGGTGGCAGCTCGCAGATGCACGGTAAAGTGATAAATAGCGGAGAGCAGGAAATAATAAAAACAATTTATTCTATGGTATAAGTTGCTATTACTCCAAAAAAATGCAAACGTGGCTTAAATGGAAAGTTTAACATTGTAAGTTATATGTTCTGCATTGTTTGTACACTATGAATACTGACAATCGAATAGTAATAATAGTAATTAATTTTAACTTAATTTTGTTTTTCGTCACCTAATACAATCAATTATCATGGAAAGAGAACTTCACACTTACATTAAACAAATCATATAATATATATGAGGTTTTGAAGGTTATAATATGCATTCTAAAGTGGAAGTACAATGCAAATTGTATTTATATTTATAATAAATAATCAATTAAAGGTGCATTAAAATATAAAGCCACACATACACAGGCATTTTTTAAATGCCATTAACGTTGGTAGTCAGTTGTTTCCTAAACGACTGACATGAAGTTAAAGCAGCAAATATAACATAACAAGCTCCATGCTTAGTTAAATGTAAATCCAGCACTAAATGGCACGTTTTAGGTACGGAAACCGGAAAACGACAAGGGCTAGACTGGCTCCTGCGTCATCAACTGTGAGATAGCTTTCGCGCAGAAAGCTACAAATGCGTAATGTTTTGGTCGTTTGCTTTTTCTTGTAAGACCTTTTTTTAAAAATAACTTTGAGAACACAATGAATTGAGAAGCATAGTTTTAAATTTATTTTACATACTAAGTGACCTAGTTTTCCAAAATAAATCGTGTCTGGTTTTCGCTAGTTACCGAGTTAACAACATTTCAATTAATTTTGGTTAGCATAATAATTAGCAGACACCGTAAGTATATTTGATGGGACAAAGTAAAACGTTGCAGGTTTAGATAATAGTTTGTTACTTTTCCTGATAGATGAGTACAAATATTTGAGCACAACCACTGCAATTTACACAATGTTACACTTACGTAGTACAAGTACAATTCATAGGATTTATCACTTTTGGTTTGGTAACCCAGCGCTCTTAGCAAAAAGGCCTTAACACCCTGGGGTCCCCACGGGCGTGGATACAGACTTACGTAGTCACGAAGTCACGAATAAGGGTTTCCCCCCCCCTTTTCTTTGATAACCCAGCGCTCTTAGCCAAACAGCCCTACCGCCCTGGGGCCCCCACTTACGTAGTGTAGGAAGTCACGCGCCGAATGTATTCTGTCCTGCTAGTACAAACCTGGCCGCTGACCTTGACAATAGGGTATCGCTTTCTCTTCGCCCTCCCCTCCCCACCAGACAGGACTAGGGAGCTCAGACGCCAAGATAACTGCTGGGCACAGTACAGACCAGAGCCTGTTAGTAAATATGTGGCTGCAACAAGATATAGAAGGTTTGGGAGATATGATCTGTGCTTTGACATTAGGAAAAAATAGTTCAAACATAGAATTATGGCGAAAAAAATCCACAATAATTAAAAAAAAAATAGAAGGAAAATAAATTTGCATAAATTAACAGTGTAGTGTGTTAACTTAGCTATTTCAAGATGTTCTAGTTTTTCGTACATTCAATCACTCATCACTGTATGCCCGTAGTTTAAAAAATGTGTTGTGACTGCAGTCATTTATGGAGGGTGAAAACTGTATCAACTCCTCTCTCTCTCTCCGAAGCTTCCACATGTGATCCTCCCTCCCTCCCTCCCTCCCTCTCTGCCCTCCTTTGTTCAACTCCTCCCTCAGCTTTCCCCGGCCCCCCTCGCAGTTATTTTACTTTATAATAATGAAATCTTACTTGAGCTTTGTAGGAGTGAGTTTAGCAGATGAATCGTTAATTTACACGGTAACTGTGCATTTTTATACCAATGTAAAATTTCAAGAATATAAACCTACTTTAAGTGTAAATTTATTCATGTAGTTAAAAATTTTCACAAAAAGTGGGTTAAAAATAGAGAATTTTTTCTTCTTCGAATAACATGAAAAAAAAATTCAAAGATACACTATCACTAGAGACCCGTGAATTTCGCGGATTCAATGACCTCCAGGTTAGACTCCAATATCCTCTACACACTCGGGCAAATGCCAACTGTTCATTGGCTGCTGACTTGTGAGTCGTCTCGACTGGGTGGCCTGTGATTCGACACTTATATGAGTGAGGGTCTCTAATTGGCCCTCAGTCCTCCAGATTAACAGAGAACCAATGACAGAAGCAGCACTAAGGTATAATTATTTGAATTTTAGCATAATACTAAATGAATCCGCGAAATTCACGGGTCTCTAACTATCACCCAACGCTTCAATTTACAAAAATAATTTACAATTTAGGATAGTATGGATTATTTTGATTAATCCTTTTTTGTATATTTTTTCCGTGTCTTGTCGAGCGTGGAAAGTGCCGCGTCGCCAGCGCTGACCCGGCAACGTGCTTGCAGGGAGATCGCCAGCGCCATCAAGAAGCTCCTGGACGCGGTGAACGAGGTGGCCGGCTTCATCCCCGGGACCGCCGGCAAGCAGGCGCTGGAGCAGCGCAAGCGGGAGTTCGTCAAGTTCTCCAAGCGCTTCAGCAACACCTTGAAGGAGTACTTCAAGGAAGGACAGTGAGTGTCCGCTCAGGTCTGCCCCCCAGATATACCCTCCCTCGCCAATAACTAAAATACAAATTTAATCGACGTGATAACGTCTTGTAAATCGATGAACGCCAGCTAGCTGCACGCACGAAAAAGCATGACTCGTCACGTTCCGCCTGGGCCGAGCGTGCAATGAACCGGCCAACCACCGCGCGAGAAAATCTTCTGTAGTATCAAACATGTTAAGGCATGGCTTTTAAACTAATTTTTCGTGTTTATATTCAAACAAATTATTTAAATTAAATTTGCAAAAAACTTTAAATAATATTTGAAAATTAATAAAGTATGCAATTTTTCACCAATGTTTTCTTGTGACGTTATAATGTAAATTTATCGTCCGTAAACTGACTTAACAGACAACCCCCCCCCCCCCCCCCTTTTTTTTTTAATAGCAAAACGTCTTCAGAAAGAAAAGCCTGCCGGACCTCCTACTGACTGTCTCGGATACGAGGATAAACACGGTGCAACTGTGTCAAGTTCATTTGGCACTGATTTGACGAGGAAAATTTTAAATTACAGGCAGGCCAAAATCTATAGACACACCACACCAGGTCAAGAAGGTTAAGTGTGAGGACTTTTTTTTTTTTCCACTGGCAATATCTTGCAAATTGTTTTTCTGTCGCAAAGGTTTTCAAGAGATATCTGCTAAGTATGATGTAATTACTGTCAAATGCCGCACAAGTGATAACGATTACAAACACCCGCGCAACTTTTTACATCCATTGTATATGTAACTATTAGTAAATATCTGTTGAAAATATTTATGATTTAACAATAAATGCAAGAGCAATAACAGTGTTAAATTTACAGAAAATGAGAAAATAAATCAACGTGTTTTATTCTCTTTTTGGCGATTCATTACAGACATGCTAAGGGAAACTCATCAATTGCAATTAATATCAAATTACATCTATATAATAAACTAGCTGCCCGACCCGGCTTCGCATGGCTATACTAATGGAAAAAAATTAAGCCACATCTCCCATTTACAGTAATGGTAAATAAAAAAAATTCAGTGAAAATTTATTACAATGCTGTATAATGTACCGGAGAGAAAATGAATAGCACCGATGGTTTCCCGACTCGTGCACGCAATGTACAACTGATTTACCCGTACTTAGCTACGGCAGTCTACAGGCATATCACTCTTGCGCCGCTCATTATACATGCCCCTCCTTGTGGGTACGCCACTGCCGCGCGATGCCCGTTGCCATGGAGACGCAGAAGGCATGAACAATGCAAAATCCTGTTCTCATGCAGACAAAGTACCCACTTTTGCCTGGTTTTAACCACCCATGGGATCTAATTTTCGGAAAATGTCATCCTGCGTAACATAAGGAACATTACTGTGAAGTTTCAATTCTGTAAAATATATATACTTGAAAAAAGGGCAATTTTTGATATTTAAAGTACCAGCAAAATTTCAACGGTGATGAGAACTGCACTAACAATGAAATAGTCGTTTCCATAGAGACGAATGAAGCATCAACAAAGCAATAGCCGTTGCCATGGTGATTTCCTACCAAAAAACTGGAAATTTTGATATATTACGCCCCCGAAACTCCCCTTGGGATCGGATTTCCGCAGAATCCGTTCTTAGTGAGCGTCTAAATCACAAAATGAGTAACTATGCAAAATTTCAAGTCAATCAGGTATATAGTTTTAGAGATCTCGTGATGAGTGAGTCAGTGAGTGGTATTTCGCTTAATAAACTTATAGCGCCTGCGGCATTGTCAACACACACTTCGTACGTGTACTGCATGTTGTATCTAACCCCCTCCAACGCATTTGATTCTAAATTGGGCTTTTAGTAAGGATCCGTAATGTTATTGATAATATAATATAGCCTATAGCCTTCCTCGATAAATGTACTATCCAACACTGAAAGAATTTTTCAAATCGGACCAGTGGTTCCTGAGATTAGCGCGTTCAAACAAACAAACTCTTCAGCTTTATAATATTAGTATACATGTTGGTGCAATAGAGTAAAATAAAACACAATTTAAAGTGTTAATTCATCTTCCCTGCTTATATCTTTTTACTGTGTAATTTAAACTTGCTGTAATACTCACTACCATCTCGCTTGTCTTATTTACAGCAGGAATTATGGGTACAGTTGCGCAATGTCATGTGATGCAAACGGGCCTGTGCATGTAACAGTGTTGCCATCTGTTCCAGGGCGAATGCTGTGTTTGTGAGCGCGCTGTACCTCATCCACCAGACAAACAATATCATGGTCACAGTTAAGAACAAGTGTGAGTAGAGTCGATGGATGATAGTGTCAGTTTTAAAATACATGCGCCAGTTCGTCTTGTGCTGAAAACCAACAGACTTCCATATTTTTCTGTAGTGTTGGCTATGCCAACTACTGTGTAAATTTTACGTACATGACTGACAACTTTACATGCAGTCTGCCTGGAAGCAAACTGTTAAGCCATCATACCACTCCACTTAGAAATATTTTAATTACTTGATGTATCGAACAGATTGTGATACTTTAGTCCAAGTTTTATACATGTTAATGAAGAAAAGAATTGTCTCTTTTTTTTTTCTTTCTCTCTTTGCTAGTTTATAATCACCATGAAATGAGACTTGTATGTTGTGAATGTACATTTCCGTGTACATATGAGTGTGTATATATCATGTGTATTTAAAATTTGTGTGAGAATGAATTTATTTTAGGGAAATGTATAGTGTTCACTTATGGCTCTAATATATATATATATATATATAACATTTCTGAATTATTGTTATATTTTTTTCAATGTGTTTGTACTCTATTTTATTTTTCTCATCTCACCATTTAAAACGATCAAATTTGATTTTAACAATAGTTTGTTTTAGTTCTGAAATGCTAGACGTTAACAACTCGTTATTGTTATGTCCTGGATGGCGGGAATCAATGATGCAATACTGATAAAAAAATTTCGAAACCATATTTACGGCCCGAAAAAATTAATAATGTGTATCTTAAAAACTCAACAATTGTAGAGTCCAGGAGAGATCAACAGTCTAAAATATTTATTAATACTTTATTTTTTATATATACATAAAACACTTGAATATGTGCTCTAAAATTGACACTCTTTATTGAATCATGACACTTTGACTTAAGGGTGTTTGGACAGCGAGAGGTCTTTCATCCGGAACTTTCACGACCATGGCTGTGCCAGATAAGCAACGTTGCAGGTTTATTGAACAAATGTCAATATAGCTTTAACGGGAATACCGAGAAAAAAATTAATATATATTACAAACTTACGTAAAAGAATATGCAATAAGCTGTTACACAAAAAATAATTTACAAAAGTCTCTTAAGAAATTGGTACTTACATGTACCTGTGAAATGTTACCAGTAGAGATAAGATTTTATGGTTTTATTTTCAGGCCAATTTAATTTTTAAAACAGATAAGTTCGATGTTGTTGTTTTTATTTATTATGAATAAATTTATTAAAAACAATAGCATAAGGTTACATGATACTAATTTCTTCAAGATAGTGTCATTTTGTGTTATATATGACTAACTTTTAGAATATAATGACTTGTAATAAGCATGTCTTAACTATTCAGGACAAATAAAATAAATTTTTTAAGTATTTTTGTGTTTGAAAATTTATTACTGTTGTGATGTGAACTTCACTTAACTACTAATTACAGTTGCAATATTTAAATCTAAAGTATACTTTTCCAATAAACATTTATTTTTCACTTAATATAAAAATTAATCTTGGAAACATAACGGAAATGATTGATTGGGTGTATATGAATACAGTAGAATCCCGCTGATGCGACCCCTCACGGTTCCAGGAAAAACGGACTTATAAACGGAAGGGTCGCAATAGAGAATTTGGGCCAATCCCCCTCCCCAACCCAAAAAAACAAACATAAAAAATTGCCTTTGTTCGCATAGATTTCTTATTCAAATAGTCTATGGTGTAAAAAAGACAACTTTTTAAATTCATATTACAGTATTTAAATAGCACGATGTCTCCCGAAAAAAACGATACCCTAAAAAGCAATATTGGAGCTCCCGTTGCCGAGAGAAAAAAAATTCAACACAGTGCAGCGTGTCCATTTTCGCTGTCTTTGTATAGAAAAATCAGACGAATTAGTATTGAAATGATAACTTTTTATTAAAGGTTTATTATGTCTTGCGGGCTGTATTAGTGTGGTGTTTAAAAGGTTGCGTCCCGTGACACAACGGGTGGTCTGGCGGCGCTTATCGCTCTGGTCCGTCCGGCTGACGTGCAGGAATGCGAGAAGTAGGGTAAGCGCGTGTGTGTGCGCGTGTGTGTGAGAGAGAGAGAAAGAGAGAGAAAATGAGAAAAGGGGGGGGGGGGGGGGCTGGCGACCAGCAGCATCGTTAGCTAGCGAGAGTGTGACGGTAAATGTTGATCTTCACCACTTCTGCTTGCTGCAGGGCTCGCTCTCTTTTATCTCTGTCTCCCCCTCCCACAAATATATTGGCTGGCAGGTCTCGTCCTCTTCACCTTCTTTATCTTATCTCTATCTCTCACGCACACTTGAAGCCCCTAATACGTTGTCGCACGGGACCGGGACGGCAATAGACGCGCGCGTAGATGCTATCAGGTGATGCGCGCAGTTTACCGGTATTGGGTAGCTTGGGCAGTCTAGGGGGAGGGAGAGGGGTGGTATCAGCGCCCAACAAAGTGTAACAGACTTGTTTTTCAGCCGATTTTACTCAAATTTTCGACTCTCTCTGCTCAAATTTTTCAGGGTTCCTCAAAAAACGGTCGTATAAACGGAATGGACGCATCAGAGGGGGGTCGCATCGGCGGGATTCTACTGTACAATGTTTTTTTTTTGCTGCAGTAGTTCTCAAAAGTATCATTTTCTGAGTTTCATTTTCAAATGTGAGCACCTATTCTAGGAACTTTACTATTTTATCAGGTTTCACAGAATCAGTTATAAAAAAAAAAGGATATACAAAAAATAAGTTTGAAGTATTTTTTATTGTTAAAACTTGTATGATTTCTGCCACTTTTAAAGTTAGGTCATTTTTCATGATCATTATAAGTTAATAGATTTTTGTAGATTGAAAAAACCTGTTTTGACTGTGACTACATACACTGTTTTAAATTAATACAAATTGTCACTTAAGAAACACTGCTGCCTAAGTGACATAATTTTTTAAAAAATGGTTTGTTGTTTCTCCATGGAAATGTAAGCATTAGTGTCTTCTCATGAAGTGAATTTGCCAAAAATTCAAACAGAATGCACTGCTGTGGTCTTTTTTCTAACACCTGCTTTCATTCAGTTCCAGAATGGCACATAAAGGTATAATAAAGCTCTCCTGAAAAATTTGCTTTTTGTCACATAGGCAGAAAAAATAATGGATATAAATTCATTTCTCAACAAGTTTTCAGACGACAAGAGAAAATCTGTGTCAAGATTGCCCATTGTAATGAAGAGGAATTTGAATTTCTCTGGCGTTCTTCAGGCTACGATCGCTGCAATCAGGTGTCTACCGCGTTCGCCGTTTTAAGGGGCCTGTGTCTCTGATGCAGACCTTTCTTCGGAGTTCCGTGATGGACAAACTGTAACACACATGAAAACAAAGGTTGAACAGTCCTATCAGACTTGGCGAGATCTAAAATTTCGGTCTGGTAACTTATCATGTATACATCGGCAATATCTTGGTTACAGACAACTTATTAGATCAAGGGTAATTTTTCAAATTTTTTTCACTAATTTTTCAAATATTGTTCATGCTTAGCTTACATTTCCCTGTAGAAATGAATGAGATCTAATATTTCTGTCCCGTTGATATTTATAATCAAAGGTAATAAGTAAAAATTAAGTTTTAAAATAGATTTTGTTTTTACCCGTTTTTAATGTCCCACTACTGTGCTTAAACATAATCATCAAATCAAATTTAGCAAATTGTAGGCAGTTGGAAGTGCGTTTATTACTGCCAATTATAACGACTCCAACTGACTTTAAAAAATCTAAATAAATAATTTTATTTATTTTAATAATTATGTAAAGAACACAAAATATGTGTATTCCCCCCTTAAATGTACAGTTACAGTCGCCCCCAACGATCGAAAGCAGCATCATTCACTAATTCAGAAATAACAACAGCACAGTACCTGCCTAAAAATAAGCAATTTCAGTTATAATTTTATTTATTAGCTTTGAATAACATGCACCCATTTTCTGCATACAACAACAGGCTCAACAGAAAATAAGATTTAACCATCAATTTTATTTTCATTCTACCAGAAGGTCAGAAACAAGGAAGAGGTGTATCGTAGTTCCAACATTACTCAATAGGTGGCAGCCAATAAACTGGCATTTATTTAGCGATTTTATTTTCATTCTACCAGGGTGTTATGAACGAGGAAGAGGTCTATTGTAGTTCCAACAGTACTCAATAGATGGCAGCACCTACCAATAACCAATAAACTGGCATTTATTTAGCGATTTTATTTTCATTCTACTAGGGTGTTATGAACGAGGAAGAGGTGTATCGTAGTTCCAACAGTACTCAATAGATGGCAGCACCTACCAATAACCAATAAACTGGCATTTATTTAGCGATTTTATTTTCATTCTACCAGGGTGTTATGAACGACGAAGAGGTGTATCGTAGTTCCAACAGTACTCAATAGATGGCAGCACCTACCAGTAACCAATAAACTGGCATTTATTTAGCGATTTTATTTTCATTCTACCAGGGTGTTATGAACGAGGAAGAGGTGTATCGTAGTTCCAACAGTACTCAATAGATGGCAGCACCTACCAGTAACCAATAAACTGGCATTTATTTAGCGATTTTATTTTCATTCTACCAGGGTGTTATGAACGAGGAAGAGGTGTATCGTAGTTCGAACAGTACTCAATAGATGGCAGCACCTACCAGTAACCAATAAACTGGCATTTATTTAGCGATTTTATTTTCATTCTACCAGGGTGTTATGAACGAGGAAGAGGTGTATCGTAGTTCGAACAGTACTCAATAGATGGCAGCACCTACCAGTAACCAATAAACTGGCATTTATTTAGCGATTTTATTTTCATTCTACCAGGCTGTTATGAACGAGGAAGAGGTGTATCGTAGTTCCAACAGTACTCAATAGATGGCAGCACACCTACCAGTAACCAATAAACTGGCATTTATTTAGCGATTTTATTTTCATTCTACCAGGGTGTTATGAACGAGGAAGAGGTGTATCGTAGTTCCAACAGTACTCAATAGATGGCAGGACCTACTAATAAACTGGCATTTATTTAGCTATTTTATTTTCATTCTACCAGGGTGTTATGAACGAGGAAGAGGTGTATCGTAGTTCCAACAGTACTCAATAGATGGCAGCACCTACCAGTAACCAATAAACTGGCATTTATTTAGCGATTTTATTTTCATTCTACCAGGGTGTTATGAACGAGAAAGAGGTGTATCATAGTGCTAACAGTACTCAATAGATGGCAGCACCTACCAACCAATAAACTGGCATTTATTTAGCGATTTTATTTTCATTCTACCAGGGTGTTATGAACGAGGAAGAGGTGTATCGTAGTTCCAACAGTACTCAATAGATGGCAGGACCTACTAATAAACTGGCATTTATTTAGCTATTTTATTTTCATTCTACCAGGGTGTTATGAACGAGGAAGAGGTGTATCGTAGTTCCAACAGTACTCAATAGATGGCAGGACCTACTAATAAACTGGCATTTATTTAGCTATTTTATTTTCATTCTACCAGGGTGTTATGAACGAGGAGGAGGTGGTGTATCGTAGTTCCAACAGTACTCAATAGATGGCAGCACCTACTAATAAACTGGCATTTATTTAGCTATTTTATTTTCGTTCTACCAGGGTGTTATGAACGAGGAAGAGGTGGTGTATCGTAGTTCCAAGAGTACTCAATAGATGGCAGCACATACCCATTACCAATAAACTGGCATTTATTTAGCAATTGGACTCAATAGATGGCAGCACTTACCCATAACCAATAAACTGGCATTTATTTAGCAATTTTGTTTTCATTCTACCAGGGTGTTATGAACGAAGAGGTGGTGTATCATAGTTCCAACAATACTCAATAGATGGCAGCACTTACCAATAAACTGACATTTATCCAGCTATTTCATTCTCTTTCTACCAGGAGGCTAGAAACAAGGAAGAAGTTTTATTTCAATAAGCTCAACACTAAATGGCTGTTATTACTAGGCTTTCTATTCATTGTACCAGAGTCTTAAGCTGATGAGAGCTTTACCAACCAAATTTACTATAAAATAAGACAGACCAGTAACTGCCAAACACTTGTATGGACGCCAGCCACTTTTTCATGTTATCCACCATGCAGTAACTTGGTGGAACAGGTTTTCAGACCTGCAATCTTGTATTGTGTTTAACTATGGACAGAATATGATTGACGTGTCTCCTGGATTTAACGATGAGCTCCTGAGACCCAACTGACACCTCAGGGCGTGACTCGTACATGGAGCCTAGATTCTTACCCGGGCGTCAAGGAGGTTCACCTTGGCCTGTCATTGATGTCCCACGTGGGTGCAGCCAGACGACGAGCTCCGACTCCGCCGGTGGTCCATCCCCTGCTCCCGGCCACTGCCGCGACCTTTCGCGTGGTCAGTGTTGTTATCACGCTTGGCGGACCATTTCATGTGCCCCGACCGATAACGTGCGAGCCAAACCCCGGTCTCAGTGAAGGTAGCCATGACTCGGTGCGCGAACTACTGGACAGGGATGATGAACATGATGCACAATAGGTTTATTATATCCTACTCCTCACAGTTCAGACTCCTGTAAATAATTATAAATGATAAATTTTACATGCTATTACTACAAGAGATTTAATTTCCTGTGCAGAGCAAAATAAAAATGTTTCCACACATTTTATTGATGAATCACTTGTGTTTGTACAACAATAACTTTTTCAGGTGGAAATTTTAATTATGAATGAATATTTACTATATCTCGTTTTCTGTTCATTCAGATTCAATAATTTTATATTTTACTATTAAGTGAATGTCAAATTCACATACTTTGTAACTTAACAATTTGAATTCTTTTACTGTTTTTTTAAATAATAGCACATTCATTAAGAAACAATAGATTAGAAAATTAAACATGCCTGATATCACTCACACCTGCCTGTGAACAATAGCAAGGAACCATCCCAGCACTATTAGTACAACTGATCGCGTGCAGAGCAACACAAAATAAACCAATATTAATTGTAGACTTCGCGAACATGTTAAGAGGCCAACATACCAGGAGAAACGGGAGATAATGACCATCTATGCTTGGCTTCAATATGTAACTGGTAGGTAGGCCTACCTACGCAAACACTGTTCTAACTGTCGCAAGACTCAAAGAATCTTAAAATATTTGTCTTACTCCTAACTGCAATGTAAAATTTATTCCTTTATAATTACAGGTGGTGGAGATATTCCAACTGCTTGCGTATAAAGAGATGTATATCTACCCAGAATTGGTGAAGAACGCAGTGGAAAACCAGAAAGTTGCGCTCCTATTTGATAAAACTACTGACAAGGGACTACAGTATCTGTTTTCATTATTTTAATATGTGTTCTTGCTAATAAAAGAGACCTAAAGTTGTTTGTGAGTGGTGTCAAGAACCGGTCAGTGCAAATGACACAGATAGCAGCTGTGCATTTTTATCAATTGTTACACAACTGAACATCACGTTTTAAAATATAATTGCTGTTGTGGGTGACTCTGAAATGTATAAAACCAAATATTTAGACACAGGTTCAATGCTGGGCACACAAACTAAATATCATCGCAATCTCTGTCACAGATGAGTACATTTGTTAGTAATGTCAAACAATTATTTTTGAATACAAGAAAATGTAAGCATAGATATATCACACCATCTTAACAAAAGTAGCCAGAACAAGAAAAAGATGTCAAAATATTCCCAGCACCGGTTGTGACAAGGTGAAATTCCTGGTTCCATTCTGTTGAATAAATTGCCCAATACATAGATTATCCGTAGGAACCCCAGAAAATGGTAAATAAAACTGGCTCATTTCGGTGTAAAAAATCGGTGTAAAAATAAGCAAGCGGTGCTAAAAATCGGTGTAAAAATTTGGTGAGATACATTAAATTAAAATTGAAATTGGCAAACGAGGATTGTTTTGCTTCATTTTTTTTTAAATTTTAATATTAAACATAAAATGCACTCAGTTGGCAAACACTAAAAAGTTTTTAGTGTTTCTAGTTTTCTTCTTGGTCTTGTCTCCTTTACAGCAACCCTGTGTTCCCCTAGCCTGTTCTATTCCATCTGCGCACACACAAGATAATAAAAAAAATTTAAAATGCAATAAAAATACTGAACCACAGTACCTTGAACACATTTATTTAACCAGGTCCTCATGTTTGGGTCATCTGCTTTTTCCAAAGGTATGTTTGCCCCCACCATCATTTCAACAAAGTCAATTATAAATTGTTGTTTGTTTACAACTATGTTTTTAGAAGTTTGCAAAGCAGCTCCTATAGACGTCTGTTTTGCAGTACCGGTAGTCGACGTTGATGCCACACATGATTTTTTTTTATGATTTGCGTTAGAAACCTGTTTCAGGCATGTGTCTCTACGCATCCAGCCCACACGAACGTTGCAAAACTTACACATTATTATCTTATCCTTAACATCAAATATATAAAATCCTTCCTGCTTCATCTCTCGTTCTCGATCGAAAACCGTAACTATTTTCGACTTCTTAACACAAAAATAAGCACTACTAACTAGATGCTTGGAAATTAATACCGAGTAACCGAGACGTCAATTAAAAAAACACTACTGCAAGCTGCACCGTAAAAACATTTATGCCGTAGTGGCACGCACACGAAAAAATATTGAGTTCGGCCAGAATGAAACTATTATGTAAGCGCAAATATTGTGTTCGCTTTTGTGCGCTAGAATTTTTGAGAACTAATACCAACTACATGAAAATTGTGTTCGTAACGCTGCTACATAGCGGCAACGTAAATATACACATTTGCCGCCATGTTGGAACTACAATCGATTTCATTACGCGATATCAATACAATCGATATTAAGATTATTTACAGTATCCGACCAAAGTAAACATTCTTGGTAACGGAAATTACGTGGATTTCGCGCAAAGTTTCGTGTTTTGTGAAAAAATAGCAGATTTCGTGAAAACGGTGAAATAGTGCCCAATTTCGCGGTATTTCGTGTATTTCGCGGTTCACCATTTTCTGGGGTCCATAATTATCCGATGGAACTTCACAATGGAGAAGGTAGTGATGTCTCGACAGAGTATTTTAAGAACTTGACCTGACTGTCAGCTAGCAATACGTACTTATGTGCTCTGCTGAATTTCCTGAGGTTCTAGTTACTCTTTACATTATAAACTCTATTCAAAGTTGTATGACAGAGAATAACTTCTTGTTGGTTAGCAGGGGAGAATTTTGGAGAAAAACATCTGCTGCCCTTTCGAAACTTGCTTGCGCTGTAAAGCAGAGTCAGATGAAAGATAAATTGAAGAGCTTGGGAGTGAAGTGTGTCACAAAGCTACAAAAATCTCAGGGAAAAAAGTTACTTCTAAAGAGTTCTTTAGCACTTTTGGAAAATGTATGCTGCTCGGAACATTGTAAGCAATACTGTTGATGAGTAGCTGTTACAACTGCTAAACATCTTCCTCTATTAACACTGCTATCAAGAAGGAATTCCTGGAAGATTATCTTACACTGCAGATGCAAGTTCCCAATTATTTTTATTTATTTATTTATTTTTATTTTTTTTTAAATATTAAAGTAGGGATCACAGCTGACCTCTGCCAGATTTTGCAAGGACTGCAAATTGAACAAAGCATCTTTTTGTCACAACTTTTGCAATGCTGTGGATAGCAGTTCGAAATGTCGACAGTGAGCGAGCATTTTCGTCAATGGTTTGAAAATCAGCAACGCTGAAATTATGGAGGCTCGATATGTCAATGAACGTGCTTAATTTTATCAATATTTTAAATGTGTTTCAAGATGGAGATGAACAAGTGTAAAACAATTTGAATCCTGTAACTGCAGACTAATGATACAATACAGACTAATCATTTTAAGCATACTAGACATTGAACAACATTGTAAAATAGATTATCAACATAAGTTTGTATCATGTGCACTTAATTAATTTGAATAAAATAAAAACTCATTAATAAAAAAACTCATTGATACAATGGTTTTCATAGTCCCAACAAATTACATAGGAGTTATCATAAATTGTTTAATACAAACACATGGTTATTCCGTAATACAAAAAAAAATTTTTTGTTCAAAGGATAAATAATTACATATAGTAAAGGATGGTTAGTATAAATATACCATAATAATAAAATTAATCAATGTGAATTATTAACTAATATGGTTATACTGATGCCATTATTTTTTAGTTTAATGTAGGTGAGAAAACTACAATTTTTTTCTTCAAAATCACAGTATGTCTTTCTAAACATTTGCTTTATTATTCTGTCTTAATCATTTTAAAACTATAGTACAGTACAAAATATGTTTTTCAGCCACAGATACTGTGACTCACACTAAATTTCATTTTACAATTTCTTAAAATAAAAAAAAAGTACATTTGTGTTGTGTAAAATTGTGTGCACGTTTTCTTTGGATATAATATATTTTTTTAGGTTTTTTCTTCTGATTTTTAACACCACTACACAGTTTTTTTTTTGTTTTTTTTTTGGCAAATTTAAACAGCTTTCACCTATTTATGACTAAATTAATTTTTATTTACTACTTCCAGGTGGCCATAACATATAGTTCTGGCTGATCCATGATGCAAAGCCATCCGTGCATGTTTCATACCTACATTTTCTTATTTTGCCTCGTGTTTGCAGCACAAGTACCGTCCAATTCAAAAATGTGGATCTACAGACCATCAAAATTAATAAGCATTTCTACTCATTAAGTATATCAAATAAAAATAGAGTAAGATAAATTAGACTTAAAAACTACATTTTACATGTTTCAAAAGCATAACTTTTAAGTGAATAAAATAAAAAAAATAATCAAACCAGGAAGTACATTCATCTTAAAAAAATTTAAGCTACAATACCATCATTGTTAAGTTAATCAAATTTCACTGATGTAAAACATTTATAGTTGCGCCAAAAGCCCAGGAACACCATTGTAATTATATGTGAATCAATCAGTAGCTAAATTTAGGAAATTACTCATAATTCTTTTAAAGAGAGCTCTCTATAGGGCTCTTGCAGTTTGATAAAAACAATGTGACATCTATTGCAAATTCAGGTGAGAGCACAGGCAAAAAGGAAACCCCTTTAAAACAAATCAAGCATGAGACATGTGTATTAATGTAGTTCATGGCTGACACAATTGAATTTAATGAAAATTGTTCTACTATTAATGTACATATTTCCTGGAAACACCAATGCCAATTCAACAGAGCCATCATTTGACTACGAAAATTTTGATCCCGATATAAACACACACTAACTTTGGTTCACTAAAAACACTGTACCAGAAAAGTCTTTACTTTCCACAAATTTAGTGAGATGAACTGTAGGAGAGGTGTTTGATTTATGAGAGTAACATAATAAAAATTTATATTTATTATGATTCACATTTAGTTAACTACTTACACACGATCTGTAGAAAATACAAAGGTAACAACATCGGCTGGTTTATGCATAACCACAGTCTTTTGGCATCCTACAGACACTTATTGTATTTATTTAAAAGATTTGAATTAATATGCACAAAATACAAAATAATCTGTTCTTATGAAACTTAAAATACTTTTTTTTTCTACACATTTAGTAAATGTAGATTTTTTTTAATGTCACATCGGCAGTTATCTCGATGGAGGTTTACTACAAAGATAAGTGAACAAACAATTTAGGATTTACGTTTGTTACATATTGCTGCAGTACCACACTCAACATTAAGCGACCACGTTAACACATTCGACATCAACCTGCTAGTATGTAAAAATCTATACTTTTAAACTGCTTTTCCCCAGGCATACAATAATTTCAATGATCCACTCTTAAGCTCTATGCAGTACAAAAACTCAAGAACAATCTAGAACTCGTCGCTCTAGAGAAACACAACTCGTAGCATCATCTTACGGTGCTGAGCCACTGGCAGAAATTACATAGAAGAATTGATACGGGCGGCTGCCCTCTTAAATGATTTCTTCGATGTCTCTCGGGGCGTCCAGGTCTCGGTAGTGAATCACAGGTCGGTAGTCGCCGCCGCCCCTGGTGACAAAAACACCAACCAGGCCTCAGCACCAGCGCACAGCACCAGCAGACATCTCCACCACCAACACTCGCAGCACGCGTAGTGAAAAACTACACTCCTGCACTCTGTCTCCTGTCGGAACCATTGACTGCAACGTGGCCCCAGAGACGATTCTGACCGCGAGAGCTTGCTTGCGAATGTACCACCAACCGACGAGCACCAACTCCCAATGCAACACCAAAGTCCTGGTAAACTCACAAAAAAAAAAAAAAAAAAATTACACCATTTACTAATCTTATAACATTTTGTAAGAGCAATATTTATTTTGAAGAGCCAGTACCAAAACTAGTACTTCAATTTTGATTATTTTTTACATGCTAGCTGAATTGCCTATCAGAAGACCTCAGGTATATCAACACTATCAACATCACTATAAGTAATGATACGACGACCCATTTCCTTAGGCCGGGACCTGAAAAAAAAAAAAAAAAGCCCGAACGTCCGCTGAGGAATTCTCTGCGTAACATAATTGTAGTGTGAAAAATTCTATCTTAAAGTTACTGAATAAATACCTCAATAAAGAACTTTAAGTACTTTGTTACCCCATTTCTTTTTAATTTCACAAAAAAACACTGGCATAGTCTACACATTACAATCGGTAATGATAATAGATAAGGTTAAGTTTTCTGTTCTCAGTTCCAGCTGTTCTTTGCTCTTAATATTAATTTAACCTTTATTTTATATTTCTAATAGAAGTGGAAATAATCCAAGATTTTTTTTTTATTGGTAATATTTTGAACCAATGTTCCCTAGCTGCTACGGGTTACTTCATTACTCAAAATAGCTCTCTAAGAATGGCATGCAATGGAAATGCATAAATACGTATTTTAGTTTATAAACGGAACATAACATCTCTCTTTTTTAACTCTTATTTTTGGCTTGTTTTCATTTGTTTCTTGATGACCCGGTAGTTACTTAGTAAAAAATTAATTTACTAATGGAGGCTGGAAAATTTAATTATTTAATACATAATTATGAAAAATAATATTATTTAATAATAATTAACCATGAATTATATTGATTCACAAATAACAAAGTTAAAAGAAATCAGTTCTGAATCGTTGAATAGGCAACAGTTGTATCTGCATATCTGCAAAATTTTGTAAATCGGTACAGCTCTAATTCACAATATACATTTTCATAATTCTTGAGACGAATATTATTTCTAAATGCAAGTAATACCGTCATAGATTTGTAAGAAGGTACACAAATTTAGATATTATCAGAGACTTGTGCACTAATTCATCTTCCCTGCAATTTAATATGTTTTCTTGGGTTCCCTTGAAATTTACAAATAAGCTATTTCACTGTTAAAAACGGAAGTAAACAGAAAACATAACGGAGTTTTACTAAATCATAAGATAACTGGCAAGCTTAGAGAAAACAGAAAAATGAAGAAATTACGGCATACCTTCCCCTGTTGAAGCCACGATTTGGCCTCCCGTACCCATGACCGTATCCATAGCCACCTCCGTAAGGGTGACCTCCATAATTCATATGGCGTCCATAGTTGTTGTACTGGTACCTGGACAGATAATACTATCTTCAACATAACAGTCCAATACTATCTTCAACATAACAGTCCAACACATCACACAGCAACACTCTTAAAAGTAACTGAGGATAGTCTTGAAAAATTGAATCGAGCCAAAGACTCGCCCTACTTGAACACAAAATCCAAGTTCATTAAGATTGTTTCCTCAAGTTTCACAGTACAACACTTCATAGGCTGTATTAAAAATGGTTTGCAAAATAATGTATACCTGCTAAATGCAAGTAAAACTTTACATTATTGTTTATAAAAAGTTACAGGAACTGTATTTTATAAGAAAATCTATGATACCATTTTAAGTTGCTCCACAAAATATTTGTTAATTTTTTAGAAATTCTTTTTTGGAGACAAAAAATTTCGATAATTCATTGGGAAATTATAATTTTATAAAAACTTAATAAAATAAAAGTGAAATAATATGTTTTAAAAAAGACAAAATGTTCTCTCCATATGGACACACTCCACAGTCCTATACCTACTTTTTAACTTTAATAATTGTAAAAATGGTAATGTACAATTTCATAAGTGGGAAAAAAATTTTGTAATAAAAGATAAATACTAACACTATAGACTATACTAATGTACAGACTATATCATAGAAAGATTGTACTATTATCTAAGTTCATCAACCTATTTTTAATTTCAGTGTTTTATTGCCGAATCGTCACACATTTTATATTAAAATTAAGTATGCAAAGTAGTGGTGCGTCTTTTATATGAGAAAAGAATTTCTGTTGAGGTCAAGTTATTCATTAAAACAAAACGTACTCGTGGAAACTACATTTCATTAAAAAGTTGAGTATACAAAAGCATGCCAAACAATTTACAATAATAAGACATGCATAAAAAATTAATATATATATTTTGTTCAACTTTAAATAAAAACGCAAACAGTGACCTCGAAAGTGATCCGGAACTAACGCACGGTGCTTTATACTGTCATATTTACTACCTACAGAAAGAGCTCGGAGTCTAACAGCGGGACCAAAAACATCATGCAACTTTTATGAGAGAATTTTTTTCTCTCCAAATTTTGATGACGACTTAAAATAACGGTGCGACGATCATGCGATAAAACACGGTATGTAAATCCATGTTAGTATTGGGGGAAAAAAAAGGAAAAGTATACGGTTATATTTTAACAGAAAATTTCCCCCGTCACACCTACAGTCGCAGCCACATTAACCCAACAGGGTGGGTCAGGAGTACGTACGGCGGCATGTAGGGTCCCGGGGACGGGAAGTTCTGGTCCGGACCGTCGCGTGGGTGTCGCTTGCCCGGGTGCTCCGGCAGTTGTGGCCTCCTGGGGTCGCGCAGGTAGTTGTTGAAGTACTCCACCTGACCACGGGAAACAACTACATAAAGTAGCTCGGCTTCTGGGTTGTAGCAGTGTCCAAGGCGAATGAATATATCACCGTCATTTCGGTCGACATTGCAGTCGTCATCAACAGGGTAGAGTTAACTGAGTAGGTACAACCTCGAAGCAAAGCTACTTCAGACAATAACCTGAGAGCCTGCAATCTTTTACAACTAAATAAGGCGAAGCATGGTAGTCATTTTCCACTATGACTGAAATGTTACTTCCACATCTTATAGTCTGAATTTATTTCAGCCACCTTCTACAATACAAACAACATTTTATGTTTTAACCAAGCTTTTACGCTGTAAATCGCCCTAGAGACATCCATTATTTTTCACACAACTTAAAAATAAAGGGTAATATTATTATTATCGATTATGGTTACAGATGTCGCAAAATCAACTGCAGCCCTTCAAAGATATTATATTATGTAGAAGCAATGTTATGCCGAAAATATTCTGATAGATTACAAATTAAAGCTAAAACACTTCACCACTCTAATGTGGCTAAAACTTGATGGCCTAGAAAGTCTCTGGTGGGAAAATCAGAAAATATTCCGATAGTGAAACATTATTTTGTTTATCACATTACGATTAAAATGGTAACCAGGAGAAATTTTTTTTCCAATTATCATCCTTCAGTTTAACACTGTATTCGTACACTGCTGATGTTTTGAAAATACTGTTTATATTTATTACACTGTAGAATATGACATCTCTGAGCCAATTCTTATTTTTTATATACACTTTCCGAGGAGTTTGTATCAAACTTGTAGTATATATATTTATTTACATCCAAATAGGTAAAACATGCAATCCCCCATCTGGCCCAATAGAAAACAGTCCAGAACTGAATCAGATCCCACTTTTCTCAAAATGTATGTCCAAAGTGTGTTTCTCCATAAAAAGTGCTTGCATGTAGTCCACATGCAACAGAAGTGAAATTTCTTGCTTATTAGGTAAAGATAGAGATATATATATATTTTTTTATTGAACAAGAGATAATAATTGAGAATAGTAAGGATGTGGGTATTATCTCAAACAAATTTAAAAAAATTGTAGCGTCAATTGTTAACCGTTACGAAAACTGAGGAATGGACAAAATACAAGCGGCGTTACAAGAATTCCGTAGCATCACTGCTGCATCATCTCCACCTCTCCCCTGCAGTCTTCCCTTCCAGCCGTTACACAAATGACATGCTAAAGCTACATACCTATCTGCCTCCCCTGATGTTTTCCGATTTGACGGCTAGTGCATGTGTTGGGAGTGGCGTCGCAGCTGACGCACTCTCCTCCCTCAACTGGTTCCCCCACCCACGTACGTGGCAATTCCCCTCGTGTGATTGGAATTTTCGTAACACTCGATAATTGTGGCCCCTTCAGCAAAGAAGTTTCACTTATAAAAAAAAAAATTAATTTAAAACTGGACTCTACCAGCCACAAAACGAAAATGGGCTATTAATAATTGTAACCGCAAAAGCCAGTTTGAACGCGACGTACGGAGACCCCACTCACCTCCTTCTTGACCTCCTCCACCTTCTCAGCGTGCTTGTTGAAGATGTGCTTGCGCACAAACTCCGGGCCCTTGAACTTCTTCCCGGAGAGGGGGCACAGCCACTTGTCCTTGGCCAGCTCCTGGGTGTTGGCCTGGATGAACTTCTCCACCTCGCTGCAACGCGGCTAAGGAACAACTCTGCCGCGCCCCGCCTGCCCCCCGTCACACCCGAGGGTAGAGCTGTGACGATACGAATAGGCAGGAGCCGATTTTGCCGATATTTTGTTGATTCAGCATTTTCCCGATTCACGATACACGTGTTAATTTTTGGCAGATATTGTCGAAAAATGAGTGTTCTTGTCATATCCTAAAAATCCACCAGTACCCTTTTTTACTTTTTTATACTACATACTTCGAACTTGCATCATTTCTTAGCTACGCGTGCCAGCCGTACATATCAAACTCTTAAAACATACTAAGTTTTAATAATGTTCTTGAATCTAATAAATCGTAAATAAATATATCATCAGCATGGTAAAGTTAGATAAGAACAAAAATTTGGTTTTATATAGAGCATGGCTACCACACCAACCACTTGAACTGCAAAAGAAATGTTTGTAGTATCGTGACGGAGACATTTTTAAATTACTTGCATAATGGTTTTTAAAACTGAATAAAAATAATAACAATAACCAAATAATATAGGACTTCCACATAACCTAAATTACTTTTTCTGTTTCACGTGCAAAATAACCACATGAAACGCATTTCCATATAAATGTTTGGTAAACGTAAATTTTTGCCACCGTACGTTTTAAGATGATATTTACAAATATTTACTAATATTAACTAATATTTAAACATCAAACTTTAAAGGCTTACGACCAGGGAACTACGGCCAAGTGAACTGGAAAGATGAAAGGATCAAGGAGCCTGAAGTTAAACAGATGCATATTTCCAAAGGATACACATCAGGATCCTTGCAGCCCAGCTTGTCATAATCGTCGTCACGGGTCGGGGCGGGGGGCTGGAGGAAGCACGACACCTTGTTCTCAAACGTCCGGCAGTAATCGCTTATCTCCTGCGGCGTCACCTGAAAGAGAGGCACACGCACAACTTGAATAATCACCACAAGGAAATCCTCAGATCATCCTCTAAGGCAGAATGTCACACTGCACGGTTGTGCACGGCAGAGGTATCTTCGAAATTGTACACCTACAAACCAAGTTCGCTTGTTTATTTGTGATTGTTATAACTTGCAAAATAAAATTAAAATCTCTGAAAAAAATGTTTCCCCTGCCTGACAGAAAGAAAAAAAACTTTTCCCGAAAATGTTTCCGAATTTCAAGATGCCGCACAGCCCTCGTAATTACGCAATAGTGCCCTCAGAAAGACTAATCACAGCACTCAAAATATTTCATGAACTAAGCTAATTGCATCATTGGGCAACCATCTACAGAGGTAGTGTATTTTACGTAGAAGGAAAAAAAAAGGCAAAGAAAATGTTATTTTTAACAATTCACACATTTAAAATATCTTAGTTATGTAGTTAGGTAACTGCTCTTAGGAAGATTACAGTTAAGTAATTATAAAAATGTACCATCAGAAAGACTAATCAGATCAATGCATTAAAAATATCATTCAAGAGGAGTTGCCATCAACAATGGATAGAATTAAAAATATAACGCATTTAAAATTAAGAAATTAGGTGCAATATCTTTCAATTTTTACGAAAATTACATATTAGGTAGCTTCCAACAGAAAAATTCAAAGATTTCTTGGGCAACTTCTACTTCACATCATTAGTAATTAAGTTTTTGATAAATTCCACAAAAAATTATCCACCAATTATAGTATGTTCCAAAACATACTGATGTGTGTTTCAGCAACTAGTGTAAAGGACAACCTGGTGCAACAGAATTTCCACATATGTTCTAGACTTCTTAAGCTCTGGACTATTAACCATTGCATTGGTAGTTTCAAGAATGTAATCAAATTTAGTCGAATTTTCTTTGTATATTAACTATCTGCATGTAAGTGAAGATCCCTATACCTTCCGTAGTAAATGTTAATCCGTTAATGTTTATCCGTCCTGTGAGCTTAACATCAGACAATCCTCAACAACCAGATACGGTATTGGTATTAGAATCCTATTTTTTTTTTTTACAAGGATATACGTGATGAAAACCTTCGAACCGTTTATTTAAAAAAAAAAAAAAAAACATTCTTGCCCTCAGGAAGACTAATCAATTCATTCAAGGTATTTCATGTATACAGCAAAATTTCATCACTGGGCAATTATATATTCAAAAATTTATTCATCAACAGGGTGATCTCACAAAAATGTAGGAAAATTTTCCAGGCTAAATATTTTAAATAACCGACTTATTTTGCCATTTTCTTGAAAGAAATAAAGAATATCCAGCCTTCAACATCCCCAAAACTGGTCTAAATATAGCTCATCTTTATTATTATTATTATATTCAACAGAACCTTGCATACACCATTTTATAGTTTGTATAATTAGTATGTAGTAAAACACCATCTGATGTGTTGGGCTTCAAAATATTTTAGAATGTACTTATGTAATAGTAGTGTAAACACAAATTATTTGGAGTGCAAAACTTTGCTACCTTTTTTTTTACAAGCCGGGGCGGCAGAGAACGTACCACAAGACATAAATTAGGTGATGACGAGAGAGAAGCAGCAGGACTTCACGATAAAAATCATAATTTACGCCTGGCAGAGACGAGAGCATTAGAGATAGCGAGCGGACCGGCAGGGAACGTTAAGACACGTGGTTAATGCCGATACAGTATTGTTACTCTCTCACACGTACACGCTCGAGCACAAGTGACGATACGAGACAAAAAAAACAGTGCAACTCTGCACATATGAAATGATAATCCAGCCCGGAGGAACAAAAAATGTTGAGTAGTCCAGTTCAAATCACATAAATTCCTGAGGGCCACGGGCACATACATGACTACTGATTGGTGATTGGCCATCTTAATACTTTTTTTTTTTTTTCCTTTACTTCCGGCCAGTGTGACCTCACAATGTTTGTAACAACAAATCTCCCATGTTAACAAGAAAGTCCCATAGTCACAATAATAAAACTGTTATTCACGTGTTATTCTACCAACTGTAAGAACGTAGGACAGACAACAAACCTAAATTTAAAAATTTTTTTGGTCATGCTAGGATGTTTAATGCCCTCAGAAAGACTAATCAATGCATTCAAAATAATTCATGAATATTGTATATTTCATCACTGGGCAGTAATCCATGTCAAGAAGATATTAGAAATAATAAACAAATTATGGCCTAACACCTAGATGACATCAGGGTCATTAGGGATGCTAGATGTGATGAGGACATGGGTGGGGAAACAGGAGTACCCTGAGAAAACCTTCCAGCTCACTGCAATGCCAGCCACGTTTCCCACTCATGAAATATCTTGGTTTGAACCTGCTAGGTAACAAACACCAATTGCCTTGGTGGGATGAGCGTTTGTTACACTCGACCATTGTAATTCTCATTAGAAAGGATATAATAGAAATACAGTAGATTACCTTTTTTACACTGTGTCTGAAAATGTAAAATTCAGGAAAGCGTAAAAAAAAATAATATATATGGCAAATTATTTTTTTCTCAAAGAACACTGATATTATACAACCTTAACATACCCTACTCTGTACGCCTGTGCAAATATTCAAATTTTTGAATATCAAAAACAAATAGTTTATAATTAAAATTCGATTTCGGATACATTTTGAAAAAAAAATTGTCATTTACGAATAGGGCTGTGCGGGATCCCGAAAATCGAGGAAATTTTCTGAATCACAGAGTTTTTTCCTAGTCCGGCAGGTAAAACATTTCTACGGGATTTTCGTAATATTTTAAAGTTATTTATGTGGAGAATTTCCCCACTACATTCATCTAGGTAAATTTTGAGAAGACTAATACAGAAGCGGAGGATTTAACAGAATAATTTGGAACCATTACAAACACCAACATTATCAGCTAATGTATTTTACCGAGAAGAGTGTTTGTTAGGTCATTAAAAATAGATTAAAACTATCAGCATACTGAAAAGGATAAATATTAGGGGTGTGCGGGATCCCGACGCTTCGGGAAAAAAGTCGGGAAAATACGCTTCCCGAAATGCCGGGCGGGAATTTTATTACTCCCGAATTTTTCGGGATATTGTTTAAAAATTTACAAATGTTTACTAATCATAAGAAAATGTTTTCTATCAATTCAAACTGTTTTTACAACAATATTTTTTTGTGAATTCGTACATTTTTGAAGGGTTTCCGTACTATTTAAAAGCAAAACATCTTTTAAACGTATGCCGATTGTAGCGACAGCTGTGGTGTGCAGTGAATTATGATAATCGTTTACACATATCTAATTGGAATATAAAAAACGTACATGGAGTACCTTAAAGATTGTATGCGTTCATAAATATATTTCTTCAAGGGTACAAATTTGCAAGATACGTGAATAGTCAGTTATATAACGTTATTGCCGTCATCATATAATACTTAACCTAAAACCACTGTGTGTCCTTAGACACAAACAAAACACATGCACAATCCAACCTTTTCGCCAAAGATATAAGAAATACTAGACTTGCGTTACATAACGAAGCGTAACCGTTCTCATTACTTGATAGCAGTGGCGATGTAGAGAACTGTATTGGCACTTTGAAAAATATGAAATCACGTAGTTTTACAACACTGCTCACGAGTATCTAAACATCTATGATTTTGCTTTGGGAGTAAAAAATAGTTGTTTACTGTTTAGTTTGGCGGGCTTTGTCGGCTAACGTTACGTTATAAAGGCTTGTACAAAGTATCTGTTCCTATTTTCGATGCCGTTGTATATTAAAACAAACTAGCAGCCTACAAATAATGGAGGTCGCAACCGATCAGCCTGTTACTTGTAAACCTAAAGGTGTTTGGAAGTATTTTGAATGTCTGACAGACAGTAAATCCCTGGCAAAGTGTATCTCGTGTGGAAAATTCTTGAGATGCGAGCATGGTAGCACGTCTGGATTACTAAGACATCTCAATAAACATCCCTCTATAAAAAAAGAATTTGAGGATGCTAAAAAATATGAAGTCGCCGCTGAAAAAAAGGCAAGTGAAGCAGACAAAAGAAATAGCAGCAAAAAACAACTAACTATGCAAGAAACTTTTAAATGGTCATCTTCTCATATTAGAATTAAAAATTTGCTTTTAATTTTATTTTTCCCGATCTCGTCCCGTTTCCCACGGGAATAATTTATTTTTCCCGAAAATTTCCCGCAGTACAAAAACCTATTCCCGCACACTCCTAATAAATATGTGTCCAAAAAAATCAAACAACATTGGTGTTAAAGTTGACAGTTTTCAGATCAGATTTAGAAACTTGCATGGATCTCGTTCAAAACATCTGGTCACATACTCACAGCAAAAACTCCTACAGCCAACAAGCTTTGATGTTTTTTCTGGTGGATAACACAGTGAACCACCAGATACAGACCCACACACTCATAACAGTCACAGCTAGGCAATTATCTTGTCCTGCATGTTCAAAAAAAAAAGGGGGTCATACTAGGAAGGGGGGGAAAAGTCTAAATCTTTTACCCAAGCACACACACTGGGTGGCAAGAAAATACTTACCTGTACCTGCCACACAAGTCTGCAGTGAGACAATTTTCTCACCGGCTGGCAACACACCGACTTGTAGAAGTGTCTCTACTCCCCAAAAATTCAAGCATCTTGTGTTTCTCCACAAAAATTAAATTATGTGATATGTAGTGTTGTAACATGACTTTTTTTATTTAAATATAAATAATCCAAAAATTGAAAAACCTTTAAATTTTGAATGCTAAAAATTTTCTAATTTACATATACCGTATTTACTCGTGTATAGCACGCCCTCGTGTATAGTGCGCACCACGATTTTTGCAACAAATTCCAAAGAGAAAAAAATTGAAATTTTTTATCCTATAAATAAATTTTACTAACATTTTGTGGTACCTGATTATTTAAATTGATGTGTGGTGATGCATCAGGAAAATACTTAAACTCTGCTGTGTAGACGGAAGATAATGAAGCGCTGTGTACGTGGGCGGAAGGGAGGGAGGCGTGCCACGCTACTTTGCTAAGCTGGCGCGGAGAACTAGATGACTCACTGGTCGCTGCTGGGACGAGGAATGGAGGAAGCGAAGAAAGTGGACGGTGGGGGGGGGAAACTGGTGACAACATTCTCTCTCTTTTTTTTACTAGCTTCTGAGCTGGCTTTCTGTAAAGGGGGGAGGTCTAAAAATAAACAAGAGACCATGATGTGCGAGCTTGCGCGCGCACGTGCATGTGTGTGTGCTGTGAGCGTGTGTGTGTGTGCGAGAGACCAGGTTGTGAGTCTGTGTGTGTGTGAAACAGAGGCCTTGTTGCTTGTGCGTCCCCGCCTCCTCACTTTTTTTTCCGTGTATAGCGCGCATCCTTATTTTTTTCCTTTACTTGAGGGGAAAAAAGGGCGCGCTATACACGAGTATATACGGCAGATTGTATTACCAAGTAAATACGTATGTACACATTTTGTTATGTGGTGTGATGAAATAATGTTTTAATGGGATTCTAATTATCTCATTCTTATTACCAGAATTCAAAATTTGTATTCGAGAATATATTTTGCTATTCATATTCAAATTTGATTCGAACTAAAATACCTGATGTTTGCAAAGGCCTCATACTGTCTGACATATGCATAATTATTGGGTAAGTGTGTGTGAAGCATATCTAAATAAAATAATGAACATTAAGTCTGTATTTATATTCTGTATAAAGTACATTATTTTAATTAGCAATTCATAGTAATATCAGACATTTACAGGTTAAGTATATAAATAAAAGGTATTTTATCACCACACTAAGATGGATTTCCTTCAACAATTCCAAGAGTTTTCACCTCCTTTCCATAACAAAAATTAAAGATTATAAAATACTTTATTTTACTTCCTGACATTTTTTTTTTCCAATCATTCTCTAAGAAGGCATTTTGATACTTAAAAATAGTTGACCATTGTGGTTAGGTTAGCTACATTAAAAATACTATAAAATAGTAAGAATGGTTGGTTAGGTTAATTTACTTAAGTACATTTTAAATTGTTAATTATTAAATATTTTACATTCAGGAAATTTTAAAAAAAAATAATTTTAAGTTTCTTTTTCTTTTTTCCCAGATAAAATTTTTCTTGTGATCATCATATTGGTAGTAGGGTGAAGTCACATCGAGGCACGACGCACTCACCTTGGACGAGGGAGGCGTGGCGCGAATGTGCATTATGCCGCATCTGTTCGGCATCTCGTCCTCGTTGGGGTACTCGCAGTGGTAGTAGTAGTCGACCGAGTGGACGACTCGCAGGTACAGGAGCAGTCTGTCCAGAACCTGCAGCAAAGGTCATGTTCACGTGAGACAGTGTGGTCAGCGAGTTGAAACCCCATCTTTAACACTTAGCACACTGAAGCCGCATTTTATCCAAAAGTGCCTGTATACTGTACCTTTTAAGGTTAATTGGTGATGTTATTTTTAAAATTAGTGGTACTTTAAATAATTTGTATAATTGTTTTTTTGTTTTTTGAAACGTTTACTTTTTCATAAAAATATTTACTTAAAGTGTTTTAATTTATATATGACTGAAAATAATTTTATAATAATAACATGTTTTCAAGAAAATAAAAAAGTTTTATAGGTGAAACAGTTGTTGCATTATTTGAAAATATGATATAAGTTTATGTATATATATTTTTTATTAGTTTTCAAATTTATGAAGTATATTTACAACATATTAGCACTTGTATAGCTAATAAGAAAGAAACTTATACATCACTATTATATAAAATTGAGAATACAGTAAAATAGCACAATTTAGCAATATAGGTAATCAATGAAGTGAATGTGATTACAGTAAAGAAATCTATGGACACTATTTATTTTCTTGGCAGCTCTCGAAATTGAAAAACTAACATACAAAATTATATTGCTATTATAGAAAATAATTTTATAATTATAAAATAAAAATTATCAAATTATCAAAACAATGGTTGATAAACTAGGTTCCATGTAATAAAGATACATAACTAACATTACTCATCCTATTTTGAAATAAGTTTTCAAAATAGTAATAACATGTTAGAAAATGTCGGTACTTTTATAATAAATAATCAAAATGAAAATAGCATAATGGTACAAAATAATACAAATATACAACGAACATTTCTGCAAAATGTCATACTAAAGAAAACAGAAGTTGCCGATTATTTTTTGTACAAAGTTTTTCAAAACAACAATGTATATTTACAGAATTTCAATCGTATTATACCAAATAAAAATAATAATATCAAAACATCAATACAATGAGCAGTTATGAAAAATTTCATTCTAGTAAAAAAAAAAAAAAATGAAGTTGCGAATTTCAGTTGTGACATTACTTTTCAATTACCGGTATTGTATAGCAAATTTCCACATTTCAGTAGTGATTATACATAATAAAATAAATAATAATGTAGCAAATTATCAATAATATGAACATTTATGAAAACAACATTACAGTAATGAAAATTTTGGTTCATTAGATACCTGTTATTTTACTTAGGAAAATATTATTTTCTGTTGGATGCAACATCTTTTACACAGAATAGTATCTTGAGGAGTGATATTTCCTGAAACACTCAGGAAGGCATAATGCTACACTGCAAGATGAGCACATCCATCTTGTTTCTTTCCGTACTTTTTTGCCTGTGTTTTTCTTGCTTGTGTCGGCACACACCTTGCACACTCTAGTAGGCCGTTCCTTCTTCAACGTTGCAGGAATCTTTGAAGGAAAGTGCTTTGAGGTGAGTCTTGATGCACAAGAAGGCCCTGGCAATGAACTCTCTCTCTCCACTGTAGCACAATCTGCTAGAGAACTTGCTACGGTCCTTATAAAGTCAGCAAAATGTAAGCGACTGTTCTGTGCCTGTAGTCTTTTGTAAACAAGATAAGCATTGGCCGCTGACATGATGAGGTAGTGAAAAAATAGTTTCTTCCACCATTTTAGAGTGCGTCGTGCAAATGGGTAATAACCCTGCAGCTGATCTCCACGATCCACCCCACATTTATAGAGATTGTAGTCAACTACAACGTTTGGCTTTGCTTTCATCACATGACCTCCTTTTGCTTTGGTTTGAAGTACAGTGGCACCATTCTTGTGTAATGAAGATAACATGAATACATCACGTGTATCCTTCCACTTCAGAAAAAAGAGTTCTTCAGAACGTCGAAAAGAAAACTCTCCTTTCTTCAAGGGTGTGTTCACTAACTGCTTACATAGTCCTTTCCTGTTCTTCATTACGGTCCCAACACCCAAAGTATCATCGTGCTGGAGCTTCCTCAAGAGAGAAGGACTCGTGTAAAATCTGTCCATGTATATAACATATCCCTTTCCCAAATAATTATTACACAATCTGTAAATGAGAGGCTCAACCGCATTGCTGTGTCCTGCAGCTGCTCCAGAATACAGCTCTGTGTTCAAGACATAACCAGATTTTGCTTCAGCCAGTATGTACAGTTTCAGTCCATATTTATGTGGTTTATTTTTTATGTACACTCTGAATCCAATCCTTCCTCGAAATGGACACATCCCCTCATCAACTGTTAAGTTCTTTGTCTGGAGACAATGATGCTTTACTTTGCTTGTTGAAATAATCTAGTATTGGCCTAATTTTGAACACAGGGTCATGATTAGGGTCATTTTTTGGAGCATACTGGTTGTTGTCGTTCAGGTGCAGCATACTCAGTATAGAAAGAAATCGGTCTCTGCTCATGAGCTTGCCTGCAAAAGATGAGTGAAGGACCGGGTCGGTGCTCCAGTAATCACTTATGTTCAGCTTTTTCAACAAACACATGTGAAAAACAATCGCGAAAAAACACTTTATTTCGTGAAGCTTCACAGGAACCCACTTATTCCACATTGAATGTGGTTTCAATTTTTGCTGACGTTTGAGTGCACCAATTGTAGTTGCAGCATAACGATTTGTCTCTTTCTTTATGAGTTTGAACAAATTGTCATCAAAGAAAAGAGAGAAACATTCCAACACTGTACAGTCACTAGTGAGATCAGCTAAGACACCACAGTTTTCCTCAAATACTGGCAGCGTTGGTTGATTATCATCTTCACGCCAATCAAAATCATGCCTTGGCTGAGCGGAGGTTTTTTTTTACTGCTTGGCTGTGACGGTCTTTTTTTAGCGGAAGTGGAAGGCGTGTCATGTGATATTTCATCGACTGAAGTGTCAGAAATATCGTCATCATTGCTGTCATCACCTAAAAGCAATATAAACATATATTTTTTTGTAAATAAATAATTTTTCAATGTATAAGATTATTCATTTCAAAATCTGCATCTAAGGTTCTTGTTTAGAGCAGCAATTCACTGTAGAAATATGAAATATTCCGCTAAAGTTGTTGAATAATATAAGAAACAATTATTACTTTAGCTAGTGTTTTTACTAGGGGCAAATTTCAATATTGAAACACCCAATTCGAATGTTATTTTTTACATTCAACCTAAAAAAATCAGTCAGTACGTTTATACAGCACTGCTCGGTAATATTATATAAAGAGCCAATAAAAAAGTATGTATAACAATAAACAAAGAAAAATATAACATTACGTTTTCCCCATATTACTTTTCCTACAGAAATAATAAAAATTGCCCGGATGCGATCAGTGGTAGCGTGATAAAAGAAGCCACATACGTGGCGAAGAGATAAGCGCGCAGCCGGTTTCAATGCTACACACCGACGCGACGTGACTAGGAAAACATTCTGAGCGGCTAACCAATTCGTATGAAGCCGAATAATAGCAGGAAGTGCCAGTCTTTTAGCCTTCCCATAAATATCTACGCGATAAGAAACACAATCTATCTCACAAACATTACAACATTTGTACTCAACAGTACTTTATATGCCGAAAAATACGGAATGAAGTGTAATAGTAAAACTTTACAGTAAAATTTCAACAGCCACTTACCTGTGTCCGGTAAATACTCTGAATCATCATATTTTTCCGAATCACTGTCACTTTCTTCTAATTCTGAGCCCGAATTCCAAGTAATCTCGTCATAATCTGACAAGCGCTTCCGACGCGCCATTTCAAACAACTGTGCGTCGCAAGAATAAACACTCGAGCAGGGAATCCCCTCGAGTGGCGCAGTCAGAAAAATGTGGTCATCTCCATTACCTGGCAATAAACACCATCTAGCAGATTTTTTCGTAACTTCGTGGAAGTTGGATGTATACGAGAGACGAGCACTGCTCGTTCGGTAGTGTATAATTCCCGCTGAAATGCATTGTGAAATGAAAAACGAGCGGCGCTCGGGCGTAGTGTGCTCAGTGCTTCATGTAAACCCGAGTCGTGCTCGGGCATAGTGCGCAAAGTGTTAACCCTGTTGAGGCACACAGAAATATATTTAAATAAATTAGAATCTATCGTGTAACTTTTAGCAGACGTGGCGGAAGGAAAAATTAACGCTGCCAATGTTGCTTGTTCTTGTTAGGATCGCCAGATAGCAGCACAAGGCTTACTCACGCGAGGTATTTCGGCAATACCACTGAAACATTGCGAATAGTAACATGTTTTCAAGGTGGTATCATAGAAATACCACTACAAAACAATGGGTTAAGAGCCCATTCGTAATGACCACCACTCTATTAAGACCCCTTCTCGAGAAACCAGGGAAAATTTGTGTTAAAAATAAAAGAAACCTGCCGAAAATTAATTTGAATTGTGTTAAAAATGTGTTTCTCTTGGCTAGCACTGTACTGCATGTAGCGCAGTGATAATTTCTGGTTGCTAAAAAAAAACCTTAAATGAATAAAGAAACTGAGGAAATTGAAAATCGTGCTGCGTTAAGAAAGTACTTTGTCGCAGAAAGTCATATTTGTGACTGGAAAATAAAAAATAAAATAAGATTATGCTCTAGTGAAATAAAAAACTTTACTTCTTGAAAGGTGAGAATTTGTTTCCGATCTCTGAAACACAGCACTAATTTCAATCAATCGTGGCCGAGATGGCGCATCAAAGAAATAAATAAAAAAACTGCTGACATTTTACTCTCGTGATGCTATTCCTCTCGCATCATGTTAAATAAATCATCATTAACAGTTTAAGCTTAAATAAAATATTTACTGCTTGATATTTTCAAGATGCGTATTTCTATTTAAATAATTAAAATATTTTTTCTGGAAATATTAATATGATTAATAGTTTACCGTATTTAATCGCATAATGTCCGCACCTTTCTTTTTAAATACTTGAAATGGAATTTTTTTAAATCCGCATAAAGTCAGCACCAGACAAAGCAACCTTGGCCACCCCTGTAAGGCACAGTAACGGGATGGAAAATTACCGACGCTGTCAACAATGCTTTGACTTTGAGTTGTTCATTTCTCCGGAGCGGTCGCTGAGAGGGTTTTGTAGCGTGGTGAAACCGTCCGGACTCAGAAACTCGCATTCCACTGCGCAGCTGCCTGCGACGTCACGCGAGTTGCAAGGGGATAGGCTATATATAGCACAAGCCAGTACACATCAACTCACACTACGTCACAAAGTAGGGGAGGTAGCGGAGAAGTGGTGGGGGTACATGAGCAGTTTTTTTATACACACAATAGACAAGGGACAGGGAGGGAGGCTCGCCGGCCCCGGCTAATGCAGACATTAAACATCTGCCCCGTGCCGTCATTGGCCATCTCAATGAAAGATTAAAAAAATATCTTTTCACGCAAAGAGTTTATTTTGTGTAGGCTGGCTGCGGCTTCTGAACGTAGGAGCGCACACGCGAGTGAGAGAAGAAAAAAAAATGAGTGGCATCTTCCACTAATCACCGGCACCCAATTATCTTGACACCTGTTACATTTCTCACGTCCGCTGCGGAGTGTCGCCAGTCACCAGCGCTCTGCTAGTAAACTAATTATGAGAGAACAAATTTTTTTACTCTACACAAAACGTACAATTTTGAGGAAAAAATTTTTTTTTCGGACTTCACCTCATAATGTCCGCACCCCATTTTTTTGTCAAAAATGTAGCCTAATTACTGCAGACATTATGCGAGTAAATACGGTACTCTTGTTACAATGATGAAGTGTGTTCAAAAAAATAACTGATTCAGCACCAGCACCAAGAATGCTATTTACTTTACAAAAATCTTTTAAGATAATTTATAATTATGTTCACAACAAACATACTACAATCATACTCCATTTTCAATCCAAGTGCTGCAAAAAAAAAAGACTGGATAAAAAACATACATTTTTATTTTATCAATATGGCAGAATAATAAAGATTACGTTATGCTGTAAGCACTTTTATAGGTTATTCAGCGAGGGATACCAGAAAACTATTATGTTAAACATTTGACTGAAAATTACTTCAAAAATCAAAATAATAAAAGTGATAAATTAAAACTTATATACTGTTATGAAAAGGTTCTCTACTGCTGTTAATACTTTTTTCTTTTCAGTTTAAAATATTTACATTTTCAGACCAGTTTGAATACACTTTAGCAGTAGCAGTCTAGGCTTTCGGTCATATTAGGTAAGCAAATTTATCTGCATAGGCTGAAGTTCAAATTTATCTGCATAGGCTGAAGTTATGATCCGCTGACCGGTGAACACGTGATCGTGGTGTCTGGTCACTGGTGTCCAAAATGACACAGGGTTTTGACTCAAGAGGGAAATGTCGGCAGCATTGCTGCAAATAAGTCAATGCTCATGTTTTCCAGTCCTGAATCGTCAAGTTTCCTTGACCCTGCACACCAAAATGGTCACAGGATGTTGCTCAATGTAAGCACCTCTAAATAAATGGTCAGTCAGCAAAATTTAAGCAATTTTTAGATCAATACTACAAGTTTATGTAAGCTACTGACGTCCATTCGCCTATAAGTATTGAACTTGCAAGTAACAATACAGAAATTTATCCACCCCCTCCACCTCCAAAACCTTTAAACTTTATATAAATATATATATATATATATATATATATATATATATAGAGAGAGAGAGAGAGAGAGAGTGGATGTTCCTATTATTTTCCCCCTGTGCTCGCAGACCACTGCAGACCACTGGTTGTCGACCCAGGCTACCTTGATGAGGGCGTCGTCGCGCTCGAGGGCGCCCGTGTCGTCGGCCAGCTGGCCGTCCTCGCGCTCGCCCGCCTGCCCCAGCAGCTCGTCCTCCTCCGCGGACGCCTCCTCGATCAGGTAGTCCGTGATGTTCCTCAGCACCGGGTTCCTCGACACCAGCCCGAACGACTGCGGCACCGCACGCACGCACACACACACATGCCGTTTCCCTTTCCGTTCAGACCCAACATTTTCAACCAAAACACCCAAATATTCCTGAGTATAAAATATTTCTACAATCAAACTGCAACATACAGACTGAAAAAAATATTTATTTCACACTTCATAGGAGACCAAGAAAAATTGAACCAAAAAACAGTAACATTAAAAAAAAGTAAGAAACACACGGAACCATTACAGAAAGGTGTAAAAAAAATTAAGAAAAAAAAAAGGTATGATAATTTTTTTTTAAGTATGAAAATTTTAAAAACATAATATCAGATTAATTTATTACATATAAAAATATGTATGTATATAACGTTGCAGAGAATAAAACAAAGTTTCTCAACCAATCCTCACGTCATACAAATAACGTTTTGTCTGATAAAAAATTTTTTTGTGTACGAGACCCACTTCCCTCTTTATATTTTTTTTTAATAACCATAATTTTCTGCTGATCTGTTTTATAAAGCAACCTATCAAAAAAAAATGATTTTTTTTATGTATGATTATAAAATAATGCAAGATATTTCCATAAAATCAAAGCATTAACTACCAAACTTTACCAATTAGCACATCAATCATTATTGGTTAGTATTGGTTAACATCTTGTACTTAAAAATAATAATTATTTATTGTAAATGATAATGCTAAACATCTAGCTTGATTTTTATTTTGTACACGATTAGCTGACTTTCAACACTTGTACTTAATTATAAATTTATAATGAAATGAAAACTGGTTCAGAAGTGTCGAGTGCGGACGGACAGCTGGGACCCACCGGCACGGAGGTGTCCTCGGGGCGGGGCGGGGGCTCCGCCGGGCTGTCGCCATCGCACCACAGGGCGCTCCTGCTGTCCAGGTTGTGCACGATGCGGGCCGACAGCTTGATGTCGTGGCGCACCACCTGCTTGTGGACGGTGATGCCGTTCACCGTGCGTATCCGCCGGCTCAGGTCTCGGTTCACGATGGCGCCCAGCTCGCAGTCGCGCAGCTGCACGGACCAAACTTATCTCAGCACCGCAGTAAAATTAAAAAAAAGTAAGAAACATATCGATGGCATAGAATGAAAACCTCGTAACGTATCTCAATTTTTGGACGAAAATACGTTTTTTTATGTTTTCGCCTGGATTACCTAGTATCTCACAAAATGTTTGGCTGAAAGAAATAAAATGTGCATCCTACTGCTTTCTATCGGGGGAAAAAAAGAAACCACGTATATCAGTAGGGGGGCGAAAGAAACGGTTTTTTGTCTCTGCTGTAAAATTTGCATTTTATGAGATACAAGGTTTTCATTCTAAGCCATTGATATGGAACCATTATAGAAACGTGTAAAAATTTAAGACAAAAAAGGTATAGTAAAATTTTTTAAGTTTGAAAATTTAAAAATATATCAGATTATTTATTACATATAAAAATATGTATGTATACCAGTAAAATATGTATGTAGTCCAGTAACTACGCTTCTGCCGATTACCATGCCGTCTCAACACTTCTACTACGCTCTGCAAATTCAATATTTTTTTTATTCATGAATAAATAATTTTTTTTATTTAATACAGACAACAGTGAATATTTAATAAAAAATCACTATATAACAAAAAAAATTAATGTAAATAACCCACAAAAATTTTTTTTTTACAATTGCTGTAAACTTTCATACATTGTTTTACTCTTCTTATGAAAGTAGGCTACTTAGTCGTCAGTGATCGTCACGTCAAATATTTTTTTCATCACAATGATTTGAAGAAGAGAAAAGTGAAAATGCATTGCTGTAAATATGGCTTTGTATTACATTACATGAGGATGCTGTGGAAAAATTAATAAATCTAAGATTCTGTAGTCTATTTCAGTGCCTATTATTAATGAATAGAGATCGGTCAATTACACATTTCTTCAATTCCAAATTTCATTCAGATTTATATTCCAATTCCAAATTTTCTTTCTGAATGAAATTATCGAATCTCAAGTAGAAGGTTAACCTGAAGAATAACACTTGTCACTTTATACAGCCAGGAAGAGATATATGATTGTCTTTTGTTATTATGAAGAGTCGTACAGCGGTAAGGGAGAGGCGGAGAAAAGTGGGCTTGACTCACTCCCTTCTATTTCTTACGCACCATTCGGCTGACACACGGAACAAAGACTTCACTCAGATTCTACTGTAACAGATATATGGTGCGACTCATACTTGAAGGCGACCCTTACAGCAAAATTTGTATTTTTATGGCCAAAATTTTATTTGCGACCCATAGCAGGGGAGATTCTTCTGTGGGTAAATATGGTAATTTAAAATAATGCCAAAAGTGATAAATATACAAAATTCTGTTTACAACTACATTTCTGGATGCCAAAGAGATGACGTTTCTACACCCGCTGCTAGAATTCGCTGTTGGACCAGTTACGTCGACTATTGAATCATTCGATTTGCTGAAAGAAAGGTTTATCTATAAAATTTAAATGATAAAACCGAAAACAACTTGGAATAATACTAAACAACGTCTAAGTACCTGATTTTCAACAAAAATTTTTTTTATTACAATATGGCCAATTTGTCAAAAATTCACTAAACAGTTAACACTAACTACGTTTCCCTTGTCTGTATGAACTTTGATACACACCATCCACCACAGATGGCAGCACTGTGGTTACACATTTCCATTCTATACGACTTCCGTTTTATTCACGAAAATATTCCTAACAAATACAGCATACAGAGAACTAAAATGTTTACATATCAGAAAAACACAAAAACATTCAAACACACAAAACCATACGAAAAACAAAACAACACCAACAAAAAAACACACATTAAAAAAAATAACAGAAAAAAAAACACAACACGAAACAACAAAAAACACACACAACACTTTAGAGCAAACTTAACACAACAGCAAGAGAAGGTGGAATCATACCCGTATGTTGTTGAGGTTCCAGCAGATCTCCTTGATGTTGACGTGCCTCTCAAAGGTGACCCATCCTCTTCGAAACCACTTCCTCTCAGGCTGCGGATCCGCTATTGCCACGCGCATGTACCCGGGGTACCTCTTGCACATCTGCCAGGGACAGGTTCATTTCCAGTTACACACTTACATCAAGTTCGTTAACAATTACTTAACCATAACTACACGGTAAAATTAATTTTTAATAGTTCTACTTTGCGTGAAATACACTACAGAAAAACAATCACAAATAACAGATAGAACATTGTAAGGTCTACAGAAAACTAAAACATAAAATTATGTTTCTGCGCAAATTGTCTAACATACGACTGAGGTTAATGCCACAAGGAAAATATTTTGGAGTGTAAACAAGCACACCAACATGAGAAATAAAACTCATATGGCATTCCTTTGGCTACCATAAACAAACACTGTAGGTACAGTGAAACCTCTATCCATCGTTTTTCAAAGGACCAGCAGAAAAAAACAATGCATGCAGGAAAACAATAGATGTGGGATTTGTTTACAGACCTCGGTAAATGTATGCATAAGCAATGGTTTCCAAGCTTATTGTACATAAAATCATTATAAAAAATTTAAATAATAGTAATCATTTGTTAAATCAGTTTTACTTTAAATTAAGCAGATCACTAATTTCAAAATACATATGTACATCAATTAACACAATTCACAAATTGAACAAAACAAAATAGTAACAACAGATTTAAAAAAAATTAAGAATTTCTGAAATTTCACATTATGTGTACGTCTTGCAAGTTCCATAATATTTGTTACAGTTTACTTTACATACCTCAAATGTATGTATGTAGCTATGTACATAATATTAAAGCACAAAAATATTACATAGTACTAATCCTAGCCCAGAAAGTCACCACCTAAAAAATGCACATTCACAGAAAAATGTTATGCACTGCAAATAGTGTATAGATATGTATTAATGTTTCTTTAAAAAATCCTTTATTGAGGTTTGTTTGGTGTAGGTATTTTTTTTCAAATGAAACATCACTGATTCCATTCGCAAAATAGTGTCCTGATCTGTGTCACTAACTTTGCAAGAATAGCAGAATGCTTTCACTGTTTCGAAAGCTGCATGTGCTTGAGCAAATGACGGGACCACCTCAGTCTGTGTTGGTTCAGTGTCAGAGTCCTCACTGCTGCTGTCCTGGAGAGCTTGAGCTGAGTCACACAAGGCCTCTACACTTTGAATAGGACCACATGTAGCAACTTCTTCATCAATTCTTGCATATGTGTCGAAGCCAACATTCTGTGTGTCCAGTTTCTCGAAATCACCATGAAAATCTTCACCATTTTCTTCCTGAACATCACTTGAAGAAGCTATAGCACCACATGCAACACCACACTTGGCAAAGCAGTTTGTGATAGTTGTGGGGGTCACCTTCTTCCATGCTGCAGCAATATAGTGGATAGCTTGCAGCACATTCAACTTGAGTCCCACAGTGCTGCCTTCAGTGGCCATGTCCAGCAGGCACACAACTTTCTGGACTAGCATTCTCCTATAATGGTGTTTAAAACATTTTATAACACCCATGTCCAGTGGCTGGCAAATACTGGTGCAATTTGGAGGGTAGAAGACAACTTTCACATTTCTCAAAAAACTAACGTCTAGTGGATGTGCAGCACAGTTATCAATAAAGAGCAGAATCTTCCTGCAACGAGAACCCATTTTACAATCCAAAGCCCTCAAAAATGAAGTGAATATATCTGCAGTCATCCATGCACTTTTATTTGATTCATACTTAACTGGAAGCATTTTCACATTCTTAAAACACCTAGGATTTTTTGATTTCCCAATTACAACTGGCTGTAACTTATCGGAACCGTCACTGTTGGTACACAACAACACTGTTAGTCTGTCTTTAGAATGCTTACCCCCATAACAATTTTCTCCTTTCACTGCAAGTGTTCTCTCTGGCAAACAGTTATAGAACAGGCCTGTTTCGTCAGCGTTATATATATCGCGAGGTTCATAACCTTCAAGGATCTTCGGAAGATCGTCAAACCAACGACCAGTGACCTGTTCATCTACTGATGCACTTTCCCCGCAGACCTTCTTGGAGACTAGGCCATGACGTTCCTTAAACCTTGTAGACCATCCATTTGATGCTGAAAAATTTTCGATGCCTAATCGCAGTGCGATTTGCATCGCTTTCTCTTTTATTATTGTTCCATCAACTGGAATATGCGAAGCCCTTGCTTGCTGGTACCACTTAAACAGTACATCTTCAACTTCACGGAAATTAGATTCCCTACCAGTCTTTCTTTTTTTACTTGATAGGCCGTATTTGCTGACCTGCGCACGTATTTCTTCACGTTTGTTGAAGACCGAATTTAGTGTAGAAGGTGGAATTCCGAGACGTTTAGCAACATCCACTCTCTTCTCGCCAGGATTCTTCTCCACTTCTTCGACGATCTTTAACCTCTCGTCTAGTGTTCTTACTTTTTTCGGTCGGGCCATGACCAGGGTCACAATAAAAACGTTAAAATATATTTTATGTAGCTGCTGAATACTTTCAAATGCACCGTATTTTCACGTGACCACGTGCCAAAAAATGTTTACAGATAATACATTAAACAAAACAGAAATGAATTAGACCAAAGATGACGCGATACATAAAAAAACGTGCGTAGTGTTGCCAACAAGACAAAAAGATTGCCCGAGCAAAGAGGTAAAAGTGCAACTATCGATTGTAGAAGTACATTAGCCGCCATCTTGAGTTGTTAAACGATCAATATAAGAAAAACAAAGGGCGCATTCCAACATTTTGAACGATCAATACGGGAAAAACGAACATTCAAAAACGACACAAACGGGATTATTTAACGTTGTTTATGTGGGCTTATTGAAGGGACCAGAATAAACAAACGATTGATACGGAAAAATAATAGATGCGGGATCCATGCATCGAGGTTCCACTGTACTTGTTTTTTAAAACTTGCAGGCAGTTGTATGCAATGGAACACAACCTGAAACATATTCTCTTTGAAGATTGGTTACCCTGCATAAAGAAATTTATATTACTGCAATATATTAAATAAAGGTCATCAAGATACAAGGTAAAGGTATGTAAGAAATAATTTTAACACTGTTTTGTGAACAGTCAAGTACCGTATTTACTCGCGTAAAGGCCCCCCTTTTTTCCCCAAATTTTGACTCCAAAAAAGGGGAGGGGGCCTATACGCGAATTTGGAGGAAAAAATAGATTTTTCTTTTTAAGTCGTGCGTCTTTGTTCGAATGAGGGTGGGCGGGAGAGGCATCGACGCGGCAGGATGGAGAGAGAGGCAACGACTCCGAAGGGGGGAGAGGCAGCGCTATGACAGGGGGGAGAGAGGCAGAGGCAGCTAGTCCGGAGGGGGGGGAGAGAGGCAGAGGCATGGCTTAACCTCCCTCCTGCCAGCTAGCCAGCCAACCAGACAAAGGAGTGTATGTACCTGCTCCACCCACTTCCCTTCCTCCTTCACTTCCCCTCTTCTTCCCTCTTCTACTCCGTCAACACTGCACATCAACACAGCGGCACGAGTCCAGCTTTCTTTATCTTTATGTCGTTTGAGATAGGACTAACTGCTTACGTCTGGTACGCCTCACGACGGTCCTACTGAGAACGGACAAACTATAATACCAGTTTCTGTATCACTGCCGCTTACAAAATCACCTCCCGCCGCTCACAATACATGGCTTGTTGTTTGATGCATGCCAAGCTGCCCTGCCCTCAGATAAACCCAGAAAAACACGTTTTTAAATTTTTTCTCAAAAATGTTTACAAAACAAGGAGGGGGGCTTATACGCGGGCGGGGCCTTTACGCGAGTAAATACGGTATATATACCACATTGTGATTTTGTTTTGTTTTAAGTCTACATAACGTTTTCCTTGGGCCGCAATTTCACGGTGACCCCAGTTTCCATGAGCATTTTTTTGTGAATAAACACCTTGGCCTCTATTCAGATTTATACGGTAATAGCAATATGTCAGGTTCTTAATTTTTTTTAACTTACGATGCAGAAAATTATCCTAAGTATGATTTTCTAAAGACTGTATCATGTTTGCAAGATAACTGGGCAATGTAAAATGTTTTTTGAATAGTGTATTATCAGGGATTCACGAAAAGTACGATTGTAAACGCAGCTAATAATCTTACCAAGTCAATTTTGCAAAATATGATGAGATATTTGGATAGAAAATAAGAGGTTACAAAGAATAAACTTTCTTGTATAAAATATTCTGAGTGTGATGACAGCACACAAACACCGGAGGACACTTACAGCTTCGACCTCCTGCTTGGTGATCGACGGAGCCAGAGTCCTCAAGAAGATGGACACCGTCCTGTGAAGCGGTCGCGGTTTGGGCTCCTCCGGCACGCTCGGCTTGTCCTCCGCCTTCGCGTCCCCCTCCCCTTCCGCTTTCTTCGGGTCTTCCTCATTCTCCTTGTCCAGCTTCAAACTGGAGTCCTCCTTGTCAGACTAAAAAAACATACAGCATAACCTCCTCACCTTTACTTACCCAGGATTCACAAATTACAGTGACTAACATTTGTTTATTACTTGAACCGTCACTTTCACTGTCGTATTAATGAATTAATGCATTACTCTACCACTTTATGCTAAATCACTGCAACTTACACTGCACAGCGCTGCACTTAAAAGCCAACCATGAGAAAAGTTTAAACGGAAGATTAAAAGTTGAAAGTGAATAGTAGTTGCATTCGTATAATATAATTATTTAGATGAAAATCTAAAATTAATTGAATGTTAACACATTATGCACTACTCCAAAAATGAATTGTGTAAGAACATCTCACCATAAAAAGTAAAAATTCTGAGATGCTTGAACATTCACATCTCTTACTCATGAACTGGAAATTTCATGATCAACTTTAAAAAAATTGTGAAGAACTGCAATATTGGATGAATTTATTCTTTTCTGCAATTCAGATTTGGAGTTCTAATTAAAGTATAAAAACGTGAGCATCTCTGAAGTTTTACTTATACAGTAGAACCTCGGTATAACAAACTTGAAGGGACAGCTTTTGAGTATGTTTGTTATAGTGAGGTTTCTTTATAACAAGGTTAATTCAATCCTAACAATTGATATTTACTATAAAAATAAATTGCTGTATAGTTAATAGAGTTGAATTTAGGATGTTAAAGACTGCTGCAAAGTCAGTTGAGTAAAATCGAAGCAAAATCTTAGCAGGTTTATCAAATGGAGAAATACTTTACTTTGCCTCAAGTCACAACTGTGTAAGCTGCACTAAATATTTTGGCTACATGAACCTTTTTGCCTTCCATATCAACAGCATACAGAATTTTCAGTTACGGTACACGGTAAAAGATATTGTACAAAGTACGTTTCAGTACGTGAATAGTTCTATTGTCAATAAATTGTAAGATGGCAGGAATATTTGTTTATTTGCTGAAACATAATATATTTACAAAGCAAATGGAAGAAAAAAATGTCAATTTCACAAAAACATTTTGACGATTTTTCATTTTTCCTTCGCTGTTATTTACAAGTACAAATACATAAGTTTACCATAGCGTTTTGGCGGGAACTAACAGCTGCTTCGTTATAACTAAGAATTTTGTTATAAAGGAGTTCATTGTACGAGGTTTTCCATCACAATGAGACAACAAAAATATTTTCGTCTTGGTCCCTTGAAATATGTAAAAACAAGGTTCCACTATATTAGCTTTCATTACATCACTTTTTTAAGTTAACAATAATAAAAATGCTGATAGTAGGACAACCCTAGCCATAAGAAAGACACATCTGCGTTCACGGACACTGAAGATCCACATTAAGATAGTAAAATAACTTTTAAAAAAATTCCTTCAGAAACACAGTACAACTACATGACCAACTGTCGAACTCACTTTTTGAAATTTATTGATGGGATGATGTCCCCAAGCAAAGGACTTGCGACTAAACTACAGAAAAAAAGTTACTAGGTACTCAAGTTAAAAAAAAAAGATTTAAACATGTGAGGGTGATTGTGCCTAAATGAACACAACGGTTTATAACACAAAAAGATACTGTGTATTCAAGTTTCCACTGGCTCTGAACCAGAGATCGTAAATAGCGAAGGAGCTTGGGCTCGAAGTCTCGACGATCTAGCCTCCTCTGCACGCGAGAACGGACTCCCTAGTTGCCGTGGTAGCAGGGGACGACTCCTGGAAGTACTCACAATGTCCTCCATCTCGACATCCGACTTGATTTCTTCCGCTTCCGGTTCCGGCTCCGGGTCCGGCTCCGGCTCGGCGCTCTCCGACCTTTTCCTCTTCTTGCTGTCTTGCTTGACTTCAGCGACCTTCAGCTTGGCCAGAACAGTGTCGTCTTCGTCACTCTGGTCTCCCTCCATACCCGGTGGCGGAGGCTCCTCGTCTGCAATCACACCGTCACACGTACTAGGCATCGGTCACCGCTAGAGAACTGCGATCAAACCAAATTAACACCACACAGCATGTCAATACAACATACAACAAACCATTTAGCACTGATATATAGCTACAAACAATAAAACTATCATTATTTTTAAGAGAAAAATCTCAAATTACAAAATCATACCTATTAATGTGGTAAATTCATTTAATGTAATTAATTTATAATTTATAATGAATTTTGTACCAAAATTTAATTTATCATGAATTTTGTACCAAAATTGTACTAAGTAAATGTATAGGAGAAAATTAATATTACATCTGATCTTGCATCTCTTCTTATAACATGTTTTTACATTAATAATGTTGACACATTTTTCAAACAAAAAAAATGCTTACCGCACCACGCATTGTGCCATTTTTATGCTCATTTTGGTAGAAGTAGGTAGTCCGATATACTTTTCTTGGGTATCTTTTATTTCCAGAAGATTTCTGCTAATACATAAACTAAATTTATATATATTTTTTTTGAAAACTTGTCAATGAAATTCCGTAAGTTTTCAACTTTATCATTTTCATTTTCACATGCACCATTAAAACAGAATCACTTTCTCGACTCAGTCCATCTAAACTCAAATCTTATTCTAAATAAAACTTTTTATATTATGAAATTGAAAGAAACACAAACTTAAAATGAAGTGAAAAAGAATACTAGAGTGCATCTGTGAAATATTATCTTTTTTTACAGTAAAATGTTACAAACTACTTCAAAAACTTGAGAGATGTAAGAGTACTCCGTTGCAATTTCTACCCTTTGTTAAGATTCCTGTCATGATAGAGGCCATTTAGACATATCTCGAAATAAATGTAAACTATTTATAGAACACAAATACATAATTATAATCTATGTTGGAAATACTGAATGCTGAGAATACTTACCAGGTGAATCATTATCACTGTCATCCGACTTGTCACTCTTGTCTGATTTGTCAGACTTGTCGGATTTGTCAGATTTGTCAGATTTGTAAAACTTGTCAGATTTATCAGACTTGTCAGATTTAATTGATTTTATTGATTTGACCGACTTGGCAGATTTGGCAGATTTATCAGACTTATCTGATTTGGCAGATTTATCAGACTTATCTGATTTGTCAGATTTCTCTGATTTCTGCTCAGCTTTATCATCATCCTGGTCAGCTGCTTCTTGTAGGGGCTCCAATGATTCCTTCACCAAAACTACAGCATCTTTATCTCCAGTGTCAAGCTCATCATCGCTGCAAAAAAAATGTTTCGAGTCAAAACCACCAACTCCACAAGGTGAATATGTTCCACTCAAAACACTCTCATGGCAAATCCACACAATGGTGAAAAATATCCCTCACTTTTCTGTGAACAAATTTTAAAATTTTTCTGACTCACTTAAGTCCATAATAGACAACATGTTTTTTCTAATATAATGAAATAAATTAAAGAAATTACATAAAACAGAAAAAAAATGTTAACACAGACAAATAGAGACTGGAGGCTAATGAAAATCTTTAGTTAAACTAAGAATTAAAGGAAAGAAAATGTATTTGAAGAATATGTCCATTATATCGAATAATGCATGCATGTAACATATTTACAGCTTACACAGATGTTATCACCCATAAGCAGTAACACCCACATGAATACAACAAAGTATACTTCTTTGTAAAGTGCCTCGTAAACATCAACTGCATTGGTGTTTTGAGTTTCTCTACATCAGTCCGGGTCATTCGGGAATATCGGAATCAAAGGGGGCGACCATAACAAGGGTGTACGGTACAATGCAGGGGCGCAACTACAGGAGGGGGGGCCAAGGGTATTTTGCCCCCCCCCCCCTTCTGAAACCATGAAGTGGGGGCAAACGGGGGCAAAGAAAGTGCTGTGTAATCAATTTTTAGATAATAAAACTTCTTATATAGCACCATTTTCCACCTTGAAATACAAATTTTCCCGGGGGGAGGAACCCCGGACCCCCCGCTTCAATAGGGGGGATCAATGATTCTTTATAAATACAGTGAAATTCCGTTACAACGTACTTCAGAATAACGTATCTTACAGTTCAACGTATGATTTTAAATTCCCGCTCAAAACACCAATGTAAACAATGTAAAAATATTTCACTTTAACATTAAAAATAGTGGTGCACCGATATGACTTTACCGATTACCGATTCGATTACCGATTATGAGAGCAATAATCGGCAGATACCGATTCAGTTACCGATTATAATGAAGAAATTTTTTTTTAAGTGTAATAATGCACACAAAAATTTTTATTCCCATGTGAATGTAATAATATTAGGTAAAATTGAGAATACAGTTATAATAACAGTATAAAAATATTTAAAATACACTATTAAGTCATTGCAAAGTGTAAATTAAATTAACTTCTATTTAAATATTTGTTATTGTAAACAACTTGAACTACAGTCTAATAATTGTAATTTACAATGGGTAAGTTTTTGTTGCGGAAAACTAGCATTATTATCGACTATCACATAAGGTGGCATCAAAAAATTACCGTTTAACAATGTAAACATGCTGCTTTATTTTGTTCACTTGAGTTAATAGAAAAATGTTTCCACACTTCATTTTTTTCCTCCCCAATTCCCCCAATTCCCTCACTATAATTATATAAAAATGATTAAAAACCAATTCTAGCACATGTTATTTTATTTATGTTGACTGAATATATAAAATTATAAATACTCTTTCACTTTTCAAGTCACATACAAATAACACAACAACGGATAATGTTACCAAAGACGCCCATAACGAGTTGGTAAAATGCAGTGATAAACTCTAGAAGGTATCGGGACCACGATTTTGAACCGCTACTACGACTCGAAAAGATCGATTGTCATAGAATCCACTGCAACTGTTTGTGGTATTTTGATTGCGTGACATCTATTTTACGTCTCTGGCTATAGGTAATGAACAAGGCCACTAAACAAACAAAAGACGAAACGTAAATAAACGTGTAGTAAAAATGTATTTTTTATTGTTCGAGGCAATGAGATTTATCAAACTTGACGAAATATCTGTAATTATGATATGACGGAGTTAGATGAATTTTGTAATCTATAAAAATATTACGGTATTTCGTCCTAAAATCTGTAACAAAATATTACACGGTAAAAACCTACTTAATTACGCCGGGACGAAAATAATCGGCAAAGTAATCGTTAAGATAATCGCCGATTACGATTAATCGGTAAGTACCCATTATCGCCGATTACGATTCATCGGTATCCCCATCGGTGCACCACTAATTAAAAACGTCTCCTACCTTTCAATACAACGACCATTCTTTTCCATTTATGAGGAAAATTTTACATAATTGTTTTTTGCGCAGGAGTTCTTTAATATAAATGTACGTTATGAATAATTTTTATCACTTTCAAGAATCGTTAACAACTATAAAACGTAAACAAACAATGTCTCAACGATTCATAGAATCATAGTACAGTATAACGTGCCATTCTTCCTCCTCCATGGAACACACACTTTAGTGCACGAGACGATCTAAACAATCAATTGTTGTCTCGCCCCTCTTCAAGACATTTGTTTTTAGTTGCGCCAGCTTTTTGTTATTTGTAGAGCACGTTTTAAAAGTTTTTATAACGCAGATACAAACGTTAAATAAAAATTATATTTTAACTTATATACGTAATAGAAAAATCAATGTTAATTTATGCAGGTTAAGTTTTGAACTGTTTTGTGTCACAACATGGCCGACACGCTTTAATTGTGTTGCCATGAAGATAGGAATGACGCCTGGCACAGCCATGCTCGCAACGCGCGCTACTAGAGCGGCGCTATGGTTATCTATGGATGCGAGGTTTGTTTACGCTTGACGTGGCGCGAGGCAAACAATATTGTCGATCGAATATTTTAATCGGGAAGCCTACAACTCACGGAGTTTCGGTTCCCTGCAAGAATTTCCGAATATTTTCGAAGTTTTGCGTTTTGGTATTAACGCCACTTCAGCCGCTAGATCAGAAGTTTCAAATGAAAACAAGCATGTTGTGACTAACCTAACCTAACCCTTCGATTTTTTAATTTCATATTTTTGAGAGAAATCCGAAGTTAAACGAACGTGGTAGGGAACCGAAACTACGTGAGTTGTAGGCTTCCCATTTTAATCAGGATGGTTGGCCAAAAAGATAAAAAGAAACTCAAACAGTTCACATTGAAGGAGAAATGCAGATGTAGCACGGTCATTTGGTTTGGAGCTCACTACACTATAAACAATCGCTAAAAATTTATTAAATTGTACGAACAGTCATCTTTATCTGCTGGTCGCAAGAGACTTCACCTAGGAGATAACAAGGGAATTCTGTCCCAATAAATGTACATATCTGCAAAATAGTTTAACCAATTTGTCATTTTGTGTTCGACAGATTTAAATTTTGTACATGTAGGCCTAGAATTTAGGCTACTGTATTAAGTTAAATATATATATTTTTTTAATTCTTGTTGTTTTACAAATATTTGCTTCCAAGCCAATGTAACATTTGATCCCCTACTACATTATTTTTAAAAATTCAAAAATACTACGTTTTAAAGGTAAATATATAGACTTTCAGAATAAAGTACTTTCATTACTAAGTATAAAAGTTGAGGCTTTATTGATGTACTTTATAACGAGATTCTACTGTAGATGTATTGCCCCCCCTTTGGAAATTTAGTTGTTGCGCCCCTGGTACAATGAGCAGGCAGAGGGCTGGAAGATGCCCGCGTGCCAGCCGGGAAGAGGCGGTCCCGAGACTGCAACCACGCACACACCTCTCTTTCTTGTCCGCCGGCTTGGGCGCGGGGGACTTGGGCTTCTCCGCCGGCTGGTCGCCGCCCCCCGTCGCCGCCGCCGCCGACGTCGTCGCAGCCGGCTGCTCCTCCGAGCTCCCGCCCGGCGCCGGCTTCTCGTCCTCCAGCACCGTCAGGTCGAAGTCCGTGCCCCCTTCCAGCCGGATCACCACGGCATCCAGCAGGTTCAGCAGCTGCTCCGACTGGTGGCCGTCCAGCGACACCTTGTCCAGCCGGCCGTTCTCCAGGAACTCCATGAACACCTTGACGCGGTTCTGCGTCGGGCCAGAACCAAACCATCCCGGTCACGGGTCGGAACCACCCTCCCTCGAGCTGAATCTTGACATTAGATCCTTGAGAGTGCCTCGAAAAATGACTTCTACATCTCAAGACATGAATAAAATAATATATATGAACGAAAACAAATCAAATTTTTGATAAAAATAATAAACTTATTCAATTTTAAGCTATGCAAATACTAGTTTTTTTAAGGTGATGCAAAAATAAAAATTTATTTATTTATTCGTGAAGTCAAATCAAATGGCTAATATTGTTCTCTGCAAAACTGTACTACACTTCCTCAAGCTGAATCTTGCAATTAGATCCTTAAGAGTGCCTCGAAAATGACTCTACATCTGAAGACATGAATAAAATAATATATATATATGAACGAAAACAAATCAAATTTTTGATAAAAATAATAAACTTATTCGATTTTTTAAGCTACGCAAATACTAGTTTTTTTGAGGTGAAGCAAAAATAAAAATAAAAATTTATTTATTCGTGAAATCTAATCAAATTGCTAATATTGTTCTCTGCAAAACTGTACTACACTTCCTCAAGCTGAATCTTGCAATTAGATCCTTAAGAGAGCCTCGAAAATGACCTACATCTCAAGACATGAATAAAATAATATATATATATATGAACGAAAACAAATAAAATTTTTGATAAAAAAAATAAACTTATTCAAATTTAAGCTATGCAAACACTAGTTTTTTTTTTTTTTTTTGGTGAAGCAAAAATAAAAATAAAAATTTATTTATTCGTGAAGTCTAATAAAATTGCTAATATTGTTCTCTGCAAAACTGTACTACACTTCCTCAAGCTGAATATTGCAATTAGATCCTTAAGAGTCCGTCGAAAATGACTACATCTGAAGACATGAATAAAATAATATATATGAACGAAAACATGATAAAACAATAAACTTATTCAATTTTAAGCTATGCAAATACTAGTTTTTTGAGGCGAAGCAAAAATAAAAATAAAAATTTATTTATTCGTGAAGTCTAATCAAATTGCTAATATTGTTCTCTGCAAAACTGTACTACACTTACTTTATAAAATACAGGATTTGCAGTAAAAAAAAAAACTTTAAAAAATGCAATGTTCAAACTGATCAAGTGATTAAACAATTTGACCCTATTTATAACATCATTCAATAAAAATGTTTATTTATCCATGCAGAAATTTATTACTGAGCATTCATAAAAGCAAATGGAGTGCAATCTTTTAACTTTATTTAAAAAAAACATATACAACACAAAAAAAATATTTTCACGAGCGAATCTTATGCTTTCAATGTTTTAAAGCTCTGCAGCAAATATGTAGCTTCACATCAGATGCGAAGCTTTGCATCACAACCGAAACTCCAAATAAAATGAATAGCATATTTCGTAGCCAAGTCAAATCTTCCTTCAAAAAATAATCATCTTAGAACATTTTTTTCTTCTAAAATCAAATCTTTAAAATATTAAAGATTTTTTGGTATTTGAGGGGTAGTGTGTTTGACTGACTCATCCCTGCAAAATCCTCAAAGTTCTATAAGAGCTATACTGGAATAATAAAAATTTACATTTACACCCTAAATATATATTTCCCAAATTTGAATGATTTTTAATTAAATGTTTACATGCTCCAGTTTTGCAGATTATAGCATGATTTACAACTTCCCTCTTTTTTTTAAAATTATCATAATTTTCTGCTGATCTGTTTTATAAAGTAACCTAACAAAAAAAATTGATTTTTTTGTATAATTATAAAATAATACAAGATATTTTCATAAAATTAAAGCATTAACTACCAAACTTTATCAATTAGCACATCAATCATTATTGGTTAGTATTGGTTAACATCTTGTACTTTAAAATAATTATCATTTATTGTAAATGATAATGCTAAACATCTAGCTGATTTTTATTTTGTACATGAATAGCTGACTTTCAACAAATTTATTTTAAAATTTTAATGTAATGTTAGAAAATTTAAATTTTTTGGCAAAATTACTCCCACAAAAAAAATGTAATAAAAAAACACTGATTTGCATCACGTAACTTGATCTAGCCAGTCTGCAAACTTTTATTGGATAAACATTCAATAATGAAATACATTACAAACAAACAAACTAACCAACCAACCTTCAGAGAGTCCATCTGTTCTTCTTTCCGCTTCACTGAATCTTCAGGATGATACTTTATTTTGAACCTGGATGTACATTAATGACAGCGTTAATCTTACCACAAATTTAACAAGAACTCAAATACTGCAGTCAAAGTATGCACCCTTAGAACCAAAAGAGGAAATGCTATACTCTTATTAATGTGGATTAATGCAAGTCATTCATGTTTCAAACTCAAAACTTATTGATTAAAACCAAAAATAACTCATAAAATGGTTTTGTTGTTATGGTATTAAATAAGGAAAATTTTATTTTCATTAAAGGTCATTATATTAAGTAATCTTTGACTGAAAACCTGTTTATGGCTTCAGTAAGTGTCATGTAAAGTGAGCGAGCATGTTGGAATTTTTAACAAAATACACTAGTTACCCATTTTTATTACTAAGCTTTTATGCATTATGTTGGACTATGTTTGAAAAATATTGAGAAGAAAGTATAAAAAATGAATTACTACACAAATGATTTTGAAACCTGTAAGTTTGCCTTTCTGGCATTTTGATGCAAATAGCCTCAGAATACATGTAAACGTATAATGCTTATTGACGCAGTTAGTATACAGTGTTCACGCAAGCAAAAGAGACCCCCATACAAAAACTCTTAATTCATGAATCCTGAATTGAGAAAATGCAATTTTAACTAATTCAGAAAGGCAAATTTAGAAGTCAGAAGTCAACAAACACACGATCGCCTATCGGTGCTCAACTTAACAAGCAAAAATGTTTCACTAACACTAATGCTGTAATGCACAACAGCTTTTGAGATGCATTAAGACACCATGTACTGAAACAGTCTAGTGAATAGTAGTATGACATGCTCACATAATCCTCAAAAGAAGAGTAAAACATACATAGTTGCTTTCAACACCTGTTAGATACAGTGTGCTGGAACAATCTATTATGACATGCTACTCATACTAACCTCAAAAGTAGAATAAAATTAACCAACCAACAGGAGAAAAAAAAGCTAACTAAACTTAGCAAATAATATTTTAAAACTTTTCTGGTTATAACACATGGAGGAAAGTACTGATTTCTCCCCCCAAAAAAAATTGTATTTAAGCACAATAAATTCATTTAACAAAAATTAGGTTACCAAATTTGTTAACAAACAAATGTGACTGATGTAGAAATGGAGGTACCCAGGTAAACCATCACTATTCATAATCAGAACTATTTTAAAAGCAAACCGTCCATTTATTTAACTCTTTTACTGTATAAGTCGAACTTCTTTTTTAACTTGCACCATTTGACCATTTAAACAGTCATCCTTTTTTTATTTTTGCTAAACTAAAAGTATTATTATCTGACAAAAAAGATTTTTAAAAAATTACTCAATAGGATCTCTCCAGCTATGGTTACAAAAGAATATTTTTTTCCTTGTAGTTATATATATTTTTTAAATATTTATACCAATAATATTAATATATTAGAATTAATGAAAGTTTTTTGAGGAAAATCACATTATAAAAATTTGTTAGTAAAAATAAAATATGTACTGACATTAATTTCTGACGTATCAGCTCTCTGAAATCAGAGTTTTTTATAATCTAAATGTTCAGAACCAACATTCAGCTTTTCTTCACAGAGAAGAATTTCAATATTTTATTCAGTATGGCTAAAACAAAAATTGGTTTTTAGGACTATCATTTTAACAGAAATATTTAATAGAAGTGTCTTCAATTGGTAACTAAGATAATTTAAAGCGAAACTAGTGGGTTAGTTTTGCTATAATGAAATTTTGTCATCAAAAGTATGTATTTGTATAGCCAATTTTTTATGGTCTTTTTTTTTAATTTATTTTACCCTACAGTGAAAGAGTTAATATAAATGACATAATTTCTGTGCACAAAAAAAAATTACATTGCACTGTTATGCTAAGAAATGCTTAAGTAATATGACCTACAAGATTAGAATAAACAATAGACCACTTCCGTGACAACGTATAAAATAACTACAGCCAAAACTGCTGTCTACTTATCAAGTAAAAAAAATATTGTGCCTTTGCTTAGCTAAACATCATATCTTTCCTTTACCAAGTTATCTTTACATTGCTCATTTTTTCTTGATAATTTGGATTCCCCATGCAACTCACTCCATAGAACCAAACTTTTGAACGTTATAACCAGGTCAGCTCCAGATAACAATTTAATACTCTGTTTACACATGATATACACATATTCAAAATATATTTTTGAACTCAAACGTGACGGAATATGCCACCCACAGTAATGTATAGTAAGTACTAGCAAGCTCTTCATAACTGTTAATTTCCATTTTATACACTATCCTGGGCCATATATATGTAGAAAAACTATTAATTCTGAAGAGGATAACACTGAAGTTTGTCTCACCTGTCAGATGGCATATATAATGATGCCCAAGCTGATGAATAAGAACGAAGCAAGAAAATTACACGCTTTAAAGCATATTCAACAAACAATGAAACGCACCCAACATATTGTAACATAATATTTGGGCTTCATAAAACTTGCACTTTTATTGACCAACTCATTTGTAATTTCATTTTCTGCCAAAATATACGAGGATATAGATACATAATTTCTTTTGTAATCATGCAACAGACTGATTCCATCATTTCTTCTGAAATGCATTTTATTGTATGCATTTTTTCTGGGCTTTTTTTTTTAGCTTCCATTTTGATATTTCACTGCTTTTAGTGATTTAATAAATCCATTCAACGCAACAAACGCAGAATATTGATTGCATATTGCACATAAAACGCAACACAAGACAAAAATATGAGTATCTTGAAGTGATGAGATTTTCCGCAGTGCGAAGAAATATAATTTGCTGCAGGAGAGAACGTGATAGGTTTACATATCAAACAAACACTTATTCTTGTTTTCTCAACACAACAGAATTCTACTAAATATAATGGTGAATAAATTAATATGCAAGAAAGATGTGAAAGTCAAGAAACAACTTCCATGAAAACATATCCCATCAAGCACATGAACATTAAAAAAAGTAATTTATTAAATTATTGTAGCAGTAATCGCAAAAACAATACCACTTTAGATAGAAAAATTGGTCATGAATGTTTTTGATTTTATTTTAAAAAATTTCAAGGTGTTAATAATTTATTCACCATGTTTTCCCAAATTTTAAGTATGCCATTAAGGGCATTATGTGTTTATTTTCAAAAAATAACTATCAAATTAACTTTTAAAAAATGTTTGTAAAAGAATCTAAACATGAACATAAATCAAGAGCACAATTAATTTTGAACCTTTTAATTTATAACCACCCAATGTTGTGCACTTTTTAGAAAAAAAATTTGGTAAATAGTTCTAAACTTTTTTTTACAATACGAAGTTCCGAACGAAACCATATCTAGCTTTTAAAATTTATGGTGTACTAATTAAATTTGTTTTAAAAGCTGACTGGAAAATTATTAACTGTTACGTGTGATTTCTTTGTAAACCGCTCAATGAATTATGATGGCAATAATTGTGAGAAATAAACACAAGTTATATATCATACTTTTAAGTACTGTATCTCACATACTCAAAAGTTCTTTAGCAAGAGAGTCAAACTTATTGGAATATTATTTATTTATTCATGATTTACAATTATTTTTTTGTGTGTGTACTGTGTGTGCATTTAGAGAAATATTATTAAATACTGAAAAAAATTAATGGCCAATTCTAAAGAAAAAAGTTCCTAAGATTATTTACCATTTAACCTCATTCCCTAAATATTAATATCAATATCAATAATAACTTAAGACTGTTGATAATCAATATAATGAACCTTATTCAAGATAAATGGGTGAAAGATGTATCAAGTAGCGCTTATAAAAGCAACTCTTTACTACACAAAAAAAAACCAACAGAAGCACTAATATTCAAAAAACTATATCACAAATTATGGTTGAGAAAAGCAACAAACTTTACAAGTATGGAAAAAAATAACAGAAACAAAGCTTACCATTCTTCATCCTTGTGAGCCATAAAAAATTCATTGAGCTGCTGCCTTTTAAACTCTAATTTATACTCATTGTATTTCTTGATAGCTTCTTCGTCGGTTATGTTGTCGTCTTGTGTTTGCAGAAACATTTTGAAAGACATCATCGGAGGCTGTGTCTCGACGGACGGCATGTCCCTGTGCAAAATAATGACACAAACCATAAGTACTCTCAGTTCTGATGGTTTGCCAATGGTCCATCTATCCTCAGGGCCGCAACTAGAGTCTCTGGCACCCGGGGCATGAATGGATTCATGCACCCTCCCCTCCCCCCCTCTTTTTTTGCACATACCACACCAATAAAGCGGATGTCCGGGGGCCCTCCCACGGAAAAATGGTGCTATTTAAGCATTTTCCATACCTACATGAAACAGTTTCTGTGCTACTGTAACTTCCATGCAAAAACTTTTTACCAGTTAGTACCAGTTGTAGTAGGAATTACAATGCAAGCAATTTCGGCGCCCCCACAGCTTTGCGCCCGGGGCGTATGCCCCGCTTGCAGCCCCCCCCCCCCCCCCCCTAGTTGCGGCCCTACAAATGCCAACTAAGTGATTAACTGATTTGTTTTGAGAAGTTTGCGCTGCGAGTTTTTTTTCTTTCTTGATGCAAAGTTACTGTGCGAAAATGGAGGCTATGTTCAGTGTTTGATAAAGAAAATAAATAAATCTAAAAAACTTTATTTATGCATGGCAATTTTCAAACAAAACAGGCAAAATGTAATATTCTATGAAACTAGAATTATTTCTGATGCCAGGAAAATTCTTCCAAGTGTTCGCGTATGTGCAATCTAGACCAATTGTGAGCTAGCCGAAGGTTTATACACACAGCCGCCATTTTTGCACAGTAACCTTTAATTCAAGAAAACGAAAACTTGCAGCAAAAACTTCTCAAAATGAATTGGTTCATCACTTAGGTATGAATTTTACTGACTATTATATGCATAAATTCCACTGTAACTTGAACGTACGGTACGGAACGTTACGTACCCTCTTTGCAATAACATCCCCTTCACCACAATTGAGGGGTAGAAAACTATTTGTAATATCACTCAATTCCTTAAGTAAAACCAGTGTTAAACAATTCATGCACAAAAAATAATTTTGTTTGGTTGTATTTTTACAGATTAACACCACATCCCCTCCCTCCCCAAATCATGCAGAATTATCTAAACATTTAATTTAATCATAAAATTTCCATTTAATTTATAAATTTAAATTAACACAGTAAAACAAAAACAAACCTTGGAACCTCTCTAGCAATAAGAATATAAATGAATGAACAGTTAAAGACTGACACAACGAATAAAAGCTTGTACGTAGTTAAAAACTTAGTAATTGAAGTATTAAGTAGGGGTGTGCGAGAATAGGTTTTTGTACTGCGGGAAATTTTCGGGAAAAATAAATTATTCCCGCGGGAAACGGGACGGGATCGGGAAAATTAAAAAAAAAAAAAGGGAAATTTTTAATTATAATATGAGAAGATGGCCATTTAAACGTTTCTTGCAAAGTTAGTTGTTTTTTTGCATTTCTTTTGTCTGCTTCACTTGCCCTTTTTTCAGCGGCGACTTCATATTTTTTAGCATCCTCAAATTCTTTTTTTATAGCCAGACGTGCTACCATGCTAGCATCTCAAAAATTTTTCACACGAGACACACTTTGCCAGGGATTTACTGTCAGACGTTCAAAATACTTCCAAACACTTTTAGGTTTACAAGTAACAAGCTGATCGCTTGCGACATCCATTATTTGTAGGCTGCTAGTTTGTTTTAATATACAACGGCATCGAAAATAGGAACAGATACTTTGCACAAGCCTTAATAACGTAACGCCAGCCGACAAAGCCCGCCAAACTAAACAGTAAACAACTATTTTTTTCTCCCAAAGCAAAATCATAGATGTGTAGATACTCGTGAGCAGTGGTGTAAAGCTACGTGATTTCATATTTTTCAAAGTGCCAATACAGTTCTCTACATCGCCACTGCTATCAAGTAATGAGAACGGTTGCGCTTCGTTATGTAACGCAAGTCTAGTATTTCTTATATCTTTGGCGAAAAGGTTGGATTGTGCATGTGTTTTGTTTGTGTTTAACGACACACGTGGTTTTAGGCTAAGTATTCGATGATGACGGCAATAACGTTATATAACTGACTATTCACGTATCTTGCAAATTTGTACCCTTGAAGAAATATATTTATGAACGCATACAATATTTAAGGTACTCCATGTACGTTTTTTATATTCCAATTAGATATGTGTAAACGATTATCATAATTCACTGCACACCACAGCTGTCGCTACGATCGGCATACATTTAAAAGATGTTTTGCGTTTAAATAGTACGGAAACCCTTAAAAAAAGTACGAATCCATAAAAAAATATTGTTGTAAAAACAGTTTGAATTGATAGAAAACATTTTCACATGATTAGTAAACATTTGTAAATTTTTAAACAATTTCCCGAAAAATTCGGGAGTAATAAAATTCCCGCCCGGCATTTCGGGAAGCCTATTTTCCCGACTTTTTCCCGAAGCGTCGGGATCCCGCACACCCCTAGTATTAAGTAAAGAATTTCCTTATCTTTTTTTTTACTTTACCTCAATTGAATGAACTACATAGGTGTAACCAGCAAAAATTAAGCTTATAAACAATAAAATCCTTGAAATATTTGTGCAATGGGAGTGCATGATTTGATGTAGGCTTTTGGACATACGCCATTGCTTAGCACATGTATGTCTGTAGAAGAAAATTACAAAAAAAACACAAATTAAGCAAAAAATTGCTGTTGTCAGGATTTAACGCCACACAATACTCCACAACAGGAATATGGTCAACAAACAAAGAAAAACAAAAAAAAAATGGGCCAACAGAACGAAAAAACCCCCACAAATGATGACCAGACAAAAAAAACCGAACCCAAAAAATTCAGCACAACAGTTGAAACGAGACAAAAACACAGCAAAACAAATAAACTAAACAAACACAATAGTTTTCCAAAAACGCATTTTAAACCAAACAAGAAGAAACAACTAAGATACCATACCAAACACCATATTTCCTAAAATGTTAAGGCAATAAAAAGCAAGAAGTGAACAGATTCAAGCATCCTACAACCAAAAACTATTAGCTAACTGCTAGGAAATACCCAACACCACTCAGATCTGTTCAAGTAAAGACCAACAGTAAATTTTTTAGGTTCCAATAAAAAAACAGACATCTTAAAGTGCAAGCAACCATAAATATTCATGCATGCAACATACCGAATGATAACACTAAGAATTGAGGCTTCACGAATAAAAATATTATTACTATACTATCACACATACGTCGCTCTTGCGTAATTGTCAACCATTATTTATTTTCAAATGGACATGAAAGTAAAACTAAACCATCTAATAAATCCAGCACAATGTTTACCCTCCCTTGCAATTCTGTTTTCTTTTTACAATCAATTCATGGCAGTCTGTTGCACATACTGAGAAGCCCAAACTGTTTTTGAACAGGCATTTCAGGCTATCGGTTGCATGCATGCATTATCTGCTCTGCCAATTTAGAATGTTGTCTGTTTACTTTCAGTAGGCGCTGTTACTACACTATGTACTCATGCGAGTGCAGAGTTGAAGTTGACTGTTAACTGTGTACAGAACAGCTAGGAATCCAGACAAAAGGTTGTGAGGTTTTGATAAACAAAGTTAGAGAGCAACTGCAATACGCAAAAATCTGTGCTTACAAAATATTTTTTTCCACAAAGAATTGTTTTGAAATGGATGGCTCAACTTCAATTTCTGAAGTTGATAACTCAACTTGGATTCATTTTTTTAGAAATACAACCCGCAACATACACATATATACCTGAAATTAAGTTTGAAATGTAAAAACGAGTTTAAGAATACCAACCTTTTTCATATGTGACACCAGACAATCAAAACTACCAATTACCATGTGGCATAAACCGCTAAAATTGATTTCAATTTAACATTTTGTTGTTTTACTTAAAGATGACATTGCATGTTGAACTCACAAACATGGTTCCTCTGTTAATATATTTTACAGATTCCTGTTTACAGTAAACATGTTTTGTTTTTACAGTCAGTCACGGTGATTTTCCTACCATGATAAAATAACAGTGTGTTGGATAGAGGGAGAATAGAATAAGGAAATACTGCGAACTAAAAAAAAAAATCTATACTACGTGGAGAACAAATGATGGAACTAACCCACAAATACCGACAATACACACTACAGGAATAAACTGCTGCGGTACCATCAAACGAGGGGGGTTAAGCACATTTCTACTTGGACCGCACGAGCAAGCCACCGAGCGATGCCACCGACCTCTGGTTGTTCATGTGACCGCCGTAGTTGTGCTGCGGAGGGTAGCTGTCCTGCCCCCAGCTGCGGTAGCCTCCCCCGTAACCACCGCCGTCATGGCCGTACCCTCCGCTCCGTCTGTCCTCCCTTCAACCAACACACACACACGCCCGCACCCGCGGCTTAGCGGCCGGCCTGCCCCGCCTGCGACGAGAGCTCCCCGCGGGGGAGCTAAATTGTTGCCCCTTGGAAAGGCAGCCCTTCAGGATTTTTCTGGCAATGGTTTGTTTGTACAGCAACTGGAAGGGCAGCCCATCCAATTTCTGAAAACACGCTCCTTTAAGAGTTTAAATAATCCTGAAAACTTACCCCTTGGATGGGCAGCCCATCAGGATTTTTCTGACAGTAGTGTTTTTGAAAGGTTGTCTGAATTGTTGCACCTTGGATGGGCAGCCCTTCAGGATAACGTGACACGTACTATAGTTTTCATTACTTAATCTTGCTTTTCTCAAATTCATTAATTGGTTGGTTTACCAGGACAATAAAAGCACATCTTGATGTACATAAAGACTAAACATTTAAGCAACATGTGATTATAAAAAATGTAGTGAAGAGCGTGTAATTTTTAAATACATACCGTTTTATCAGAATAAACGACTGAGCTTTCGTCTTTTTAATTCAGTGGTTAGTTTGTAAAGTGACCTAACCTAACCTAACCTAACCAAACCTAAACTAACCACTGCCAGAAAAATCCTGAAGGGCTGCCCATCCAAGGGGCAACAATTCAGACAACCTTTCAAAAACACTACTGTCAGAAAAATCCTGATGGTCTGCCCTTCCAAGGGGCAAGTTTTCAGGATTATTTAAACACTTAGAGAAACATGTTTTCAGAAATTGGATGGGCTGCCCTTCCAGTCGCTGTACAAACAAACCATTGCCAGAAAAATCCTGAAGGGCTGCCCTTCCAAGGGGCAGCATTTCAGTCGCCCCCTCCCCGCTCAGGGCCAGAGCAACCTGCCGTCACTTCACGAAAACACAACAGGGGTCCAGTTCTTCATCGTCACACACAGCAAGTCAACCAAACAAACCAAAGCTATTCACACCAAGTCTTCGGGCTGCGGTAAATTTTTGTTTTATTAATTTTTATCATGATAATGCAATGCCAGGCAAATACTAAAACAAAACTTCTGTCCAAACCATTTGCATGTAGCTAATAAACATTGGAATAGTTGCATGGTCAGCAACCACGGAAAAACAACAAAATTGAATGATATTCCCAATCGACTCAATTCTAAGAGACACTTTTTTTTGTCACTTTCTACACTCAAAAAATTGTGTTTTTTTTTTTTTTTCCTGAAGTTCTGCACATCATATGTACGCCCAGATACGCGGGCCCTTTAAGAATAAACGACTTTACAGGAACAGTTGCTGGCTGCGAAAATTTCATGCATTCGAGAAGTCAAAGACCTCGAGTCTACTCTTATTAATGACTGTTTCCCCTCCTAGGAACTGAGGTAACAGTCATAATGTGACAGCAACTTACTGAACACCACACAGCAGTGTGCTGAAGGGGCAAGTCAGAATAAAAGAGTATATTTGCTTTCTTTTGTGTCTAGAAAATCCTAACTTGTAACTTCTCACTCCTCCAAGAACAAGCTACCAAATAAATACATAACCGAAAAGTCACATTGACATAATGTCTTGAATACTACTGTATGCCAATGTAGACAAAATCTATCGGTAGATTCAGGTTTTTATGGCTTAAATGTTTTAACCAATTTAGTAAAGAAAATTTTTTTATTTTTTTTTTATTTTTAATAATACTGTACATACTATGTTTGTATTTTTCACAAATATACAAATCTGTTCAAATTGTGGAGGCTGTAACATATTATTTATCAGAGCAATAAAAGATTAAATTAGAAATAAAACACTACACAAAACATTTATCAGTTCGGAAAAATATTTTATTACCTACGTGTGTTTAAATTTACTTCAGGATTTAGGTTCTGACATAAATTTCAAGTTTCCTTTTAGTAGCTGTCTTATTATTGCAAAGGTCTTTAATACGGCACGTTAGAAACCACGACCTTGCAGTACTGATTTCGCAGGATTATTAAATGTCAATATAGTGAGGCCACTTGTGGCGGCCTCAATTGTCTTGGATATTATTATTATTTTTATTTTGCGTAAAGTTTATTCTAAGATGATTTAATTTTTATAGCACTATTTATGTCCTTATATTATTTAATGATGTATTTTAAGATTTATTTATTGTAACCTTTTAATTGTATACTTGGTTTATTTTACGTTAAGTACTCTTACTCTGTAGTGGGACGTACGAGAAGTAACGAGAACGATCTAGCGGAGTGAGGGGTGGTAGCAGAGGAGGGGGGTGACGTCAGCTGACGTGACGAGTGGGAGGCGGCTGCCAGCTGTTTCGTGAGGAGAGAGCGTGTTTCTGACCGCCGGCCGCGGAACTGCTCGTGAAATAGAGGAATCGCGTCCCAGCCATGGGCAAGTTGTGTTACATTACGTGAGCAAGAATTAACGGCAATATGACGGTAATGTCATGGCACGTTTGGCGAAGCGAAAAACGTGGTGGTACACGAGCGCGCGATGGTGTGTGGCTAGTGCACGGGCCACAGAAGCATTGCGCTGCTAGAAGCGCAAATAGTGAGTGGGGTTTACGCCCGACCCCTGGAGTCAACGGCTTCAGAGGTATGCTTCAGTACCAAGTAAGTGTGAGAACTGGATTTTAGTACTTTATTTTCCCGGCTGGTACGATTTACAGAAGATGTGTATTGAAAACAGTGTGCGGCGACGGGATTTAGTGGTTGGATTATATAGACTAAAGAAAGTCATAATTTCGGTTCTCCCCCCCTCATCCGTAATAGACTTTTTTGGGACATTGGATTAGAATTAATTATACTGCAAGAGGGTCTGTAAACCAATGTTGTTACACTGTGAACATAATTATAACAATTTAAATGATACCTAGAATTTACCTTTTAAGTCCCTTTGCCTTTTTACTGGATTTAAGTTTGAGCATCTTTGGTTTGGTAATTCATTATTATACCTATCACGATAGATTTTCCAGGACTGTCGGTAAATTTAGTATGCTAATATATTTTTTTGCGCACTTGCCAAATGTTAAACCAGTCGATGCGCATCTGTTAAGCTTAATTTCTTTACACTCTCATTATCAGTATGTCAGTGGTGACGCGTACGCGGGACTGGCGTGGGGAGTGCGGACGTGTGCGACTACCCCGGTATAAGGGGGGTTGGCCACAATAGTTTGAACAGGAATACCTACCAATGGCATTTAAAAGTTGTAATAAGCTGCTCTCTACAAAAAAAAAAAATGGTTCAGATGAGAGTTACTGTTTGAATGAGGTCTCTGATATCAGAGATTCAGATCTCTTCTTCAAAAATTTCATTAGAGAAATGTACTTGTGAAACGTGAAATGTAACCCGCTATAAAACAGGAAATACGACTGAAATGAAAACCGACAGTTAACGATGAACTCTGAGCGAACTAAAAACGCTGACAGCGCAGTAATGCCACTTGGCAGTCGAGATCAACATCCGAAATACACACAAAAAAAATTCTTAACTTGGGTGACTATATTAATACCAGATTACAGACAGTGCAGACCATAAAATGCAGTATTAAAGACTTTTCACTGGCACAAAAATAAAAAATAAAACAATATGCAATACTGATACATAGTTCAATTCATATGCTTATAGATTTCCTTGTGATGTGACTGTAGGTCTTGTTTAAACACATCTCAATGGTATTGGACGTTGACTGCATTTACTTACATTTTAAGTGTTTTTAATAAAAATGTTTTTTACTTTTCCATTGTACTTAAAATACCTAACATAGAAACAATAAATTTAAGTGCATAATAGGTACATAACTAATATTTAGGTTTTCAAATAAAAGACTTAACTCCAGATCTATGGCTAATTGTTATGTATAACTTGTTCAAGTTCATCCCTTAATTCTGATGGCATGATAAAGTATCCCTTGATCCTGTGGTAAATGATGCTTGCTGCTTTAATTTAGTACGTTGAAAAGTTCCGGACAAAACCAAAACACAAATTTTCTTTCGTATTTTACTTACGTTCATAATTAATTGTTACATCACAAGTTTTTATATGTCCAGGATCTTTCAACCAACTAAATTAAAACAACAAGCATCACATACCACAGGATCAATAACACCAGATCATACCATCAGGATTAAGGGATAAACTTAGGTAAGTGATATGGAACTTTTACCAATTTATGAATTTAATGTCACATTTTTCTAGATGATATTAGACAATTGTGGTGAATTTTGTGGCATTTTGTATTTTGCCTTGCATTTTGGTGTTGTGCTCTGTACCGACTTCCATTTCAGAGGTATTTCGGTTTTGTCACTATTCACCATGTAATCTGGTCTACCTATGGGATAGGTATGAAATAAGTAAAAAAAAAAAAAAACCTACAGATAAAGCAGTGCATATTCCTATAGCCAAGCAAAGTTCACTCCAGTTCCCCAGCGCAAGCCCCCAATATATATATATATATATATATATATATATATATATATATATATATATATATATATATATATATATTTTTTTTTTTTTTTTTTTTAAAAAGGTCATTCCATGTCAACTCAATCAATGATATGACTTTGATGTCTTAGATTTACAGTATTTTTGGTACTTACACTGTTCCTACTAAAAACATTAAAAATATGTATCATCTAATTATTTTTAATGAATAATTGTTTTTAAAAATTATTTAATATGAGAAAATACTCCTTTTTTTATTTAACATTGGTTAACTAAAATTACTTTTTTTTTTAACCATTATACCTAGAAAGCTCAAAATGGGCTCTTGTAAATAGCTAAAATTTGATATTCCACTTGGGTGACTTAGGAAAAGAAATAAATTTCCAAAAATTTATAAAAATTTTAAATTACAACTCAAAACATTAAATTTTGTTTATCTGAAAAAAATAAATTAATAATGCAGATTTTGTGACTCTGTCTACCAAAATTTCACTAGAAGATAAGAATGGGATATTTAAAAAAAATAAAATAAAATAATAGCTATAATTTAAGTAAAAAATATCTGCCCTGACTTGCACCCTACTATTACAAAGATATGGGTGATTCTCTGTACAGAGACGCAAGACTATAGCATTTGAATTGAATAATAAATAATGTTATTAATGTGGAAGTGTCAAGAGGATTTAAATAGAATTAAATGAATAGGAATATCGAACATATCAAATGACTTGTTTTACTCAATAAGATGATATCAAACAGCATCTACCTTGTTTTTAACCTTTTAGAGATTTTTTTCGTAGTCAGGTTACAGTTTTTTTTAACTTTTTTTATTTAAAAACTATTCACTTAAAAAATTTTAATGATAAATATTTTTTATGTACTTCATAAGAAAAAACGTGAGTCCCAAAAATCCTGGAAATCAAGACATTTAGATTTTTAAAAAAAATTTATTTGCCATAGAATGACCCAAAAGTTTTTTTTACATGCAGCCCAATACGACTTATTCGACTGACCTCTGAAAACAAAAGCAACACACAATGCAACCATAAAATAAATGATATACCTACGAATGATTGACGTTACACAATCAGGATTCAACTAACATTTCTAAAATTTTGGAATTTGGTTAAAAATAATCATTAATACTTATCTATTACTTTGAAAAGAAATAAATGTGGAAAACAAATGAATAACACATATGTGATGTAGGAGTAAAATTTTATTCCCAAGGCTTTGTGAAGATGACTTTAGACCAAGAAAGTTTTTTTTTTTAAGTTGGTACCTGATAACGTAACTGCATTCAAATGTAGACAAATGATATACAAATCAAACAGCAGTATTTACAACATGGTGACCCATCACAACCCTAACAGTGCACATTATTGCAACCTCGTATTACATTTTCATCTCACCTGGTCCCAATTCTTCCACTAGATCACACAGTTTAAGTGATGAACAGCAGAGCAATTTGCCCCAGTACTTACCACTCTGTTTTCATTCGTTTCATCGGCTGCACCATGTCTTGCGAGTGGGCAGGGCTGTACCGCTCTCTGCCCCCACCCCCTCGGTAGTCTCGGTAGTCTGTGCGCTGGCGATTACGACTGCCCCAAGACTCCCTACGGCAAAGATAATACGTCGAGCGCAAAGTTTTCAATAATAATTGCCAGATTTTAAAATCTCATTTGGGCTTAGTGTCGTGTTGACAGCAAGGACATTATAGGTGGTAACAGATAATACAAACCAGGAATACTGGGGAAAGGAATTGGCCATGGCCCTTGTTGAAGAACCATTCCACTATTCATTCTTTAAATGATTCATGCAATGGGGAATTTTGGTTTAATACAATTTTTTGGGCATGCCGTTGCAGTTTTGCACTGTTTTGTTATGGAAAAAATTCATAAATGCAAAGTAAGAAATAAAAATGGAAAAAAAAAACTCATAGAAAACAAGCCTTAATTAACTGATACCACAACAACCATCGATGAACCTAAACTGGTATTATGGATAATACAACGACGACAGCAGAGAAGAACACACACTCAATCTTAAATATCAGACAGCACAAGAATTCCGTGTTCGTCTGTGCTGTTCTTATTTATTCATGACTGAATTCCTCCCACTTAATTTATGTGCTGTCTGATATTTAAGTTTAAATGTGTTTGTCTGTGCTGTTGTCATCGTATTATCCTCTTTACCCGTTTAGGTCCATCATTGGGTCTATCTGCTTGACATCAGCTGAATTTGGCATTTTTTCTGTAGGTTTTTTAAAATTAATTTTTAGCATTTATCGGCTGTGGTGGAACGCTGGTGTCTGGTTACATTGATAAACGGACGTAGTTATGCAAAAAAAAGGAACCAACCCACATGAAACCTATTCTGAGTTAAAGTTAATTATAAATTGTAATTCTCGTATTGATAACATAATGTGGGTATAATTTTAATTTTCTAGTATAAATACTGATGTAATAATAGCAACGACGGTACGATCAACCTTGTACTATTTTAATTTATTTTCAAATAAAATATAACATAAATTGTGGGCTGGTTCCTTTTTGCATAACTACGTCCAAACGTGGTGGAGTGGGGAGTGACGCGCTCACGAGGTCCGCCAGCCCAGCCCCCCCCCCCCCCCCCGAGCGCCAGCGCTTCTGTCCCCCGATCAACACGCACCTGTCGATCCAGTCGTCTCTCCTGCGCTCGTCCGTGCCGCCGCCGCGACGGCTGTCCCCCCGCGGGTACGACTCGGTGCGCTCGCCCCTGAACTTGTCACGCCTCTTGCGGTCGTACTCGTCCTCGCTGTCGCCCATGGCTAGCTGGTGCACAAGCAAACAAACACACACCACCACCGTTTTATTTTCTTTCTGTTTTTCAACCTCACTGTCTCACCAACAGTGAATTCGTGGCATCTGGAAAATAACTGACATCACATGTTACACAATCATTCTCTAAGAGGGCATTGTGATACAAGTAATTTACCACTTTTATATGTTGTGATTAGGTTACATATTACAAACACTATTACCTATGAGAATGGTTGGTTAGGTTATAGTTAGTTTAGCTACATTAAAAAAAAAAATGTACAATCATTTGATTAACTGGCTAGGAATTACGTATAGATTTTTAGTATTTAATAGTACTTTTAATGAAGCTAACCAACAGTTCACACAATTTAAAAGTACATACTTATATCTAATGCAGATAACCAAACCAATCATTTAAACAAATTTAAAGTATTTTAAATACTGTTAACCTAGTAAATGGTCCACACTATTATAAAGCATTTTTAATGTAAATGAACTAACATTACCAACCATTTTCACAATATTACACTATTTTTAACATACATAACCATTCATTAAAATGGTCAATTACTAGTACAATACTTGAAGTATCTAAACACCTTCTTAGATAATCATTGGAAAATAAGTCAGGGTTAGTATAGCTACATTAAAAATAACTATAAACAATTTCATTATAATGGTTTCCTGGGAATTACCAATTTAAGCTGTAGCTATCCAACCTAACCAAATGTCAACATTGATTTGAAGTATTTTTAATGTAGCTTACCTAAAGTAATCGACCATTCTCACGATCAACTACAGTTCTCCAAATCATACACACACAGACCCACACAGGAAATTAAAAAATGGCGGGAGCCACGTCAATGCAAAGTATTGTAATCTATTAATATAAAAATGCATGTTGGTCATGTTGGTATGTATGAGATTGATAAACTCTGATACAGTTTAACCGATCATCATGAAAGTTGTCATATCGAAGTGTTTTTTTTTAAAGGAGAAGGTTTTTATGCAAAACAACTTTTTCTGTAACTGTTCACTAGATAGCACTGCAGCACATCAACATCTATATTGTTTGACTGATCGCCATGATTAAATTCATTTTTGTAACAGAAAATCACAGGTCATAGACATAAAAAAATTAGTGCGAGTAATTTCTCTTTGTCCGCCACACGGTCATATAGTAAGTTTTGGTAACTTCCTATCCTTCTACTTGGAGAGTCCGCTTAGTGGAGCTCGCGGAGGCTAACGAACTAAAAGCACTAATAACAGTTTAGTTTTGAACTTTGTCAATTGATGATGCATTGAATTTTAAACACACTATCGTCACATCTTGCCTTGGGACTTTCTAGGTTCTCAATATTTTCTTTTCTGATAGATACGTGTTATCTCATTCTCCAACTATTGACTTTGCATGCTTTGGATTAAGCTGATTTTTTGTATATCTATACAGATAATCAATAATTTAATCATTGATTAAATAATAGTCATCACTTTTGCGCTATCCATTTTGCTTTAACTCGCTGATAATATATCACCCTGTGTTTAACCAGTTCTGTTTTATGTTCTAGACTAAGATAGGTAAACCTGCAGTATATAACATAACTCCCGAAAGATAAATACATTAAGAAACTTATTTTGCAAAGAACAAGCATGTGAATGTTCCCCACTAAAACCTCCATCCTCTCGTGCTTGTACCATAAGAATGTTGGTTTAGTAATGTAAGCACAGCCATGTTGGTGAAGTCATCAATATTACGGTATTGGGATCTCGACTACACCTTACGTTACGAGTATAGGTTGGTTAGAAATGTAGTACAATTCAGGAGGAGGTTAAGGGAAAAGTATGGTGGAATGATTTCCACCGGGTAAGTGCACAACAGCAATACAAATACAAGAACAATAATAAGCTCATTAAAATTATAGGTAAAAGTTTTGTATAGCGCATTTATTTCATTAAAAAGTATTACGGTAAATATGTATTGTACGGATTAGCGCCAAAAAAAATCTTACAAATATGAAATAACTTTCATTATATGCTATCTTACGTCCTCTTTTCAGAACCGCCTGCGGAGATAAAAAATTCCAAATACTTTTGGAGATATGGCCGTTCTTATTTTGCTATACCAGACGTGTGTATTAATTTGACCGTCGCCATTTTATATTTTGCCGTGTGCGCGTGAATGTCTAAATAACAGAAATTTTCCATTAGGTAAGGTTAGTTACATTATAAATACTTCAAAATAAACCAAAATTAAAAATTATATCAATTTATTTTACATGTTGTATAGTTTTAAGTATTTATAATGTAACTGACCTGACCTAACAAAATGGGACAAAGGTAGATTAGGTCAGGTCAGCTACATTATAAATACTTTGAAACTGAACAGACATTAAAAATAATAAAATTAATTTTATTGGTTGTTTAGTTTTAAAGTATTTATAATGTAGCTGACCTGACCTAACAAACCGGGAAAAAGGATGAACAGAATAAACTCACGTAAGTTTCTTTTTACATGATGTATTCGTTCACGTGAGAGTCCTAAGATCCACATAAAGTTCTGCCATTCCCGATTACACCCGAATATTCACCTTCGGCCAACCTCGGGATTTATTTATTTTTGCGCAGGAAAAATGAATTGAAATATTAAAAGTGGTCGGATAGGTTAGCTACATTAAAACACTTTAAAACCATTTGGATGGTTAGTTAGGTTAGTATAGCTACATTAAAATAAACACAGAAATATTAATAAATAAACCCGAGGTTGGCCGAAGGTGAATTGTTCGGGTGTAATCGGGAATGGCAGAACTTTATGTGCATCTTAGGTTTCTCCGTTTGGGAACATCGCAAAAAAAAAAAAAAATGATACTTGTAAACAAGCAACCGTTATCGCCGCACGAGTTCACAGGATGAAAATTAAAAAATTCGATATCTCCAAAAGTATTTGGAATTTCTTATCTCAGCCGGGTTTAATGAAAAGAGGAAGTTTAAGAGCACAGAATAAAGGTATTTTCGGATTTTTAAATTTTTTTTTAAAAAAAATCGCCAAAAAATGAAGATTAAAAAATTCGATATCTCCTAAAGTAATTGGAATTTTTTATCTCCGCAGGCGGTTCTGAAGAGAGGACGTAAGATAGCATATAATGAAAGTTATTTCATATTTGTACGATTTTTTTTGGCGCTAATCCGTACAATACATATTTACCAGTATTACCACAAACAAACAAATCAAATAGGCGGGTGTGGCGTCAGCCCTGGCTCCGCACACACTTCAGTAGTTTGAGAAATGCAGAATCCCAATCAAATATATGGATTCTGAAACTTAACTCTAAATATTTAAATATTTGTTGCCATTATAAACTGCCGACACTTTCACGTAGTTCGTGCATTTGAAACAAGTAAACTTGAACAAACCATTTCAACAATTCAACATTCCATACGTACCCACAAGATTTACTATTGGACCCGAAAGTGCTTACTGCTTCAAAATAAATACACAAATGCAAAACAATTGCATATTTTAACAATCCTTTAAATATTGCAATATTTATATTTAAAAATATACCTTCAATGGTTTCCTTTACCGACGCGCATACAAATATTAAGAACAAGACAGATGTACACTTTTGTACACTAAACTACTCACACCTTACATATGTGAGAACTGATAGTTACTATGTTCGCGTAGTTTGAAACGTTTGCAAGTATAAAGTACAAAGTATAAAGTTTATAATGTATAATATCGTAAGAGTGCGAAACATTATGTTTATAAAAAGTGCATAAAGTTTACATAATAAAATCCTAATAATAATTGCTTAAGAAATTAATATTTTTACGAAAATATTTATAATACCGATGGATTTATATACCATGGAGAACCTTCTGGTATTTGAATTATAAAATCTAGTAAAGGTGGGTTTACGATTGAAAATTAAGAATTAAGACTTAAGACTTAGTCGTGTACTTACCATATGACTCTATGTAAACTAGTGGAATGGTTTATGATTGTCGTGTGTGAATTTTGACGGGTCGTGTGCGAACCATATGATGACTTAAGACTTAACAGAAATGGTTATATTTTATATTTTTCGTTAAGACTTAAGGGAAGCGACCAATCACAACAAACCGGAACCTTTCAACCGGAAGTTTATGTCTTATTATTGGACCGAGCGAGGCAGTATTTTGGGTTAGAATTCGTATATTTGTCATTTGTAATCATCATCCATTTCAAAAAATAGATATTCCATTTGTCAATAACCTATTTCATACCTGCTTCTCCGTTTCGAACAATGGCCGACCATGTGTTGTGTGCTGTGATTGGTCAGAATTAACGACTTCTATGTCAATCATAAACTGGAAAATGTAGTTTTGACTTAATCGTGTGCTCGATGTTAAGTTATAATTCTTAAGGAAATCAATCGTAAACCCAGCTTAACACTTTTTTATTTGTTTGTTACTCACAATTGGGCTTTTACCCAGTGGCAAGGAGTCCTCCCCTTTATCTTACCCCTCCTTTTTTTGGTGACTTCTCAGATCACATGCATCTCTCATCCTCAGGATTTTATCCTCAAACACATTCCACCTCCTTCCTGTCCACACAATTAAATCATGCCTCCCTTTTACCATTCACTTTCATTCCCTCTGGAGCTCTTATAAGTGATATCTACACCCTTTATACCCACCTCTATGTACCCTAGTTCTCAGATGTCCCCAGTGCCCCTCTCCATATATAGCCTTAAACAACCTGACTAACCTGTCCTCCCACCTCCTATTCTGTAATACTTCCCACTAAAACACCTTAATCATTTCATATGGACCATGCATTTCTCCCTCTTGCCTATCCTTTCTTCTCCACATACCCATCACCCACCTCGCTGCTCTATGCTGCACCTTCTCCAGCTCCATTACCTCAGTCACTAAGTATACTCCAACCTTGGCATAACCAATATCGAGGTTGCCTTTACCCACGTCCCTGCCTTCTGTAGGGTCATGCCAAGTAACTCCAGCGCTGTCCTCCTCTTACTCATCATGAGCTGAACCTGCCTTGTCCATTTCAGGTTATTTTGCAGGATTATCCTCAAGTACTTATTTTTCTGACAACCTTTATCTCCTGCCCCTTCCAGCTTTACACTTCTCCTGTTACCTTTTCTTATTCGTAAATCTAACCAAACCACCTTCATTTTCCCAAAATTCAGCTACATACAGTTCTCTTCTGCCCTTTCTAGATTCCCATGCAGAAAGACCCCTTTCCTCACCACCTCATACACCATGCAATCATCAGCAAACACTCTCATCCTGGCCTTCATTCCATCTTCTATATCGTTCATCATTATTGTGAACAACAGAGGCCCTAGCACACTACCCTGTGGCACTCCTGGCATCACTTTTCCTTCTTCCTTAATCATCTTGTCTTCTTTCCCTAAGTAATTTTCTATCCAACTTATCACCCTGTCTTCCTTTACCAACAACTCTACCTTCTCCATTAACCTTTTGAGTAGCATTGTATTGTATACAATAAATTGTAGTGGTAGGTGATTTACAGGGGCCCTCTGCACAAGCAGGAAACATAATTACATTATATGCAACCGCACAACGGACTTCAAGCACGCATTTATCTTGTGTAACTAACTACAGGGCTCTCTTCCCATATACTACGACAGTCCTAAACCTTAATCATCTCCACCATTCACGTTGGACAAATTGCGCTCGCAGTGACAAAACTGTCTGAATTGTAACTATATGTATGTATAGTCACCAACCTTGTAAACTTTGCCGTCGTCCGGGGTCTCGGGCTCGAGTCCCGGTGTGGCTCCTAGTGGGAAAAGGCGGCTCTTGATATGTATTGTCCGGGTGGGCGCCAGACTAGCTCGGTTCTAGTCGTGAATTTGGGGTCGTGGGTGTATGTGCCCCTGCGTGGCCCACTAGGGCCGGCGGCGGTGTTGCGTGAGATGGCGTTTAAATAAGAGACGTGGAGTTGAGGTGGCGGTGTCGTACCTTTTATTCATAGGATCGAGTCGTACACAATACAACACTCTACAGAGGTCCCCGGGGGGGGGGGGTTTAATTCGTTATTCCGTGGCGCCGTATTGTTTGTGTTCCGCGTTACGTGGGCCTCGGACGCTGTTACGTCTCATACGTCTCACTAGTTACACGGGTAACGTAATTTCGTAACACAAAGGCGGGACACAAAATACACTGAATTAAGGGGGCGCGCACAAGTTACGTGGCACTCGTTACTCGGGTAACGTAAGTTAGTAATACAAAATACGGGACACAAAAACACACTGAATTAAGGGGGCGCGCACAAGTTACGTGGCACTCGTTACTCGGGTAACGTAAGTTAGTAATACAAATTACGGGACACAAAAACACACTGAATTAAGGGGGCGGACGGTTGGAGACGGCCAATCCCGTATGCGAATGTCTCTGCGCGGGTGTTGTGCCCACTGAGGTGAAACACGCACCGCAATTAAGTTTGTCCAAGTTCCCTTGCGGGTTTGTGGTCAGCGCCGTGCGCGTGACCTTAAGTAAAGTTCTGTAAGTTGCGGGAGACGGCCCGTGCCGTATACTGAAGATCAGCCCCGCTGACCAAGTGTGGTGCGGGGTGTCTTTAAATTGATGCGGTCGGATTAGGTCCTGGACCGAAAAGAGAGACCGGGTACTCACGGAGAGGTTAAGTAAAAAAAGGGGTTCTGTTAATTAGTGACTATAGTTACCGGACGTTACTTTCGATGAAGACAAAGGATGTTGCCTCTCCGTGGGACGTAGGTCCGCCCCGGTCCGTGGGCTGCGCTGAACTGCCGAACTGGCATGGCGTCCGAGGGAGGCTCGGCCTCTCTCGCGCCAGGCTTGACCTCATTACGCTAGACTCCAAACGGGTGTGTCTGGAAGAGACTTTATTGTCGCTAAAATCCTAATTTAATGTTCCAGGAGGAATGGGTACGGTTCTTCTCTTGTCTACTCAGGTTTTCGCGGTTTTGCCGTTAATCGCTGTTCGGCTCGCCTGACTCGGGTGGGCCATGGCCAGGGGTGTGTTCCGTTAGCGGGAGCGTATACTGGCGGGTGCAGGTCGGGCTCTGGGGTGGTCGTCGGCCGGACGACGTCAACTTTGTAAACTTTTAAACGACTACTCATCATCCCCTGTGTCAATCAGAAACGAACAGTGAGCCGTCAGCATCAGTGTACTTTGGCCATTATGTATAAGGTTATATAATGTTGTATCGCATGTACACACCGACACATTAACACCCAAATGAACTTCGCCAGCCTGCAGGTTAAGGTGCATTGGGATGAGTCTCAGCTCCAGTACGAAGCAGACTACATAAAGAAAGAAACAGCACCATATGGTGGTGCCTTATTAAAAAGTTTCAACTTCAAGTCCTCTTTTATTCCATTACTAAACAGCATCCGAAATGGTTTTCTACTCAGAGGGGCCTTTGCTGAGCCATTCATGAGCTGCCTCTTTTTAATGTGGCCAAGAATCCTAACCTGAAATCTCTGGTGCTCTAGCGCATGGTAATTACCTAGCATGTGCTCCTGGCACAACACATAGCAAATCATTGGAGGCAGGTGTGAAATGTAATAGCTTTAACTAAAACATGGTTCTGTTTGAGAAAAATTGTTAAACAAACCTGACATCAAGAAGCTTGGCTTCTGGATTGTAGCCGTGTCCTTGGCGAATAATTCACCGACGTTTCGGTCGACATTGCAGTCGCCATCATCAGGAAGCAACTGCTACAACCCAGAAGCCAAGCTACTTCAGACATTGGCCGGTAAAGCCTGCGAACATTATTCTGACATCAGATAATAGTTTTTGTGGCAAAACGTAAGAAAATGACACCCTTATATGCATAAACCTGGATTTGACTATCTTTTCAATGAACATGAGGTAGTAGGTAACCGTTTTAGGTAAATAGAACGTGAAAGAGGTTATAGTCAAAATATATCTTGTTGAACGTACCTCGAACATTTGATACCGCTAGTCCATAGAATGAGCTCAATGCGTTAATGTCGTTGGTGTACTCTATGATCGTTCTTCGAAGTTGGAGCAAGTGTTTTGGTTGTTTACATTTTAACATTAAATAAATAAAAAAAATAACAAAATGGATTGTCAGATTTTCATTTAACATAATAATTTTTTGATGTTTTTGTGGTTTCTTAAAGTGCATAAGTGAGGTTTTATTTAACAGGTAAACAAATCCAGAAATATTGTATTGTTCGGGGGTTATTGTGTCAGATCTTTGAAAGATATTGATTGCGAAGGGGAGAAGGGAACTGGTAATCGAGTATTTAATGGGAAAGGGAGTTTCATCTGTCATCATTGATGCATACGTATCTGGGATAGGACATGCTTCAGGAAAGAAGATGGATGGTGAGGCTGGCAAGGCTGATACAGTTGCGATGGATAAAGGGAAATGACATGAACTGCACAGTAGGCTATAGAATGGTGCTGGAGTCTTCATCATAAATGTGTTTTCATTTCTAACGGAATGTTAAGAATCTCAATAGTGGGAAGGACTAGGTGACCAGAGGAATTGTGGGGTAAAGATCATTAGATAGGAGGAAATATAGTATGAAGTAGTGAGAGAACATGATGCAATAAGTTAAGCAAAAAATTATTTTCATGTTTTAAGGATCAGAATATGTTTGGCACTACAAAGAAAGTTAATTTATAGGGCTTATGTAGTGGTACAACCACAGGACTTTCAAAAAATAAGAAATCATCATCACAATCCGTGGCTACGTCAGAAAAGTAAAATTCCTTCATCTTCCTCTGTTCTGAGACATATTTTTTTTCTTCACTGTAGGATCCTAGTATATAGAACAAACCTCAGCTCTAAAATTAAACCTTGTGTGAATAGTGCAGTGTCAGCATTTCACTTGTGCATTTTCATGGAGTCGGGGTCCTAGTATCTAGACATACCTGGGGTCGAAAAAAGAAAAAAAATTTGTGGATAGTGCAGCATCAGCATCTCAATCATAGATTTAACGGAGTAGCAACCTAGTATCTAGAACATGCCTCGGCTTTAAAATAAAACCTTGTGTGAATAGCGCGTCAGTATTTTCCTGTGTTCTATAAATCTTTGTGCACATCAGAAGTAATGATGGTAAAATGCGGTAGCTCTACGTGGAGCCTGAAAGGGTGGTGACGTGCGATGGCAGGATGAGCTCTGGGCCGGAGATGGACCAGGACCTGGCGAGGAGGCTGTTCGCGGAGGGCGGCTTCTTCGTGTGCCTGGGCGTCCCCGCGGGGACGGAGCTGGGCATAGACATGAAGGTGTGGACCACACGGGAGGACTTCAGGGGAGTCAAGATGATCCCGCCCGGGGTGCACTACGTCTCCTGGAGGTGAGTTGTGCAGCGGCGGGGTGACCAAGAACTGCCACGTTTGGTCCGCACCCAGATCAGGGGTGGTCTAACCCTTCCAACAGCGAGGGCCAGTTACAAACATTTAAAAATCTAGCTGGCCAGATTGTATTTTCTACGGACTTTGTTTGATTTAATGGTATTTTGGTTTGCAATAGATCAGTGGCAGAACCCCTCTCCCTGTTTTCTGAATCTCACCTAGGATTGTTATAGACAGAAAAAAAAGCTTGATTATGTATAGGCAGCTTGCATTTAGCCAGGGTGAAATGAATATGCGGAATAGTCCTGGCTCAACACATTGCGCTCCTACTATATTCTTTCTTTAAAAAAAAAAAATTGTCAGGCAAACCTTACAATTATTTTCCATTTATTTGAGTAAAAAAAATGTCCAGTATATGTATGCATGGTACTGGGGGAGAATTCTGTTTGCGTGGGGTATGAAGTAAGATTAAATGCAAAATTAAATTTTTTTAACCATAAGGAACTAAAGAGGAAAAATTTTTGAATGTTTTGTAATGTTTCAGTGCCACGAACAAACACGGCGATGTTGCGCCCCGCGTTGGGTTCGTCCACACTTTCAAGAAATCGGAGCTTGTGGTCCGGCGATGGGATCCTGATGCGGAAGACTTCAGTCAGAATGGCAAGATTGTAAAATGTTTTATTATTATTATTTATACAATTTTTAATATTTCTTCAGGTAGTAAGTGATGTTTAGGTGAAAATCATGTTGCAGAAGTACTAATAAGGTAGATGTACCAGTAGTCGTCATGCTAAGAAGAGTTTTATAAAAAAAAAAAATTGTGTACATAACCTTGTAGGTGTATTACTGCCCCTACATGTTTGTTTTTAACCTCAAACTTTACTCTACAATGCTATCCAACACTCTTCGATAAACACAAATTATTTTTGTAAATTTATAATTTTGAAAAAAGTGTGATTTCGAGCCAGTAGTCGTCATGCAAATTTTCGTGTTTGCCAGTGTTCGTCACATGTTTGTGCCAGTAGTCGTCATGTGCGATTTCGGCTGCATTAGTTTTAATTCATGGATCCAGAATGATAGTATTGTACTATTTGGGCTTCAAATTTTATTTGGTACTATATTTTAAACATCAAAATGGCATTTCATAAAGATCGTTCAGTATTATAATGAATAATCCTCATTAAATTTTGAATTTACTTACAGCACTCACGGAACAAAGAGGGACAGCACATAGAGCTGTAGCAAACCGAATGTATTCGTTACTGAGTAACGGGTGTGCCGTCTAGTAACGAGTAACGAAACGTTACACACGGCTGCATTTTGTTACTCGCATTTCTCGTATATTTTACGCATGCGCGCGCATATTCAATGAATTTACGATACAAAGAACGATGTTTGTTTATTAATAAAGTATAATTTGGAAATTCCTCGTCTAAGTTTTTTTACTGTTTATTAAAGGTATTATGTGTGTAGACAAAGTTTGAGATTGGAACAGAAACAACGTAACAAAGTATTTTTTTACAAATTAGAAATATGTATGTTTTTGTTTTTCACTATCGCGTATTTTCACGTTTTTTTGTTCTTATCTTAAAAGAGATATAATAAAGCCGCTCTAATGAGATTTAATTGTTTCTTGGTTAACAAAAACTGTTTAATTATCAAATATTGTTAATTGTTTATATTCCATTTATTATTATTTACGCGACGTCATACTGTACGCGTACGCAATACGACTCAATTCGTTGCTGCAACATAACATAGCATGTTATGCGGTATCACAAGTAAAATATAAAAATGAATCAGGGCCCGCCCATTTTCCTACCCAAGGGCGATTTGCCTTTGTATTTATCGGACAATGTGTTCCTTGGCACACTATTTTTTTCCGCTGCTCATTTTATACTCATACCATTCGCTACATCTTTAAGAGCAGCTTCCATGGCTGACTCTTCATACAACGGTATTTTCCGTTTTGGCATTTTGCCCTGTAATTAAAGAACGAGACACATTACAATGTTTAGTTTACTTATTAATGTCAAAATATATATCGAATGACCCCTAAATTAATGTAAACAACAATGCCTACACAATTTTTGCAATCAATAAAGTAAAGTAATTTCCGACCCAGAAGTCGTCATACACATGCATCGGAAGTCGTCATAGGTGACGACTACTGGATCTGATCATAATAACGTACTTTGTCTATTAACAACAAAGAACAAATATTATTTAAGAACTTTAGGGTGTAACTTAGCACAACTTTAAATAAAATATTAAATGTACCAGTGCTCGTCAGGTATGACGAACACTAGCAATACAAGGTTTTTATTGATCCAGTTTTCGTCACCCTAACTAAATCATACAAAGAAAACGAATTTTTTTAAATAAACACTTTCACCTCTTCAAGAACATTTAACTAACACATTCAGCACAAAACATCACGAATAAACATGAAAAATTACAGAATTAGAAGTAAAAATGTGCACTAACGTCCTTAGTGTTTTAGTATAGGAATTCCCCTATTTATCTTCACTGCTCTACGAACTTTTGATGCACGGACTTTTTTTGATTGAAAATAGTGTTTGTTCCGAAAACTATTGTGGTAATTTCAGCTAGAACGTCGACCAAATTTTTGTCAATATTTAAGTTGGCGATATATTGAGCTACTTCTCTATTATTTACATTTGAAGTTGCTAGTGACGACCATTGGAGCAGTGACGAGTACCGGTGCACTTACCTTAGTAGAAGTGAATACTGTCAGAATCAGTAAAAAAAAAGCTGGGATGCAACTAGGAACGTTATTTTTCTTTGCTGCGCAAAATAAGTCCCTTGTTTCACTAATTAGTATGCACTTTGCAGTTAAGATTATACATTTGTATGGAAATTTTCAAAAAGGATTTTTTTTTCTGTATGTTGTAAACTAATTTAAGTCTCTAAAACACACAGATTCTGTTTTCTCTGGCAAGTAAGTCGATAATATAATGCAATTTCAAAGAGCTTAATGTTGCTTCTCATCTTGTACCAATTCATCTCTTGTAACTGTAATTACGTCACTGTTACAAGAAGAAGAAAAAGGTAGATGAATTCACTTACAACCTTAACATATTTGTTGCTCTGTATGTCATATTTAACTTTATAATATGGTCTTATTTTGAAGCCGAAGAGTTTAAAAGCAAGGTACAATGAAATATCTTTAATCCATTATGTTCAAAACTACGGCCATGCTGGATTAGTGATTTTGCCGTATCATTGAACGTCAGTATAGTGTTAACTGTGATACCAAAAGTGCAAACTTGAAATGTAACCGTAAGTAAACAGGAATCACTGCACTGAAATAGAAACAGAGAGTAACTGTAAATTTGGAGCGAACAAAAAATGCCAGCTGCACAGTATTGTGACCTAGCGGTTAAGGTCAACATCCGGAATCCATTCGTGAAAGTCTGAACACGATTGACTCAATTGGTGCTGGATTATAGGATAAAACCACAAATGATGTTAGGTGGGACACAGAAATGTCCGGGAAATTGGCTGAGGGAAGTGTGTGGGAGCTCCGGTTAAATCCAAGTAAAAATTTAGCAGGTTAATTAAATTACTGTATTTACCTGAATGAACATAATGCGATGGTTTTTACCAAAACTGCTAAACCGTAAAGTAATATTAAAATCTCAAACTTGTATCTTGTCACTGGAAGATGTGGATTTACAGCGATGGGAACAGCTTAGTTGAAAAACCACATGCTCTGCCTTGTATTTGTGTCACTTAAGCCACTTTAGACAGCTGGTAATTATTGCCTCCTGAAACTCCACTTATTTGAAAAACTACATGATCTGTCTGTGAACTGCATCAGTTATAATAATTTAGTCCCCTCTTGTTTATGGCTTTCTGAACCTTGTGGTGGGAAGACGGGTGTCAGCAGGCGTGACAGAGACAAGATAACACTTCCGAATGGCTGTTAGTCAAGGCACCTCCCTCCCCCTCCTCACCATAACCTTCCTGGCAACCACCATGTATCACAGCATTCTCTCCTCTCTGACGAATGGCTTGTGAACTATAGCCATCAAACTCTTTTCCTTATAATTGCTACCCTTTTAATGCTACTAATTGCTGCTTGCTGTTTCGAAATAGGCCATGCAAATCGCTCTACCGACGGATAGTGGCACCAGAAAAGCTGTTAGTTAAATATGGTATAATTTTAATAATTTAAATCATTTTAAGTTTCAGTGTATTTTAATTGTTACTGTTCCTCAGTAAAGAAATACTGTATTCATAAACTCATGATCAAAAAGTTTGGGGTTGCATCATATTTAGTGTCGCAGTAAATTTCTGGTAAATACGGTACTTTGCCTCATGTCACGACTGGAAGCAAGCCTAAGAATCCTGGGATCTCAGATTTTTAACGTACGTACCATAAGTAGTGTTTCATGTTGTGATTTCCAGAAGTACCTGATGAAGAAAAAAAGCGATTGAGGTCAGACCTGTTGAACCTGGACAAGTTTCTCATGCCGTATCCTTTCGACACATGGAAGAGATGGAAACAGCTGTCTGATAAAATCACAGGTGTGTGTAAATGAAGTCAGAAAATACTTTACACGATAGTCCTTTTTCCTCGTGGAGGACAAAGCGCGGCCATGGAGTCAGTAAGCATCTGCAGGAGGTTCTGAGAGGTTGCTTGTCGGGCAGCGGCTCAGATTTAACATATTAATGTAGTGGAGGTGACAATTTCATGGCTGCGGTCTGCGCTATGCTGAACTGAAACACTTTTGGACATTTTTAATTATAATTTTTTCGGCCACAGTCGGCGTAGCCAGGATTTGTGTATGGGGGGTGTTAAGAAGCATGCCCCCCCCCCCCCCCCCCCCTCCGGGAAAATTTTTGAATTTTAAGGTGTAAAATAGTGCTATTTTAGCAGTTTTCGGTACTTAAATTTAAATATTGTAATGGTAAGAATTTTATTAAATTTTAATATGAAATTTGTTTGAGTGATTAATAAGAAATTAATTAATGATTTGGTGCTAAAGAGGGGGGGGGGGGGGGGGTGTTTGAACCCCTAAACCACCCCCACCCCCCCTGGCTATGCACCTGAACACTCCCATTCCACCTTAGCCTACCTCAAATATTTACAATTTTACATCCCTAGACATGTTCCGTAGTAGCCGCAACATGTCGTGGATCGGCGGGGTTCGAGTTTGAACGGGCGCGTCACACGCGTTGCACAGAGGCGGTCGCGGAACGCCTGGTGCCGGCCAGCGGGAGGATCCGCTCCGCACTGGACCTGGTGCCCGCTGGCGGGTCGAGCGGGGACAGCCGACGCCGCAGCAGCAGTGGTCGCAGCCGTGCCGAGGACCGCGAGGAGGCCCTGCTGCCGGACATGAGGCCCGCCCCGGGCACGGGGCTGCGCTTCGCCGAGTTCCCGGAGCTGCGCTACCCGGAGGGCTCCACCCCGGCGGAGGTGACCCGCCACTCCCTGGACTCCAGCTACGTGCTGGAGGCCTTGCTCGCCCAGTGTCGCAGGTGCGTGCCCGACCGACACTACTGGCGTCCCAGGGTGTCGGCAGGTCGCAGGAGTCCCGGATAAACAGCAACGATGCTGGAAGTCGCATAACTGTAATTTCTTTTCGACACCTCACTTCACAGTTGCACATTGAATATAAATAACACAGGTCTGCGATGAAAAAGTTTTTAAGATTAATTCATCACAAACATGTAGATTTTGGTCTGTATATAGCAAATATAAACTCTTTGTTTTAACGTATCACATCACATTCTTTTTGCATATATATAAATATATAATAGTTCGTTAGATCGGTAAGTTAGTTTTTTTTTTTTTTTTTTTTTTTTTTTACAAAATTGATTGCATGATCTATATTTCTATTCTATACTCTATGACCGACCATCCTATAGTCTATTGTCACTAACCTGCCTTTCCCCTGTGATAAAAAGTATCAAAAAAGTTTTATGTAGTGTATGACTAATCATAGTGGTTTTAAACTGCAAAAAAAAAAAGTGTAATAAAAGATTGTTTTATTAAATCTGTAACTATGGCTCCTCGGAGTTGCAAAAACAATCCAAATGTATTTTGCTGTATTTGCGGACAATATACAATAGTTAAGCAAAGATTAAAAATAACAGACTTTGTAAAAAAAATGCTTATTATGCTTACTTCGGAATGAGGTTATGTTACCAAGAGAAACAGTGGGTTCTGCATACAGTATGCCGGCTATGTGTTGAAGTGTTAAGATAGTGGACTTACGGTAAATCAATATCATTGTCATTCGGTATTCTTATGTTGTGGCACGGCCTTGTTGGATTAGCAAATTTTCTGGGTTATTGAACATTCGTATGGATTTAACTGGAATAACAAGTGTGAAAATGGTTAAATGTGAAAAGTAACTCGCTTGAAAACGGGGAACGCTGTAATGGAAAGAAAACCGACAGTAACAATAATTTCTGAGCAAAATAAAAAAGCTGGCAGTGCAGTAATGTAACTGGCAGGAAAGTTAACAATCATAATAATACCTACTACTGTAAAAAATGAACATGAGTAGCATTGGTCCCTTATTACATATGTGCCAAACAATAGAATAACGGTCAACAACCTTTCGCTCCAAATAGAGGTCATGTAGCATGAAAGTTTTTTTTTTCTTTCCTTGTGGTTGTAAATCACACCAATGTCAAATTGTTTTTTTAACTTTTAATTTATTTTTTTTTTTTTTTTTTTTTTGGCTCTATGTTAAGTTGACGGCAAGTTCGTTAGCGATGATGGATAGATGCTACTTACAAAATAACCCTGGAATTACATGCAAATATGAAAATACATAATGGAAAAACGAAATCAGGGTGGCTGATGCTGATAGGGTGTCTCGAATGAGAGTCTAGTCTCTTACAATTGTGCTACCTTGCTCAAATCTAATTAACTACAGTCTGATTCTTGCTTTTAACTAATGTGTTGGATTAAGGGGGGGAGATGTGTCGGGTGTCGCAGTGACGCAGACTTCCTCGGGGAGATGCAGTTTGCCTTCGTGGCGTTCCTGGTGGGCAACAGCCTGGACGCCTTCGAGCACTGGCGCCAGCTGGCGGGGCTGCTGTGCTCCTGCGAGGAGGCCATAGCGCGGCACCGCGAGCTCTACCACGACGCCCTCACCGTCCTGGGCCACCAGCTGGACGAGGTGCCCGAGGACTTCCTGGTGGACATCGTCGCCAACAGCAACTTCATCTACGTCAGCGTCTGCGACCTGCTGCGCACCGTCCGGTCCAGCGACGCCGTCGACAGCCGTCTCAGGAACAAGGCGGCGCGCTTCTCCGAGGGCCTCACCGCCAGGTTCGGCTGGGACTTCTCCCACGTGGAGGACGAGGACAGCGACGAGGCCCCGGTGGTGGTGGACGACTCTGGCCTGTGTCCCGGGGATGAGCACTCGTCATCGGGACTGCCTTGAGCATGGACAACGATAAGCTGCGGACTGCGCCCCGGTGGTAGTGGACGACTCTTGCCTGTCCCGGGGATGAGCACTCGTCATCGGGACTGCCTTGAGCATGGACAACGATAAGCTGCGGACTGCGCCCCGGTGGTTGTGATCGTCTCTGGCCTGTCACTGGGAGATGACTCATCCTCGGACTGCCTTGAGCATTGACAATGATAAGTTCTAGACAGTGCCTGCGGACTGTGCAACAGTGTCTGCATTGTTGCCAACAGAACTGTTTAAAAAAAGTGTATGTGTCGTAGGACTTAAGCCGGGTTTATAAACCACACCAGAAATGAAACTGTGCAGCAACAACACAACATGCAATCATTACAAAATTCACGGTCGTTTGTAAACCATGAAAGTCGTACAAAGTCCAATGATTTAAATCAAATATGTTATTTTCTTTCACCATGCGGAAAATTTTAACATGTGAAAACGTGATTTATATTATAAAAACATAATTTTGGCCTTCTATACACATAACATCTGTTTTTAAGTTTTTGGAACATCACTTCAAATATGGAAGGCGGAAACATAAGAGATGAAAAGTTGGCCAATACTTAAGTTGTGATTTTGCATCTGGCATAGTTTATATCTAAATTGGTATTTGAAAACTTTGTTATTGAACTTTTTTTATTTTAGTTTTCTGTGTAGTTAATAAACCCAGCCTTAGCATATGCTTGTTTCAATGCAGTTATTATTTACAAGTGCATTGAATGAAATGTTGGAAATTTCCCCCCCATCTTTTTGTTGCAAGGTTCGGTGCCTGAACATCTTCCCTTCCTAAGTTATTTTTTTTTCTTCCCTCCACTTACCTCCCCTCCATGACCTTGCACAGTGACAGCTGTTATCTTTGCTGCATCTGAGTGCGGTCATGAGTCAAATTATTCACGAATAAAACAAAAACTGTGCAGATACAAAAAAAAAATACATCGAGACCTTTGCTATTCAAAATTTAATTTTCTACAACTTTTATTCTTTGCATTTTTTCACTACAGTTAGGTATGTTTTTGAGGTATGGTGTGAAATTAAGACATTTTGGGAAGCTTTAGGATTTTAACTTTGACTTAAATCTTCTATATTCAGTTATTATGAGTACCCGTAGTTTCGAGGATTTCCCCTGCCATTGTCAGCTCTCATAATAGCGAGGTTCCACTGTATGAAAATCACTTATGTTGAAGTAGTTTGTTAACTATTAACTGCAGTCGTAATTGGTGAGAAATGATCCATTTGTGGTAAACTTAATGCTACCAGGGAAGTTCACATTACAACTGAGGGAATGTACTGGTTAATTAAAATGAATATTGTAACAGTTTGTTGAGTTAAACTTTGTACCTCTTAAGTACACATGATTACCAAAAAAAAACTCATTTTTACAGTAATTTTTCATTTTATGTACCGTATTGGTCCGAAAATAGGCCGACCTTTTTTGCCAGTTTTGTCAACCTTGAAATCTAGAGTCGGCCTATAATGGGGCACTAGCTAAAATAGTATAATTAAACACGTACATTTACAGGAGAATCACTTATGGCATAAAAATGTTATCAGATATACAATTAATTGACCTAAAATTACGCCGTACTTACATGTAATTAGTAATTTTTCCAACTTAGAAATTTAGTAAACACACTTAACCCCAATAACGTTTCATATTTTAAGTTAAGTACACAGATGTGGTCACTTGTAGCACATAGCTTATTATAGCTCGGTCTGGTTATTTTTTAACTGTATTTAACAGGCTGCGGTAATTTTATTTGCTTGTAAAATGTGGTATTTACAGTAAAAAATTAGTAAAAACAGCAATTATTTTGCAGTAAGGTTATTTACCATATTCTCCGTTCACTCTTACCGGAGTTTTGAAATAAACAAAGCATCTTGTAAACAAACATTTTCATTGGCTGCCGGCCGCCACGCACATTATTCGTGCGCAAGAAATAGTCCCTTGGTTACGTACCATTTGTATTTTTACCATGCCTTTTTTTTATAACAATTGTTGTTATATAGCATTATAGCGTTTCACCATTGATATACAATACAGTTTAATGTGTCAGCAAGTATTTACTTACAATTATGTTAGCAGACGCAGTGTGTACAGTATACAGTTGATGCCTGGCGCAACAGTTGCATTTCGGATTCGTGCGCGCACGGTTTGTATGGCTGACGCCTGACCGAGTTTTGTAAAACACAGAACGGGAAAGCCTTTGAAAAGTGCACAGAAAACTATTGTGTTGAATGTTTTTAAAAATTTTTCAAATATCCGGATTGTCGTGTGAACAATATTGCGAGTTTAACTGCGGAATTTACGGGTGTTTCGAATCGTAATACTATCAATTATCATACGTTACGGTGCTATTTTATTGATTATTCAAAAAATAAACATTGTTTGCTTTTTTTCTGCTAATTTCAAAGGTGTAATAAGATATGCAGAAACCAAATAATGTGGAAGCTGGGCGGAAATATGGTGTTGAGAAGAATTTGCGTTGCTGGCGGGCTCAAGCAAATAAATTAAAAAATGCAGTTTTCCCTGATTTTGAGTGTGCTGTAGAAGGGGTCGGCCTATTTTCAGGCCAATGCGGTAATTTAAACCATTTCTTTGTACAATTTGTGCTTATCTGTATAATATAAAAAAAGTTTTAACTTTCTGAGATGTTTATTATTTATGAATGTTCGTAAAATCTGGTTTAACCCTAGTTGCAATTAGTGCTGGACTTTGTGCACTATTTCTTGTTGGCACCTGTGATGCCTGATTAAACCCTAGCTACGGCACGACCTGCATCGAAAGAAAACTGTTTCGGTAGGTAACTTAAATTTGTGTCCAACAACTCACAATGCCATCTGATCTTCAATAATATTAATTTGCATAAAACCTGTAGGTAGTCACTTGTTGACACTTGATCCATGTTATTGTGTGTAAGTATGGCAATACTTTCTTCTTTCAATTTTTATATACTATAACCTGTCTGTGAAATGTTTTAAATTGATCCCTTTGAGTAGATTTTTACAGTAGTGTTTGTTAGCAAATCTAGTTTAGGGTTGCTTGCACACAAACACATTCAATAACCAGCCACCTGCCTCTTGAATCTGTACGAGATCAAATGTTCTGCAGCCCTAGGATGGATCCCAACCACCTGCAGAATTCAAGACGAAAATGGCAATAATAGGAAGGTGGAAAGATAAGCTCAAGCATTGTAATCTGCTCTCGGTATTATGGCTGTAGCTTTACCACGGCATGCTCGCATGTATCAGGTTTCAAGCGACATGAACCCGAGCTGATGCATCTGTTCATTGCGCCAGCCCATTGCATCACCTGCAATAATAATGTCTGTACTTTCTGCACAATTCATAAGCAGTGTAACATCTGGGAATGTCCATACAATTTTCCATTGTAGCTAAGCCAGTTTTATACGCTTTTAAGAAAGCCCTAGTTTGCACGCTATATGACATAGACCCCCTTAGTTAATAATAGTGCTACGAACTTATGTGGGGATAACTGGGTTCGTAAGAGATTGCAGAATTAAGTTTTATTATAGTTTTTTAATTACTGATATTTACATTACTAATAAATAAATGTGCTTAAAAATGTCTGATCACCAATCACTTGCACTTAAAAGTGTTTAATCGCAAGTCACTCAATGTCTGTCAAGTTTTACAGTTCACATTCCTCACTGAAGCTAGGCTCGACAGTTATTAACCTCTTACCACACGCCTGTCCTCTCACACACAGCCTAGTGCCACTCAGTCACACTCTTACGGTCCTGTCACTCCTCTTCGCGCCACTCTTGAGGGAGTCTATTACCCTCTTCGCCGATGTCACACTTCCCTTCACTTGCGGAACTCTCTGAACTCCCAGAACTGCCACGGAAGCTGGCATCGTTGCTTATATACCCTCACGTCCTTCTCGAACGGACGAGAGTTGTGACGAGCCGCGTCATTCCGGACCGACCCGACGCCCGAAACATTGAGAATGGCCCCAAGTCACATTCTTCAAGCATGGCAGTATACTCTTATATACACAGAATTCCCAGCCTGCTAAAAGTGTCTGTGACAATAGTCGGAGGCGGGACAGTGAGTGGGTAGAGAAGGGGGATGGGTAGTGAGACCCTTGTAATACGGCCGGGCACACGTGGCCTGCCTTACATCAGTGGCTGTGCAGGGCCGCCAGCCAGTTTCGAGCCTGGCGCGCGTCGTGACCTTGCATACTAGCATGCATTGGTATAACAATAGTTTCGGGTGTTCAGTTTGAGTTCTGTTGGACACCAGCAGATTAAATTAGCAATTCGACTTTACATCGGCACGCAGTCGAAGAGGGTATAGTAGTCCGGCCTGAAGGCTGAAAAGCGTACCTTACCACGCTGCGCAACAGACTTAACCCCGGCTGTGGACCTGCAGGATGCCATTCACTAAATAACAACTCATAAATGTACTAAGCACACAATTGATTAATGAATAAGCAAGATCTTACCTGCGTCTCGCAACTGCCCATCACGATATTAAGCATTCATAATGTAGATAATATATACAATTAAGTCCACACTTGAAAAACAGTGAAAACAAGGCATGTGCCCCAAGTTACTGAAATACAGGTTGCGATTTAATAATATTCAGCACGATGTCACAGCCTGGAGTTGCACTCCGAGGAAGCTATCGTTGCCGAACATTACAAAACGCTACAGTCTATTGCATTTACTTCCCTTTCCTAAGGTCACTAGCGCGTAGCGCGAGTCAATGACCGACTGACGCGCAGGTGCATCAACTACTTCCACTACTGAGCGCAAACACCAAAATTGGGCAGCTAGAATATTTATATAAAACTAGGGTGCTAATAATTTAAATATTATCACTTAAACTATGTAAATATGCATTTAAATAGCTAAAGTCTCAATTTAATAGCATAATACGAGTTCCAGCAGGTAGTGCTTGCTGCTCAACATATCTACACTATCATGCACCAGTCCACACTCCGTACGTTCGGGTTGAGTGGCGACATTCCAAAGTAAGTAGGACAACTTCGTTGCATACAACCTAACCTAATTTGCCATTCTTTCAGTAACTCAAATTTTTATTATTTACACCTCACCTAACCTAACAAAACATTTAATGGTAAACTACTAAATATTTAGAATTTTTTATGTTCAGAATTACTAATGATTTAACCAATCAACATAAATATTTGAACCAAATGCTGCACATATACTACACATGACATTTAAAGCACAACTCCTCAAAGTTTTAATTTTAGGTGACAAAGGAGAAATAAACGGGCAGGTTCCTGTCATTCTTGTAGCAAGCTGTTTATAAGTACAGTGAGTATGCATTAAAAAAAAAAAACTTAAATTACGCGTAAGTAAATGTTCGGGCGAACCGAAAAAAAAAAACACTGATTTTTGTTTACTGACATCATGTCAGTGACATGTAATAAAGAAAACTGGATGATGTTGCAAAACTGCTACATTAATACTTAATATTTATCTCGCAGCAGTTCAAACAGAATGGAAAATACTGTAATCTGAACAGCAAAGAAAGTAGACCAAGCACGTCGATGTATACCTGGAGTTCGGATTTCCGAATGTTTAATAGTACTTGTCTCTAACAGTTTGAATTATTAAAATGTCATTTCTACACATTTATTTTTCTCTAATTAAACAAGCTCTGAAACAGCTACCTAGTTTCCACTAGTTTCCATCCTTTGTTGCAGTACTCTATGGAGTTTCAAATTGTTGTTTGAAAACAATTTTTATTTATGATTTGTTTCCCGGTGCTTTTATTTAATTGTCGAAATGTCTGTCTGTTTTGGCGAAATTCAAGAAAAAGTATCCCGTGCATTTTGGGACGAAGAAGATGAGTTTGATGATGATTCACATGGAAATTACTGTCCAGAAAGGTGTCATTCTATAATCATAAATTCTCATGCGTAGTTGTTTTTACCGTACATGATTTGTAATTTATATCAGGCAGAATGTAATGAAATTAAAGGACTATGAGGGCTTGACGTGATATCTGTGTCTGTTAGACTATTTATCAATAATTGTTGAAATAAAATGTTAATCTAAGGAAAAAAAATTGGTTAAATGAAATGAAATGTGATAGTCATTATTATTATCGGGTATAATTTATTAACCATCTCTATCATCATACTAGAATTATTAGGAAGTTTAGATGTATTTCTGAAAAAAAAATCATAAGGCCTTTTTTGGTACCACTAATTTTGACATCAAGCTAAAGCTGTTTTTCGATTCTGCCTGGATTATAAGAATACTTATGGTGATAAGGGCTGTAAAGAACAGGAAAATATTGGGTTAAAAGCATAAGTTAAACAGAGTTAAAATTTGTGCAATCATAACACAATGTATAGTTAAAATAGAAATTATAATAAGAAATTTATATGAAAAACATATACTAAAGTATTTTAACTGCAGGAGTTTTGTGATTTGTGAAATTGTGTAGCGGTTAGGTTAACTGCATTAAAAATACCTATTTAAAATTAGTAAGGATGGTTGGTTAGGTAAAGTTCACTACATTTTAAATTGATTATTATAATTGTACGTTTTAATGTGACACACAACACTTTATGTATAAATTCACATTGTTCACCTCTGTGCGCGAACCTCATCATTTGTCAAACATCATCGACCACTCTCTTGGGTCGTCACACTATATTATCACTAATAGTACTAATGTTTAAAAGACCTAAAAGGTGTTTTTTCCCTTGGTTTTCTAATGTTATTACAAAAAAATATATCACTGTACAACCTAATACATAACACTGAATATACACATATAGGCTATGTTATAAATATCACTTAAATGAATCCAAGATAAATTATTATTACTGTCATCCTAATCCATCTTAAGTATATTCCATGGTGTATTTGGTAAAACTCCTAACTGTTTTTACAATAAATAATTAAGGTGGACACATGAATATCAGTTTGATATTCAATAAATGTAGCACCAATATAATTAGAATTTCTAAAGGATAAAACAAATAAATAGTTATTGTGAAAATGCTCAAGTCTAATACACATTCAATAGAGAAAAAATAACTGATCTCCCAGTGAGCTTTTGAAATCTAACATTGATTCTAATCCAAATCTACAGAAATGGGCTAATTCGACCAAATATGGACGAATTATAAATGTTTTGGCCTAGCCGATAACATGTTATGCTCACGTTATAGCATCTCATACTCTCCACCTCTTTGTATGTGAAAATAAGCTCTAGCTGCCAAACATTGAAAATGTGTGGTTTAACTTCATTTAAAACTCACGCTGTCGTAGTTCACACTCAATCAGTGTGTTGGAATACGAATGAGATTATAACCTTTAAAACCAAATCCTAATGCATAATACAAAATGTACAGTTAGAATTTTTTTTTATTTTTTATTTTATTTTACAATGTTCCAGAGAGCATAGCTGTGTTTTGGAACTATACACGTCACCTTGGCATAATGACACATCATTTTTCAGAACTCAATGCATACAGATATAATAAGTTTAAATTTTATATGTTCCTTTAAAACTGAGTTTTATCTGTAAATAAAATGGGACATAATATTAACTCAGAATACTAACACTGAGCTAGAATTACTGACATACTCCAAAGAGATTAGATGCTAGGATTATACCAGTACTTGCAACTTAGCACTGTCTTTTAAGTTTCTGGCAGTAGTAAAATAAGTGTCCAGATCAATTTATAAGTTTACCCTGAGAGTATGAATAAAATTACAAGTCTATGACTGATAGTATTCATTGAAAACCTTCCAAGTTATGCAGTCAAGCAGATCATATTTACAGTTATGCACTGCAACTTACACAGTTTTTAGATTTTTTTAAAATTGTATGGTTTGCAAAATAGTACCTTAAGTAACGGGAAGGAACAGACAAAATTACTTGCCGCCTGGCCCTTAGTTTCTTTCGACGATAACTTACCATCAATTATTTGTACATAAGTGTAGCATGACAAACCTTTACCATAGAGTCCCCCCCCCTCCCTTGTAAATTTCTACTTTTGTGTTTTGGTGTGTTTACTAATAGGTCATGCAAGATTGTTTGGATGACAGACAAGAATATTTTGCAACGCAACTTCGATGTGCTATTAATTGTGGATGGAGCATTCATGAAAGGTAAATATTGTGTTCTTTTGTATAAGTAGGGGCCGTAAAAATTAGCATCTTGCTATAGATGAATCTTTATAAAATGCCACCTAATTGCTACATGTTTTTTGATAATTTTCAAATTGTTATAGCTACAAAATGTATCTCCTCGCACTTAGAAAGAAACAACCCTGTCTTGTAAACTTTGTGACTTGATTCATCTTATATGTATGTATTAATACTTTGCTGTTCTACAGGTGCATGTATAATTAAATAATTTTAATTTATGTTTGTCACTTAAGACTTACCAGCACTTCAGTAATAATACACAAAACCATCACTTCCCAAAAATTTTTCATCTCACAGACAAAATCTATATGGTTGGCTAGTAAAAGGAAAACAAAACAGGCTGCATCCTCTTGCATTTTGCTTCAGCAGGAGTGTAACTAATCCACAGCAGAACTACAGGTACTTGAGGTTTTTCCGCCAATTAATACAGTTAATTTGTTTATTATTTTATTAATTAAAACTGTTTGCTAGCTTTTTGAAATATATATTTTTTTAAGTTACATAAATGTTAAGTTTTAAATAAATTGCATTTAAATGCTACTGTTAAAGTAACAGATACTAATTTTGTAAAAAAAAAAATTGATACTAATTTTTTCAGCCCCTATATTTATAGTTAAATACAAACCGTACTTGCTTGCCTTCAATACAACATGCTATTCCATTGCTATATGATTGCATTTACAGGTGTGTTTGAGCAAGGAGTTGTCGCGAAAGCGGATCCCATAGCCAGAATACTGGACGTAAAGTCGGCCAAGAAGTGTGATGTCATGGGGCAGATATTCTTCCAAAATGACAAAGCGTTAGTGTGCCTCTGTGAAGAAAGCCTGGACGTCACAAACACTTATGCATTCACCAGAGAGGTGCAGTATTTTTATGTGATGTAGAATTGAGACTCTTGACTAAAGTTAGACAAATTTCGCTGAAAGAATTCCAACTAGGGCCTATATCATGGAGTAGCAGTAGATTATCTTTAAAGTAGAATTGAATATAAACCTGAAGTTATTTAGTTCTGCAGTTCTTCTTACACGTAGGTTACAAAATAATAATAATAATAATAATAATAATAATGTGACTGCTGATCATGTCAAAAAAAATTCAAAAACTGTTATTTCATGATAGTTAAGATAACGAGAAAATATATAGTTTAGCAGTGTTTCAGATAAGTATTTAAAGGTAGTTCACTGCCTTATCATCATGCATGTTTCTATAGCATATTTAATAAGGGCGGTATTCCAAGACATTCAGGTAAGGTAGCGAATAAGCACTTCTTTGTTGTGATACAACTGTAACTTAACTTGCAGACCTTATTCCAAATGTATCCAAATCCAATCCTTGTTAGGTAACAAAAAAAACACCGTTTTAGTTAACTATGCCCTCTACGAGGCTAGAAACTGATTTTAATGCATTTCAGCGGACGTTTGACAACCATCGATAAATTTGCTATGCCAAATATCCTACAGATAGCAGCATTATTACACGAATTAAATTGTGTAATTTTAATTTTCTCAAGTACTTTTAAAATTGCAATTATTTGTTTTTATGGCCATTAAAGTGTACAAAATGTATTCCAGGATAGTTTCACAATCATAAAGTTTAATTTGGCACATCAACACGCTTGGTACGTCCCCCGATGATCACAAAATTGACTATATACAAAGTAATGGCGACAGATGCAGGTTAGCCATCAGGACGAAATAAACAATAAAGTGAGCTCTGCGGATGTGTGTAATTTGGGAAACAGAACGGCAACAGGTAGGACACCAAAATACTATTGGAAAATTTTGGACCATGTGATTAGATTTATACATGACCTTTTTCTCATATTTTGTATCTCACCTTTTAAACCAAAAATGGTGTTTTTTACTGTCTTACTTTGAACTTACAAATTTCAGGTGGACCCTGTGCATGTGTTAGATTGTTTACCAAAGATAATTCTGGACAGTAGGGGCTTATCTGTAAGAATTTAGCAAACCAACAAAATTATTTATCATTGTTATTTTTTGATGGATTTTGTGATAGTACAAACAGTTTTCTACCTCTCGATAGTGGTGAAAGCGATGAGGTAAAAGGGGTCCTTAAGAGGCCACTTCAGTGTTTCAGGGGCACTACACAACCCGCGTTAACCTCATAAGATTCAATGCTATTTTCATTTTGCTTATAACTTATTAACTAATATAGATCTCGAAATGATGCTTGCTTGATATGCAAGACAGCGATGCTCTTATCAAAGCCCCTTTCTTCAAAAACGTGCATAAATTATGGTTCAGACCTAGACAAGACACTTATGCACATTGGTAAAGATTAGAATAGAAACCATAATTTATGCACGTTTTTTGAAGGAAAGGGGCTCTGATAAGAGCATCGTTGTCTTACATATCAAGCAAGCATCATTTCGAGATCCATATTAGTTGATGAGTTATAAGCGAAATGAGAATAGCATTGGATCTTACGAGGTTAACGCGGGTTGCGTAGTGTTCCCCTGAAACACCGGAGTGGCCTCTTAAAAGCACCTTTATATTTTTTGATTGCTCCGGAGGGTACAATCCTTGCACGTAGGTTTTCCCGCTGATGGCGCGCTGCAGGGAGGTGGTGGCGCTGACATCTCGCAGCGCCGCCTCGTACCTGCACCACCGCGGCAAGGAGCTGCCCATGTCCTTCCTCAGGCGGCTGCAGACGGACGCCTACCGGGGGGACCCCGTCTGCGAGCGGCTGGAGCAGCCAAACATTGTGTCCGGCGTGCCGGCGCAAGGTGGGTCGGCTTGTCGCCCACTTCCCTGGGTAAATCGCGCACTTGTTACAAGCATGGGTTCGTCTGGTCCCAACCGTGTTCAAAATGTAAGCCGTCCAAACATCCTGCTATTTCTGACACTCATGTTGAACTAGAAAAAGTTATATAACGTCATCATAGACCTGAGGTCCAGCAGATCTGCACGTCCGACTGGGACTTAAAATGTGGAACTGGTATTTCCCCCCCCCCCTCCCTCCTCCTCCCGCAGGAAGACGATTTCCCATAGAATGGATGTTTTTCCTCACAGAATTGGGATTTACAGTTACAGTCGGAGATCTGCCACGTAATAGGAATCAACTGCTTTATATTTGTAATTTTAAGAGGAGTATTTAGCTGCGTATGATTTACAACTTGCTCAGATAATTTAAATGTTATTTCATCACAATCTAGATTCTTTCATATGCAAAACCAATTTTTATTTTTTTTTTGAATGATTTTTGTTTATTAAAATTGCTGCCAGGTGCAGGTGTGTTTAAATGTAGTTTTTTTCTGTTGCAGTGGTTTTATTTAGGGTGATCAATTTTTTCAAAAGGTCCTTAAAAGTTCTTAATTTTTTCAGTTACGAAGGAGTAAGAACCTTGTCGTGTTCTACTCATTTGAACACCTTGCTTACTGCCTCTCAGGGTATTATTATTGCATACGCAGAGTTTTAAAATTTTTTTTATTATCTTTACTGATTTGATTTGTTTTAGTTCTGTCCTGGTGTCAGGCCCATAACTTGCCTGCAGTCCTCTTCGTCTGCTACTCAGAGTCCGATGAAATTGACTCCATGACCACGAAGCCTGTTGCGCAGCTGTTGTCGAAGATGAAGTGTGCAAACCTGCGCTTGGACGTTGCCAACTTGCATAGCGTTTACTCTGCGAAAGGCTCTTCATTACTATACATGTGAACCCGATGGGTGCTGGTGTAACCTGTGTTATGCATTAATGAGTTCGTTATATCGTGGCAGCATTGGAGCACTCAGTTCTCGTAAATTTGTTTTTGTTCACCTACTTTTAGAGCATTTGGTGTTATATTCTCCAAATATAACATTTCATGCGTTCTTTTCAGGCGGAATACAGATCTTACACTCTGCAAGTTATGTTTTCAGTTTAATTATGTAGGTACTTTACAAACATTTTATAATCAAGAAATATTTATTATTTTGCAAGTATTTTGAAATGTAAATACCTCAAATTTGAAAATGTATTGTTTTAATTTAAAAAAAAAAAACAGTTAATTATAATATTCTGTTACCTAACCAATAAAAATCAAGCAATTATTATACAAAGATATGTTCTGTATAATAAACAGTTTTGAAATATTCTAATTTTGTTTTCTTTATCTGCCTCGTCAACAAAAAAGAATATTTATATATTTGTGCCAAATATTATATTTTTAAATATATTAAAATATTTTAATAAATGATGAAAACTTTGATTACGTGTGTACTGGTGCAAGTGCTATTAAATTTGATTCTTACCAAAGATTTATATATCCAAAACAATATCTACATAAGCACCAGGGTGACAATTTGTCGGGAAATTCGGGAAAACCTGGAATTACCCAGGAATATTTTGCCTCTGGAAAAATACTGGAAATACCCAGGAATTTATTCACCCCTCGGGAGATTTGCTATTTTTCCATAATGTAATTATCATCTAACGTTAAAGGCATTAATTATTTACATCTGCAATTGATATCGATATTGAATATATATTAAATAGCAATGGATTGTGTAATAAATATTTATTTTTAGAATAAGAGACGAAATGGGAGAGTCGGCATCCACAGACGAAAGCGTGATCGGCAATCCTGACGCCATTCATGTTTACGTGTGTGACTGTTACGCTCAGAGAAACGTTTTCAGAACCTGAAACCAGAGCGCAGCAGAATTAAGATTGTTTACTGTGCGTAATTCCAATTTTCTTAATAATAATAAAAAAAAAAAAGTTTAATATTTTATTCATTTGATAATTTGTGGATTCAGTTTATTACATTTTCATACGGTATATCTTTTAACTAATAGTTATTGGTTTTATAACAGCTAATACTTTGTTAGGTGTAAACTTTTATCTTGTCAATAGTTGGCAACACTTCATCTAATGTACCAATATCATTGTATCTGCAATGTGCATTTGCGCGGAAAGTAACATAATTCGGCATTTTGTTAGGATATGTTTATGTAGGCAGGCTTGGACGTAAATTTAAATTTTAAGTATAATTTAGTATTACAAAGAACGCATAGACTTAGTATAGAAAATGAGTTAAATATTCTGGAAAAATGAAAATAAATTTCTGGAAAACCTGGAAATACCCAGGAATTTTATTCTAGGTTTTGAGTAGTCACCCTGAAGCACTCTTTTAAAAAAAAAGGCTAATTTAGCAGCAAGAAAAATTGTATTCATACTAATTAATTTGTGTAAGTTTTTCACTTAATAAATTCTACTTAAGGTTATATGAATTGCAAAAACAAAAGTATCAAAACAAAAAATTACTTGTCGAGCTTTGAAAAATTATGAGCAGTGAATCGTAGTAGAAGGTATGGTTTTAATTACTATTTGATCTTTAATTGATTCATGGAAGATAAATCATTAGAGACAAGATTTTATAGTTTTATTTTTAAGCCAATTTAGTTTTCAAAACAGGAGATTATGGTATTTTTGTTTTTATTTTTTATGAATTCTGTTCATTCTTAATGATAATATATTATTAAAAAAATATGACACGTAAACATTTCATGTAACTTATTTCACCAAAGCCATGTCATTTTGACTAATGGTTTATACTTTGACGTGATAACGTCTTATAAATCGATGAACGCCGGCTGCACGCACGAAAAAGCATGACTCATTGTCACTTTCCGCCTGAGCCGATCGTGCAAGAACCGGCCAACCACCGTGCGAGAAAATCTTCTATAATATCAAACAGGTTAAGGTGGGCTTTTTAAAAGCAGCAATTTAATCTTATGACGTTATCACGTAAAATTATCGTCCGTAAACTGACTTTACAGACAACCCCCTTTTTTTTGGTATGGGCCTAGTCTACTAACTGATAAGTAAATATTTTCTGGAATGCTAGAGGGAAGAAATTTAAATAATCAACTTCTCTGGTTTGGTTCAATTTGTCATTTTCGCTAACAAATATTCATGCTTCAGAATTGCATGTAATAATATCGGGGTCTGCATAGCTATCTATAACGCATCTCATCCTTAGATTGCAGTGTGCAGTTTTATGGGACATACTTTCTCTTTCCAATGCACGATCTTTGTAAATAGAGCTGTCCTTGTTTCGTTTTGCTATGTTGCCAGATATATGCCATAAAGCGCAAAAGCTTCAGACATATTTTTTGCAATAAATACAATATAATAATTTTTAATAAGCATACCTAACTTCTGGGAACAATAAAAATTAATTGGAAAGTATTTGTGCGCTTGAAAAATGTATCATCCAATGTCATAAAGTAAAAAATGATTTACTAATAACAGTTGCTAGATCAAAAAATAAACAATTTTGCAGTCTAGAACAGATCAACATGTACTATCAATTTTTTTTAGAGTATATAAAAAAAGAAACTGGCATAATATGCCCCAAAGTTTTGATGTCTGATTTGGCTGACTCATTCTTCAAAACATGGGTTTTAACCATGGAGCCACCGACTATGAGACTTACTGATTATGGCACGTGGAAAGAGCCTGGCAGAAAAATCTATCAAAAGTTAATGGTCGAGAAAAACAGGTCGAAGTTTACTAACTCTTGAGAACATTGTTACAAGAATGAGACTCTGCTGCATTTGAAATGATGCTCCCTGTGGTAATAAACCAGCCGAATAGAGATTCAGACCCAGCTGATTTAGGGGCATATTTCAGTGTGAACTACGTGAAAAATAATCAGTCATGGACATATTGTTTCAGGCTGAATAGTGTCATCAATACAATCATGCATATAGAACGTATGCATAGAACCTTAATATGTGTCTATTTGTAAGGAAAGACTGGAAGACGTTTGAATAAAGCAATTTTTTTGCCATTATGAACTTTCTTAGGGACAAGCTATTTGAACATGCTAATTGTTCTAACTAAAGGTAAAGTGACCAGAAAACTTGTGAAGTCAAGAAGTAGGCATAGAGAAAATTTGCTTCTTAACAAGGAGTTGATTATCGAAGAAGACAATGGCTGGAAAGTTTCATCCACATCTGATGTAAAAGAATTGTATCACATCAAAGATAACCATTGGACTGCCCCTGCAAACTAGTATGTACTGAATGTGCCACATGCATCCATAAATATACTTGCCACATGTCTGGATTCCACTATTAAATAGAACACGTGCAAGCACTACCATCTGATATGTCAACATAAACAACCCATGAAACAACTGCATCCGAAAATGTTCAAACCAGTGCTTCCACTAGCAATGGCAATTTATGTATTCATTTAGAAGATTAACTTGAATTTACTGAAAAGCAAGATATTGTTGCTGAACTCAGCAAAAAAATATATCTAGTACTTTTTTAATATAAGTGGTGAACAAGTCAAACTTGAAGAAGGAATTCATGAAATAATTAAAGGCATTTCCACAAAGTGAGGTTGAGGTAATTAGGTGGTACACTGCAGCCATGAAAGCAACTTAAGCTGCAGTTCGTTCGCAGAATGGATGTCTTTCAAATAGTCAGCAGACCGTTCCAGGAAGAGAACAACTCAAACGAAATATAGTGCCAAAAAGGTGACTGTTTTCTACAAAATGAAGGAAAGTGATTCATCATGCTGGGAATCTCGAAACCAATTGCAATATGCATACTGCACAACAACTAACATTTATATTTCATTTGAAGTGTTAAACCCAACTTTTCTCGAGTAATTAATTGTAATATGTTCAATGGTATGTGAGTATTTCTTATATTATTTATTCACTTTGTTAAGCATTTAAAGTGAATTCATCTTAATTTAATATTATATTTATTATGTGAAGGACGAAACATCTCAAATTATAACTATCCATTTGTATAGGATAACCAGCACTTTATTGTGGTGCAAATTTCCTGGGTTCATATTTCAACTTAGTTGATTAATTTTTTATTATTATTGAAGTTGTGTGTTTAGTGGATTGTTATTGTTGAATGGTTATTTCTTACCTACACACTTTTTAGAATGTTATTTAACCTGAAAATAACAGGGTATAATTATGGTTACTATTTTATTAAGTCCGAACTAAGCTTTATTTATAAAATTATTTTACTTTAAAATAATCACAGCAAGTATTTATATTTATTTCACACACTAAGATAAAAATTTAAATAGTTACAGAAAAAATAAAATTAGCTGTAGGTGTGTTAAATCCACTAAAATTTAATTGGATAAAAAAAAAATTAATTTTTTTAGTTTATAAAACATTTGTCTGTAAAGTCGGTTTACGGACGATAGTTTAACGTGACGTCATAACAAAACATTGATGAAATGATTGCATACTTCTAAGAATAAAATTGAATCATTTTTATTGAATGATCACTAATTTGTATGGATACAAAGAAGGAGTTAAATGAAATCTACAATATAATTGATAAATTTACTTTTATTTGCACTCATTAATTCAAATATGTTTATTAATTTAATGAAGAGATTATTTTGACTATAACTTTCATACATGTTTGCTATTTAACTTCTACCAATCTGTGTTATTCTGTTAAGGATAGGACGATGATAGGAAAAGTAGGAAACGAACGGGAGTGTTTCAAGTTTAATGTGCCTCGAAAAAGTCAAATCGATGGTTGTTCCAATCGAGTGGAAGAGAGATAGATGCGTCGCAAGCGTACAACGAGTGTAACGGGACACAGTGTAACGGGACAATGTGCGTGACGGGACACTAGTAGAGGTCTGGAGTCCCGGGATCGGGGAAGCCTGGCGGTGATGAACTCCCAACCGCGCTTGCGTCGTGCTAATTGGACGTGGGTGCGAGGAGAAGTGGTGTGAAAAGGGGCGGTGCGAGGGAGGGTCGGAGGAAAGCGCTTCATATACCTTCCACGCCCCGACTGGCGACGGGGGAGTTTATTTCCGTCACCGCCTCGCGCGTGCGAGGGAGCGGAACCGTCAAAGGGGAAGCCAAACGGCCGTCGAAGGCTCCGGGAGGGGGGGGGGGGGTAGGGGCGTTCGCCGCGGTCAGTCCCGCGGAAGGGAAAGCTCGCCGAACCGTGCCCGCTGCCTTCCGTCCCCGTCGCACGTTCGTTTCCGTCCGCCTGACAACCAGCTACAGTACGTTCAGGGTTAATCCTGGAAGCTGGGGGTCGCGATGCCACGACAAGACCCGACACGACACGAGAAATCCGATCATCGTAGTAGTACATGGAAACAGCGCGACAGAGTTTAAATAGCGTATGGACATAATACCACGACAACTTTATCACGACGAACTCTTAATATGGCTGTCGGCAAATCTAAGAATGTTCCAGTTTCAATTGTATTTTATAACAGTTTAATTTAGACTGTTTACAACAAATCATACATCAAATTGAAGGTAAACTAACCTTTTTTTTAAATGTTAAATATGTGCACCTTTAGTTATATGCCACACATCCAATGTAAAGTCCAATTTTTCCCGCACTTCGGTTAACACGTCCGGAGTATTGGAAGCAATAGCCCTTTAATTTCCGAGTCTCAACTCTGGCAAATCATTCGGCAGCGGCGGAACGTAGCCACGATCTTCTAAAAAGTCCCAAAGGAAAAATTTGCATGGTGTTATGTCAGGTGAACGCGGAGGCCAGCGAAAAAGACCTCTGTCGTCTCGACCATTACGACCGATCCAACGGTCAAGGACTTGGGACGTTCAACCACTCTCGTACAAAGAGATTACAATGGGGAGGGGCTCCATCCTGTTTGCCAAATAAAGTTTACCGGTTTACCCTCTACTGATTGGGGAAAGAGCCATTCTTTCGTGCAGCAAGCGATTAAACAACAAAGCAGTACTTGCACATGCGCTTATCTAAAATTGTGACCTTGAACCATTACTCTACAATGCCTACAGTTGATACTATTAAATTTTATAACTGGGATATTCTTTTATGGACATTTTGTATAATGCGCTAAAAGACCCTATGTGAATATTTTATTTCCTGTTGATAAGCCGAAGTGCACACAGAAAAAAATTCCACATTTGGCTGTGCTGAAAAAAAATAATTAATAAACAGTTAAAAGAACACCACAAATGTGAAATTGTACCCAAACGTAAAAAAAAAGCAGTTTCGTTTTTCAGCATAAAGATTCACCAAGTAGCCAATAATTTTTTGAAGTTTAGTTTTGTAAGGTTTCCGTTTTGCTTTCCGTCGTGCACGACGAAATTACAAATAGAATCTATTCCTTGCGGACCGTCGAGGCGCGTATATTGTGTTGACGTCACGATGACCTTGTTTTTCATTGGCTATTGAGCGTGTCCGTAGTGGCACTGTGACAGGATGTACAACATAGAGAAAAACACGGAATTGTAAGGGATTTTTGGAAAAATCAAGGAATAATCGGGGAAATACATGTTACTTAAGAGGATTTCATTGACATCGAGATTCACAATTGACAATCGCGGTATCGCTAACATATTTATTTACTTGTCATCATATTGTATTTAATGTTCTGTGCAATGTTGGTGTGTCAACTCCCTATTTTTTTTAGCAGAGTTGTAATTTTTTTTTTCCCACACGTGAGGCTGAATTGAATCCGTTTTTTTTTGTCACAACATTGAAGAATCCGTTTAGTCAGTTTTAAGTTTAAAAGAGCTATAGAAGTTAGGGAATTCTGTTTGTATGGATTTTTCTGTACACCCTGCTTTCGAATGCTTGCGAAGACGTCCAAGTTCTAAACATCTTGTCCTAACAGTCAGTTTGAATAAGTATAGGTAAACATGTTTGTAGGATCAACTTAAGCACTGTTGTTGATGGGAGTGCCTGTTCAAAACGTAGATTAACTGGATAACACTATACGTGAGTCACACTGAACGTGTTTAATCGATAACTTTGTAGCTGCCAGTTAAGTTAGTATATTTTGATACATTATCAAGCTGCGGTGTGTGTTTCATCAAGACATAACGTTATGTTAATCACATTAATGTTTCATTTTTGTTAGAATTCAAAATGCATATTCCATATATTTATCGATCGGTATATTTTATGTTAATTATTTCCTGGTAAATATTTCCCATTAATTCATTAAATAAACAGCTAAATTTCATTAATTTTTTTCACACTTAAACTTTTTTTTATACAATTATCCTGTAGCTGTCGGAAAATTTTAGGGGGAAGTCTCCTATGTTGGACAAGTTTTTAAAATGTTATTTCGTGTAATTAAACATATGTTTTCATAAAAATAGTACATGGTTAATATTCAGTACACATTTCTTCAACATAATAAGAAGCCAGAGTTGAAAATTATTAATACATTATGCAGAAATTGTTTTCAAAACCCTGCAATTGGTTAAATTTAGGGAACCGGTTTTCTAAATTAGAATGCCGGACTCTCTAATTGGAGCACTTAGACAATTATATTATTTATGTCTTTAAGAGATATTATAATGAACCAAATTGTTTTTAATACTCAAACTGTTCACAAAATACTTTTTTAAGTGATACCGGACTCTCAATGTCTTACATATATTGCAATTCTGAAATCGTTTACCTTCACATTATCTACGAAATGCTTTTAAAGTTATATTTTGAAGTCTTTTAAAGATACTACAATGTAGTAAATTATTTTTTATCATTACATGGTCCACAATAATAGCCTACTTCTTTACTCCTTCTTACTGACACCAGCATATTTTGATTTCTAAAATTAAAAACACTTCATAGCCGCAAAGTATGAGTGTTGAAAATCACAACTTCAGTTTCAATTGCAAAAAAAAAAAAAAAAAAAAAAAGCACATGCACACGTCTGCACATGACAGTCATGCTTATTTAATTGCTACCGAGATAATTAAACATTGTCAAATATTATTCCAAAGTATAATATTTTACAACTGTACTCAATACGACATTCCGTTAATACAACATTCTATAAATTCTGAACTAAGAATGTTTGTAAAATTACCTGTTTTGACGTGACAACGTCTAATAAATCGACGAACGCCGGCTGCACGCACGAAAAAGTGTCCCGTTACGCACATTGTTCCGTTACGCTGTCGGCGAGTGCAGTAATAATAGGTTATGTTACAATTGACTAAAAAATTATGGTGATTCATATAATTGATGATAGATATTTGATTACACTTTATTTATATGAAAACTTGTTCATAATTATATCTAAACTTTATAGCTAAACGCCAGTTTTTAAAATTAATTACAAGTCATCTACACGTGAACTGTTCCGTCGACTTTTTATAAAGTGAAGTGAAAAGTTAATGTGGTTTTCATTGTTTATTACAACAACAATTTCGGCAATAAAGGTTGATTATTCATGCATTTTAAAAATCTGATATTATTAAAATAAAAATTATTCAATTTTATTCAAAAAAGTATGCAATCATTTCATCAACGTTTTGTTATGACGTTGTCACGTTAAACTATCGTCCGTAAACCGACTTTACAGACAACCAATTTTTTTTTAAAAATTTAAGTTATGTTTAAGAAAATTCTATGTTTTCTTTATATTTAAAAATTATTTTTTTTTTTGCGTTGTTATTTCTCAATCGCACGGCGTTTTTTTAGTGGCCACATTTCGCCTATTCAGCCTCCTCCCCCCCTCCCCCCCTTGTCATCCCGTGACAGCCACTGTCACGACTGCGTCTGAAGTGGGTCAACTGCGCACATTTATAACGGAGAGAATGGGGGTTGGGTCCGAACGAGAAGCACATCGATTATCGATGGCGGGGGAAACTAGCTCTCGGGGCGCGCGGCAGATAGCGGGCGGGCCCATTACAGGACCGGAATTGCCACGATTTATGTCGACCGCGCGCTCTGGGAACAACGGGGCAACGGGGGGGGGGGGGGGGGGGGGGTGTTTCTCGTCAGTAAGAACGAATTGCTTGCGAGGGTTGATGGATCTGTGGGGGCCGGGTTCGTAAACTAAGCAAGATGCAAAATGTTCCAGCTACCACGTTTCAGAGTACCGGTTTAAAAACCACGCAACGAAGTATAAATGTTCAGCTTCTAACTTGCGACCGTTTGCGACAGCCATTTTTGAAGAGAAGTGTTTCTGAAAACTTTTAAACATGCAGACTTTATGAGTATAGAAGCCCGTGATGTTTCATATTATTATTTATTTATTGACTTAACGGCGAATTAAATATGGTCATATTGTGAATTTATTTAAAATCACGTGCAAAAACACGATATATATATATATATATATATATATATATATATATATATATATATATATATATATATATATATATATATGAAGCAACATAATTTAGTATAAACCGACTACCCCCTCGGGTAATGTTAAAAAAAATAATCTCAGAAATCACGTTTGCAAATGTACACACGAATTTGTTTAACGTCTTTTCGGTATTAAGTTGAAGCGTCTGAGTGAATGATGTGCTTTTTTTTTTAAATTCCCAATCAGAGCCATGCATAAAACACACGGAGCGAGGTCTTTGATGCATTGCATGACGTTTAAGATTAGCTCGGCCTCGCTCTCGTAAAGGTCGCGTTATTGGACAAATGTCGTGACGTCACGGCGTATTTCTGAATCAGGGACGGTCGATACGAAGGAAGTTTCTTTGAGCATTGCCTCCGGTTTTGACACATCAGCGCCGCGCGTGCGGGGATTGGCGTTGTGATAAGATTGGGATGTTGTGTGCAAAATGCACGTGAAATTGCACACGTACACACACACACACAGGCAACCATTTCTGTGGTTGGACGTAAACTGGAATAGAACACGGGACTTTAACTAAAAATAAGTAGAATTAATGTAAAATGGTACATAATCAAACAGGACCGCATCCATGAGGACTTTCCAGAAGAAGCGCCGCGCAAGGAAGGATGCAGTTGCTAAACATGACATAAAATAAGTTAGAGATTCAACTTAAAATATTTTTTTAAAAAAATTATCGTCTTAAATAATGAACTGAAGTACTTTCATAAAACCTTTTCATGGAAGAAAAGTTTAATTTAAGTAAACATAAACGTGTCCTCCAAAATAAAATAAAAAATATAATAAAATTGGGGCTCAAGAGAGATTATTGCCTCTACCTCTCTACTCCCTCCTTTTTTGGATTTGCTTTTGGAATATAGGATCGGCTTTACACGCCATGTTGGTTTATTTTTTCGTTTTTCGTAATTACTTTTATTTAAGGGACTTTTTTTATTTAAATTTTATTTCGATATCTCCCTTACATTTTTTTTTGGTTCTGCCATACAAATATTTCCAACGGATACATTCGCTTAGTGTGGTATCGTGGGTGTAAAAAAAAGCTCGCGAGTCTTCGTAATTTATTAGCATCACTTGCACGACAGTGTTTGAGACAAGGGAAATGTATCTGTTGAAAATGTTTGTGGCAGGTATCGAGATAAAAATTTCAGAAACAGCCCTTAAAAAAAAGGCAATGACGCAAAAAACAAAACAAAAAATAAACATTCCGTGTTGAGACAGAGCCCTAAAGTCAAGATTAGATGAAGTGATAATCAACGAATGCAGACTCACAGTTGGAATTGGGTCGGAAGGAAACAGCGCTTTAGAGACGTGACGTCTTTGAATCCGTCCCGCGGGGAAATCCCTAGCCTTCGAAGGACAGTAGAATGGGGAGAGTAGTAATCCTCTTAGCAGCGAGTCCTCATCAGAAGGCCGTCTTCCTGACTCGCTAGCTCTTCCTGTCCGTATCGGGAACTCCAGTGGTTCTACTGCGACTGTTGGTACCAGGGCAGTCTCGCTAGTTCCGACGGCTTTAACGATGGAAGGGTTTCACACAGGCTTCCGCTAGAAGCTTCCAACAAAACTGCTAGCCAAGCCTTCGTACCATCAGGCACGGATGTTCCTGTGGAAGAAACCATCACACGTAGAATATTGACTGCTGTAGACCTAGCTTGTGCGTATGGTTTTATTATGATAGTTAATACATTTAGTTTTTTTATAAACATACAATAATTATTTTATGGCCGAACGACAATTTTTGTGTATAAAATGCCGGATATAGGTCGAACACATTAAAAATAGCAATCGTTCATTCAATTTAGGCCAGTTTATAAGCCTTCGAAAATAACAACACACTGTTAATAGTTAACTGATATTTTTAAGTAATGAGGTTCGCTTCGGCTAGCTGAGGCTCAGTGGTAGTCACAAGAAACGTCCAATAGGAACCAAAAATTAAGATGATGTTCAGTTTAAAAATTTGTTGTTTCACTCATAAAATATACGTGTTAGATAAGTCTTAGTGCTGATAGTCACGTTTAAACAGAGTTTTATGATCGTGAGAAACTCATACACAAGCAATATTGTTTATTTAATCAGTGCAACTTATGTGGATAAGTGAGGCGAAATGTGCAGAACAAAGAACTCGCGGAAATTGCCGCTTACTTTACAGCAGCGCAGATATAATGTTTTATATATATCAAAACACTTCGCTATTGTTGCTAATAGTCGGTGCTGCTTGTGAACCCGACATCGACCTAACCAGGAACGCGGACTATTTGGCCTTCTGACCCGTGGCAGAATGAAAATTAGATCTCCCTAACCAAGTGTATTTTGTAGGATGGATGTTGGTTTACACGCCTATACGCCTGGTCAAGCTGGGGATTGTAGCCATGCTGGGAAGGGTCGCATGCATCACGTGCTCTCTTCCGGGATTTGGCCGGCCAATTGGCAGGGATTGAGCCATGACCTTGCATCTGGAGTAAGAACTAGTTAGTTGGGGTCCAGGTGAAACCTGCGTGGACACAGGGTTCAAACGACGCGCGGGGTGCAACAGTGCAGGAGAACACGGGAGACTCCACGATTGTCGGGGCAGAAAAAGAGTCTGTCCACCAGGCAAGGTGCTTTTAAGCGATTCTTCCGAGGTCCGCTTTCATATTTTACCCTCATCTGGAATCCATGTGACATGGGGAGCGTATGCCGCCTGGTATGAATAGTAGGTTTACCGACAAAACCCCCTCCCCCCCCCCCCCCGAGCCAGCCGATAGTAACCGACGATAGGCGGAGTTGCCCGAACGTCGCGTGGTGTGCCTTTCATGCATAGCTTACGCCCGCCGCGACGTTTTCTAGGACGACGGGGAAGGGGGTGGGGTGGAAATAAGCGTCTACTTCCCCTTCTCCCTCCTCTTTCCCCCGTGACCCCTCTTTCCCCCTACTTTTTTACCCCTCTTTAATATTCATCGTCGCCCACTGCTCCATCGCAGTTTCTTAGTCGGGTTTCCACAAAGAGCCGGCAACAAAAAAAAAACACACCCGGACCCTTCCTTCTTTACGTCCTCGGGGCTACTCGCTTATTTTTTAATGAAGGATGCATTGACCTGCGCTCCACGACAGACCTCTCCATAAACCACATTGCCCTCCTTTCCTCCTCCCTCCTCCTTCACCCACGAGCCTGCACAATATACTCATAGCTACGAACTGCACGAGCACTTGTATTTATTTATGCATGCCAATTCCACCCCGCTTTGCACTCCATGTTTAATTCTGGTGCAGCGATATACTCAAAGGTTCGTGTTGCGAGACTGAAAGTGAGTTAAAACCACCCGGGGGAGGGTTGGGGGGGGGGGGGGGGGTGGGGGGTTAGAACCTTTGGCGTAGGTGGATTTCGAAGTACCTTTTTTTCTTCTGAAAATGTTCTGGAAACGTCTTTAAACATCTGGGCCATTTTAAGGACTTGCATGACAACCAATGTGTTCTCCAATATTCCAAAATTATCGATAAATTTTTTCACACATTTCATACAGCGAAAATGTTTCGAAGTTTTTAACTCTATGCATCCAGCAGTGAACAGCTTAAAACGAATTTCGTAATATTATGTCTACTAAAGCAGTAATGCATTTTTTTTACCTTCAAACACTATTTTTTTTCCTTTGCATTTTACTTGGTCGTACAAAAATTTGCTTTGGACCACCATAAAGCGCAGATAGCACAAAACAACAGGAAATTTTAAACTATTAAAAGCGGCTCCGATAAAAGCGAAAATGACTTGAAAAAATCTTTAACCCTGGCTTTGGACCTGATTTTCGACAAGGAATTTTATTAAAATACTGCCCATATTGTTAAAAATCACTATACCGTTATTACTATACAGTTTCAGCACACGTTCAAAGTTATGTTGCTGTGGAATTACCAAAATATTAATCTAAAACATAAAAAAAAATATTATAACACTAAGTATATCTCTCCATATATATTTACATACATATATATATATATATATATATATATATATATATATATATATATATTAAACGATTGAAATCAATCTGTAATTACTTCCTACAAACAAACCTTAACCTGCGTGAGCTGATTCAATATTATTGTTATATCTTGTCTACTCACTTCCGTTAATCGAATTCCATTCCATTTCCACGAAACTACTGCTACTAAATGCCGCTTACCGACAGCTAAGATGTTTAAATATAAACAAGAATGGCATGTTGGGAACGCCTGCCAAAATAATCGAAATGCAAAGAAATTATTTGATAGCATTTTGAACCTAGTCAGCGCAACTGCGAGGAGAGGCGAGAGTGAGCGAGAAAGTGATTGAAAAAGAGAGAGAGAGAGAGAGTCCTTACCCAAGACGAGGATCGGAAAGTGCTTCGATCAGCGGAGAATTCCACGCGCCCTTAAACCCTCTTATCCGAGGGGCGTGTTTCCAACCCGTTCCGCACTCTTGGCGTACTTTCGTCCTGCTTTCTCCCTTCCACATCGGACCTCTCTCTCTATCTCTCTCACCGCGTAGCATTCCACTCCAGACGTCGTCGGCCTGCTCTAGGGAATTCTAGCCGCTGTAAAATATGCGATCAATTCCTGAGGATAATCCACCCGCCCCATGGAACTAGCCCCAACTCCCCCCTCAATGGGGTAGTACCTTAAATTATTTTGTCTTGAATATTACGTGTTTCTTGAACGTAATTTTAAATAAGTTCATAATATAACCACATTTTTTTTTTTTACAAAAGGCTTTCTTTCAACTAAACAACGTCTTATTTAATAGTTTGGAATGAACTTAAAGGCAGAGTTTTACGTTAGTCCTAGCTTCTACTGAATGCGTGAGATACAGTTTTGTATTAACGTTTGTATGAAGCCTTCATTTCAAAAAAGTATTTTAGTATATCGTTCGTAAGATAAACGTGAGAAACTCAGGTTTCTGTGGTTTTGGGAAAACCTAATTTTTATTCATTTACAGTACAGGACTTCTTCAGATTTTCACATACCAATATGTCGGACGCTGGTTTATATCTGTAACAGCTGTTCTAGCCTGCTTTTTACTAACGACTGTAGTTAAGCTGTTCGGAAGAAAATTAGATCAGAATATTACTGGTATATTAAAAGTCCAAAACGAATCTTTATGATACAAATGTAATGATACGAGTTGAATTTCTTCTCCAAATTAACCTTCAATGCAGGTACAGCTTATGCATTTGTAAAAAAAAAACGGCCGCCATATTGGTACGTGTAGTACACTGCAAATCCCCCCTTACCTTTTTGGCTTCAACCCCCCCTTCGTCAAGAATCGTACCTAATGCTCCGTCGGTGTATTTCCCTAATCTCTTGCTGTTTACCCATGCAAGCGAGGACTTGTACAAGATGGCGGCTGTTAATTTTCCCCCACCCCCTTTTCATCTGCGCTCCCATTTCCCTCTCCCGGCAGCCAGCCGCCTCCCAGAGCCACAATTCTATTAACCTCCAACGGGGCGCGGCGGCGCAGCGAAATTACGTCCCAGGGCTGAGGGACGCCCGCCTCTTCCTCGGTAATTATCTTAACCCCCTACCCCCCCCCACCACCACCCCTGCCACAACCCGCGGGAACCGGGTCTACCCTCAACCCCTCCACAGTAATTATCAGCTCGCACGGCGCAGGTGCTCCTAGCCTGTCACAGCCCGTCGGCGGCGTCTGATTCTGGAAGGATAGCCCTACACTTCTCTGGGACGATTAATTAATTTGTTAACTTAAATAAATACTAAGGAGGGGTCTTGTTTAGGGAGGGACCTATAGGTGCGTCTCAGACGCCATTGGCGTAGCTGTGTTCATAAAGTTGGGGGGGGGGGGGGGGTGGACAAATAATGATTTTGATGTCATGTAAACCCATTCCCCTCTTACTAAGACGGGGGGGTCCGGGGGTCCTCCACCGGAAAATTTTGATTTTAAAAGTGCAAAATAGCGCTTTTTAAGCAGTTTTTGTATCTAACCATTGGATACATCGATGTTAAAATTATTATTGTTTCCTTAAGTTAAATTTGAGAGTGAAGAAATTACAAATAAAGTTGGGAAGAATAATATTATAAAATAAAAATATCACGGTCTAGAAAGTTGGGGGGGGGGGGGGGGACAGTCCCCTCCACCCAAAAAGTTCAGGGGGACACGTCGCCCCTGTCCCCCCCGGTTCTTACGCCCCTGCGGTCAGACCAAAGCCTATACGCTTAGTCATGGTGGGATTAGCCATGCATCGTGTGCCAGCCATTGGTGCCATGACTAGCTCCCATTTCTTTAAACACTTAGATTAAAACTATGCCAAGTTGGGCCCGCATAGACGCAGGGAAAAAACCCTGGGCACAGTCGTGCGAGATGCGAGGGCGTGCATGATGAGTTGGACAGAGTAGAACAAGAGTCCACAACGCGGGGAGAGTTTGTTAACTTGGACGCGTAATCAGCTTTCATAGATTTATCCATTTGCTGGATCCATGACCAGGGCCGGTCGCACCCCTTGTGGTGAGTGGCTACACTGGCCACTCTTTTCCGCTGCCTGTCAGCGCCTAGAACTGGAGGGGAAAGAAAAGCGGACACTAGACACTCAATTAGTTGCTATGATACGCACAGGTCACAGCCTAGCCGTGGGAGCACATTGCTTGAAATAGACGTAATATAATATAATAAAAGCTAATTTTTTTTGTATTTTGTTTTTGTATTATTTTAATTTTTATAATTATTATAACTTTTTACTTAGGACTATTACTAAGTAACTAGGACTTAGATACTAATATATACACTACTCCAATAACTACTATAAAAAATTGTTATAGAGGACCTGTCGGCATATAGTAGCCACAGGCAAACGCAGTGATGAAAGCAACAAACACAATCCGAACAATTCCCTAAGATTATCGAGATAAAAAGGTTAGGTTAGGCTCGGTCAGTTTAATAAATAATAGTTCTTTATTTATTGTTTCTTTTTTCACGAGCCATCGGCAAACTTCGGCAAACTTCGGAGAACTACGGAACTGTTCGGGTGTGGCTCTCATCCCTGTGAACTACAAAACTAATATAGTTCAATGTTCTTAAAATCTTAAAATAAAATATTTTCTCTTAATTCAAAATGGTCCGAAGCACGCAGGTGTAGGTTTGGCTCCCGGGAGTTCACTGCCTGTGCTGTTAGGGCTGACTCCCTATGTCCGATGGGCATGGCCCGCCTGGCAGGCTTCACCTCCAGTGCCGGTTGTGTTTCTGAAAGACATGGGATTTTGAATTGCAAGCTTGCAACAAATACCAAAAAGGGAATAGGTCTTCACTTAATTCACCTGTAACTTTATACGCCGACAGTTCCTCTATATTTAACTAGTAGTATAGTAGTAGATATTAGCGATTTGTAAATTAGTAATAAGTCCTAGCTACTATGTAATAGTCATAAAAAATATTAATTTCTAAAATAATAATAAAAAAACAAAATAAAAAATAATATTTATAGTTATTATTTTAGTTTTATCTTAAGCACTGCACGTCCATCCTTGAGTTGGGTGTTTGCATATTTCGTAACGAAATGCCTAGTTTGTAAGTCATTTATCTTTTTTCTGTCTTAGTTTCTTAGTTTTTTAGGTGCTGACTGGCGGCGGAGTGAGTGGTCAGTGCAACCACTCACCACCAGGGGCGCTTGCGTCCCTGGTCACTAAATCCAGTACTGGACAACTAGAAAAGCGGACCACGAGTCCAAGTGCCCAACCCCCGCATGGTAGACTCTTTTCTACTCTGTCCAACACTTCATCCAGACCATCCTCTGTCTCCTGTAAATTCCTACACGTAATGCATGCCAATTTGCATCCCGCATGAATGTGCCCAGGGTTTTCCCTGTGTCTATGCAGGTTTTACCTGGGCCCAACCTGTCTCCAGTTATAGTCTAGATTTAAGAGTGAGGGGAGTTAGTCATGGCGCCAATCGCTGCCATGGCTGGCCAATCCCCTCCTAGCACATGATGCATGCGACCCTCTCCCTGCATGGCTAATCCCAGCATGACTAGGCGTATAGGCTTCGGCCTGAGACGCACCTAGGTCCCTCCCTAATCCGGACCCCTCCAAAATACACTTAGTTTTAGTTAGGTTAGAAAAAAAAGTGAACTGCAGGCTTCCCATTCTACGATCACAATGGCACGACGGCGGCGACGCCTTGATTTACAACCAATCACGTTCAACACATATGTGACGTCAGCGTGACAAAATTGCGGACATTTCTCCCGATTAGAAATATTTTTTATTTCCTTCGCGTCGCTGGCGCGGAGTTACTAAAATGCGTGACAGATTTTTTTTTATTTCTGAAATATGGTTAAACTGGAGTTTTGGTAATATTATTATTATTGTTGTATTTTTTTTTAGATTTTGTTTACTAAATGTATCTGTGAAATGTCAGAAATTTGTTTACGCCATCAATTATATTTACAATAATTTAATGTTAAATTTGAATTAAAAGTATTTATTTCAAAAATACCGATTAAAAAAAAAAAAACCTGCTAGCATTGATGGCTGTAGTATGTTCAGCGCGTCTATAACAGCAAGAAACATTCTACACGCAATCGTTTATTTTTGGTTGTCGCGCGGGTGGAAACCTTTATGTTCACAAATACGCCAATTTTTTTTGTCCTGTCGCGTCGCCATCTTGGCATCGCTGCGTCACGCTGTTGTGGTTCCAGCGTTAATTCGAACATGCGGTTTCCATCCGCGCGGCAAACAAAGATAAACAATCAAACACAAAAAAAAAAAATGTTTCTTGCCATCACGTACGCACCAAACACACGGCTGCCACCAATGCTTGCAAGGTTTTTTGACAACGTCTAATAAATCGATGAACGCCGGCTGCACGCACTAAAAAGGATGACTCATTGTCCCGTTACGCACATTGTCCAGTTACACACATTGTCCCGTTGCGCTCATTGTACGCTTGCGCCGCATCTATCTTCCACTCGATTGGAACAACCATCGATTTGACTTTTTCGAGGCACATTAAACTTGAAACACTCCCATTCGTTTCCTACTTTTCCTATCATCGTCCTATCCTTAACATAATAACACAGACTGGAAGAAGTTAAATAGCATACATGTATAAAAGTTATAGTTAAAATAATCTCTTCGTTAAAGAAATAAACATATTTGAATTAATGAGTGCAAATAAAAGTAAATTTATCAATTAAATTGTAGATTTCATTTCACTCCTTCTTTGAATCCATATAAAATATTGATAATTCAAAAAAATGATTCAACTTTATTCATAAAAGTATGCAATAATTTCATCAATGTTTTGTTATGACCTTGTCACGTTAAACTATCGTAGGTAAACCGACTTTACAGACAACCATTTTTTTTTATTTTTTTATTAAATCGACGTGTTCGAGAGAAATATGTTCGGTACAAATTTCAATATACAGTTGGAAAGGTCACTGTGCTTGCACAGATAAATTTAGTAATCAAAATACCTTGACAATCTTATATAAAGTTACGCTCATCACTGTAACTCTGTAGCGCTGTGAGACAGCGCCTGCCTGCAGAATGCCAGCGTGAGGCGGGAAGTCGCCCACCAGGCGTCTGAGGCCGGCAATCTGCACGTAGCCGCACTTGCTGCTCTACACACAGCAACACTTTCATAGTTTTTGTATCTTTTAAGAAGTGCATTTGAATTGTTCACCAAAAAGATTGAAGTTAAAGAAAAGCTTTTTTTTTGTTGAATTTGTGAGTTTTTAATCGTTCTTTTACTTTTATAATTTGAATAATTTACTTCGCAAATTAAGTAAATATCCCATTGATCACTAAAAAAAATCAATTTTGATTACGTAAGTATGTCGTTATAATTTATTTGAAGATTATTGAATGAGACGATACACACGCAATGTATTTTTTTCAAGTGGTTCTTCATTAAAAGCAATTATTTTTTTAAAATTACTTTTTATCGTTATATAAGAAATAATTTTCATTTGCACAACATTGAAATAAATTAAAATTGTAATAAATAATTTGGTTGTATTAAATTGTTTGTTATATTCATCATTTTTCAACGGGCGCCTTACAACTAACTAGTACACGAATAATTATTGCATTACCAATCTACCAGTCCAACCATCTTTCGAAAACCACAATTCTGACGCTCTTTACAGCAAGTTCACTCCCGCGACGCCATGGAAATATAAAATATTTATAATCGGGAAGTCTATCGCGTCCGAAATTTGTGTTGTGCCGACGTCACCAGATGTGTCGGACGTGATTGGTTGGAAAAATTACTCGCGCCACGATTTGTTATTGTTCGAGCAAGCATGATCCGAGCAGGTAAAGTAAGGAAGAATATATGGAGTAAACTTCACTTTGGATATTCGAGAAAATATAATTTGGTTTTTACTAAAAACTCCCGTGCTCATGTTTAGCTGTGGTGTCAGTGGTGTACGATTTAACCTGCGTTAACTTGCGAGAATGATTATTAAAATAACGTGTTATAAAAGTTACTATTATAGCTACAGTGGAGTCCCGATTATCCGAAATGATTGGGATCAGGCCCTTTTCGGACTAAAGAATTTTTCTGATCAAGCGCAATCACTCTTAAAATAATTTTTAGATTACATAATCCCGTGTGATTACATACATCTGTATTATTACGTGTGATTACACAGTTTGTTTTATAAGGTCTGTTCAAACATAATCAAACCTCGGCACGAAATGGGCGATAAGAGCGTGGAAAGCTGGCTAGTACAGTAGTTTTAAGTTGTTCTTCCGATAGGTCAAAGCGCTCGACGGTTGGACGTTACAGAAACATAATTTATATGTATTATTCAGTATCTCTGTGAGTAGGTAATTATAGTATGTATGGGGACACCGGTGGGTGGTGGGGGAGCCGGGGAGCCACGGCGGCCATCTTGGTTTACGTCACTTCCGGCGACCATCTTGGATTACGTCATTTCCGGCGGCCATCTTGGATTACGTCATTTCCGGCGGCCATCTTGGACTACATCATTTCCTGCAACCATCTTGGATCTGACCTTGACCTTTGAACCCGGAGGCCATTTTGTTTTTCTAGAACTTTCCTCCATTTTGTTTTCTAGATCATTCCGCCATTTTGAGTTTCGTCCGCCATCTTGAAAATCTTTATTTATTATACGATTTTAATGAAAAAAATTTAAAATTTAAAAAAATTAAATAATCAAAATTTTAAAATAAAATTAAAAATATTATTTAATAAAATTTTAATTAAAAACCTACGCATCGAACACCCCACTCCTCTAAATTACAAATACATAATCTAGCACCCCCACCCCTCTGTTACAATGACATCGTCATCGAACACCCCACTCATTCCTGTTACAATTTTTCGTTACATCCACCATCTTGTAAAATCATAATTATTAACTTAGAAAATCAGGAAAAAAAATATATCATCGTTGTCTGCTGGAGGCAGCCATCTTATTTAGTGGAGACTACCATCTTGATTTCATCTGGTGGGTGTCGTCATCGGTTGTAGGTTTCTAAAGTATGTTAGTGTATGTAAGGTCGAGTTACAATTCTCTACCAACATTGTTATGAACCTTATAGACCAAAATCCACAGAATCCACAAGATCCACAAAATCCACAGTCACTTTGTTGTTGTAACCGACCTTTTTTCTTAAAGTCTTATCACTTATAGGTTTTAACTAAAATATATGTTATCAATACTGTCGTTGTGGATGCGTTAGTTAAAGTAATGATAATTTAAAAAACATTTATTACTCCATCTTAGCGGACCAGAAATTTTTCATAGTCCTATCATACATGTAAACATACTAAATAAATTAATGTTTGTGTATTCGTGTTTAAAACTGCATGGAAGCAGATATTTAGGTGTTTGTGTATAATATCATTTCTTAGTGTTCGTGTTTGCGTTCCTGTGTTTAAAAGCTGCATGGAAGCAGATATTTTAGGTGTTTGTGTCTAATTACATGATCATTTTACGATATCAAATTAAGTATAAGTACCTTGAGGAATATAGGGCATTAATTAAAAAAAATAATAAGCGATATGTAGGTAAAATTATATTTACTGAATCAAAGAAATATATTGTACAAAACAAAACCCTCAAGGAGAGAAAAATATACTTGTCAAACGAAGCTATAAAAAAAAACAGAAACTATATACAAAAACGAAAACTGTTTACAACAAAAAGACTGGAACTATACAACAGATAATTCATCTCCAACATAGCCGTGGGGAACCGTATGGATGCCATCCTCACATATTTGGCGCTTATCATCCTCCCATGTTATGGCCAGCTTATTTGTGCTCTCGCTATAGAGCACCTGCTGCCTCGAGCGTATGGCCCTAACTGCTACTCGTCGTGTGTGGTGATCGTGCAGGGCATCCAGGTAGTCACTGAATGTTATGCGGTTTTTGACCACACACCGCTGGATACCCTTGGCCTTCTTCTCAACTTTGTCACCACACTTGTATGCATACAGTTTGGCCCGCAGACCGACAAACTCACTCATCACTTTCCCCCCACACTCATCCTTAAACTTTCCGACAACCTTTTTGTTGATGGGGGAGAAGCAAGGGTGGTCGGAAGGGTAGCAGCTGGTGTCGAACTTCTCCATGAGTGTAGGATCGGCTTTGAGGTCATGGTAGAAATCATCGGTTTGTATCTCGTATACGAAACTATCGGTGTCCATGTATGCCAGATGAATGTTTTCTGCATATCTGGGTTTCATTGTGCTGTAATGGAAGTCGTACATGAGTGTTTTTGAGAGATCAAGTACTGCGAGTCCGGCATAGATTGGCTTATCGAAAATTATGCTCTCATGGTTCAGGTGGACTAGAGTCAAGTTCGGTTCATACATTGTGCGGTCCTTGAAGGATGGACGACACACCAGTTTCTTGAACCGCTTCTCGGAACATACCAACTCCATTTTGAGCCTCCGCCTCTTGTTCTCCATCAGTTTCCCGAAAGTACTGTTTACAGCGAGCTTAAAGAACTCCTTCTCGAATTCGTTGGCTGCAGCCTTGCGCTTATTGGTGTTGAGCTTAATGTATGGCTCCAACCACGCCGACTGCTCAAACTGGAGGACTCTGTGTACCTTAGTAACTATCAACCCATGTGATACTGCTTGCTGGAGGTTTCTGTAGTGTACAATGTAATGTTCCTTAATTTCTAGTGTTGTCATGAGCTTTGATTGTTTGGAGCCGGGCGGACATTGATTGATGGGGAGAAACGGAAGGTCTTTGTGACTTTCGTGGAGTTCAGTAGGGTACTCCACGTCACATTCGATAATGTACCCGATAGGAGAATTTTCTGGAATAGTCATGACATCAATAGATGTGTCTGACCATTTGAAATGTCGAATCGGAAGCGACAGCGACATCGCCCACCCGTACAAATTATTTGCATCAATGTACTGTAGATATGTGGATGGCTTGGACACATCATGTGTCTCAGGAACGTATTTGTTGTTACCCACACAATGACGTTTGATGCTTTGCGCTACACCCCCACGAATACCTGCTTCCACAAACATATACATATCGTAATCTGTCAGAAGCTCGAGTTGTACTCCTGTGGTGCGAAGCATCGCATCGAAAGCGAACCCAGGACAGGAAATGTAGTGTGACGGGTCTAGACTGTACGTCTCCAAGCAAAGACTGCGAAAATTCTCGAATACGTCCGCCAAAATCAGGACATCCGTCTTAAGGTACAAGTCAGCGTACTCCCCCAAAGTAGCACACTGAAACTTGTCCCAGACATTTTGTGCGTGAGCGTAATCCGCCTCGGAAATACCAGAATCAGTCAGAATATTAAAGAACTCATCGATAGATGGAAGACTAGTATCGTCTAGTCGAGCAAAAGAATCAACGAAGTCGTAGGGGAAGACTCCCTTGCGAGTAACCAACTCCAACTCATCAGGAGCGAAAAACTCAGCAGTACTGACAAACTTGTCTGCAGGCAAGAACTCTGCGAGCGAAGCAAGACCCCGACTCATGAAACGGAACGTATCGACAAACTGAATGCTGAACTTATCATGCAACTTCTTGGAAAAAGTTATCAACTTCTCTTCCGAATTAGGAATGATGAAGATGTCTTTAGTGTCGTACCCCAACTTCCTGATAATGAAGTTCTGGTCGTACGCCAGGTTGTGGAAGAACACAATCATCTTTTTCGGTCTGCGCCTGAGAAGGTTGCAGTCATTACATGCAGGTCCAATAAATTCGCCGGTGAAGTGATTATGATCACGAACTTTCTTTACGACCCCTCCAAACTTTCCTCCACAGTAGCAACAACACCTTGCTTGCAGAAAAGCAGTGTTTTGTGCATGTGTGAGCGGAGTCATAGGAACAGACATAGAAAATATTTTCTGCACGTCATGTCCAATCTCCACAATGCGGGATATGAATTTATCTTCTGCGTCACAACCGCGATACACTTCAGGCTGTGAAGGAAGTGAAGAAGTGAGGTGTACTGGAATCACGGAGTTATCTGCTTTCACGTAAATGCAGTAGCTGTACGCTTTATGCTTTTGATACTGCAGTGTGTATGCTTCATCAGGATTCGGGTGACATGTATGGATTTTCTCCAGAATAGCTTCAAAGTCGCAATATACCACGATGGGCATTTTATCACTGTGATGGAAGTTTTTGAACTTCAAAACAGGAGGCAAACCATTTTCATCAACCTGGGGCATTTCCATCCTAACAGCAGCATGCTGTTTACAGAGCTCACTGTGTTTTTCCAAACACTGAAGACCAGTAAGCCCGCTAACCCTATCCTGATCATCATAATGCTTGAAGCATCTTTTGCAAACATGAATAGCCTCAGTGTGTGTAGTGATTTGGGACCGAACCAGAGCAGAAAAATTATTGATGTAGGCGAAATGGGACGAATTGTCATTGACCAAGAGCAGAAGATCGAAATGATGTTCTTTTTCTTCAGGAGCGACTCGTGCAGGAACAACATTCAGATTCTCGTCGATACTGTAAATGTTGATGGAGACTCCGGGGTTCTGTTTTTCAAACAGCGGTATTTGCTTGATTGGAGTAGGGGAGTCAATGTTGTTGAAGTTGAACTTCCCCTCCAAGTCATGGTAGCGCTGGTTGACACGTTCAGGATGCTCACCTTCCACGTACTTAACAAGAATTGACCACTTGAAGCACATGTGGTCTTCGAGGTTTTGCGGATTGATCACAGCGTATTTGTCTTTGATGGAAGTAGGTAATTCAATGTAGGAGCTGGCATGGAGTGGATCAAGCTTGTTTATTCGGAGTTGAAGTCGCTTAACGGCCGACAAAGTCCATCCGGACCCCTTACCCATGTAATCTTCCTCCTCCTTGCAGATCTTGGAGATGGACTCGGTAACTGCCTCCTCCACCTCATGAACTGCGTAGAGGGGAACATTCATGGTTTTGAAGGCCCTCTTGTCTTCACAGGCATCTACTGGTTTTTCGTAGTCGCACTCAAGAACGACATTAAACTTCAGCGGTCCATTCTCTTCAATCTCCTCCTCAAGTTGGCTTATTATTTTTGCCTTGATGGAGTCCAGGTACGTACAAATGTCCTTGGCAGAACTTGACGTATTTACAGCAACATAAGTCTTCAAGTTGCCCTTGAATCCCACTTCGGCGGTGATGAAGCCATGGGTATTGGCCAAACCCGCGCCGGTCACCACCTTTGTTCGGCTGGTCGATGGTTTAGGCAGTACTGCTGGCTTAACTGCTGCCATTCTCTGCTTCTTTGTTGGAGGCGGAGCAGGCCCCTTGCACACCTTAATGTGATTGCGAAGAGTGTCAGCCCTGACGAACTCTTTAGCACAGTTCGTGCAGGAATGTGCTATGCGGTTAGGGTTAAGACCGCAAGCCGACTTCTCATGTAGTCTGGCGACATCAGCACGGGCGAAGGCCTTATAGCAGAAGCTACACCGGGTGCCTGATGTCGTGGCGACAGCACCAGTACATGTTGACAGGTGCTGCTGCATCTTGTCGCTGCGTGCGACCATCTTGCCACATAGGTGGCACTGCTGGTAGTAACGATGCTGGTTCTCGGCACACTGTCGCTCGTGCCGGTAGCGGTTCTTAGCTGCCGTGAAGGTAGCAGAGCAGAAACGGCATTTCTGCACGGTAAATGCCATCTCGACAATCGGTAGACTGGTCTCAACGTACGGAACACGCGAAGGAAGCTCGACGTACGGAGAACTATAACATAAGAATAAAGAAAACAATGTAGCTAGATGTTACATGAAAACAAACATATCCTCAAAACTCTAGCCTCAAGCTTTCTAACCTAAACTACTAGCAATGTTACTAAATAAAAAAGTTGCAAACATAACCTCAAAACTCTAGCCCTCAAGCTTTCTAACCTAACTTGATAGCAATGTAATAAATAAAAAAGTTACAAACATAACCTCTAAACTCTAGCCATCAAGCTTAATAACCTAACTTGATAGCAATGTTACTAAATAAAAAAAGTTGCAAACATAACCTCAAAACTCTAGCCCTCAAGCTTACTAACCTAAACTGTTAGCAATGTTACTAAATAAAAAAAAGTTACAAACATAACCTCAAAGCTACTCCTTCATTCATGTACAATCCTAAAAATGGTAGAATATTTAAAGTACTGATAAAAGTCAAAGCTGAAAAATATTCAATGTTAACTAAAAATGATTGATTACATAACCTCAAAACTACTCTAATGCACAACCCAAAAATGCTAGAATTTTAAAGTACTGTTAAAAGTTTAAGCTAAACAATTCCTGGTTACCCACACATAAGTGTACAGAGAAAAAACTAGTTAGCTGATAACCTACGAAAAAGCTGAGAAACATTCAATGTTAACGAAACATGTAGCATACCTCAGAAAAAGATGAAGTGGAGCTGTAGAACACAAAGTAGCGTTGGCGGTAGAAATCGTGGTAGCAGCTAAACTCACACACGAACTAGCTCACTCAAACTCCAAGAACACAATGAAGCTCCGACAGCTAATCCCGGCCTTTTATAGCCGCGGACCTGCTTGTTCTTGGAAAAACCATTAGGAACATAGTATTTTTACCGAACCTACCAATAGGAATATAGTATGTGGAGGGGAAGTACCATTGTCTTCGGAAAAACCCAGCATGACTCATGCGCAGGTCGTAGCAGGTCTGTGAGGGGTGGGAGGTAGAAATGTAGGTAATAACTTAACATAGGAAACCACTCTCGGGTAAAACCACTAATGACCTAGGTGATGAGAGATTAGGTCGCGAGGCACTTCATGCATCGTGACTCATCACTCAGAAATGTCGTCTCGCAGTGCCGAGGGGACCCGAACAATAGACTTGACCGTGCATGTCACAACAGATCCATTAGTCGCCCGACTTTGTGGCGCCATGAGGCGCTCAGGTAGCAGTCATGGTCTACGGCAACAGACTCGTTAAAGTGTCATTACGAAGCACTCAAGCTGAGTTCGAGGAAAATACAGCTAAATATTCATTATAGATATGTAAGGAAATAAATAAAAAATAAATCGGGTAAGTTTAATACATTTGTTAAAAGTAAGAACACATTACAAAACTACAACATTAAAAATTTAACCTACACTTATTATGACCAACATTCGTTTAAAATTTTTTAGCATTTCATTGCGAACAATCAGTTGAACATCCACAGAATGACACATTTTGCTGATGTTCCAGGAACAAACCCTTTTCACAACCATTTAAGGAGACTTTCCTTAAGCTCTCTTTTCATTGGTCAAATAAAACATCTCCCTCTCTTCCCCTCATACAATGATGCTGCTTCACCATCACGCTAAAATTCTGTAAGACCAAACAAAATATACTTCCCTTAAACCTTATGGTAGAAATTTCATCCTAGGATGCTGTTACTGCATCTAGAAATTAAAAATTATATTATCTCATACAGGTTTTATTTACATGTTAGACTTAACCATCCTACCACACACTGGCTCACACTTACACACACATGCGTGCGCATGCGTGCACTGAGATTAAATACATACTTGCCCACATAATGTACTTTTATTTACAAAGGCAACATATTAAAACACATAATATTTAAATTTTGTGTAGATTGGATGGTACCAGGAAACCATACTGCAAAACGAGCGGACAACACTTGAGTCTTTACTATGATTGGGCTGACGGATTGCCTCTGAACGCCCTTACCTTCAACGACTTAGAATTAATACTTTTATCCATCAAAAAACAAAACAGTTTTACTAAGCAAACATACACCCCACACCCCTCAAAAAATTGTTATTACACAGGGCATTATTTACATGGCAGGAGACCGCACATACGAAGTGCGCAGCTTCAGGTTAGAAATATTGATTAAAATAACTGCTAAAGATGATAATTTGTTTATGAAAAAACTGCACATGAAATACAGACACTTGGTTATTTACACACACATACATACATACATACATACATACATACATACATACATACATACACCCTGCATCGCTTCAGATGGAAGTACGATATTTTGAAAACCACTCAAGACTTACATCTGTTTGTGAAAAGGAGCTAAAAATTAAAAATTTTCAAAGTTAATTTTAGAGATGAAACATCATGTGCAAGTCCTTGCATGCGAGAACATTTTATTACGCAATTATCTTCATTTTTCCCAAACCATAGGTCTGATGTCTGGATACCACACAAATCTCATACTTAACATATGCACTACGAGATGACTGCGCGCCAGTCCAAGCCCCCTGCGCTTAGAGACGAAACTGCACTAGAAGCGTTAGCAAGCATTGCAATTATCTCGCTTCAGTAATGCAGATTCACCTCTGACTAGGTGGACCTCCTGAAACACTAAACATAGGACAGTGAAACACATTAAAATAATGCATTTCAAAATAATTGAATAATATAAAACACTGCATATTTCTCTAGAATCACCACGCAACTGACAGCCCTTTCAATCACAATTCTGCGAATGCTATCACAGAATGCTATATTAAGAAAGAAAGGATCATTCATTCCTTCATTATGGAACACAGTAATACATCACATGAAGAGAAACAAAAAAGGAACACACTTCGTTCTTAGACTCGTGCCGCCTCCTTGACAGAGAGAAAAGTTTTTACACATAAAATAGTATATATTTCTTTTCCAGCGATGAAGCTGTACTAATATCACCTTGACAAGCTTAGATGATCTAGGGAGAGACAAAGTAAATTAATTAACAATAAAAAAGTCGACTAAAATCATTTACAAACAATATACTTAATATTTCTTCGATTACATATTTTTCTCAATTTAATAAATGTGTGAACACAAAAATTTCCTTAAATCACTATTTATCAATTTTAAACTCTCATGTACATCAGGAAAAAATATATAGTTTCAGGCATTATTAGTTGTAATGTAAAAAATTCAAAACAGTTTCTTTGTGGGATGTGGAATGCTCACTCACGATCGAAAAAAGGAGGTGCTTCGCTGTAACACAAGGGGAGGGGGAAACCATCTTTAAAGTTGTCGTTGCTCATATATTTGGATATATAGTAATCAAGCAAGTAATAACATTTGGTGGTATAATCTCCGGCTGATTAAAGTTTATTTGCTAACATGAATTCACAAATTAAACGAATCTCTAAGTACATTTGCTTATCTTTTATAGAAAAAAAATGCACAGATTGATTTTTTTATCATGAATAACCAGGAGCACACTAAAAAAAACCAACGAAATTCTCGCCAATAATAACCAACAGCACACGAACAATAGAAAAAAAAACATTTTCTCAGTAATCACATACAGCATGCGGAGAAAATCACCAAAATATTGTCAAGAATATCCATTAATACATGTAGAATACCAATAAAGTCTTGACATAAAAAAGGCTGAAGTGCACGGACAAAAATCATCAAATTCTTGTCAGGTAAAAAAAGAAGAAGCACATGAAAAAAAAAAACCAACAAAATTCTAACACAGTAAAGTTGAAGCACACGTAGAAATCTATCGAAATTTCATGTGAAAAAATAGGAGCACTCAGAGAAAACCATCAGGGAGAAGATGTTTAAAAACATCATAAATTATCAATTGTTTAAGCAAAGAGTTCACAAGCTGACTTGTGCTAGAACTCTCATGTTGCTTAAGCAAAGAGTTCACAAGCTGACTTGTGAACTCTTTGCTTAAACAATTGATAATTTATGATGTTTTTAAACATCTTCTCCCTGATGGTTTTCTCTGAGTGCTCCTATTTTTTCACATGAAATTTCGATAGATTTCTACGTGTGCTTCAACTTTACTGTGTTAGAATTTTGTTGGTTTTTTTTTTTCATGTGCTTCTGCTTTTTTTACCTGACAAGAATTTGATGATTTTTGTCCGTGCACTTCAGCCTTTTTTATGTCAAGACTTTATTGGTATTCTACATGTATTAATGGATATTCTTGACAATATTTTGGTGATTTTCTCCGCATGCTGTATGTGATTACTGAGAAAATGTTTTTTTTCTATTGTTCGTGTGCTGTTGGTTATTATTGGCGAGAATTTCGTTGGTTTTTTTAGTGTGCTCCTGGTTATTCATGATAAAAAAATCAATCTGTGCATTTTTTTTCTATAAAAGATAAGCAAATGTACTTAGAGATTCGTTTAATTTGTGAATTCATGTTAGCAAATAAACTTTAATCAGCCGGAGATTATACCACCAAATGTTATTACTTGCTTGATTACTATATATCCAAATATATGAGCAACGACAACTTTAAAGATGGTTTCCCCCTCCCCTTGTGTTACAGCGAAGCACCTCCTTTTTTCGATCGTGAGTGAGCATTCCACATCCCACAAAGAAACTGTTTTGAATTTTTTACATTACAACTAATAATGCCTGAAACTATATATTTTTTCCTGATGTACATGAGAGTTTAAAATTGATAAATAGTGATTTAAGGAAATTTTTGTGTTCACACATTTATTAAATTGAGAAAAATATGTAATCGAAGAAATATTAAGTATATTGTTTGTAAATGATTTTAGTCGACTTTTTTATTGTTAATTAATTTACTTTGTCTCTCCCTAGATCATCTAAGCTTGTCAAGGTGATATTAGTACAGCTTCATCGCTGGAAAAGAAATATATACTATTTTATGTGTAAAAACTTTTCTCTCTGTCAAGGAGGCGGCACGAGTCTAAGAACGAAGTGTGTTCCTTTTTTGTTTCTCTTCATGTGATGTATTACTGTGTTCCATAATGAAGGAATGAATGATCCTTTCTTTCTTAATATAGCATTCTGTGATAGCATTCGCAGAATTGTGATTGAAAGGGCTGTCAGTTGCGTGGTGATTCTAGAGAAATATGCAGTGTTTTATATTATTCAATTATTTTGAAATGCATTATTTTAATGTGTTTCACTGTCCTATGTTTAGTGTTTCAGGAGGTCCACCTAGTCAGAGGTGAATCTGCATTACTGAAGCGAGATAATTGCAATGCTTGCTAGCGCTTCTAGTGCAGTTTCGTCTCTAAGCGCAGGGGGCTTGGACTGGCGCGCAGTCATCTCGTAGTGCATATGTTAAGTATGAGATTTGTGTGGTATCCAGACATCAGACCTATGGTTTGGGAAAAATGAAGATAATTGCGTAATAAAATGTTCTCGCATGCAAGGACTTGCACATGATGTTTCATCTCTAAAATTAACTTTGAAAATTTTTAATTTTTAGCTCCTTTTCACAAACAGATGTAAGTCTTGAGTGGTTTTCAAAATATCGTACTTCCATCTGAAGCGTTGCAGGGTGTATGTATGTATGTATGTATGTATGTATGTATGTATGTATGTGTGTGTAAATAACCAAGTGTCTGTATTTCATGTGCAGTTTTTTCATAAACAAATTATCATCTTTAGCAGTTATTTTAATCAATATTTCTAACCTGAAGCTGCGCACTTCGTATGTGCGGTCTCCTGCCATGTAAATAATGCCCTGTGTAATAACAATTTTTTGAGGGGTGTGGGGTGTATGTTTGCTTAGTAAAACTGTTTTGTTTTTTGATGGATAAAAGTATTAATTCTAAGTCGTTGAAGGTAAGGGCGTTCAGAGGCAATCCGTCAGCCCAATCATAGTAAAGACTCAAGTGTTGTCCGCTCGTTTTGCAGTATGGTTTCCTGGTACCATCCAATCTACACAAAATTTAAATATTATGTGTTTTAATATGTTGCCTTTGTAAATAAAAGTACATTATGTGGGCAAGTATGTATTTAATCTCAGTGCACGCATGCGCACGCATGTGTGTGTAAGTGTGAGCCAGTGTGTGGTAGGATGGTTAAGTCTAACATGTAAATAAAACCTGTATGAGATAATATAATTTTTAATTTCTAGATGCAGTAACAGCATCCTAGGATGAAATTTCTACCATAAGGTTTAAGGGAAGTATATTTTGTTTGGTCTTACAGAATTTTAGCGTGATGGTGAAGCAGCATCATTGTATGAGGGGAAGAGAGGGAGATGTTTTATTTGACCAATGAAAAGAGAGCTTAAGGAAAGTCTCCTTAAATGGTTGTGAAAAGGGTTTGTTCCTGGAACATCAGCAAAATGTGTCATTCTGTGGATGTTCAACTGATTGTTCGCAATGAAATGCTAAAAAATTTTAAACGAATGTTGGTCATAATAAGTGTAGGTTAAATTTTTAATGTTGTAGTTTTGTAATGTGTTCTTACTTTTAACAAATGTATTAAACTTACCCGATTTATTTTTTATTTATTTCCTTACATATCTATAATGAATATTTAGCTGTATTTTCCTCGAACTCAGCTTGAGTGCTTCGTAATGACACTTTAACGAGTCTGTTGCCGTAGACCATGACTGCTACCTGAGCGCCTCATGGCGCCACAAAGTCGGGCGACTAATGGATCTGTTGTGACATGCACGGTCAAGTCTATTGTTCGGGTCCCCTCGGCACTGCGAGACGACATTTCTGAGTGATGAGTCACGATGCATGAAGTGCCTCGCGACCTAATCTCTCATCACCTAGGTCATTAGTGGTTTTACCCGAGAGTGGTTTCCTATGTTAAGTTATTACCTACATTTCTACCTCCCACCCCTCACAGACCTGCTACGACCTGCGCATGAGTCATGCTGGGTTTTTCCGAAGACAATGGTACTTCCCCTCCACATACTATATTCCTATTGGTAGGTTCGGTAAAAATACTATGTTCCTAATGGTTTTTCCAAGAACAAGCAGGTCCGCGGCTATAAAAGGCCGGGATTAGCTGTCGGAGCTTCATTGTGTTCTTGGAGTTTGAGTGAGCTAGTTCGTGTGTGAGTTTAGCTGCTACCACGATTTCTACCGCCAACGCTACTTTGTGTTCTACAGCTCCACTTCATCTTTTTCTGAGGTATGCTACATGTTTCGTTAACATTGAATGTTTCTCAGCTTTTTCGTAGGTTATCAGCTAACTAGTTTTTTCTCTGTACACTTATGTGTGGGTAACCAGGAATTGTTTAGCTTAAACTTTTAACAGTACTTTAAAATTCTAGCATTTTTGGGTTGTGCATTAGAGTAGTTTTGAGGTTATGTAATCAATCATTTTTAGTTAACATTGAATATTTTTCAGCTTTGACTTTTATCAGTACTTTAAATATTCTACCATTTTTAGGATTGTACATGAATGAAGGAGTAGCTTTGAGGTTATGTTTGAAACTTTTTTTTATTTAGTAACATTGCTAACAGTTTAGGTTAGTAAGCTTGAGGGCTAGAGTTTTGAGGTTATGTTTGCAACTTTTTTTATTTAGTAACATTGCTATCAAGTTAGGTTATTAAGCTTGATGGCTAGAGTTTAGAGGTTATGTTTGTAACTTTTTTATTTATTACATTGCTATCAAGTTAGGTTAGAAAGCTTGAGGGCTAGAGTTTTGAGGTTATGTTTGCAACTTTTTTATTTAGTAACATTGCTAGTAGTTTAGGTTAGAAAGCTTGAGGCTAGAGTTTTGAGGATATGTTTGTTTTCATGTAACATCTAGCTACATTGTTTTCTTTATTCTTATGTTATAGTTCTCCGTACGTCGAGCTTCCTTCGCGTGTTCCGTACGTTGAGACCAGTCTACCGATTGTCGAGATGGCATTTACCGTGCAGAAATGCCGTTTCTGCTCTGCTACCTTCACGGCAGCTAAGAACCGCTACCGGCACGAGCGACAGTGTGCCGAGAACCAGCATCGTTACTACCAGCAGTGCCACCTATGTGGCAAGATGGTCGCACGCAGCGACAAGATGCAGCAGCACCTGTCAACATGTACTGGTGCTGTCGCCACGACATCAGGCACCCGGTGTAGCTTCTGCTATAAGGCCTTCGCCCGTGCTGATGTCGCCAGACTACATGAGAAGTCGGCTTGCGGTCTTAACCCTAACCGCATAGCACATTCCTGCACGAACTGTGCTAAAGAGTTCGTCAGGGCTGACACTCTTCGCAACCACATTAAGGTGTGCAAGGGGCCTGCTCCGCCTCCAACAAAGAAGCAGAGAATGGCAGCAGTTAAGCCAGCAGTACTGCCTAAACCATCGACCAGCCGAACAAAGGTGGTGACCGGCGCGGGTTTGGCCAATACCCATGGCTTCATCACCGCCGAAGTGGGATTCAAGGGCAACTTGAAGACTTATGTTGCTGTAAATACGTCAAGTTCTGCCAAGGACATTTGTACGTACCTGGACTCCATCAAGGCAAAAATAATAAGCCAACTTGAGGAGGAGATTGAAGAGAATGGACCGCTGAAGTTTAATGTCGTTCTTGAGTGCGACTACGAAAAACCAGTAGATGCCTGTGAAGACAAGAGGGCCTTCAAAACCATGAATGTTCCCCTCTACGCAGTTCATGAGGTGGAGGAGGCAGTTACCGAGTCCATCTCCAAGATCTGCAAGGAGGAGGAAGATTACATGGGTAAGGGGTCCGGATGGACTTTGTCGGCCGTTAAGCGACTTCAACTCCGAATAAACAAGCTTGATCCACTCCATGCCAGCTCCTACATTGAATTACCTACTTCCATCAAAGACAAATACGCTGTGATCAATCCGCAAAACCTCGAAGACCACATGTGCTTCAAGTGGTCAATTCTTGTTAAGTACGTGGAAGGTGAGCATCCTGAACGTGTCAACCAGCGCTACCATGACTTGGAGGGGAAGTTCAACTTCAACAACATTGACTCCCCTACTCCAATCAAGCAAATACCGCTGTTTGAAAAACAGAACCCCGGAGTCTCCATCAACATTTACAGTATCGACGAGAATCTGAATGTTGTTCCTGCACGAGTCGCTCCTGAAGAAAAAGAACATCATTTCGATCTTCTGCTCTTGGTCAATGACAATTCGTCCCATTTCGCCTACATCAATAATTTTTCTGCTCTGGTTCGGTCCCAAATCACTACACACACTGAGGCTATTCATGTTTGCAAAAGATGCTTCAAGCATTATGATGATCAGGATAGGGTTAGCGGGCTTACTGGTCTTCAGTGTTTGGAAAAACACAGTGAGCTCTGTAAACAGCATGCTGCTGTTAGGATGGAAATGCCCCAGGTTGATGAAAATGGTTTGCCTCCTGTTTTGAAGTTCAAAAACTTCCATCACAGTGATAAAATGCCCATCGTGGTATATTGCGACTTTGAAGCTATTCTGGAGAAAATCCATACATGTCACCCGAATCCTGATGAAGCATACACACTGCAGTATCAAAAGCATAAAGCGTACAGCTACTGCATTTACGTGAAAGCAGATAACTCCGTGATTCCAGTACACCTCACTTCTTCACTTCCTTCACAGCCTGAAGTGTATCGCGGTTGTGACGCAGAAGATAAATTCATATCCCGCATTGTGGAGATTGGACATGACATGCAGAAAATATTTTCTATGTCTGTTCCTATGACTCCGCTCACACATGCACAAAACACTGCTTTTCTGCAAGCAAGGTGTTGTTGCTACTGTGGAGGAAAGTTTGGAGGGGTCGTAAAGAAAGTTCGTGATCATAATCACTTCACCGGCGAATTTATTGGACCTGCATGTAATGACTGCAACCTTCTCAGGCGCAGACCGAAAAAGATGATTGTGTTCTTCCACAACCTGGCGTACGACCAGAACTTCATTATCAGGAAGTTGGGGTACGACACTAAAGACATCTTCATCATTCCTAATTCGGAAGAGAAGTTGATAACTTTTTCCAAGAAGTTGCATGATAAGTTCAGCATTCAGTTTGTCGATACGTTCCGTTTCATGAGTCGGGGTCTTGCTTCGCTCGCAGAGTTCTTGCCTGCAGACAAGTTTGTCAGTACTGCTGAGTTTTTCGCTCCTGATGAGTTGGAGTTGGTTACTCGCAAGGGAGTCTTCCCCTACGACTTCGTTGATTCTTTTGCTCGACTAGACGATACTAGTCTTCCATCTATCGATGAGTTCTTTAATATTCTGACTGATTCTGGTATTTCCGAGGCGGATTACGCTCACGCACAAAATGTCTGGGACAAGTTTCAGTGTGCTACTTTGGGGGAGTACGCTGACTTGTACCTAAAGACGGATGTCCTGATTTTGGCGGACGTATTCGAGAATTTTCGCAGTCTTTGCTTGGAGACGTACAGTCTAGACCCGTCACACTACATTTCCTGTCCTGGGTTCGCTTTCGATGCGATGCTTCGCACCACAGGAGTACAACTCGAGCTTCTGACAGATTACGATATGTATATGTTTGTGGAAGCAGGTATTCGTGGGGGTGTAGCGCAAAGCATCAAACGTCATTGTGTGGGTAACAACAAATACGTTCCTGAGACACATGATGTGTCCAAGCCATCCACATATCTACAGTACATTGATGCAAATAATTTGTACGGGTGGGCGATGTCGCTGTCGCTTCCGATTCGACATTTCAAATGGTCAGACACATCTATTGATGTCATGACTATTCCAGAAAATTCTCCTATCGGGTACATTATCGAATGTGACGTGGAGTACCCTACTGAACTCCACGAAAGTCACAAAGACCTTCCGTTTCTCCCCATCAATCAATGTCCGCCCGGCTCCAAACAATCAAAGCTCATGACAACACTAGAAATTAAGGAACATTACATTGTACACTACAGAAACCTCCAGCAAGCAGTATCACATGGGTTGATAGTTACTAAGGTACACAGAGTCCTCCAGTTTGAGCAGTCGGCGTGGTTGGAGCCATACATTAAGCTCAACACCAATAAGCGCAAGGCTGCAGCCAACGAATTCGAGAAGGAGTTCTTTAAGCTCGCTGTAAACAGTACTTTCGGGAAACTGATGGAGAACAAGAGGCGGAGGCTCAAAATGGAGTTGGTATGTTCCGAGAAGCGGTTCAAGAAACTGGTGTGTCGTCCATCCTTCAAGGACCGCACAATGTATGAACCGAACTTGACTCTAGTCCACCTGAACCATGAGAGCATAATTTTCGATAAGCCAATCTATGCCGGACTCGCAGTACTTGATTTCTCAAAAACACTCATGTACGACTTCCATTACAGCACAATGAAACCCAGATATGCAGAAAACATTCATCTGGCATACATGGACACCGATAGTTTCGTATACGAGATACAAACCGATGATTTCTACCATGACCTCAAAGCCGATCCTACACTCATGGAGAAGTTCGACACCAGCTGCTACCCTTCCGACCACCCTTGCTTCTCCCCCATCAACAAAAAGGTTGTCGGAAAGTTTAAGGATGAGTGTGGGGGGAAAGTGATGAGTGAGTTTGTCGGTCTGCGGGCCAAACTGTATGCATACAAGTGTGGTGACAAAGTTGAGAAGAAGGCCAAGGGTATCCAGCGGTGTGTGGTCAAAAACCGCATAACATTCAGTGACTACCTGGATGCCCTGCACGATCACCACACACGACGAGTAGCAGTTAGGGCCATACGCTCGAGGCAGCAGGTGCTCTATAGCGAGAGCACAAATAAGCTGGCCATAACATGGGAGGATGATAAGCGCCAAATATGTGAGGATGGCATCCATACGGTTCCCCACGGCTATGTTGGAGATGAATTATCTGTTGTATAGTTCCAGTCTTTTTGTTGTAAACAGTTTTCGTTTTTGTATATAGTTTCTGTTTTTTTTATAGCTTCGTTTGACAAGTATATTTTTCTCTCCTTGAGGGTTTTGTTTTGTACAATATATTTCTTTGATTCAGTAAATATAATTTTACCTACATATCGCTTATTATTTTTTTTAATTAATGCCCTATATTCCTCAAGGTACTTATACTTAATTTGATATCGTAAAATGATCATGTAATTAGACACAAACACCTAAAATATCTGCTTCCATGCAGCTTTTAAACACAGGAACGCAAACACGAACACTAAGAAATGATATTATACACAAACACCTAAATATCTGCTTCCATGCAGTTTTAAACACGAATACACAAACATTAATTTATTTAGTATGTTTACATGTATGATAGGACTATGAAAAATTTCTGGTCCGCTAAGATGGAGTAATAAATGTTTTTTAAATTATCATTACTTTAACTAACGCATCCACAACGACAGTATTGATAACATATATTTTAGTTAAAACCTATAAGTGATAAGACTTTAAGAAAAAAGGTCGGTTACAACAACAAAGTGACTGTGGATTTTGTGGATCTTGTGGATTCTGTGGATTTTGGTCTATAAGGTTCATAACAATGTTGGTAGAGAATTGTAACTCGACCTTACATACACTAACATACTTTAGAAACCTACAACCGATGACGACACCCACCAGATGAAATCAAGATGGTAGTCTCCACTAAATAAGATGGCTGCCTCCAGCAGACAACGATGATATATTTTTTTTCCTGATTTTCTAAGTTAATAATTATGATTTTACAAGATGGTGGATGTAACGAAAAATTGTAACAGGAATGAGTGGGGTGTTCGATGACGATGTCATTGTAACAGAGGGGTGGGGGTGCTAGATTATGTATTTGTAATTTAGAGGAGTGGGGTGTTCGATGCGTAGGTTTTTAATTAAAATTTTATTAAATAATATTTTTAATTTTATTTTAAAATTTTGATTATTTAATTTTTTTAAATTTTAAATTTTTTTCATTAAAATCGTATAATAAATAAAGATTTTCAAGATGGCGGACGAAACTCAAAATGGCGGAATGATCTAGAAAACAAAATGGAGGAAAGTTCTAGAAAAACAAAATGGCCTCCGGGTTCAAAGGTCAAGGTCAGATCCAAGATGGTTGCAGGAAATGATGTAGTCCAAGATGGCCGCCGGAAATGACGTAATCCAAGATGGCCGCCGGAAATGACGTAATCCAAGATGGTCGCCGGAAGTGACGTAAACCAAGATGGCCGCCGTGGCTCCCCGGCTCCCCCACCACCCACCGGTGTCCCCATACATACTATAATTACCTACTTCTGTGGTTTCATTGTACCCTTGATTCTTTTAGACTTTCAGTTTCCGATTACCGAATTTCGGATTATCGGAACTCTACTAGAATTGTTAATATTAAAAAAAATTACATTATAAATTTTGTATGTAGTTAGAAATACACTATTTTTAAACCAAGTTTTTTATTTCCAAAACATTAAACTATATTATTTATCTTATCAATTATAAGCGTGTTTTTTTAACATCCAATTTATTTGTTTACAAATGTATTTTCACATATTAGTTTTTGATTTTATTTAGATAAGCTTAATTGTGTACGTTACTTTTCATATTTGGTTATTTTGTAAAATTTATGTGTTGCTAAGTTGATGAAATAAAAAAAAAGTAAATTAATTAATCAATCTCGTGCAGACATTATTCCCCAGTTCCGCCCAACCCTGGCAACGCCCAACCCTGGCAAAGATGTCACGCTACGGCAAATAACCCATGGCCCGCGAGCCATTTTCGGCCCATCCAATACTTGGGCCGCAGCCAGCCGTGCCAAGAGGCAATCACAACTCGAATGCTAAATGATTAATCCTGCACCTCGGAGGCATAAGACACGATGTCCACTTTTGGGCAAAATGCACTTTTAACCCTAAACATGACCACCTTTTGACGTCCTTTCTAGTGGCACACAGCACTAAGATTTACGTTACGTCGATAATTCACGTACGAGTATTTTGGGTGGAAAATAGTTAAGTAAATAATTGAGGCGATATTTAAAATTATTTAAACTGCTCTCGTGAAAAATACAGTTTATGTGACATATTATCTTATATCCTCCGAGACACAGAATTATAAAATCGACTAGACAGAACATTCTTGAAATATTTCAATATACGCGAAATTCATTTTTTTTGTCCAGTGAATGGATGATTTCAATTTTTTAAATCATATTCGACTCGGTGAAAGAATGTGCGAGCAAGTACCATCTCATCAAAGATGACGAGGGGCGTTAATGATATCAACGGGAGGAAACGGGAGCACCACGACGAAATTCACCGATTCGAGAGCAACGTCCGCCGCGTTTCTTCACCTGGAAAAAATTCCCGGGTTCGACTCCACCTCTGGTGTGAGGCGGGTGATGTGGTCCTTCTATCGCCGCGGGCCAAAATTTTTTTTCCAATTGCTGTGCATTAGAGAGCGGTGATTTTACTGATATATCATCATTATCATTAATAATCCATCAGATTCGACTATACATCAATATCAGAATCATCATCGATCATCCCTCATCTTCGATCATCCATAATTACCACATCATCAATTTAATCATGTATGAAACTCTGTGAAAAAATCTTCACTTTCCATTTTTAGACAGTACATATCATATGGCCGTTTCATTTGCCAAAGACTGGGTTTCCAAGTAAAAACTTCTGAAGGAATACTTCGTAAACTTGGCTGTATGAAGTTTTTTTCCAACTAAATTTTTCACTTTTGTAAGACTAGTTTATTTTTCCCCTTGCAGAGTTTTATCGCATGCATCTGAAATACCGTACTGCAAGAATAAACTCTTCCCACGCTTAGGCCTACTTGTTTTTTTTTTGTTTTTTTATTTTGTGTAAGTGTTCCTTATTGCGTACCCACTTGTATTTTAAAATAAAATATTAATATAAAACAATATTGGTATTTATGATGCAAAGCTCTATAATTACCAAAATACATATTTGATTTTGAAAATATTTATAAAACTTTGAGGAACATTTCTCTGGGGAGCAGCTGGTCTGAGTAAACTGCAATTATATTTTAACTTAAAGCAGTTTATATGTGTTTGTGATTTGAAACTGAACAAGTAACAAAATATTTTTTTTATATAATATATGCATTGCAAAGCTTTGATACGCGATAAGGAACATAGTTTGGAGGAGCAACTTTTCCACGTAACGTATCCAATTGTATTCTTAACGTGAAATATTTAAATAACGCGAGCAGTTAAATATATGTTTGTGATGCGAAACTTTACCATAACCACAGTAAATTTTTATTTTGAAAATATGAGTTATAAAATTTGATATAAATTGGATACGCAATCAGGAACAATGACCTCTTTTTTTCGTTTTGGTAGCGTGGCCTCTCAATACTGAAGGAGAAAAAATAAATCATTCTTTCACAAACGTAGGTACTTGTTTGAATCACACAAACAATTGTTTGGAGAGTTCCGTGCAGGGGGAAATTTAAAGGGTAGCTCAAGTAGCGATCTAAATAATTTCCCGATATTTTTACTTCGCGTGATCGTCGACCCTAGACGAGGCAAAAATAAATCCGATGAAATTAAGGTTATTAACCTGTTGTTGGGGGGGGGGGGGGGGAAGAGGGGGAGAGTAATCGAAGAGAACTTGAAATACGTATCCACCCTGAGCTGAAATACGGGAAAACCTGTAATTTCCTCGCGCACGACGGAGAAACAATATTTTTTCTCTGGAATAATGCGAGTGAATGCGATCCGTTATTCCGAAAGATTTTTTTTTATTATTTCCATTGTGTGTTTCTCGCTCTCCATTTTTTTTCCTCTCTCTCTCTCTCTCTCTCTCTCTCTCTCTCTCTCTCACACACACTCTTTCGAGCCCCGTACAGACATGCGATACCCGATATAATTAAATCTCGCGCGGCCGATTCATTACCGCCACCATTGAATATATATATATATATATATATATATATATATATATATATATATATATATATATATATTCAATGCCACCACGAAACCCAAGCCGGGGCGCACATACGGTGTGCAGAATTTCAGGAATAGCCACGCGATCTGAAAACTGCTCAACATATCAGAGTGGGTCTGTTTACGAAAAAATAATAATAATAATACGTTGAGGGCGTATGCGTACCGTTTCCGGATTTCGTTTTTAAACTATATTTTTAGAACAATGAAAATGGCTAAAATACTTGTTTTCAGGATAATTTTTTAAGCATGAAACATCTGGTACAGGTTATTGAAAAAGCACTCAAGGGACTTGCATTACACCTTTATCTTCGTTTCTCCGCCATGAAATGTTATGGTTTGCTGATCAGATATCGTCGTTGCCCTATGCACGACGAGAAGATTGCGCGCCAGTCCACAGCCTTGCTCTTAGAGGCGATATCGCGCTAGAAGCACCAGCGAGCGTCGCACTTATCATCCCGTCTCACCAACACTAATACACCCCTGACTAGGTGGGCCCCTTAAGTGAGTGTATTCCATTTCAGATCATTATTTTATATTCAAGTTAAACACTGGTAAACATGTTGCCTTTTTAGTGGTTTTAATTTCACGAAATGAAAGATCTGTGCATCTCATACATACTTTTTTTTTTTAAATAATTAGCTGCCGAAGTTTTTTTTCGGCCGTAAATATAAGGATAATCAACTGGACATTAGAAGAATTTTTTTTTTTTTTACGTTTAACGCCCAGAAATAATTGGAATTATTTCAGAAAAATCTTAATTAATTTTACGTGTTTTTCAAATTTCTAGAATTTATGATGATTTTGACAGACAAGTGAAATAATTAAAAAATAAATATATAGGAATGCAAAACATAACAAGAAGTTTTAACCTAGAAATGTTTTACTCCTGTTTTACAGTTGATTATCCTTATTTGTACGGCCAGTGGCGTAGCCAGGATTTGTGTATAGGGGGTGTTAAGAAAATATTCCAAAGTATATTTTTGCCAATATAATCGATTCCAAAACCGAAAAATGTTCGAAATACTCGCAATATTCTTTTTTTTTTAAATTATATTATGTTTAAGAAATTAATGTTTTTTTCCTCATATTTGAAAACTTAATTTTTGATGTTGGCATTCCCCAAACGTACAGTTTGATTTATAGTGGCAGTATCCATCTTCCCCTCCCTGCTACCAGTTTTTTCCCGTATACCGGCGACCGTGTTTACAGCGCGGCCGCTGAAACAAATGACGGTATGTTTGATATGAGCCCGGGTCACCGCGACGAGTGGCCTCCAGGGGATATGAGGGGGGTGTGGACGGGGAGGGGGAGTGGCGGTGCGTGGCTCGGGTAGGCACGGTGACCTCTGACCCCATCTCTCCCCTCCACTCCGCCACCCGGACTCTCGTTTCGCTACCGTCCGGCCAGGGGTTGGAAAAGGGGGTTGGTGGAAGGGGGGCGGAGTTGGAAATAGCTGGCACGGCCGGAACGTCATCGCTCGGGGATGACCAGGAGCGTCTGCTGGATTGCATCTCTCTCTCTCTCTCTCTCTCTCTCTCTCTCTCTCTCTCTCTCTCTCTCTCTCTCTCTCTCTCTCTCTCTCTCCCTCCCCACATCCTCCCCGAGGGACGAGACATGGGTTCGCGAAATTGCTTCCCGCCCTCGCGTCAGCGCAACTTTGCGGCCGTAATTGAAACACCCTCCCCCCCTCCCCAAAATCCCTTCACACATTTCACCCCCTCCTTCACTTCCACGGACTTGCTTCCGGAAAAAAAAATCTCGTTACTACCAAATAAAAAAAATAAAAAAATTGTGCACTTCCTTGCGTGATGTGTCGGCCATTTTGAACAACCCCCCTCCCCCCACCAGAAAGACGCTACGATGGATTTTTTTTTTTTAATGTGTGTAACATCTCAGCTCTGGGTATGCGGCATCTGGTAGGTTTAATTTCGAGAATGGAACGGAAATGTGTAACCACGGTGCTGCCATCTGTGGCGGATGTCGCGAGCCAACGTTCACAAAGCCAAAGGGCAACTTTGGTATAGTATTAACGGTTTAATAATTTTTTTAATATAAAAATCAAATATAAAAAATAAAGATAAAAGTCCTTGTCGAAAATCGGGTCCAAAGCTTGGTTTTAGTATTTTCTCAAGTCTTTTTTTTTTTTTTTCTCGCTTTTATCGGATCAGTTTCGTTATATAGATTAACATTTCAGTTTGATAATCAAATGATTTCAAAAATAGACGAAACTGCTCCGGCAATGAATTTCAGCGGCGGGTGCGGAAAAAAAAACGAGCGATTTGCATGCATAAATGTAATTGAAAACAAAATTAGCGTATATTTTATCACGCTCGGCATTATGTTAAAGAATTCTACGTTGAACTCCGTGTCCGAGTTTCGTATTATACGTGAGTTTGCATCGTGAGAAAACATTAATTTGCTAGTCACCGAGTTTAGACGTAATACATCACCGGCGACTACTGAAAGACTAGCTCGCATTTTTTTTTTTTTTGCTAACAGCAATACGGCAACTAACTAATGTTTGTAGATTTCTACAAAAGGATGACGTAAACCCTAGCATGATCTTGGTAGAGGTCCACCTATCAGAGGAAAGAACTGCGGGTGACTCTGCCGTGTTTTGTCGTCACAATTGCTGTAATTGTAAAAACATTTTTGGGGGTGGAGTGTGGGGAGGGGGGAATTTTTTGGTTGGTAAGGGGAATTGAAGAAGGGGGGGAGGAGAAGAAATACAGATTAACAACCAGAACTACTAAAAAGATTTACTATCCCGACCGAGAATCAAACCTTTGATTTTTGGTTTACCAATCATGCAAAGCGTTTTGGTCGTTGGACCAGATATCAAACACTTTTTTTTTTTAATCAGTATAATCTTTCAAGTTTAAATTCAAACACGCGTAGGCTACTGTCCGCTGCCGGACATTAGTAAAATTAAAAACATAAAAAAGTCCACGGCAACAAAATACAATAAAAAAAACATATCCAGGATAAACAGGAAATCTATGAAACTCATTTTTGGCAATTTATATAGATTTACGTTTACATTGAGATGATGAATCTTTTACGTTATTGCCCCCCTCGGTGGCTCGCAAGGCAAACGTTAGTCGATACGTACTCTAAAGCTGTTTCCGACGGCCTCCTCAAAGGATCTTTAAGTAGTGCACTTCAAAGAATGTTAGCCATTTAAGTTGACCTTCTGAATAGTTGTAATGATCCTCGCAGAATCGCCGATGCAGTCTTTCGTGAATGGACTGTTCGCTTGCCTCCTTCTGGTCTTTGAGAGGTTTGTTGCATCATCTCTTAATAAAAAATATAACAACGTTAAATGTAGCAAATACTCTCTAACACATACACACACAAACTCACACTCTGAAAATTTAACCATCACGGGGAATAAAGATAAAACAATTGCCCAAAATATATATCAATTGCCCAAAAATGAGTTTGATAGATTTTCTGTTGATCCTGGATATGTTTCTTTTTTTTATTGTATTTTGTTGCCCTGGACTTTTTTATGTTTTTAATTTTACTAATGTCCGGCAGTGGACAGAAGCCTACGCGTTTGAATTTAAACTTGAAAGATTATACTGATTAAAAAAACCATCACGGGAAATAATCTTTTTGGTGCAGTTTTTTTTCTTCCGTTGTCCACATGAATATTATGGGTAACACATCATATGAGAAAAAAAAATCATGGCATGCGTAAAACACCATGAATGCATTTTGGCAGTAATTGATGATTAAGGAGTTATTATTTACTCGTGATATCAACTAAACAAATTAAATAGTAAGGTAAAATTAGTTAAATATCAAACAAGAAATGGTGTTATTGAAACTATTAGACCTACATAATTTTTTAAGCACTAGGAAAAAAATACGTTATTGATTGTGTGTTTTAAGTTTATTTCTGGTACGAAATCAAAAAAATTTGATTGTTCCATCAAGAAAAGAAAACAACGGGCAAAGGGGTTATAACCAACCCCCCTCCCGGCGAATTGAAATTCTGCGTATGCCATTGTAACGATAGTGAACGTGTAAAATGTAAAACTTGGAACTTGCCTGAAAATAAAAGGACGAAAAATTTGTAATCGCAAAAAAATGACTGATGAAAAGTACGCATGTGTCACAAGTTTGTTTCGTATTTAATGCAGCTTTGAATTCAAAGGATCCTTAGGTTAAGGCTGCTACGGTTGAGGAAACATACTATGTGCGTAGCCCACTATAAGAATAAAAAATTATTGGCCTGTTTCTGAGGATCTGGGAGTTGAGGAATGGTGTGGAATCCCCCCCCACCCCCCCCCCCCCCACCCTTTTTCCCCAGACAATCGAATTGTCTGGAAGTTCTGCCTCTCAGAAATTTAATTTTTTTTTAAGATGATGCTTTAAAGAGCATTTTTAGGCTATCTGAGCCCCCTTAAGTGCTTTTTCGAAACCTGACATTCTTAATTAAATAAAGTGACACTTATGCAATGTATATCCTTACAATGCCACTGCTTATGATTATGTCCTAATACTTGTTTAAAATGGAAGCTACTCTTTAATTTTTCATATTTAGTGGTCATAAATTGAGCCATAGTTTAGTCATTTTAAGCTAGTTAACGATTTGCTTTAAGGTTAAGGGGGGGGGGGGGAAGGCATGACCCTTCATAATTATTATTCGTAAACAGCATAACATTTCGTTACGAGCGGCCTAACCATATGCATTGAGCGGTCCCGCTACAGCGAGGCATGCCCGTGTTGATAAAGAAACGCTCTGTCCACGCACGCCGCAATGTCAAGCGCGCCGTTACGTAATGATGCGTCTATTCTGGCGTGCTTGCTCGCAGGTGTTCGGCGGCTGCGGAATAATTCGTTGACGTCGCCACACTCGCCACATCACAGGGGCGTAAACAAGGCCAGGCCGTGGGCTCTAAACAACAACCCCGCCCGTAACTTGCCCACGGAATGTAATTACAGCTCAAACACTTTTTTTTTTAAACACAGCAGACGGTCCTGCAAGCATCACTACACCGTTAGAAATTACAGTAAATTTAACGGAATTTTTCAACGTCCTCCAAAAAAAATGAAGCGTTGTTCGTAATTCCAGATAGCTGGATCTTCGTATACAAAACGGTGTACATAATTTCAACTTCGGGATTCGGTTTTACGGTTTAAAGAGGGTAAAAGCACACGTGGAAGAAATGAGTGTATTTTCGCATGATTCTTAACATATTTTTTTTTGTGTTTTTCTAATACACCCAGGTGGGTTCATGTTCAAAGTAAGCGAACTTTGTACGTATGTACCTGTAAATTTCTGGATAATTTGTAACCAGCGTTATTCGTAAATTTGAGGTGAGAAGTTTTAGCAGGGTACACGGCTAACAGCGTGAAGCCGTTAATTTGTTCAACTGATAGTCCATGCCGTGTTTACGGAACACCCGAAAACATTGACTAAAGTGGAAAAAGGTTTTAAAGACTTCGTGTTATGAAAGCCGGCTGTATGTATGCCAGCGAGGCGGGATGATAAGCGCGACGCTCGCTGGTGCTTCTAGCGCGGTGTCGCTTCTGAACAGGCGCGCAGTCTTCTCGTCGTGCTTAGGGTAACTATGATATTTGAGGGTTAACCATTACATTGTATGGCGAAGAAATGAAGATAAAGGTGTATTAAAAGTCCCTTAAGTGACTTGATGAAATCTTTTGGACATATGCCATTGCTAAGCACTTTTTCTGTAGAAGAAAACTAAAAAATACCCAAAAGACAAAAACACAAATTAAGCAAAAAATTGCTGTTGTCAACAGGATATAAACACCACATAATATTCCATAACAGGAATATGGTCAACAAACAAAGAAAAACAAAGAAAAATGGACTAAGAGAACGAAAAAAAAAACCCACAAATGATGACAGCACAAAAATATTGACAAAAAAAATCAGCACAACAGTTGAAACGAGACAAAAAACACGACAAAACGAAAAGACAAAACAAACACAAAGGTTATCCAAAACAGAAGAGAACGAAAAAAAAAAAACACAAATGATGTCAGCACAAAAATATTGAACCCAAAATAATTTAGCACAACAGTTGAAACGAGACAAAAACACGACAAAACTAAAAGACGAAACAAACACTATAGTTTTTTCCAAAACAGAATCAAGCGACGTTTCGGGAAATGATATCTGCTCCCGTCCTCAGACAGAGACGCACATGGTACGAAAACACAGGTGCGACTCTTAAGTGCTTTCAAGAATCTCTACCGGATGTTTCATGCCTAAAAGTTACTCTGAGTACAAGCGTTTTAGACATGTTAACTATTCTAAAAACACATTTTAAAAACTTAATCCGGAAACAAAACTACTGATCGGCCCTAAGCGAATTATTAAATGCATTTCGTAAACAGACCCCACTCGGATATCTTGAGCATTTTTCAAATATCTTTGGTTTCTCCTGAAGCTCTGCGCACCGTGTGTGTGCCCGGGAAGGTGGGGGCCTTAAACGACGGAAATTATGATTCATAGCTATTCACCATCACCAGCCGTGGTCAAGCATAATTTCCGAATTGTCTTCGGGTGTTGAAATATAGCGATGGCGAGGTTGGAAAGTATCTTCAATACGTCACAGCATGTCATCTGACAATTTATAACTCTGTGTTTTTTTGCACAGCATCTGGATGCTTTTGTCGAGTGTGAAAATACCGAAGTTGGCATGCCTGAAGAAAAACCGAAAGAAAAAAATTTACGTTACTTTTCTGTTTTTTTTTTTTTAAATTTAGGTATTGCTGTCGCGGTCTTATTAACTTAAAGTTTATTTATATAAATTCTATTGTAAATATTTTGCTTTATTAATTAAGTTTGTTTGCTAACATTGTAGTTATTTGGTTCTTTTGTTTATTTGTTTTTTTGGTTTCAAGCCATAATTTTATGAAATACCGCTTGCAAAAATTCTTTTTCAACTGTACACTGTATTGACAATTTCTGTACATTTAAATATCCTTATTGAAAATATCTAGCTGGGAAAAAAAAAGCAACCGCATCGTAATTCTGTGAAGTCTTTCAGGTTCTATTATTGTTTTTATATCATCGTCATTCAAGCACGATCCTCTTAACGGATGAATATGAAGAAGAAGGAAAAGCCACTGAAATGTATTTTTTAGTTTGATGACAGTTACGTTGCTTAAAAATAATTCCAAGTTCCACAACGTTGTATGTGTAAATGTGTGGCCACCAGGCCACATTAAAATTTTTATTTTGGCTATTTTTTTTTTTTTTTTTAATTTTTTCAATTTTAAATTACCGTTTTAATCTTTAAAAGTCAGTAGCAGTATTTTTAATCATGAACTGAAAAGACCGAGTATTGGAACACGCCCTGCGTGGACCGTGCGAATATCGCCGACCGGAGCCGAGAATAGCCCGAGGGGCGCGAGGACTCCGGGGTTGTATTTCACCCTCTTTTCAAACAAAAGGGCTCGTAAACAACGCCGTGTCCGCGCCGGGCTAGCCGGTGTATAGTGCAGGCACGAAGTCCTCAAGGCCACCGCCGATCCACCAGGGTCGCTGTCGTAACTTGCAAACACACTACTTAAAAACAAACAACACGTAATTTCGAAGCGGTTCCCGTTCTAAGTTGTGATTGTTCTAATTTATGACAGTTCTAAGTTGTGATAGTTCTACGTTTTGCGTTTCTAAGTTGTGATAGTTCTAAGTTAAGCGTTTATAAGTTATGACAGTTCTAAGTTGTGCATGTCTAAGATATTACAGTTCTAAGTTGTGCGTTTCTAAGTTGCGATAGTTCTAAGTTAAGTGTGTCTAAGTTATGCCTATTCTAAGTCGTGCGTTTCTAAGCTATGACAGTTCTAAGTTAAGTGTTTCTAACTTATGACAGTTCTAAGTTGTGTGTTTTTTAATTTGCGATAATTCTAGTTTGTGCGTTTACAATGTTTCTAGGTTATGTGTTTCCAAGTTATGATACTTCTAACTTATGACACTTCTAAGTTATGTGTATTTTTTCTAGAATTCTAAGTTATGACTGTTCTGAGTCGTGTGTTTCTAACTTATGTGTGGATCCCCGATCCATCATACTGCCAGCCGGGGCTTTTAAAGGCGGTATTCCAAGACGTTTGGGCAAGGTAGTGAATAAGCACTGCCTTGTTTTGGCACACGGCCGTAACCCAACTCGCGGGTCGTATTCTGGAACGTGTCCAAACTTAATCCCAGTAAGGAAACGAAACGGCAACCGTTTTAATTAACGGTGCCCTGCGTGAGACTACAAAAAAAAAACTGGTTACAACGCATTCTAGCAAACGTTTCGAACTCATCGATACAATTGTTACGACAAAACTACTAGAGATAGCAGCACCATCGCACGAAAATGGAACTGCCTATCTAATTTTCTCAAGTACTTTATAAATTGCGATTATTTCTTGTTATGGCCATTAAAGTGTACAACATGTAGTTATGCTATTATAAAGTATAGTTTGGCACGCCAAAACGTTTGGTACGTCTTCCGACGTTCACGAAGTTGTATATATACGAGTTAATGGCTACCAGACGCGGGTCCGCCATCTGGACGAAATCGATGAAAAAGTGAGCTCTGCGCATGCGCGGAATTTGAACACCGAAATCCGTTCCCTAAAAATAAGGGACTGACCGCGTTCTATCGTGCAGTTGGAATACACACTGTTAGGGCACAGGTGTAGCTTATTCAACACTTAAAACTTTATTTTTGTGTCTTGGAATAACGTCCTCAGTGTGTGCGAGGCCAGAAACCGAAGTTTCTATAACTCGCTAAGTGCATAGTAATTCAGGTGAACCCCACACTGGTGAAGAATCATTTGAATCGATGGCGGGGGTGCGTGTCTTGTTGGGATAGGTTTGGCACACGGGCCTGTGTGTGCGCTGGTAGGTTGTGTAATGCTAGAGAAGTTACGTGTACCTAATTCGGCGGGGGAGTGAAGCTCCCCACCAGTTAGATCGGCTAACTGGAGTGATTTAGTGTCGTGTTGGTGTGCAATAAAAGCTTGTCGGTGTGCTGTAATTTCAAGTGACCTAGTTAAACTCGGGTGTGGCGTGTAGTGCGTTGTTGCATGATGCACCCCACATACTTATGTAGAACCAACTTGGGTCAACGGGAGGGGTGCTTGACTTGATGTAGGCTTTTGGACATACGCCATTGCTTAGCACATGTATGTCTGCAGAATAAAACTACAAAAAAACACAAATGACAAAAAACACAAATTAAGCAAAAATTGCTGTTGTCAGGATTTAACGCCACACAATATTCCACAACAGGAATATGGTCAACAAACAAGGAAAGAACAAAGAAAAATGGACTAACAGAACGGAAAAAAACCCACAAATGATAACAGCACAAAAAATTCCGAACTCAAAAAGAGGGAGGGGTGCTTGTCATGTGGGATAGTTTGGCACACGGGTCTGGCTTTTACCTTAAGGTGTATTTTGTTGTGTTACGCATATCTAAATCACGCATAGGTGTACGATTGGGTGAGGAAAGAATACTTCCTTCTCGTCGAAGAATTATTCAGCTACTGTAGGCAAACTCAATTATCACATTTTCAGCGTATGTATTTCGTTTAAAAAAACTTGTGATCTGTTTTTACTGCTAATCAGCGCGACTTTAATCAGTTTACTCAACCTACGAAGCGAAAGCTATAAAAAATGGAATCCGAAAGGTGAGAAGTTTTAATACTTCTATAGTAATTATATAGGGTGTATTTTAAACCCAAACTGAAGAATTATCATTTGATAATTATAGCCTTGTTCAAAACCATCAATTTTCAACTTGTAAAAAACCGGATCGCCCGAACAGGGACTTGAACCCTGGACCCTTAGGTTAAAAGCCTAATGCTCTACCGACTGAGCTATCCGGGCTCATGTATGGACAAACCTAATATACAGTTATTTATATTTATATGTGTACTCACATATTGGCACACGTAAGATATTTTTGCTTAGTAGATGATATTGGACGTAAATAAGGCTCCTTCAATCTCAAAACGCCGGGAAATAAATTTTTGAGAATTTTTGTTTTCTCTCGAATAAAAGTAATTAAGTCTCAGTCAAATAATTTAGGCAAACAATAAGAACTTGAATCAGATTCGTTAGTACACGAAATGCTACAACAAGGGCGCCCATATGATAATTTGTAGGGGGGGGCCAGACTTAGGGGTATGAAGTATTTTTAATATTTTGGAAGACTTAACTGCGGCTTGTTACTAGCCATAAAATAGTTCCAGTTCTGACCCTGTTAAAATTTTTTGTCCTGTTACTAAAATAATAGACCACAGTACTCATTCGCCATAAAAAAATCTTTATTGGCTACTTTATTAATTAAATATTAACTATTTTATTGAAACAAATGAATTTTTAGAAACACAAATGCAGGAATAGAGTCCTTATACTTTTGAAGCGTCTCGGGTACACGGATATCAAGAATACAGTCCTTCAACTAATTGCTCTCTTTACCCCTAAATAAATGTCGCGTACAAATTAAATTAAAATAATTATAAAGTTTAAAACGTGTTGATCAAAAGATTCAACTTTGGGAGAGAAACGATTTGAGTATGTTATCACAGTCAGAAAACAGTTGTTTTTAAATGTAACACCTGAACTACGCTTATAATTACAGTCAAAAATTGTTTCACAATTAAATGAATATTACTATGTTTCGATATGAATCATAATTGCTTATCATTTAAAATTAGCACAGATGGATTCAGTAGTAAAGCACAGAAAAAATTAGTTTATTATTAAACTAGACTATTTAACCAAACAGTATTTAGATGTTAAGGAATTAAGTGACACCAAAACCAATGAAAATAATCGAAAATTTCTAAATGCTGACATAACTCATATATCAGCTTTCCACAGAAGAGTTTAGTTCGGCGCAATTAATCCACACAAAACAACTGGACATACTATGTCGACGCGTATTTTAAGAATATAAGAAGATCCACATCGCAGTATAATTTTTTTTTTTCGTGTCGTGTGGTGCGGGCCCCCATTTGTGGTGCGGGCCCATAGGCTACAGCCTAGATAGCCTGCGCGTAAATACGGCATTGATAAACCCTTAAATAACATGTTCAGAACTTAACTTCAGAATTAAGAGTACATTAGAACCTCGATTTTACGGAGCCCGGACTGAACGAAGCCGCGATTTTACGAATACATTTTTTTCAGGAACCATCTAAAATTCGGAAAATTTGACACCAAAATATATTTTTAAAAAAATTAAAAAAACACTATGAAAACATATAAAGATATTAATTTTTAATGCACAGCGTATTCATATTTTAAAGCTAATACAACAGCCATTTACCGTTAGTGAATATTGTATAAGTTATTGCGGCATCAAACTCAAAATCGAAAAGAAAAAATGGACTAGGTACACTTTATTTGTCGCAAAGTTCGAAATTTCTTAGATTGAAAAATTATGCCAAGGCTGTAAAAATATTTATTTTACCGCAAATGAACTATACTCAACATTCCTTACCCATTCCAACATTTCCAGCTCGTGAACATAGCAACTGAGCTTGAAACCTTGAGAAGCGTGAGAGAAAGAAACGATATTGAGTAGCTACTTCCTCTCCTTTCCGCTAATATCCAGCAACCCAAGCCATTAGGCATTATCTTGACAATTTTCGCATTAATTACCTTCGCTGCATCGGTTTCCCAGTAAAAAACGCTCAAAAATGGTATAAGTGACGCAGCAAGTAGACGTGACGAGCGGATTTTCAACTAAGCTTTTTTTTAACTTACTATACAAACAAATAATTCCCTATGGCTATCACCAATTCAAGGGCTTCTCGCACTAAAATGTACTGTGTTTTTAATGAATGTCTGTCGTTAAAGAGCAGCGTTTTTTTTCACCAAATAAGCCTATGATTAAAGACCGTAAAAATTCGCGGATTCCTTTCGAGACAGGCTGGAATCCAAACTCGTTTAGCTTAATGCTGCGTCAGTGATTGGACCGCAATTTACCTGAAGGACTCTGAGCCAATGGCAAACACTCAACAAAAGAAGTATCGAATCATAAGAATCGCAGTAAACAGTTTCCCCGAGTCGGTAGCCAATGACCATGTGATAGTTGCCAGAGTACATAGGAGAATCGTTTAGTCTATCCTAGTGGTCATTGAAACCGCGAATTTTTCCAGTCCCTACCTATGATCACTTTTATGAAACAGTACAGGTGTACACTGAACTGTGTGCTTGTTCTCCTCGATTATGTTACTAAAAGTGCGTTCATTAATATTTTTCAAGCTGATTTGTTAAAGATTAACTGATAAATATGATAAGGTGAAGTCCATAAAAATGCAAGGCAGGGAATTCTTCCAGCTCATCAACCCGACCCTGGATAGTCTCGTCTGTGTTCAGTCGTCTCTGGCAAGGAGTGGACAAGTTTGCAAACTCAAATATAAATTTATTTTAGTAACACGCGTCTTACGAAAAGGAAAGATATCCAAGAAAGGCATGTCGGACAACCTACTGTCACCACACAAAAGTTAACATGATGCAATGCGTGGTGCAACTGTGTTTAGTCGCTGTGATGTCGCTTTTATATCACTCGTGCAATGAAGCAAGTTGTGGAATGTTAAAAAAAAAAATAAGGGGAGGGCAGAGGGCAGACAGCAGTCATTGTTTTTACTATTTAATATTATATATATTCCGTTCAATAAATTATAACATGTATCTTCACAGGGTGGGGTGTTTGAAATTTTATGAAGATAACGATTTTACGAATGCAATCCAAGCGACTGTGAGCATACGTAAAATCGAGATTCCAGTGTAAATTGCTTTCGAGTCTACTGAAGGTAGCGGAATCCTTATCCCTTTAAACACTTTTGAAGGGAAAAAGTGGTTTTCCTCTAAATTAAAAATTCCAACATAAATTTTACGTTGTAGACTTTTCTGAACAATAATTCTTATTTGAGTAACTTTAAAGGTGTTAGCTTACCTTAAAAATTGTGAATATTCTGAGCGGATGTGACGAATGAGGAAAACTAAGAAACACTACATAATAACAATGGTTTTTATCTTTACACTTTTCACTTATTTATTTGCACTTAAGTTATTTATACTGACTGAATACACTAAACTAAATCTAGACCAGATGCATAAAACTGTAGGTAGACCTAAAGACTATTGAAAAATCTCTGTTTTGAAATGTTATTTGTGAACATACACATTATTATGACGAAAAAGTAGCAAAACATTTCGCCGTCTACAAGCACATGTCAACTGTCGCGTCGTCTAACTCTGACTGGTCTAAATCTGTTGTGTTGTGTTATCGCGCGAGCTTGGGTAGGAATACGAAGGGGAATGACTCGCCACGGGCGTTGCGCTTGAACAGCGTTTTCTCCCTGTACACAACACCTTATATCGCAGCAGCAGAAACTAATGCTTGAACTAACATAACAAATGAAATAGACATGTAAAAAACGATATACAATAATATCTTCGTGTTGAATCACTTCTACATAATACCGAATTTAAATAATTTTCTTTAAAGTAAAACACCTGACTACACTATATTTTTTTCCTTCCCTGAAAGCTAGGGGGGGGCCACGGCCCCCCCCTGCCCCCGGGTATGGGCGCCCTTGTGCTACAACTTTAATGCACTTTCAAATTAACATCGTAGTAGGTCAGCCATAAATTATTAGAAGTTGCAATTTACTTTTGTACTAGACAAAATATAATTTAAACTTCACCCCGAAGCAGAAAAAAAAGTACCTAATTTTATACATTTTTTGACATTTTACCATTATTAAAGATTTTGAAACCTATTTCACAATATTTTTTTATATCAAATATATGTGTTCAATCATACTTAATGGTTGCAATAACATTTTATTAATTTTTAAACTATTGTACTTAAATGATAGAAAATAATTAAATGAAATTATAATTTCACTTTCTAATTTCGTTAAGTTAAGACTCAATACTATTACTCTTTAGCTACAGAAATTCTTTAAGATTGTGACATTAAAATTTCGTAAAAAAAATAGCAGCAGTAGTCATTAAATAAATAGGCAAAATGTCAGTACAAACTTATTACGTAGGCCTTATTTTAGTATCATTTACACATATATTCACCTTCCTCATCCCACAAATTATTATTATTATGTTTCCAATTATTACAGTTATTTCCTAGCTTGTGCAAAGTACAGAGCTCATTATATTTTATCGGAGCATCAAACATTTTAATACATTTTTAGGATTTTTTTGACGCACGTCCTGCAATATATTATATTACTTTATTTAATACATATCTCAGTTATTGGCATAAATAGGTAATAAAACTGCGAGGCTTGAAATCACTTTCAAGTATGTGAAATTTACCGTACACAATACACATTTCACAGTGGCGAAGTTATACATCCCAAATGTTCCAAGAAGTGCATAATTTCATGTTCTGTTAATTTTTGTGAGGGCCTAGTCTACAATCTGATTAGTAAATCTTGTCCTGGAATGCAAGAGGGAACAAATTTAAGTAATCATCTTCTCTGGTTGGGTTAAATTTGTCATTTTCGCTAACAAATATTCATGCTTCCGAATTACGTATAGTAATATCGGGATCAGCATATCCATAACGCATCTCATCCTTAGATCAGTGTGCAGTTTTATGGGCATTTAATTTCTCTTTCCAATGCACGATCTTTGTTAATAGAGCTGTCCTTGTTTCGTTGAGCTCAGTTGCCATTTATATTCCATAGAGCGCAAAAGTTTCAGACATATTTTGTAATGTAATGAATTTTTTTTTTTTTAATATATTGGAAAATTGTATTTTGTTAGGTAAAATTTAGAATGATTGTGAAAATAAAATTTCCTGGTGTATTTCATCAAAACCATCATGTGTTATATTTCCATTTTTTTTAAAGGGGATGTGATTGAAATACGTCATCTTGATTTCAGCCGTTTTTGTTAACATTTTATTTTTTATAATTTAATTTTAAGAAGTTTGGCTATTTTCAGCGTTTCACGTATTTTGATAGAATGCCTTTTTATTATTAATACTGAGTGACTGTTACAAATGGTTTCTCCTGTGAATCAACAATTGGTGTTTAGCATTTACGATGGTATACGAAATAAAGACTTTTAATTTTAACGACACGGGTAGTACGTATCAATCTGGCAACAGTGTTCGTCATTTACTGTCCGTTGAACTCACCACTCTAGCACAGAACGAGGACCCTCGCAGAAGCGAAATGAGGTGGCGGATCATTTGATGTAGGCGTGTTCGGGCGTTTATTGGCCGCTCGCATCCACTGGAAGTGTCCTGTTTTCTGATTGGCCGCTCCACGCCGTGGAATATCTCGCGTTGGGTACGTGCATGACAGTCCGACTATCTCAAACGCCTTTTTCAAAGAAAGGTTAGCTGGGGAAAAAAAAAAAAAAAATTCACAATTTATATAATGATTGCCTAACTGAAGTAGGGTATCGTCCGTCAAGATTCAAACTGAATGAACCAATGAAACATCAACCGAACTTTAGAAACAGGATAAAACAAATGTTTGATGAATACCGAAGATATCTGATTGCATCAAGCAAATACCGTATTGAAGTGTTGGTGACGTCATTGTACCACGGTTTTTATTATCTAAACTAATAATAAAACTGTTCAAAGCAAAAAGTCTGTACATTAGATTAAAAGATGAAAAAAAAACTATTGCAAATAACTATGTACATTATTGAGAACACAAAAATATAGTTTTTTTTTTAATTTTTGTCTGTTTGTTTGAGCATCAAACGAAAACTACTGGATGGATTTTGATTAAGTTTTTTTTAATGGAAAGCTCTTTGGCTAACTTAGAATCTAGGATATGTCTAAATACAGAATCCCAACCCTAAGGGGGTGTAAAAGGGGTGAAATTTTTTAACAATTATTAATTATATATCTGAAACTAATACAACTTAAAAAAATATAATGGGTAACAACAAATATCAGTCGAAATCTACCCTCCACTATTTTTATATTTTGCGAATTTCAAACCCTAAGAAGTGAAACGTTGTTATGTTTTAAAACTTAATAATTATATATCCGTATTTAATTAGGCGTAATGAATGATTTAGGGTGCCAATTAAGACCATACGAAAACTTCCATGCACAATTATTTTATTTTGTGAAATTCAACCCCTAAGGGAGAAAATGCGAAATTTAATCCGTAATAAATGAAAAAAAAATGGTGAGTATATTTTGATTATCCGAATTAAATCAAACATAGTAAAATATTTTGTCTACCAATAATAAACATACGAAAACTACCAACTAAAATTTTCCCATTTTGCGAAATTCCAGCCATAAGGTGTGAATAAGGGGTAAATATGGTTTTAAGATAAATTATTGCAACTTTGAATTTAATCAAGCACAATAAAAAAAATTGGGTACTAATAATCCACATACGAAAACTAAAAACCACTGTTATACCATTTTGCTTTATTCAATCTCCCCGCAACAGACGCATTGCTGGTGCACGATGGGACACGGCCAGGCCCATATTTACAGCGAAACGGGTCTGGCGCCATTAACTCGTATATAGTCATTTTCTTGATCATCAGAGTACGTGCCAAGCGTATTCCTACATTCGTATATATATATATATATATATATATATATATATATATATATATATATATATATATATATATATATATGGTCACCAGGGCACGTGACAAGCATATTCGTAACTTATATGCCAAATAAAACTTTATGACATAAAACTATCTTGGAATACATTTTGTACATTTTAATGGTCATAACTAGAGACCGGAAAAATTCGCGGATTCATTTCGCGATAGTCTAGAATCCAAAAATGTTTGCCTATTTACTGCATCAGTGATTGGGCCACAGTTTATCTGAATGATACTCGGCCAATGGAAAACCTTTAACAAAAGAAGTATCGAACCACGAGCGTCCCAGTTAACAGGTGTCACGAGTCAGTAGCCAATGAGCAGGTGTAATTTTCTCGCGTGCATAGAGGATCATGGAGTCTATCCTATAGGTCATTGAAATCGCGAATTTTTCCGGTCTCTACCAATCACTGATGCAGTAAAAAGGCAAACGTTTTTGGATTCTAGACTATCACCAAATGAATCCGCGAATTTTTCCGGTCTCTAGTCATAACAAAAAATAAACGCAACTTAAAAACGTACTTGAGAAAATTATAAGGACGAAGATGCTGCTCTCTAGTATTTTGGCCGTAACACTTGCATTGAGGTAGCAATCATTTTTCTAATTTTTTTCTTCTTCAAATATTTACCCTTCCTCACCCCTGAGAAAAAAATTCCGGTATCCTAATTAGTTAAATAATTCCAGCAACGCTACGGCAAGAATGATTATTGGGAGGAAAGGAAGTGGAGGAAGAGAGCTCGAAAGCTCCACAGAGAAGGAGGGGGAGAGAGTGGTTTCCAAAGTCACTGGTGAGTGCAGACTCGAACGGGAGACGCGAGCTGAACAAGTAAGGGAAGCCTACAACCCACGTAGTTTCGGTTCCCTGCAAGAATTTCCGAAGATTTCCGAAGTTTTGCGTTTTTTTTTTTGGTATCAACGCCACTTCAGCCGCTAAATCAGAAGTTTCCAATGGAAAAAAGAATGTTGTGACTGACCTAACCTAACCTAACCCCTTCGATTTTTTTTTTTAAATTTCAATTTTTGAGAGAAATATGAAGTTGCACGAACGTGGTAGGGAACCGAGACTACGTGAGTTGTACACTTCCCGAACAGTAAGTAATTCGACCGGGCGCCCGTTGAAGTGCTGTCGTAGTTTGGAGAGGACCTTGGCGGAGGACGGGTGGAAGGGGGAGGTCGGAGGGTTGACGACGGGGGGCGTGGCACTCGACAAATGCCGGTGTCGCCGCTGTGTCGTGCGATCCATCACCACCGCCCGCTCCATCGCCCGCTCTCGTCTGCCATCTCTCTTCTCGGCCCTCGAAGCTGGAGAAGCCTAAAGATGTACATCAAGCTCTGTCCCTGCCCGAACACGCCAGAATATTCACCTTCAGGCCAACCTCGGCATTTGTTTTATTTTTGCGCAGGAAAAAAAAATGAATTCAAATATTGAAAGTGGTCGGTAAGGTTAGCTACATTAAAACACCTTAAAACACTATGGACGGTTAGTTAGGTTAGTATATAGTTACATTAAAATAAGCAGAGAAAAATAAATATATATAAATAAACCCGAGGTTGGCCGAAGGTGAATATTCGGAAGTGTTCGGGCAGGGACAGAGCTCCATGTACGTCTTAAGCTGGGTTTACGATTGATTTCCTTAAGAATTATAACTTAACATCGAGCACACGATTAAGTCAAAACTACATTTTCCAGTTTATGATTGACATAGAAGTCGTTAATTCTAACCAATCACAGCACAAAACACATGGTCGGCCATTGTTCGAAACGGAGAAGCAGGTTTGAAATAGGTTATTGACAAATGAGATATCTATTTTTCTAAATGGATGATGATTACAAATGACAAATATACGAATTCTAACCCAAAATACTGCCTCGCTCGGTCCAATAATAAGACATAAACTTCCGGTTGAAAGGTTCCGGTTTGTTGTGATTGGTCGCTTCCCTTAAGTCTTAACGAAAAATATAAAATATAACAATTTCTGTTAAGTCTTAAGTCATCATATGGTTCGCACACGACCCGTCAAAATTCACACACGACAATCATAAACCATTCCACTAGTTTACATAGAGTCATATGGTAAGTACACGACTAAGTCTTAATTCTTAATTCTTAATTTTCAATCGTAAACCCACCTTTAGGTTTCCCCTCGAAGCTGGGGCCAAAGAACAAGGAGGGAGATGTAGCAGTGCGACACTTATAGTGGAAACTGAAATCATGTTTTTGCGCGACATCTGTTGGGTGGGGCCATAACAACTGGCAAAAAAAAAACCGGACGGACGGGTTAAACCCAACGTGTTAGGTTTACAATATTAATTTAACCACTTGACGACTGATTGCTTGATAAACTATAGCTGTAGCAAACCGTATGTATTCGGTACTGAGTAACGGGTGCGCCATCTAGTACCGAGTAACGAAACGTTACACACGAAAGCATTTCCTTACTCGCATTTTTCGTAGTATGGAACAGTTCACTTGTAGTTCTACACTTTACCTATTAAATCAAATTAAATTTAGAATGACTTAAACACAAGTCTGGTTCAAAATACGGAAAAGTGGAAAAAATGCACCTCACGCAGTTTGGTATGTACTTAAAGTATAAGTATGTTTTCTACAAATTACGAATGTGGCGACGCCGCGACGTCATACTGTACGCGTACGCAATACGACTCGATTCGTTGCTCTAACACAACACTCTATGATAAACTGATTTAAACTGTGCGAGAAATACTTAATGCTGTTTTGTAAAAAAAACATGTTCTATATAAATTAGTAGGAGATTAAAATTTTCTGGTATGCTACACCACAAAATATAGTGAATTAAGTTTCACTGGTTTGGTTGCCTGGTTATACCTCATGCACTACTTCTCACAATCAGTGACGCTATGTTAGTAGTATATTATGAAAGCTACACTCTAGCGGGTAGGCTCGGAACTATTTCAAATAACTAGGTCTCAGTCTCGGCGATTAGAGTTTCTCCCCCGTGGCTGGGGCGGCGTGCGCAGCTTCGGAAGAATCCATTGGGTCGTTACCACAACGCCGAAATACCACAATGCCGAACGTACAATAACGCCGAATGCCAAATTGACCGCAACGCCGACAGCTAGAGAACTGCTGTGTACCACAACGCCGAAATACAGTAACGCCGAAAAATGTTGCTGCGGGGAGGGCGGCCACAGGAACAAAATGAAAAACAACTGAATGAATTTGTGTGTGTTTCTTAAATGTATATTAACGCCGAAATACCACAACCTAACCTAATCTAACCTAGCCTAACCTAGCCTAACCTAACCTAACCTTTGTGGCAGTCCTGCAATGACAGTTTTCGGCGTTAATGTATTTCGGCGTTGTTGTAATTCGGCGTTGTGGTACACAGCAGTTTTCTAGCTGTCGGCGTTGTAGTCAATTTGGCATTCGGCGTTATGGTTTTCGGCGTTATTGTACGTTCGGCGTTGTGGTGCGTCCTTGAAACACCATTGCTCCTGCTACCAGAGTGGTGTCTGTGTCCGCTGCAGATGGATTGGTAGTTCTGTTTCTGTATCTCGATTTATTTCAACTGTAAATTTTTAGGAGAGTGAAAACGTCTAAAAACCGTGTTTTCAGAATAATTTTCAGGCATGGAGCATCCTGTAAAGATTCTTGAAAGCGCTGAAGGGACTTGCGTTACACCATTATTTGATCTATAAAATAATTATCTTAGTGGTTCCACTAAAATGTTTTCTTGTTTATATACAGATAATGTTTTAAATGGCCACAATTCTAACAGTTAAATACATTTACGCACAATACTAGTTAAAGTATGTACAAGCATAAATACCAAAATATGGCAAAAACTTAATTTTTTTTCACACCGAAATTTTGTCAATAATGTCAGGGTTACAGCTCAAATCTCATAGTTGCCCTATAAACGAGAAGACTGCGCGCCAGTCCACAACCTTGCGCTTAGAGGCGATACGGCGCTAGAAGCACCAGCGCCATTATGCCAATTCTTTTTTCCCTTTCTATTCATTACAATTATTGAAGGTCTGATTCGGTTACTTAACACAATGGCTCTCTTGCGTTCGTTCCTGTCACAAATATTTTCAATGGATATTTATTAAGTGTTATATAACAGGTGCAAACAAAAGGAAGGCGAGTGTACGTAATCACTGTCTCTTGAGCAGCGTTTCAAAGCTACCGTATAACGCTTGGTGAATACATGGTGAATAAAAGGCCACCAAACTAAAAATTCAAGAGAGCTGTCTTTATATAATGTACAGCAATAAGACCTAAGTACTATATGTATTGGTTGTTTTCTGCTACCTGTTCGTGGTTCAGGATTGGAGATTATCGGCCGCCATCTTGGATTGTGACTTCACGGCGGCCATCTTGGATGACCTTGATCATGACCTTGGCGGAATCCAAATTGGTGACCGGGGCCAAGGACACAATGTCCCCGTATATAAAAGTGCAACGTTTGTGAGTAGGGTACACAATTCTAAGATGGCGGGTGTGATGTAATGATTCAATATGCCGGAAAGTTCTAACAATTAAATGGCGGAATGTTCTAGAAAACAAAATGGCGAAATTCAAGGTGGTGGTTGGGCTCAAGGTCAAAGGTCACAGCCAAAGTCACCCAAGATGGCCACCGTGACATCACAATCCAAGATGGCGGGGGACAATTTCCAATCCTGAACCATGAACTAGTAGCTGTAGGAACCAATATATACCTACTACTCTCTTAGAACCAATTAATGCCATAAAAATAAATATTCAACTCTCCGTGTGACACAGAGACTTAAGCTATACATATGTTCACGAGTCTGGCTCCATGAATAGGATACGATCCCATCAGTAGGATACGATCGGCAGGATACGTCTGGTAGGACGAACCATTGCTGCAAGGGGTTAAAAATAATAGAGGTAGAGTTAAAAAAAATCATAATATCATTATCAAATACACTATTAAATCCATTCTTATTTGTTGTAAAACCTTAAAAAATTATCTAAAACTTCCGTGTGAAATAATTGTTTATACAATCACCATTCATTACTGCAAGAGCTGGAAAAAATCAAATACATAACTCCCTTTATATGAACACTGTGAAATTCGTTCAACTTGTACGTAAACCGTAATAATATTATCAAAATCTTTTTTTCTGAAACAATTTTGATACGACCAATTATAACTGCAAGGGGTGCAAAAAAAAAGGGGGGGGGGTGTGTGTTTGGAGGACAAATATATTCATATTTCCTTTAGTATGCACACAATCTAAACAGTTCAAATTTTTTTTAAATCATATAATTTTTATCTAAAACTTTTGGCTGAAACTAATTTTGATAAGACAAACCATTCTTGCAAGGGATTGAATAAAAAAGGTAAAAAAAAAATCATAATTTCCGTACCAAGTACGCTATTAAGTCAGTTATTATTTATTGTAAAAATCTTAAAAGATTATTTACAACTTTCTTCCGAAATAATTTTTTATACAACCAACCATTCATGTAAGAGGTGAAAAATAACCGGGGTTGAGAGTAAAAAAAAAAATATCTTCCTTAGTAAGTACACTATCAAATCCGTTCAAGCTGTTTGTAAACCTTTTAAATATTATCTAAAACTTTTGGCTGAAACAATTTTTGATACAACCAACCATTTCTGCTAAGAGTGAAATAAACAGGGGTTAAAGAAAAAAAAATCCCAACTAACGTATAAGGTAACCTGTAAAATCTAAAACAATTTATTGTAAATCTTCTAAAAAATTATCCGAAATTTTGACACAAAACAATTTTTTATAAGACGAACCATTACTACAAGGGGGTAAAAAAATAGGGGTAAAATAAAAAAAATAATCATTTCCATATCATGTAAACTATTAAATCAGTTTTTATTTATTGTTAAACATGAAAATATTCTCTACAACTTTCATGTGAAATAATTTTTCATACATCTAAAACTACAATGTGTGGAAATAACATGGATTGAAAGAAAAAAAAATAATCTAATTTGTTTAGTAGTTATGCAATCAAATCCATTATAATTTATTGTAAAAATTCTAAAAATTGTCTATAACCTTTGGCTGCAACAATTTTTGGAGAATCGAATAACTGCCGTAAAAAACTGGGGTTGAAATAAAAAAAAACTTCCTTATTTTTAAATTCGTTAGAATTTAATTCAAACAATCCTAATATTATCTTAAAACTTGTTCCAAAGCATATTTTTAAACGACTATCGATGAGTGCAAGGGATGAAAAAAAAAAAAAAAAAGTTTGAAGAACCAAAAAAAAAAAAAATCGTAAAATACCATGGTAAGCATAATATGAAATTCTTTTTAAGATATTCGATGCTGGACGTATTGAATTAAAAAATCATTCCAAACACTTTCGCTGCATGGGATATGAAAACAAATGTTTTATCCCATCATTTTGGAATATTGGACAACACATGGAATGCCATTAAATTAAATTGTTCCAGAAGTTTACAGAAGTGTCCAGAACATTTCCATACGTGCTTCGAAATCTACCTACGCCCTGTAGGTTGTGCCAAAAGGGATTTTTACATTCGTAATTTTTGAAGTTATACTTCTTTAGGTGCGTTATGAAAAAATGATGAGAGTGAAATGTTAAGATGCGCGCGCATCACTGTAACACAAAATTAACAGGTTGAAGCTGCCCGCTAAACCGCTCATTAAGTCTCGAAAAAAAGGTACCAACAAAATAGAAATAGAACCTTTATTAGTCGCGCATGTTGGCACGCTCGTCGCCTCTGATCACTGTTTTCATATTTATAATATTTATCCAAATGTTTCTAGTTTCTACATTCACAACACGTGTTTTAGTTTCATACAAGTGCGAATTATAAATGTGCTAATAAATTATATTCAGTATCAGTGATTTAAATTGAATATTTTGATTAATATTATTTACTAATCATAAATATTAGTAAAAAAAATTTGCTTATATACTTTTTCAAGTGCTCTAATATAATTGAGGTTAACTATCCGTATGTATTATTTATTGATAAAAATTAAAATATTATTTAAAATAATTAATACTAAATATTATTAAATTATTGTTAAATATTTATTATTGGTTATTTAAAATCTACAAAATAAATAAAACATTTAATAAAAAAGTGATAAAAATTAAAATCGAACATCAAATTAAAACAATTATTTTTTAATATTTAAAATTAAATTGAATAAATAATAAATATTTATAAAAATAAATGAACAAATTTAATGAAAACTTTTTGATAAAAATGAAAAGTGAATATCAAATTAATAAACTAATAAATATAAAAAAAGAATAAACTGAAATTAAAATTTTGAACTTATTATTAAATTTATTTATTTTCTTTTAAAATATTAAATAATCAATAATAATTATTTAAATTTAAGAATCTTATCATTTTTAGTACATATTATGTCATAGATATATCTTTATTATTCTCATCGAAATTTTATTTATTCAATTTTTCAAATTCAAACTGAACTTTATTCACTGTGCTGGCTAACTTTTTCCAGCCCTTTTATTATTTTATCGTAATTAATTATTTGCATGCAATTAAAAACTATTTTTTTTAAAGGATGCCAAAAAGAAGTATATAACTTCTCACGCGCGTACATGAGTACACGCGCCCATTTTTTTTTTTTTTTTTGTTCACTCGGTTTGCATGCATATATTTCGACTGCAACGTTTTGAACGAATGGACACGGGGCATCATACACAGTTTTCATCCCCTAGCTGTCGTCCCTTCAGGGACCACGTGGAGCAGGCGGCTGCCCCCGGGGGTTGGCTGGGCCCTCGGATTGATCCCGCCTGGTCCAGGGGCGAGGCGTCCGCTCCCCCCTCCCTCCCTCCCAACCCCTCCCCCCGCCAACAGGCGCCGCGGCGTCGCTATTGATCGACGCCACCTGCCGGCTCATGGCTGCCGCGTCCCGTCTTCCCGCCGCGCGCGGGCTCTGTTTCCCGACTCACTTCAGCCCTTGAGGATCCACGTGAAAATTCTCCTTACAACCCATTTTATAAACCACGCAAAGATCGCTACATGCAAAAACGTTCAGCAACATTTTTTTATTTCCTTCAGAGAACCACACAGAAAAAAAAAATTCTGTACGTTTACGAAACCAGTTGCCAAGGAAATACGTTTTTTTTTCTCGAAAAAAATTGGTTGTCTGTAAAGTAGGTTTACGGACGATAGTTTAACGTGACAACGTCATAACAATATATTGATGAAATGATTGCATACTTTATGAATAAAATTGAATAATTTTTATTTTAATAATAAAAGAATAAATACTTGAAATTATACTAGTAATCAGATTTTTAAAATGCAAGAATAATTAACCTTTATTGCCGAAATTGTTGTTGTAATAAGCAATGAAAACCACATTAAGTTTTCACTTCACTTAATTCACAGTCGAGTGGAAGAGAGATAGATGCGGTGCAAGCGTACAATGAGCGTAACGGGACACAGCATAACGGAATAATGTGCGTAACGGGATACAGCGTAACGGAACAATGTGCGTAACGGGACACTTTTTCGTGCGTGTAGCCGGCGTTCATCGATTTATTAGACGTCACGTCGATAATATTGAGTTTTCCTTATGAAAATTGGCACATACATTTATATTTTAGTTTAAATATTTTTTTAAACAACGGGAAAAAAGATAATTGAGTATTCGCCAATTTTTGTTGTATTATGCTTATTATGTAGGTAATGTTATTCAGCGAACGTTTTTGAAGTAACTTTAACCGTTAGAGGTACTAGGGACAACACAAAGCATAAATCTCCGGGTAAGAATACGAACCCAGCATCATTGCAAACACTGTTTTGTAGTGATACAGCAGTTTACAAGTAAATCTATAAATTAAAAAAAATATCTGTAATTTTACATGAACATTTCTGTTCCATTTACAAAAAATAAATGCAGTTTATAAACTACGTAAGGCGCAATAACAACGCAAGTATTTTTTAACCTCTTAACTTTCTTGCGTTTTGTCTTGCATTTCCGAAGGCCATATTGGAAGAGAGGTGTTCCGAAAATGAAGATGTTCTGTGTAATACATACTACATGACGTTTTGATTGTTAAACTTAGTAAAAGTGAATAACACTTTTAAATCAAATTACGGACAATATATTTTATTCTCATTATTAATATGATTTCTCAATTTGTTTGCTATTACTTTAATATTTTAAGTTAAGGTTTAGTGACGTCTTGAGACTTGCGAGCTATATAAACAAAAGTGATTTTCTTGCATCGTATGAGTGTTGCCTGTTGCGTTGTTGCAATCGTTCCGTCGTTTATAAACTAGGCCTAAATTATGCCACACTTTTTTTTAAATGTGTATTATTGTCTCAGTATACAGCATTTGATAGACAAGATGGCGGACGCCACGGTAAAAAAAAATGATTCCTGCACTCTAGCAGGTAAAAATTAAACTGATATAGTGACAGCACCCTCTAGCAAACGAAATTAAGATGGCGGCCTCCGGCTAACAACAAGATGGAGGACTCAAGATGACTGCCATCACGCCATACTGGCTGGCGGAATATCTGTCTCGTCATTAGTGGTGCGAGGTGAGCCTACCGGTGGCTTCCCTGGAGGAAGGATCTATCGCCATTTATAATCGAATGTCCTCTCGGATTCGAAACGACGACTCCATGACGCAAGTACTTTTTTATTAAAATTTAATCTAATTTATTTTTTATTAATTTTAAACTTTTTTCCGTTATAATTGTATAATAATTACGAATTAGGACCGTTAAGAAAATGGCAAATTATATAATTCAAGATTGTGGCCATAAAGAAAAGTGCCACGTTTCTGGAATCCAAGATGGCGACCGTATCGAAAAGTGCAACGGTGACGTCTTAGTTCAAAATTGCAAAATTTTTATAAAAAATGTTTTAATTAAATTTTTATGAATTTTAAAATATTGCCTGATTTACTAGCATAATAATTACGGTTTTTCAAGATGGCGGGTGTAACGAAAAGTGAAAAGTTACTGGAATCCAAGATGGTGGGTATGACGTAAACAATGTTTTATTAAATTTTATTTAAATTGTATATAATAATTTTTTCAATATATTATACATAGGCTAAATTACATTTTTACTCTCTGCGGAAATCAAATCGAGGATTGTGATCGATTGGATAACTAAGTAAACAATTTATTCAAATATTTTTTGTAATTTTGTTGGTTGAAAATTAAAGATTTAAATTTTACGGTCATGGTCAAGGTGTAAGGTGAAGGTCATGACATCGGCGGCTTAGGGCGGCTAGACGATAGGGAATTTATACCACTATGGGGAATTGTCTTTTTTTCTGTGAATTTTTTTGGAAGTCATTGGTTAAAATTTAAATATTTTGTATTTATGTCTGTAATTTTTCCAGAATTTCTAGCTTAAAAATTACAGAATTTCAAGATGGCAGCCAAGACGACCGACAAAATAGTGGACGTCACAGTAATAAATGATTCGAGCATCTAGCGGACAAACATTAAACTAACATGGCTGCAACGCACTCTGGCAGACGTTGTGTACACTAGCGCTCCTGGTATAGATTACTGAAAACAAGATGCTGACGACGCCCTCTAGCAAGCGATTTGTGTTAACTAGCGCTTCTGGTATCATGTATTGAAAAAAGTAAATTTGGCGGGTGGGTAACGAACATGTGATGTTAATTATTCCTTCAAATTAAAAAAAATTACAAGTCAGAATGTGTGTTAATTTTTTATATAATTTCTCAATCTTGTAAATGTATCGATGGCCCTGTGGTAAAAGGTGTATGTTTACCAATCTATGTGCAATTAATGTCATGTTTCGAATCACAGCGCTTCAAAAATATTTTGTAAAAAATAATTAAAGTTATTGAGCTGATGAAGACTACAACATTAGCAGGTAATTGAACATCGACCTTATGTACATGAAAGAAAAGCAATGCTGGCTCTCTCTTGGAGAAAACAGCAGAAACAAAGATGTTGTTATCCAAGAAGGCTGCATCCAGCGGAACAGAAAAAAACCAAGATGGCGGTCGTGTAGTAATCCAAGAGGGCGTCCTCTAGCAGACGACAACAAAATGGCGGCTGTGTCGTCAGAATTCAAGATGGTGTCCTAACGAAAATTGAATCATTCAGGGATTGGGGTGCTCTATGTCAAGATGGCAAAATTTAAGGTCAAAGATTAAACGTCATAGTCAAGTTCAAGGTCAAATTAAAATATTAAGATCAAGGTCATCCAAGATGGCCGCCGTGACGTTGTCGGAGATGTAGGTTTCAAAACAGAAGCCACCACCTCATACCTCGCCCAGGTTCCATCGCTCGGAGCCCCTTGTTACTACTCTCTAGAATTTATTAAGTTTATTTGATTCACTTGGAACTGTAATTTTCAAATTTACACTCAATAATCTAAAAGTATCTCTTATTATAGAAATCCAAGTAGACGTATACTTTGGAAAGTATTTGTCTGTCTGTCTGCAGTTTGTATTATCTATTTTTTTTTACTCATTTACTTATACTATAATGAAACTAATAAGGTTCAGTACACGTTATCTTTGGAAGGATGACACGTATTTTGAACTTTAATACTGTTGGTTATTACTTAAATGATCCTTTATGCCAATGAAATAAATTATATTGTTTTCAAATCACTTAGATATTATTAGAATAATTAAGTATGACTCACAAGATACATAATAAATTACATTCAAGTATTTATCATTAGCTTTTAAATTATATAAAGTATGTAAAATATGAGTATTAACATAAAACCTTCTAAAACTCATATTATAACACTAAGTATATGTTTGCATGGTTGTTTTTGCCTAAACGACTGAAATCAGTCTGTAAATACTTCCTACAAACAAATATTAACCTTATTGAGTTGATTCAACATTATTATAAATAAACGTTATTAAAAATTTTAAAAATAATAATCCATTGACAGGGTATTATATACGCCCCTTGAGGCTATCAAGCGCTCTCTCTACCGCCGTGCTACTAAATCTCTTGGGAATATAAAACGAGAGAATGCATTATAATCTTTGTAAAGCCAGCTACCTTAGGTATTTTAACACTTGCGATTATATTTTACTATGACTATTTTAATTTACCAAAAATATTCCAGGGTCGTTTAAGTATCGTAAAATAATCATTTGGCACACCAAACACATTTGGCATGTTCCCTAATGTTCACGTATATGACTACATACGGGTTTATGTAATGTTGCTACACGTTCAAGTCCGTCATTTTTTTGTGACACATTTTTCCGTTCGCCGACTTCCTTTCCATTTTTCACTAAATTACATTCCTTCCAAAAAAAATGCCGTATACACCTAGAGCTGAGATGTTAACACACATCAACAATCATTTGAACGCAAAATTAATTTTATCATAATATCAGTTTGTCAGTTTTCACGATGATGCCTGCAACTGGTCCACACAAGGCTGTCAGGCTGTACTCCTATAGTCCACGACAGGATGTTGTGTTGGCCCTGTAACGCTACATTTTTTTTTTTCCTAACCTAAGTTAAAACTAAGTGTGTAAGGGAGGGGTATAGGTAGGGAAGACTCTAAGTGCGTCTCAGGGCAAGCCCTATACGCTCCAAACATGCGGGTTTTTAACCATGCAGAAAAGGTCACGTGCATCATGTGCTAGGAGGGGACGCTACATGAACACGAGGTACGTTTTTTTTTTTTCCTAACCTAAGTTAAAACTAAGTGTGTAAGGGAGGGGTCTAGGTAGGGAAGACTCTAAGTGCGTCTCAGGGCAAGCCCTATACGCTCTAAACATGCGGGTTTTTAACCATGCAGAAAAGGTCACGTGCATCATGTGCTAGGAGGGGATTGGCCAGCCATGGCAGACGTTTTCGCCATGACTAACTCCCCTCACTCTTAATTCTAGACTAAAACTAGATAAGTTGGGCCCAGGTAAAACCTCCATAGACAGAGGGAAAACCCTGGGCACATACATGCGGGATGCAAAGGTCATGCATTATTACAAGCAGGTGGATTACAGGAATAGAAGGATGGTCCTGGAAGAAGAGTGGGGCGTGGTAGAAGTTCTACTATGCAAGGGGTGGGGCACTTGGACTTTTAGTCCGCATTGGTTTGGTCAGGTCTGGTCTTTTTGGGGGCGGCTTATGCCGTTTCCCGTCGTGCTGCCAGTTAGCACTCATTGTGGCTGTGTAATATGATCGTGTAAGTGGGGCGGTCGCGAACTGTGGCGTCGGACTAGACTCCAGAGTGGTGACATAGCTTCAGGTCGACCTGTCGCCAGTAAAAGGCTGTCGGTCAGTTAGAGAAATTGCCACCTTCTGTCATTGAAAGACTCTAGCCTAGCATCTACGCTATTAATCTTCGAAGGATAATTTACTTATTCCATTAGGGCCCCGCTGGGCCAAAGCACGACTATTTGATTCGCCTGATAGTTTGTGTTGTGCAGTGTGTAGTGGGATGATGTGTGCTTATATATAATTGGGGCCTAATATTAACTTAACTTAATATTAACTTAATGTACGTGAGCTGCCAGCTTGTGTGCGTACGCTCCGCGCGCGTGTTCTCGCGCTCGGAGCAGGGGGAGGGGGCGCGCTGATTGGTCCGTGGGCTGCCGGCCAATCAGAGAGCAGTCCCGCCGCGTCCGCGTCTACGGCGGGCGGTGTGACAGGATAGATTTTGGGCGTTTATATTTCTCATTAATGTCTGGATCATAATTTCCTAATGTAGAAATATGTGGGTTTAAACTATTTGCGCATTTATCGTAAAAAGTTTGTGTAGTTCTGATGTAGAAGTCTTGTAAGGTTTCCGACTCCGTTTCACGATGCAAGGCTGCTACAGCACAATACACTGGGGCGTCTGTAACTGCCCGAATACATTTGTTTTGTACTCGTTGTAGCTTTATTAAGTGCGATTTCGCAGCAGTTGCCCATACTGGGGCTGCGTACGTAAGTATGGGGCGAATGAGTGCTTTGTAGAGCAGCAGACCATTTTTTACTGTGCCTCCACATCGCCTACTCATGACTGGATATAGTGAGCTCATTCTAGCATGGGCTTGAGCCCGCTTGGCGTCAATATGATGGCGCCAGAGCAGTTTCCTGTCCATGTGTACGCCTAGGTATTTTACTACGTCCTTGTGAGGGATTTGTTCGTTGAACAAATGTATGGGTGGCCTGCGTTCTACAGGCGGAAGGTTTTTGCGGGTAAACACAATAGCCTCTGACTTAGCTGTGTTTACTTTTATTCGCCAGGATGTGCACCATTGCTGGTACACAGCTAATGCATCCTGGAGTCTGGCCGTGGCCAGCTGGAGGTTATATGATCTACTGTAAAGTATAGTATCATCTGCATAGCAACCTATCTTTACTAGGCGGTGTTCAGGGCGTGGTAAGTCATATGTATATATGTTGAATAGGACAGGGCCAAGAATACTGCCTTGTGGTACGCCAGCTCTTATTTGTTTAATATCAGACAGAGCTCCTTCAGTTGACACTCTGAAGGTTCTGTCTGCGAGGTAGGACGCGACTAGCTTAATATAGCAGTCGGGGAAATTAGTTTGAAATAATTTGTAGATCAGCCCCGCATGAAATACCCTGTCGAAGGCTTTTTCTACGTCTAAAAACGTCGCAACTACATAGTTTTGAGCGTTAAATGCGCTAGTGATCTCTTCTGTGAGACGAACTAATTGATGTACTGTCGAATGGGTACTTCGGAAACCGAATTGCTCGTCCGGCAGTAAGTTGTGATCGTGTATGTGTTTGTTAAGCCTGGATAGTAGGATTTTTTCCGCGACTTTCGACACAGTGCTTAGTAGGCTTATTGGCCTGTAATTCTGAGGCAGGGTTTTGTCTTTCCCTGGCTTGTGGAAAACAATTACTTGTGCTTGTTTCCACTGGGTAGGGAAAATATGTAGTCTGAGCATTGCGTTTATGCATTCAGCTAAATATTCTAGTGCTTCGTCGGGGAGCTGTTTTAGGACGACTGCCTGGATGCGGTCGTTGCCTGGTGCTTTACGCGGCTTCATTTGCTTGATAGCTCGCTTAATTTCCTGGGCCTGTGTTAATAGGGGCTCGGAGACTGTGGGCTGGTGCAGTTTAGCGCGTAGTTCGCGGTAAATCTGCGCTGTGAACGGCCTATCGCAGGGCTCCATGTTGGGCTGGAAGGCGTTTTCTAAGACATTAGCGAAAGCTTGTGCCTTGTCTTGGGGCTGAAAAAACACGAGGTAGTGTCTCGCGGAGAGGGAAAGTAGGGGTGGGTCGCCGGTGATTGAGGGAGGGGAAGTAGGGGAGGGGCGAGTAAGGAGGGGAAGTGGGAGTGGAGGGGAGCGCCCGCGGACCGCCGGACCGCCAGTCGCGCCCCAGACGTCGAGCCATGCAGGAGGACGCAGACTTCCCACCCGTGCTGGAGCTGAACGTGGGGGGAGTGTTCTACACGACGGCCCTCAGCACGCTCACCAAGCAGCCGGCGTCGCTGCTGGCGCTCGTGTTCACGGGCCAGGCTCCGGCGCCGCCGCGCGACGCCAAGGGCAAGTTCTTCCTGGACCGCGACGGCGTCTTGTTCCGCTACGTGCTCGACTTCCTGCGCAACGACGCGCTCGTGCTGCCCGAGAGCTTCCGGGAGCGCGCGCGGCTGCGGCAGGAGGCGGCGCACTTCCGGCTGCCGGCGCTGGAGGAGGCGGCGTCCCGCGGCGGCGGCGGGGGCGGCGAGGGGGGCAGACCCCAGGCCGCGTCCTCCGCCGCCCGCCCGCCGGGCTACATCACCGTCGGCTACCGCGGCAGCTTCGCGTTCGGCCGCGACGGCCTGGCCGACGTCAAGTTCCGCAAGCTGTCGCGCATCCTGGTGTGCGGCCGCGTGGCGCTGTGCCGCGACGTGTTCGGCGAGACGCTGAACGAGTCGCGCGACCCCGACCACGGCCTCACCGACCGCTACACGTCGCGCTTCTTCCTCAAGCACACCTTCATCGAGCAGGCCTTCGACATGCTGCAGGAGCAAGGCTTCCGGCTGGCCGGCAGCTGCGGCTCCGGCACGGCTGGGGGGCCCGCGGCGGAGCTCAAGCCGGGGGTGGACTCCGAGGAGAACCGCTGGAACCACTACAACGAGTTCGTGTTCGTGCGCGAGTAGGATCCCCATCCCCTCCCCTCCCCCTTCTCCCTCGCCATCCCGAGCTGGGGGACACGTGACTCGTCTCGACAACCACACTGAAAGAAATTTTTGTATATTTTACAAGGAAAATCCTTGGAAACCCTGTTGCCAAGGATATTACTTGTAAAACTACAAGGCAGAGCTTTGTACCATGTGCGATTTTGCAAGGCTCTGCCTTGTAGTTTTGCAAGAAATATCCTTGGCAACAGGGTTTCCAAGAATTTCCCTTGTAAAAGTACAAATTTTTTTTTAGAGTGCACCCAGACTAGTGATGACTAGAGACCAGGGAAAAAATTCTGCGGGATTCATTTCGTGATGGGCTGAAATTCAAACATGTGTGTACAATTCTGCTGGTTCTGCCAATTGGCTCGCGGTTTGACTGGAGCTCTCTCCGGGGCCAATGAGAGACTATCGACCCAAAGAAGCGTCGAATCACGAGCTACCCCATAGCGGAGACGACTCGCGAGTTAGTAACCGATGAACACGCGTGTTTGGCTTGAGAAGTGCAGAGGATGATGGAGTCCATCCTAGAGGTCATTGAATCCGCGGAATTTTTTCCGGTCCCTAGTGATGACCGACCGACTGACGTATACTGTCGATTATTAACCGTCTTTTACTGCACGTATATGCAGAATAAAATTGACAGCTGACAGAAATACTCAAAAACTGTTAACTCTTTACGTGTAATCTACATATTGTTAATCAGAAACGAATGTTTTTTTTATTATATATCTTTTTTTTTGTAACTTTGTCAGTCAATGTACAGGACATATATATAATACTTCATATGTATCTGGCCATCCGATTAACTTTCAGAAATGACGCACCCAGGACCCTCGAGGACATGACCTGACTTAGACCATTGGCACTGCTTTTTTGATGAAAGAGTAGAGTTCGAGACGAGTTACGTGACACGGACTACGTATAGCAGCGACGAAACTGCAGTACCAGCCACAGAAAGATCCTTATTCGTAACATTCTGAACCATAGGTTTCATGTGATAGCTGCTCCCTGCAGTATAACAGCAGTATATATGGGATCTGGGTTGCCCGAATGGTACTCGGAATCATTGCAGTTTTCACAGCGCAGTCAGCAAGGGCGCCCATATGATAATTTGTAGGGGGGGGCCAGACTTAGGGGTATGAAGTATTTTTAATATTTTGGAAGACTTAACTGCGGCTTGTTACTAGCCATAAAATAGTTCCAGTTCTGACCCTGTTAAAATTTTTTGTCCTGTTACTAAAATAATAGACCACAGTACTCATTCGCCATAAAAAAATCTTTATTGGCTACTTTATTAATTAAATATTAACTATTTTATTGAAACAAATGAATTTTTAGAAACACAAATGCAGGAATAGAGTCCTTATACTTTTGAAGCGTCTCGGGTACACGGATATCAAGAATACAGTCCTTCAACTAATTGCTCTCTTTACCCCTAAATAAATGTCGCGTACAAATTAAATTAAAATAATTATAAAGTTTAAAACGTGTTGATCAAAAGATTCAACTTTGGGAGAGAAACGATTTGAGTATGTTATCACAGTCAGAAAACAGTTGTTTTTAAATGTAACACCTGAACTACGCTTATAATTACAGTCAAAAATTGTTTCACAATTAAATGAATATTACTATGTTTCGATATGAATCATAATTGCTTATCATTTAAAATTAGCACAGATGGATTCAGTAGTAAAGCACAGAAAAAATTAGTTTATTATTAAACTAGACTATTTAACCAAACAGTATTTAGATGTTAAGGAATTAAGTGACACCAAAACCAATGAAAATAATCGAAAATTTCTAAATGCTGACATAACTCATATATCAGCTTTCCACAGAAGAGTTTAGTTCGGCGCAATTAATCCACACAAAACAACTGGACATACTATGTCGACGCGTATTTTAAGAATATAAGAAGATCCACATCGCAGTATAATTTTTTTTTTTCGTGTCGTGTGGTGCGGGCCCCCATTTGTGGTGCGGGCCCATAGGCTACAGCCTAGATAGCCTGCGCGTAAATACGGCATTGATAAACCCTTAAATAACATGTTCAGAACTTAACTTCAGAATTAAGAGTACATTAGAACCTCGATTTTACGGAGCCCGGACTGAACGAAGCCGCGATTTTACGAATACATTTTTTTCAGGAACCATCTAAAATTCGGAAAATTTGACACCAAAATATATTTTTAAAAAAATTAAAAAAACACTATGAAAACATATAAAGATATTAATTTTTAATGCACAGCGTATTCATATTTTAAAGCTAATACAACAGCCATTTACCGTTAGTGAATATTGTATAAGTTATTGCGGCATCAAACTCAAAATCGAAAAGAAAAAATGGACTAGGTACACTTTATTTGTCGCAAAGTTCGAAATTTCTTAGATTGAAAAATTATGCCAAGGCTGTAAAAATATTTATTTTACCGCAAATGAACTATACTCAACATTCCTTACCCATTCCAACATTTCCAGCTCGTGAACATAGCAACTGAGCTTGAAACCTTGAGAAGCGTGAGAGAAAGAAACGATATTGAGTAGCTACTTCCTCTCCTTTCCGCTAATATCCAGCAACCCAAGCCATTAGGCATTATCTTGACAATTTTCGCATTAATTACCTTCGCTGCATCGGTTTCCCAGTAAAAAACGCTCAAAAATGGTATAAGTGACGCAGCAAGTAGACGTGACGAGCGGATTTTCAACTAAGCTTTTTTTTAACTTACTATACAAACAAATAATTCCCTATGGCTATCACCAATTCAAGGGCTTCTCGCACTAAAATGTACTGTGTTTTTAATGAATGTCTGTCGTTAAAGAGCAGCGTTTTTTTTCACCAAATAAGCCTATGATTAAAGACCGTAAAAATTCGCGGATTCCTTTCGAGACAGGCTGGAATCCAAACTCGTTTAGCTTAATGCTGCGTCAGTGATTGGACCGCAATTTACCTGAAGGACTCTGAGCCAATGGCAAACACTCAACAAAAGAAGTATCGAATCATAAGAATCGCAGTAAACAGTTTCCCCGAGTCGGTAGCCAATGACCATGTGATAGTTGCCAGAGTACATAGGAGAATCGTTTAGTCTATCCTAGTGGTCATTGAAACCGCGAATTTTTCCAGTCCCTACCTATGATCACTTTTATGAAACAGTACAGGTGTACACTGAACTGTGTGCTTGTTCTCCTCGATTATGTTACTAAAAGTGCGTTCATTAATATTTTTCAAGCTGATTTGTTAAAGATTAACTGATAAATATGATAAGGTGAAGTCCATAAAAATGCAAGGCAGGGAATTCTTCCAGCTCATCAACCCGACCCTGGATAGTCTCGTCTGTGTTCAGTCGTCTCTGGCAAGGAGTGGACAAGTTTGCAAACTCAAATATAAATTTATTTTAGTAACACGCGTCTTACGAAAAGGAAAGATATCCAAGAAAGGCATGTCGGACAACCTACTGTCACCACACAAAAGTTAACATGATGCAATGCGTGGTGCAACTGTGTTTAGTCGCTGTGATGTCGCTTTTATATCACTCGTGCAATGAAGCAAGTTGTGGAATGTTAAAAAAAAAAATAAGGGGAGGGCAGAGGGCAGACAGCAGTCATTGTTTTTACTATTTAATATTATATATATTCCGTTCAATAAATTATAACATGTATCTTCACAGGGTGGGGTGTTTGAAATTTTATGAAGATAACGATTTTACGAATGCAATCCAAGCGACTGTGAGCATACGTAAAATCGAGATTCCAGTGTAAATTGCTTTCGAGTCTACTGAAGGTAGCGGAATCCTTATCCCTTTAAACACTTTTGAAGGGAAAAAGTGGTTTTCCTCTAAATTAAAAATTCCAACATAAATTTTACGTTGTAGACTTTTCTGAACAATAATTCTTATTTGAGTAACTTTAAAGGTGTTAGCTTACCTTAAAAATTGTGAATATTCTGAGCGGATGTGACGAATGAGGAAAACTAAGAAACACTACATAATAACAATGGTTTTTATCTTTACACTTTTCACTTATTTATTTGCACTTAAGTTATTTATACTGACTGAATACACTAAACTAAATCTAGACCAGATGCATAAAACTGTAGGTAGACCTAAAGACTATTGAAAAATCTCTGTTTTGAAATGTTATTTGTGAACATACACATTATTATGACGAAAAAGTAGCAAAACATTTCGCCGTCTACAAGCACATGTCAACTGTCGCGTCGTCTAACTCTGACTGGTCTAAATCTGTTGTGTTGTGTTATCGCGCGAGCTTGGGTAGGAATACGAAGGGGAATGACTCGCCACGGGCGTTGCGCTTGAACAGCGTTTTCTCCCTGTACACAACACCTTATATCGCAGCAGCAGAAACTAATGCTTGAACTAACATAACAAATGAAATAGACATGTAAAAAACGATATACAATAATATCTTCGTGTTGAATCACTTCTACATAATACCGAATTTAAATAATTTTCTTTAAAGTAAAACACCTGACTACACTATATTTTTTTCCTTCCCTGAAAGCTAGGGGGGGGCCACGGCCCCCCCCTGCCCCCGGGTATGGGCGCCCTTGGCAGTCAGTAACGGATATGTTAACGGATATGTTGCGAATCCAGGGCAAAGAAGCCAGGTATTGGCCATTGGGCACGCTGAAAGCTGTCGTGAGAGCATGTACAGTGAGGTCGAGTCTAACGAGAAGCGGGAAGAATAAGCGGAATAATCGTGGCTCTAAACCGGGTAATCATATGCGTGAGAATTTCCATCAACGCCCCTAGCCCTTCTCTGAGGCATTCACTAAATTAAGAAAGGTAAACCTTATTTCATAAATCGTGTTTTCCGAGTAATAGTATGTATATATTTATGAACTGACAGATGAAATAACTTGTGTAGTCTTTGTGAGTTAAACCCCTCCCCCTTCAAGACCTTCATTCCCCAATGGGTTTCCCACAAAATCGGCTGGAAAAAATGGGTGTAAAAAAAAGAGGAAGTTTTTATTTTTTCACTCTCGAAAACAAGACAAACTTACAAAAAAATTTGAGACTGTTGTGTCGAAAAAAAACATTTTCCCCGAGTGTATTCTCCTTCCATGGAACACGAACTCAACGACGGTGCGTCTTTGCGCTGTTACTCCAAGGTTCGAGTGTCGAGGTGACATTTCTCTTTGTCATCAGTGGAAAGTTGAAGCCAACCTCCCTATTTACCCCTCCCCTTGTAAAACCCCTCACCACCTCTACCGACCAAAAACCCCGCAACTCAGACAGTTTGTGATAGTGTGGAATTTGGCTGGTCGATGAAAATTGTAGCGTAGTAGTGTTTCGAGAACGCTTTTTTCCACTGTATACGTATCACGGGTAAAGTGTCTTTGTCTGTTCCGTGTGTATGTTTTTTTTGTGTTGTCTGTGTCAACCGAGGCAAATCGTGAGAAACTGCGCTCCTTTTTTTTTTTTTTTATCATACTAGGCAAACACGGAATTCATTTGTGAGCAAATTAAAGTTTGAAACATGGCAAATTAATTAAGAATTACGTTTTACTTCACTTGAAACACATTCAGTCAACATTTACCCATGGGCGGGTGGCGAATTGAGTTTAGCCACTGCAGTTGTTGAAGATAATGAGTTGCAGAACCTGCAGGTTTTAGTGAATGTCAACACTCTATCTACTGCTGTTCACCTAAAGTGAGGATCTGTCATTTACCAACGGATTCTTCGTTTTTATAGCTGCATTCATAGTGAGAAACTAGCCGCGAAAGCGTGTCGGACTTCTTTATGCGCTTTCACAAAATGGTGAACCAACAAATAAATCCTTTTTGATGTGCAAACATCTTAGCTCTCGGTATACGGCATTTGGTGGGAGTAATTTCGTAAATGGGACGGAAGTCTAATGAACGGAAATGCGTAACCACGGTGCTGCCATCTGTGGCGGATGGCACAGAAATCTTGAAAATATGGCGAACACACAGGATTTATCTGCATATATTGCTTTCGTGAACATCGCAGAGTTTACATCTAGCATAGGTATAAAAAAAATAAAACTTTATTATAGTACAACTTTCCTTTAGTAAATTATGTTATAATTTATGGTCATGAAAATAAATAATGTCAACCCAAAAATACGCATTACCATTTTGACAACCCTTAGTTAACATGGAATTGTAAAGACAGTGCAGAGTTCATCGTACTGTAGAGAGACAACAAACTATTAGCCTACATATAGTTGACGTCATGAAAAAAAATCTTGATTAAATTTTTACTGTTAAATATTAAATAAGCTCAAAAGGTTAAGTTTAGTTTGTAGGAAGTACTTACAGACTGCTTTCAGTAGTTTAAGCAAAAAAAAACAATTATACAAATATGTGTTTTAATATGAGTCATGTTAACATATTATATTAAGAATTCTACGTTAAATTTCGTGTCCGAGTTTCATATTGTAAGTGTAATTGCTACTCGAGAACACATGAAATATTCAAATCTTTTTCGCTTTTATCGGAACCGTTTCCTGGTAATCAAAAATGACACAGCATTTGACGTAGCTGCTCCGGCAGCAAATTCTAGTGGGGGTTGCGAAAACTACGTGCGATTTAAGTCCAGCAGTGTTGTTGAAAACACAATTTGCAAATATTTATCAGGTTCGGAATTATTTGTTTTAAGAATTCTACGTTAAATTTCATGTCCCATAGTTTCGTATTATAAGTGTATTTGCAACATGAGAACACATCAGTTGGCTCGTTACCGAGATTAGCTGTCACAAATATCTGATACTGAAAGAATCGCTCACATTTTTTTTCTTCTAAAGGTTTGTGCCACTGAACCTTCAAAGGTCACAAGGAAGCGTGGAAGGACGTAAGTGACTCATCCTTTCACAAAAGCCTGTAAAAGGCCTGTTCACAACAGTTCGAACCTGTGGGCGGTCCGAATCCTTATACTAATCTGAATGATGTCACATTGTCACAAGGAAAATGACTCTGTCTACAATTAATTGCAAGGTCCGATGTCCGAATCTACTGATTTATAAATCAGTCACCAAAGCGCAATAAATAAGGAGCGCCAAGATAATTGTTTTTTCAATTGTTTTTGTTTACTATCATCATGCTTTGTACACGTGTACGCAGCTAAGTTTGAATATTTAGTTAACTTGTGAATTTTGTGGGAGGTTAATAATATTTATTTATTCTGTAAAGCAAAAGTAAGCTCTAATAAATGCCCATTATTTTCTGTTTACCTTTTTAAACGAGAACTGGAAACAGCAAATATCACGAGTGTTCATTCTTCTATGCTACCAAAGGACACAGATTGGGAAAAAAAGTTCAATTTACCAATGTATTCGGACAAGGGAGATTCGGAACATCAACCACACCACGCATTACGTCAGAGAGTCGCGTGGGCCAATCAGTGATCAGTGTCTCCGTCGGACACAGTTTAGGACATTGCGAAGGCCCGTCTACAACAGTCCAAATCTGTGAGTGATCTGTGTCCTTATCTTGAAGTGAATGACGTCACATTGTCGCACGGAAAACTGCACTGTCTACAAATGTGATGTCCGATGTTTGATTCTACAAATATCTAAAGTAATCACCAGAGTGCAGTAAATATATAGACCCAAAATCAGTGTTATTCGATGGTTTGTGTTTATTTTCATGCATTGTAAATAATGAACACGCAGATGTAGTGAATATTCATTTTAAGTTGTGAATGTTGTGGAAGTTCATTAATATTTAGTTATTCGATAGTGAATTCTAATCACAAAGCCAAAAATTTAAGTGCGTGTTCGGCCTTTGAAAAACGCAAACGGACAGCATTAATTAATATTTCGTCCCGGTCTTTTTTGGCTTCCTGTTCCTACCACATCGTCCGTTCTTTTCTGTTATTCATTTTTGAAACGGGAATCGGAAACAATAAATATCACGAGTGTTCTTCTTCTATGTTACCAAACGACACAGATTGAGACAAACAGTTCAAGTTGACCAATGTATTCGGACAACTGAGATTCTGGCCCTCGCCATGACGTCAGAGGGTCACGTGGACCAATCCGCGATGACGTTTCGTCAGACACAATTTAGAACAACGCAATTGTAGACGGGCCTTAAGGATCCATGCACATATTCTGAAGGTAAACAAAATGCTGACATCCTTTCATATGTACGATTAAAGAATCCTTTTAAGCTTAAGAGTCCTTTAAAAAGGCATTCTGAAACCACGTGCATATATTTATTTTCATAAAATCTCAACTATATGCTCTCTGTAAATATTTGGTCTTTCTACATTTAGTTTTGCTAATGCTTCGGCATAACACGACTGTATTATTGAAAACAGGGAAATAAAATAATTTATATTAATTTACTTTTTAAAAAATACTGTGCTTCAGGGCATAAAACCTTAAGTTTTTACATTATTCTGAATATTTTATTTCGTTTCTGACCTGAAAAAAAATGCTCTGCTTTGAAGATATTACTGTCAACGGAAGTTGTTATGAAGCTGTATTTAAATCAGCAAGTTTTAAACCCCCTACATAATATGTTTCGGTGTTACAAACATAAGGTACAAAACATTAGAGTATTTATTTTGCAACGGCTGATCATGTCATTCAAGTTTCAGATAACTGTCTGCGAAACTGTACCTAATTATAATATTTGAATTCTTTGTGTTGGTTTAGCCTGAAACTTCAGATTTCTAACAAATGAAAATTTATTTAATTATTTTCGTACCTTTTGGATCTAAGAGAAAGGTCGAGTCAAAATGCAAAGTTTTAGCTTAATAGATTCTCGTCTTAAATGTGGGTTTGTGATTCTTAAATATGCCTACTTGATCGATAATTTGTCTAATCACCGATTTTGTTTATAGAAACAAGGTTTCAACATTAAATTTTACATTTGTTTATAAAAATTTAAGTAAGATATAACCATCTGAATTAATATATACATCTGCAAACTGAAATTACTACAATACTTTTAAAAATATTTCGTGAATTATTTGATAATACATTTGTTTTATGTAAAATATTTTTTTTTCTTTTAGACCTATAGTGTTATAATTTGTTGCGTATAGTATTACAAATGCTACTTGCCGTTTGTTAAAAAGACAAAAGTATTTGAGAGCAGTCATTTTATTGGTCAATGTTCCTCTAAAACGTAGTCTATTTAGTCTATTGGTAAACAACATTTTATATCAAATATAAGGATATAAGGAACATACAAAAGTTTCTTAAAACTTTGTTAATTGACTGGTTTGATTCATTTTATTAGATAATTATCATTGTAATCTTTCACGAAGAATAAAATAAATCTACCAGTAATAGTCTATTCAAGCAATTCACTATGCACAATGTCTTGTCAGAGTCAAAAGCGTAACAACACTATAGTGAAAACTTTTTGACAGTTAAAATTACAGTATACTTAGAAATCGTAATGCATTTCGTCATAATGTATACACATTAGTACCTTAACCGAGGTAATATTTATTCTATCGACGAAAGTCACCTTCAAACAAGTTATTTTAGCAAAAAAAAACTGTGTTTCGCTTTATTGGAGTACAAATACATACGTGACTACCGTATATTATTTAGTGAAATACCGATGTTTCTTCTCGTAAACAATAGAGTTCTTATGGGCCCTGGAAGTACACTTAATCCGTCAAATACCCTGTTTTTTTAAACACATACAGGCCAGTGATTATTAACCATCGCATTTCGTTCTGTTATCGTGTTCGTTAAGTGTATTAAGGGACTCATTACTGATTGTGGATACTATCACAGCGACATGTTACGAAAATTATGAATTAATAAATTAATTCTCACGAATAACCTACCATCTCGTAACTTAATCCAAATTGCAATCCAAATTATCCGTGGGAAGTAAATTCAATTACATTTTTTAAGCTTTATCTGACAATTCGCTTTTCATTATCCATAGAAGACTTGGTTCCATAATTTTGCAATGGAAAAACCAGTTTAATGATATAAACCTCTGACGTCGTTAGTGAGCCTATTGGTATTGTGGGACAAAATCATTCTGCAGTGCGAGAATAAAACTAGTCTGAAGGCAGAATGTAAGATTACAAATAATAAACGAACCTTGGCGAAACGTCTGCGCCCTCGCAATTCTCCTCCTGCGGCGATCCAGCAAGCAACACGCCGAGCACACATGCTGTACATGTTGCGTGCTGCCAGCGTCGCAGGCGAACAGCTACGGAAGAGAGAATACCGCGACCCAGCTTTGTCTGAAGAGGGCGCGCGATCACGGATGTTTACTCGGGACATTGCATGCTGGCTTCCGAGGCCACTGTCACGAATATGTTCCAAGAAAGTTTAAACAGCCTTCGGGCTGTTTTATTTTCATTTTTTAAGTGTATCATTTTGACCCTAGGCGTAACGGCATTCGGTAGGAGTGATTTCGTGAAAGCGACGGAGGTCGCATGGAACGGAAATGTATTAACCACAGTTCTGCTATCTTTAGAATATGGCGCAAAACAAAGTTCACAAGGAAAAATGTTAAACTTTATAGTATTTACTGTTTAATGATTCAATTTTATTCATAAAGTATGCAATCATTTCCTCAATGTTTTGTTATGACGTTGTCACGTTAAACTATCGTCCGTAAACCGACTTTACAAACAACCAATTTTTTAATTCATAAAATCTAATAACGTGCAGCGATATTAACCAGCTGTACTGTGCGTGCACAAAGCGTTGTTTGCTGCCAACTTGTTCGCTATTAATTTTTATTAAGGAGTTTGTACGGACGCTTAGTAAAATTAAAAGACTTTATTCAGTTAGACAAATTTAGGACTTTTTAAAGACATTAAGGAGTCGTACGAACCCTGTCAAACCAGCAGGTAACAATTTCTCAAATGTCACTAGCAAATCATCTCGTGATGTTAATTCATGAAAACCTGTAGTTGTTTATCAACACACAAAACTATCAGTGGTAGGAGAATATACAGACCACTGCAACTACTTTTGAGAACGGTCATATTTGAGACAATTCACGTGACACAGAATATACCACAGTTAAAAATCTCGGCAATGTACATAAATGAATACTGCAGAAGTTGCGACAGAAGTACTGTGAGATAGATTATCCCATTGAAATCCATAGATGTATTACACATTGTATCGGCCAGCATATTTTTTAATGGAAGCTTTTATCGGAAAGTGACAAACAGGCTTAAACCACATACACTACCTAGTGTAATCAACATGAAACATCTGATTATTTTTGATGGTTTTAACAGATTGCTTCGTATTTTTCATTCTTGTTTTATGTTGCGCGTGGCTTCAAAGGGAAGGCCAATTCATCAAGCTTTGGTAATGATTACTAGAATGCCTAGTGGTGGGAAAATTTATCAGCTGATTGAGGGAGGTTTTGATAACATTTTATTTTATAACGTTGGGTGCGATGCAAAGGGAACTCTATAAAAGCGAGCCAGTACTCATTTCACCTATATGATTAGTATTTAATCTTACTGTAGACTCATCGTTAGTTAATTAAATTTTAGTTTTGCAGCTTAGCGTTATTGTGCACTCAGCTAAGCGGTGCGTTATATTTTCAGTATCAATGAATGTTGATGATAAAGAAAACAATTAGTTATTTACCGTAATATTATTGCGTGTCTTACTGGGTCCTTGCTTTGTGCACAGGTTATTGACAAATAAGAAAAAAAATCCTAAAACAAATGTTTGAACGTTTCTCCTGGTGCTAGTTTAAATATAACAAACCAGAATAGCAATCGGCTTATCACGGGTAGGTAATGATATTTTTAACTGTTTTATCATCATAAGTCAAGATGGCAGTTACTTTTATCGTTTTTCTCCGGTTTCAGTTGCAAGTGTTGCTATATCCTAGAAAAACATTAAAAAAAAAATAAAAACATAACCTATGTGTATCTGGAATAGTGTACTGTAGTTTTCGAGTTTACATCTTACAAACAATCCTACTCTGGCTTATTAAAATTGGTTATGATTTATCTTTTAGATGACCTGTGGCTATTATGCGTAATATACATACAATTTTACGTTATGTATTTAGATTATGATTAAAATATGTTTCGTCTGAATAAAGTTGCATTGATTCTCTAGTTGTATTTTTAAATTTTTATTGTAAAGTAATATTTCCCTGTATATAATCTTGAGAAAATCTAAATTTGTTCTGGGGTTATTACATTACACGATGAAAACATTAAGATATCTCCTCCCTCCTACTCTAAAACACGATATATTTTTCCATTTTTTTTTAATTACGAAAACTACCTTACGATTCTCATTTATTTTTAAGTGAAAAATCTTTACAGCTGGAATGCTTAGTTGAAGCGATGACTAGTCATAGCGCAACGAAAAGTGCAATGCCCAAGAGCGGGGAGCTCGATGGCGGAGAAGGGAAGGGGAGAGAGGGAATCAACGAATAAAGTGGAGGGTCGGACGAGAGTTCTTAGCCACCATGCGTGGTACAATTATTGTGAACATCCAATTTTCAAAGCGACCGGTTAAACAGCGTAAAAGTTGATACGCTGCAGCGCCATCTAGCGGCGAGTTACAAAAAAGCAAATGGATAGCATAAAAAATTCTCCATAAAAAAAAATGTTTGTCTGTAAAGTTGGTTTACGGACGATAGTTTAACGTGACAACGTCATAACAAAACATTGATGAAATTATTGCATACTTTTATGAATAAAATTGAATCATTTTTATTGAACTATCACTATTTTGTATGGATACAAAGAAGGAGTGAAATGAAATCCACAATTTAATTGATAAATAAATTTACTTTTATTTGCACTCATTAATTCAAATATGTTTATTACTTTAACGAAGAGATTATTTTAACTATAACTTTTATACATGTTTGCTATTTAACTTCTTCCAATCTGTGTTATTCTGTTAAGGATAGGACGATGATAGGAAAAGTAGGAAACGAATGGGAGTGTTTCAAGTTTAATGTGCCTCGAAAAAGTCAAATCGATGGTTGTTCCAATCGAGTGGAAGAGAGATAGATGCGGCGCAAGCGTACAATGAGCGTAACGGGACAATGTGCGTTACGGGACACTTTTTAGTGCGTGCAGCTGGCGTTCATCAATTTATTAGACGTTTTCACGTCAAAAAAACATTTCGATGTGTCAACTTTCATGGCAATCGGTCAAACGGGGTCAAACGGTGTCGGAGTTTATCAACGTCATACATACCACCATACTATACACATATATAAAAGCTTATTGTCTCAAGATGTTGGCTAGGTGCTGTGTTCTGTACCACACTAGGGCCCTCGAACGCGCGCGAATGTCCCGCTACAACTCAACGTGTCGAGAGAGCAGCCTGTTTGTCCGGGGAAGCCTTCGTTTCACAGACGAGAGAGCCGAACGTCCGTTCATTGTAAAAGGTTATGTTAGCCACATTATAAATACTTTAAAACATTGTGGACGGTTGATTTGGTTAAGATAGCTACATTAAAGATACTGTGAAATCATGTAAACAGTGTTTCCTAGCGCTGGATAGCTACATATTAAAAAGTTATTTGCTAAGCAACCATAAAATGATTTTACAGTATTTTTAATGCAGATGTACTTACTTAATATAACCAACCATCCACCATGTTTTAAAGTATTTATAATGTAGCTAACCTATTCTAATCTAACGCAAAATTTTAATGCCACACCGGTTTATACAATGAGATAGAATGGGGGAAAAAAAGCGAGCGTAAACTTCGGGTAACTTGGGGTGTGGCTCTCTCGTCTGTGAAATGAGGGCTTCCCGTTATGTCCGAGTTTGCCGGGAGAGTCGCAGATGCGATCGCGGAAGCGTCGCTTGATGACTATTGATTGCGAGACGCCAGCAGCGCTCTCTCTTAGCGCGGGCTTCCAGCACCACGCCTACCCGCGCGCGCACACACATATACACACACACACACACACACACACACACACACACACAGCAGAAACCCCGCGATTTGAAAATTGCTCGAGATACCCGAGTGATGTCTGTTTACGAATACTGTTCAACAATGCGCTGCACAGCATTTTTTTTTTGGTAAATGAAACAGAAATTTTCAAGAAAAAAAAATTGGTTGTCTGTAAAGTCGGTTTACGGGCGATAGTTTAACGTGAAAACGTCATAACAAAACATTGATGAAATGATTGCATACTTTATGAATAAAATTGAATCATTTTTATTTTAATAATAAAAGAATAAGTACTTGAAATTATACTAGTAATCAGATTTTTAAAATGCAAGAATAATGAACCTTTATTGCCGAAATTGTTGTTGTAATAAGCAATGAAAACCACATTAACTTTTCACTTCACTTTATAAACAGTCGAGTAGAAGAGAGATAGATGCGGCGCAAACGTACAATGAGCGTAATGGGACACAGCGTAACGGAAGAATGTGCGTAAAGGGACACAGCGTAACGGAACAATGTGCGTAACGGGACACTTTTTCGTGCGTGCAGCCGGCGTTCATCGATTTATTAGACGTTGTCACGCCAAAAATTACAGATATGTGTAAATTTGTAAATTTACATAAAAACAACTGTATCACTACAAAATGTTGTTCGCAGTTCGGTTTCGGATTCTTACCCGGGCAATTACTAATTGTTGTCCCAGTACCTCATTGTAAATAGTTCCTTGAATAGCTGTCCAGTATTAACTGCGCACATAAAAAAGCATTATACAAAAAACTAAAGTCTAATTTTTGGATATTCAGTTATCTTTTCCATAGTTTAAAAAAAATTATGCTTGAAATAAATCTACTTAAAAAATAAAATCTTACCCCAATTTTCGTAATAAATATTCAGTATTATCTCGAAAAACGTATTTCATACGTGTTGCATAAATTTACATAATATTTATTGTATTGTTACTAACTGTTTATTGGCAACTGGTCGGATGAGTAGTTCTGTTCCCGTATTTAGTTTTTAAAATGTATTATTTTTAGAAGATTGAAAATGGCTAGAACGCTTGTTTTCAGAATAATTTTTATACATGAAACGACCGATACAGATTCTTGAAAGCAATCAAGAGACTTTAATTACGTCCTTATCTTCATTTTTCTACCACTCAAATATCACAGTTTCTCTATACACGACAAGAAGACTGCGCACCAGTCCACAGCCTTGCGCTTAGAGGCGTTTCCGCGCTAGAAGCACCAGCAAGCGTCGCACCTATCGCGTCTTACACAAATACACCCCTGACAAGGCGTGGGGCCCCCTTAAAGAAGATTTTAAGCTGGGCTTTCGAAAATTTTCAGTTAAAGTTAAACCGATGTTTGTATTGTTTGTTCGACTGTGCAAGGCCCTTCAGCAGCTGCAAGGTCTCGCGTTACACAAAATGTCCATAAAATAATGCCCTAGTTCCAATGGTATATTGCAACAATTTAATTTAGACTGTTTACAAGAAATCATACATTAAATTGAAGGTAAACTAACATAGTTTTTTTTTTCTTCAAATGTTCAATATGTGCATCTTTAGTTATTCGGCACGCATCCAACCTAAAGTAAAATCCTTCCCACACTTTAGTTAACACGTCCTGAGTAATGGAAGCAATAGCCTCTTCAATTCTGTGCATACTCTACCGAATCATTATGTAGCGGCGGAACGTAGAAATGATCTTTTATAAAGTCCCAAAGGACACCTGGATTTAATGTCAAGTGAACGTGGACGCCAGCGACAAAGAGCTCTGTCGTCTCGATTATTACGACCAAAGCAACGGTCAGGGACTTCGACATTCAACCACTCTCGCACAGAGATATTTCAATGGGGAGGGAGTCCATACTGTTGCCAAAAATGTTTACAGTTTTACCCTCTACTAATTGGAGAAAGAGCCATTATTTCGCGTTGCACACGAGAAAACGGGCATGTGTCGTTTTGCCTAAAGGCGTTTTGCCTAATTTTAGGCAAAACGCCGTTTAGCAAAACGACACATGCCCGTTTTGAGTAACAGGCAATTTGTCTAAAGGCGGTTTGCCTAAACATGAATTCGTTACGGCGATTTGCCTAAAGTCATTTCGCCTAAAGGCAAATAGCCGTTAGGCAATTCGACGTTAGGAAAAACGCTTTTAGGCGAAATGACTTTAGGGCAAATCGCCGTAACGAATTCATGTTTAGGCAAACCACCTTTAGGCAAATCGCCTGTTACTCGAGAAAACAACAAAGCAGTATTCGCGCATGCGCTTATCTAAGACTGTTTGAGTTACTCTTTAATTGTGACCTTCAATCAACACTCTTCAAAGGTTACAGATGATCCTATTAAATTTTATAACTGGAACATTCTTTTATGGACCTTATGTATTACCCATCAACCGAAGATCTCTACAGGACGCGAGCATGTTCAGCTTGAATCATAACTTATTTTGGTGGCTGAGCGCTCGCTCTTATAAGCGATCTAATGCTATTCTATTTTTTATATTCACTTATGAATATTTAGCTGCAGACAGGAGGCAAAATTTATGAAAAGTCAGATGAGTTTTTCACACGTACTAAGTAGCTCAGAATATACATGTTACATAATCTAAATTGAACACAGGATTATCGATATAAGTTATTTTAACTTTACACGCATCAAAAAACCTTTCTAACTCTCTAAATACCAAACTTCATTATAGAGTTTTAGTTCTCGTTAAATCTGAATAATTATGCTTATATCAACTAAGGGGTTTGCGGTTTGCAACGTTACAATGGACAAAAACCAATATCTAAGAATAATGTTTTCGGCAACAATTTATGCATGAACTTAATGTCTACCAGCTTTCACTCCCAAATAGGATGGCCTCTTGAAATAAAGTGTACTCTGGGAATGTAGTGTTCTTGGTAGGGGTGTAACATGTCAGGTGAAAAAAACTGTACTTTGGAATGTAAGTGTTTCTTTGTAGGGGTGTAATATGCCAGGTATAAACAACGTGTACTCTTGGGACGTATGTGTCCTTGGTAGGGGTTCACATGTCAGGCGGAAACATTTTTTTTTTATGGGGATATAAATGTTCTTGGTAGTGGTGTAGCATGTCAGGCGAAAACGACGTATACTCTGGGGATGTACGTGTTATAGGCATTTCAGGTGAAAACAGCGTGTACTCTGGGAATGTGCACGTGGTAAGGGTGTAGAACATTAAGCGAAAACAACGTGTACTCTGGGGATGTAGGTGTTTTGGTAGGGGTGTAGCATGCCAGGTGAAAACAATGTGTACTCTTGGGAATGCAAGTGTTCTTGGTAGGTGTGTTACATGTCAGAAGAAACAGTGCTGTGGGAGACGGAATTCACTGGCGAATTTCGAAACAAGTCTAGAAAAATCCACAACCCCGTCAAGTTGAGACGGAGGTGAATTGAGATTTGATCCAGAAAGATCCTTCCTGGGTAGACTTGTGAGTGATGATGTGAACTGGTTATAAGCAGGAGGAATTGGCGAGAGTGGGACAGAGGCTAAATATCTCAAATATTTGCTGACATGTGCAAACCTTCGTATTCCGGAACGCATGAAAATGGTCTAGATTGAAAGTGACAGTAGTATAGCTTGGCCGGTCCGGAAACAGGCCTCAGGCGGTGGATTGAAGATTGTCGACCGCCATCTTGGATTGTGACGTCACGGCGGCCATCTTGAATGGTTGTGACCTTGACCTTTGACCTTGACCTTGAATTTGATCCTCAAAAATCGCCAAAATCCGCCAAAATTGGGCAAAATTTGCCCAAAATTCCTCAAAAATCGCCAAAATTACCATTTCTGTGGAAAAAAGTTCCGCCAAAAAATCTCAAAAAATTCCACAAATTAAAAATTTCTCATTTCGAGGGAAAAATTTCCCGTTTCGAGGGAAAAATTCCCGTTTTTAGTCCTTAAAAATCCCAGCGGCTGAAAATTCCTAAAACTGGCTTAAGCATCCTTAACTCAAGCCTCAGTTAAGCCATTTCTAGGAATAAGGATACCATGACCGCCATCTTGGATTATGTCGTCACCGTTGCAATTTTCGTTACGGTCGCCATATTTAACTTTTTTATTATCCGATTTTAATAAAAAAAATTAAAATTTATTAAAAAAATTCAAATAATAAAAATTTAATAAAAATATTTAAAAAGCATACTTTTTCGACACGGAGCTCGGAGTCCTCGGTTCGAACCCGACGAATGCAAAAAAATAAAAATGACGACCGATCCTTCCCTCGTGGTGGGTGCTGGCAGACTGACTCCCACCACTTTTTATCATCATCTAGTATGACGTCATGTCCGCCATCTTGTCTTCGATGCTGGAAGCCATCATCATTGTATCGTCGGCTAGAGTGCGCCGATGACATGTTAGTTTAATTCGTATCCGCTAGAGTGCAGTAATAATTTATTACTGTGACACCCGCCATCTTGTCATTTGGCCGCCATCTTGAAAATCCGTAATTATTTAGCTAGAAATTCGGGAAAAGTTCCAAAATTCATTAAATAAATCACTTATTAATTTACATATTTATTCGATCGATTCCCGTCCTCGGTTTGATACCCGATCGTTGCAATAATGTTTAATCTTATGTAAAAAAATAATTTAAATAAACCATGTTCAACATTCGTAAAGAGACTCTAAATCCTCTACGACCATCATCCTATAAGCCATCAAGACCATCATCTTGGAATTTTCGTAATAATTAAACTAAAAATTCAGGAAAAAGTTAAAAATTCATTAAATAAATTTCCGATCAATATACTGATTAATTAGATCGACTAAGGTCCTTGGTACGATCGTGGATGATGCAAAAAAAAATTAAATTTAATTTAAATACCAGAAAAGCGTAAGGTTCGAGAAATAAAACACCGCAAGTTCTTTTACAAACATAATATTTATTACATAATTTCTATTCTACTACAGGATCACTTACGAAAGCCAGCAATCTTATAATCATTAGATCCGCAGCGGTGTGAAATGACTAATTCTTAGCTCCAATCGGTTTATACTAGACAGAGTCCAGCCAGAACCTTTACAGACATAGTCCACCTCTTCTTGACAGAGTTTCTGGATACCGTTTTTAACAGTTTGCTTCACATCGTTAGAACTGTAAATTACTGCAGCCGATGTCTTGAATGCACACTTCTTCACTTTGTCATCGAACGGATATGGCTTTCCATATATACAGTCCAACCACAAGTTATATTTCAAAGGTCCGTTTGTTGCTACATCATCAGTAAGCTGATTGATTATCTTCTGTCTGATATCGTCAAGAAAATTACAAATGTCCTTCGACTCACCGAACGTATTTAGATAATAGTAGTCTTTCAACGTTCCACGAAATGCAGACTGCGCCAAGTAGAAGCCATTATCGTTCACTTGTAATGCTCCGAACACAGTCTTAGGTTTAGTTCCATGTTCAGACGTCATAACAATCGGTTGCAGGGCATCTGTTTTTTTGGTTGTACGCTTTCGTGTCTCCAATCTAAAGCGAGGAGTCGAAATGTCGGCAGGTAGTTCAGCAGTAGGAGCACAGATTCCACCTTTACATTTTTTCGCATGATGTCGCAAACTATCAATTCGAGTAAACCATTTAAGGCACTCATCACATCGAAACTTCATGCGAGAAGGATTCTTCGTGCATTTGCTCCGCTCATGTCTTCGTGCATCATGGGAAAATGCGAACGACGTATCACAGTAGCTGCAAGGATACCGTGGTGATGAAGACGAGCCTTTCAGACCCGATCCAGATACAGGCGTTGCAACAGTAGTACCATTTCCAGGCATTCTCTTATGAACATCAATGCATCGTTGTTGCGCCGAAACCTTTACTTTCTGCCGAACAGCAGGACCTTTGCATGCCTTCATGTGCATTTTCATATTATCTTTTCTGGCAAACTGCTTATGACATTTCTCACAAACAAACATTTTACGATATAGGTTCTTGGCACATTCTCTATTCTCGTGTCGCCGAGCATTGCTGTTGTTTGAGAAAATCTTGCCGCAGTAACAGCACCGATGTTCGCTAGTTGTCAAATCAGCATCCATTGAAGTCTCCATTGATGGCGAACCAGCGTTCGCCGAGTTTCCCTGTGCAGACAGCACTAGCGGCATTAAAGTCTCTTCTGCTGGCGGTACCACGTCTGTTGAAGTCTCCTCCAGTATTGACATCGACGTTGCCAACGGGATCTGCTCCACCATCGTCGACGCTGACGTCATGGTTCCCGCAGTCGATGGTACATCCTCCATCGAGTTCGTCGTTAAAGTCGGTAAAGATGCCATCGAAGTCTCAAGAACAGGCAATTACGCGACTTATGCACCAGAAGAAACAAACTAGGTGATCCTTACACCGACGACGACAGTAACAAACTGAGCGTCCTGCTGTCTAGGACTCGCTTATATACATGCACCGGATGGAATAATACGCTAGTCAAATCAAGAATCATTTACAATAATACTAGAGTCAAAACAACATTAAAAATAGAAGGACCATCAACGAAAAGGCAGCACATTTGGAAGCACCGACAACGAAAAGGCAGCACATTTGGAAGCACCGACAACGAAAAGGCAGCACCGACAACGAAAAGGCAGCACATTTGGAAGCACCGACAACGAAAAGGAAGCACCATCAACGAAAAGGCAGCACCGCCAACGAAAAGGAAGCACATTTGGAAGCACCGACAACGAAAAGGCAACACCGCCAAAGAAAAGACAGCACATTTGGAAGCACCGACAAAGAAAAGGCAGCACCGCCAACGAAAAGGAAGCACATTTGGAAGCACCGACAAAGAAAAGGCAGCACCGCCAACGAAAAGGAAGCTCATTTGGAAGCACCGACAAAGAAAATGCAGCAACGCCAACTAAAAGGAAGCACATTTGGAAGCACCGACAACGAAAAGGCAGCACCATCGACGAAAAGGAAGCACATTTGGAAGCACCATCAAAAAAGGAAGCACATTTGGAAGCATCATCAAAAAAAAGGAAAAACAATAGGAAGCACCGCCAACGAAAAGGCAGCACATTTGGAAGCACCGTCATCGAAAAGGCAGCACATTTGGAAGCACCGACTACGAAAAGCAGCACATTTGGAAGCACCGTCAACGAAAAGGCAGCACATTTGACAGCACCAACAACGAAAAGGCAGCACATTTGGAAGCACCGACTACGAAAAGGCAGCACATTTGGAAGCACCGTCATCGAAAAGGCAGCACATTTGGAAGCACCGACTACGAAAAGCAGCACATTTGGAAGCACCGACAACGAAAAGGCAGCACATTTGGAAGCACCGACAACGAAATGGCAGCACATTTGGAAGCACCGACTACGAAAAGGCAGCACATTTGGAAGCACCGTCATCGAAAAGGCAGCACATTTGGAAGCACCGACTACGAAAAGGCAGCACATTTGGCAGCACCGACAACGAAAAGGCAGCACATTTGGAAGCACCGACTACGAAAAGGCAGCACATTTGGCAGCACCGACAACGAAAAGGCAGCACATTTGGAAGCACCGACTACGAAAAGGCAGCACATTTGGAAGCACCGACAACGAAAAGGCAGCACATTTGGAAGCACCATCATCGAAAAGGCAGCACATTTGGAAGCTCCATCAACAAAACAAAAGGCAAAAAGGAAGCACAAGTTACGAGATCTAAGTCTTAGTTAGAAATCAGAATACAAGAAATAAAAACATTAAATTCTTATAATTTAAATTATTTATTTTATTGCTTTACATTATACAAATGCAAGTAAAACAAGCCATTATTGTATGTAGCCAGCATTCCTCAGTTCCTTGAGTATGAAGGATATTTCTTTGATGCACGAATAGTTTCCTGCACAAAGCGAACCATGTAGAAGTCTTAGCCGGTCAACCAATATGTTTGGATCTTTCCATGATGTGTAATCATTCTCTTCTACCACCATCTTCCTTGCACCTTTATAATAAATATTATGATCTCTGGTGTCTTCCGTTTTACCGCCAACCTCAGGGTAACTTTCATGTTTGAGACGGCGATCATCACAAGCTTGATCAGATTTATTTAATATATCACGTCGTTTCCACCGTTTCGGTCTCAGGACACCGCCACATTCTTCGATCTTGGCAGCTTTAGGTGCTTCATCATAATCTATGTCTTTGTCAACAGCCTCAGAGTCACTGTAACAATCACCGTTGAAGGAATCGTCTTCACCCAATTTACCGTAATAATTCGATGTTGATGATGTTGAAGTGTCTTCATCGTCTTCATGCTTCCTTTTTAGGAGTCCATCATTTTTACAAAGTAGGAAAGATCTACTTGAATTCGGCTGGAATATATTCTCACTTTTCACGTTAAGGATTCTTCCATTGTCTTCATTCTTCCGTAAATCATCAACCTCCTTCAATTTAAGTTCTTTGTCAAGATCGGAAGAGCCAAGAAAATTATTGTCATAATGCAGATCACTCTTCCTTAAGCTAGTAGATTCATCGTTGTCCTCTAGCTTGTACGCAGGCTTGACGCTACAAGTTCTGCCATGTCTTTTTAGGCTCTCTCTCCGCGTAAACGACTTGCTACATCGAACACAACTTATCATATTGCGCAGTGGATTTATAACACAGTCATTCTTCTCGTGTTGTCTTTTATTCTTTCTCAAGATAAACTCTTTACTGCAAAACTTACACCTATGTTCTTTCGATACAGCGTCAGATCCCAAATCGGAATTCATATTAGTTACTGAGACTAATGCCAGATACCAATTAAGTGTTTTAAATTAGATGCAATACTTAAATAGAAATTTTTTCATATTTCATCAGCGAGAATTAATATATCTCATGCAAAAGTACTTTATGCATGTAGTTCTGCTTTTCAACAACAGATGTCGCCACATGTTGCTTGCAGGTAAATAATATTTAGTTCTTTTATGCGGGATGCGGGATGCTCACTAACGATCGCAAAAGAAGGATGGCTTCGCTAGACTCCAAGGAAAAGGAAGTTTGTCTTGCATGTTGGTGCTCCACAGATGTCTCATAGCGTAATATTAGTTTGACTGAGTAATGATATTTTTTAATTCCACCTGATAAAAATATTGCAAGTTTTTATTTAGTAGCAGAAATTATCGAATTAAATGTAACTCCAAATAAAATGACATGTCTCATCAGACAAAAAAAAATCCATGCAGAGAGTGGTTTCTTCAAGTGTTTCTGACTATTCTGAGAAACCGTTCTCTGCATGGATTTTTTTTTGTCTGATGAGACATGTCATTTTATTTGGAGTTACATTTAATTCGATAATTTCTGCTACTAAATCAAAACTTGCAATATTTTTATCAGGTGGAATTAAAAAATATCATTACTCAGTCAAACTAATATTACGCTATGAGACATCTGTGGAGCACCAACATGCAAGACAAACTTCCTTTTCCTTGGAGTCTAGCGAAGCCATCCTTCTTTTGCGATCGTTAGTGAGCATCCCGCATCCCGCATAAAAGAACTAAATATTATTTACCTGCAAGCAACATGTGGCGACATCTGTTGTTGAAAAGCAGAACTACATGCATAAAGTACTTTTGCATGAGATATATTAATTCTCGCTGATGAAATATGAAAAAAATTCTATTTAAGTATTGCATCTAATTTAAAACACTTAATTGGTATCTGGCATTAGTCTCAGTAACTAATATGAATTCCGATTTGGGATCTGACGCTGTATCGAAAGAACATAGGTGTAAGTTTTGCAGTAAAGAGTTTATCTTGAGAAAGAATAAAAGACAACACGAGAAGAATGACTGTGTTATAAATCCACTGCGCAATATGATAAGTTGTGTTCGATGTAGCAAGTCGTTTACGCGGAGAGAGAGCCTAAAAAGACATGGCAGAACTTGTAGCGCCAAGCCTGCGTACAAGCTAGAGGACAACGATGAATCTACTAGCCTAAGGAAGAGTGATCTGCATTACGACAATAATTTTCTTGGCTCTTCCGATCTTGACAAAGAACTTAAATTGAAGGAGGTTGATGATTTACGGAAGAATGAAGACAATGGAAGAATCCTTAACGTGAAAAGTGAGAATATATTCCAGCCGAATTCAAGTAGATCTTTCCTACTTTGTAAAAATGATGGACTCCTAAAAAGGAAGCATGAAGACGATGAAGACACTTCAACATCATCAACATCGAATTATTACGGTAAATTGGGTGAAGACGATTCCTTCAACGGTGATTGTTACAGTGACTCTGAGGCTGTTGACAAAGACATAGATTATGATGAAGCACCTAAAGCTGCCAAGATCGAAGAATGTGGCGGTATCCTGAGACCGAAACGGTGGAAACGACGTGATATATTAAATAAATCTGATCAAGCTTGTGATGATCGCCGTCTCAAACATGAAAGTTACCCTGAGGTTGGCGGTAAAACGGAAGACACCAGAGATCATAATATTTATTATAAAGGTGCAAGGAAGATGGTGGTAGAAGAGAATGATTACACATCATGGAAAGATCCAAACATATTGGTTGACCGGCTAAGACTTCTACATGGTTCGCTTTGTGCAGGAAACTATTCGTGCATCAAAGAAATATCCTTCATACTCAAGGAACTGAGGAATGCTGGCTACATACAATAATGGCTTGTTTTACTTGCATTTGTATAATGTAAAGCAATAAAATAAATAATTTAAATTATAAGAATTTAATGTTTTTATTTCTTGTATTCTGATTTCTAACTAAGACTTAGATCTCGTAACTTGTGCTTCCTTTTTGCCTTTTGTTTTGTTGATGGAGCTTCCAAATGTGCTGCCTTTTCGATGATGGTGCTTCCAAATGTGCTGCCTTTTCGTTGTCGGTGCTTCCAAATGTGCTGCCTTTTCGTAGTCGGTGCTTCCAAATGTGCTGCCTTTTCGTTGTCGGTGCTGCCAAATGTGCTGCCTTTTCGTTGTCGGTGCTGCCAAATGTGCTGCCTTTTCGTAGTCGGTGCTTCCAAATGTGCTGCCTTTTCGTTGTCGGTGCTGCCAAATGTGCTGCCTTTTCGTAGTCGGTGCTTCCAAATGTGCTGCCTTTTCGATGACGATGCTTCCAAATGTGCTGCCTTTTCGTAGTCGGTGCTTCCAAATGTGCTGCCATTTCGTTGTCGGTGCTTCCAAATGTGCTGCCTTTTCGTTGTCGGTGCTTCCAAATGTGCTGCTTTTCGTAGTCGGTGCTTCCAAATGTGCTGCCTTTTCGATGACGGTGCTTCCAAATGTGCTGCCTTTTCGTAGTCGGTGCTTCCAAATGTGCTGCCTTTTCGTTGTTGGTGCTGTCAAATGTGCTGCCTTTTCGTTGACGGTGCTTCCAAATGTGCTGCTTTTCGTAGTCGGTGCTTCCAAATGTGCTGCCTTTTCGATGACGGTGCTTCCAAATGTGCTGCCTTTTCGTTGGCGGTGCTTCCTATTGTTTTTCCTTTTTTTTGATGATGCTTCCAAATGTGCTTCCTTTTTTGATGGTGCTTCCAAATGTGCTTCCTTTTCGTCGATGGTGCTGCCTTTTCGTTGTCGGTGCTTCCAAATGTGCTTCCTTTTAGTTGGCGTTGCTGCATTTTCTTTGTCGGTGCTTCCAAATGAGCTTCCTTTTCGTTGGCGGTGCTGCCTTTTCTTTGTCGGTGCTTCCAAATGTGCTTCCTTTTCGTTGGCGGTGCTGCCTTTTCTTTGTCGGTGCTTCCAAATGTGCTGTCTTTTCTTTGGCGGTGTTGCCTTTTCGTTGTCGGTGCTTCCAAATGTGCTTCCTTTTCGTTGGCGGTGCTGCCTTTTCGTTGATGGTGCTTCCTTTTCGTTGTCGGTGCTTCCAAATGTGCTGCCTTTTCGTTGTCGGTGCTGCCTTTTCGTTGTCGGTGCTTCCAAATGTGCTGCCTTTTCGTTGTCGGTGCTTCCAAATGTGCTGCCTTTTCGTTGATGGTCCTTCTATTTTTAATGTTGTTTTGACTCTAGTATTATTGTAAATGATTCTTGATTTGACTAGCGTATTATTCCATCCGGTGCATGTATATAAGCGAGTCCTAGACAGCAGGACGCTCAGTTTGTTACTGTCGTCGTCGGTGTAAGGATCACCTAGTTTGTTTCTTCTGGTGCATAAGTCGCGTAATTGCCTGTTCTTGAGACTTCGATGGCATCTTTACCGACTTTAACGACGAACTCGATGGAGGATGTACCATCGACTGCGGGAACCATGACGTCAGCGTCGACGATGGTGGAGCAGATCCCGTTGGCAACGTCGATGTCAATACTGGAGGAGACTTCAACAGACGTGGTACCGCCAGCAGAAGAGACTTTAATGCCGCTAGTGCTGTCTGCACAGGGAAACTCGGCGAACGCTGGTTCGCCATCAATGGAGACTTTAATGGATGCTGATTTGACAACTAGCGAACATCGGTGCTGTTACTGCGGCAAGATTTTCTCAAACAACAGCAATGCTCGGCGACACGAGAATAGAGAATGTGCCAAGAACCTATATCGTAAAATGTTTGTTTGTGAGAAATGTCATAAGCAGTTTGCCAGAAAAGATAATATGAAAATGCACATGAAGGCATGCAAAGGTCCTGCTGTTCGGCAGAAAGTAAAGGTTTCGGCGCAACAACGATGCATTGATGTTCATAAGAGAATGCCTGGAAATGGTACTACTGTTGCAACGCCTGTATCTGGATCGGGTCTGAAAGGCTCGTCTTCATCACCACGGTATCCTTGCAGCTACTGTGATACGTCGTTCGCATTTTCCCATGATGCACGAAGACATGAGCGGAGCAAATGCACGAAGAATCCTTCTCGCATGAAGTTTCGATGTGATGAGTGCCTTAAATGGTTTACTCGAATTGATAGTTTGCGACATCATGCGAAAAAATGTAAAGGTGGAATCTGTGCTCCTACTGCTGAACTACCTGCCGACATTTCGACTCCTCGCTTTAGATTGGAGACACGAAAGCGTACAACCAAAAAAACAGATGCCCTGCAACCGATTGTTATGACGTCTGAACATGGAACTAAACCTAAGACTGTGTTCGGAGCATTACAAGTGAACGATAATGGCTTCTACTTGGCGCAGTCTGCATTTCGTGGAACGTTGAAAGACTACTATTATCTAAATACGTTCGGTGAGTCGAAGGACATTTGTAATTTTCTTGACGATATCAGACAGAAGATAATCAATCAGCTTACTGATGATGTAGCAACAAACGGACCTTTGAAATATAACTTGTGGTTGGACTGTATATATGGAAAGCCATATCCGTTCGATGACAAAGTGAAGAAGTGTGCATTCAAGACATCGGCTGCAGTAATTTACAGTTCTAACGATGTGAAGCAAACTGTTAAAAACGGTATCCAGAAACTCTGTCAAGAAGAGGTGGACTATGTCTGTAAAGGTTCTGGCTGGACTCTGTCTAGTATAAACCGATTGGAGCTAAGAATTAGTCATTTCACACCGCTGCGGATCTAATGATTATAAGATTGCTGGCTTTCGTAAGTGATCCTGTAGTAGAATAGAAATTATGTAATAAATATTATGTTTGTAAAAGAACTTGCGGTGTTTTATTTCTCGAACCTTACGCTTTTCTGGTATTTAAATTAAATTTAATTTTTTTTGCATCATCCACGATCGTACCAAGGACCTTAGTCGATCTAATTAATCAGTATATTGATCGGAAATTTATTTAATGAATTTTTAACTTTTTCCTGAATTTTTAGTTTAATTATTACGAAAATTCCAAGATGATGGTCTTGATGGCTTATAGGATGATGGTCGTAGAGGATTTAGAGTCTCTTTACGAATGTTGAACATGGTTTATTTAAATTATTTTTTTACATAAGATTAAACATTATTGCAACGATCGGGTATCGAACCGAGGACGGGAATCGATCGAATAAATATGTAAATTAATAAGTGATTTATTTAATGAATTTTGGAACTTTTCCCGAATTTCTAGCTAAATAATTACGGATTTTCAAGATGGCGGCCAAATGACAAGATGGCGGGTGTCACAGTAATAAATTATTACTGCACTCTAGCGGATACGAATTAAACTAACATGTCATCGGCGCACTCTAGCCGACGATACAATGATGATGGCTTCCAGCATCGAAGACAAGATGGCGGACATGACGTCATACTAGATGATGATAAAAAGTGGTGGGAGTCAGTCTGCCAGCACCCACCACGAGGGAAGGATCGGTCGTCATTTTTATTTTTTTGCATTCGTCGGGTTCGAACCGAGGACTCCGAGCTCCGTGTCGAAAAAGTATGCTTTTTAAATATTTTTATTAAATTTTTATTATTTGAATTTTTTTAATAAATTTTAATTTTTTTTATTAAAATCGGATAATAAAAAAGTTAAATATGGCGACCGTAACGAAAATTGCAACGGTGACGACATAATCCAAGATGGCGGTCATGGTATCCTTATTCCTAGAAATGGCTTAACTGAGGCTTGAGTTAAGGATGCTTAAGCCAGTTTTAGGAATTTTCAGCCGCTGGGATTTTTAAGGACTAAAAACGGGAATTTTTCCCTCGAAACGGGAAATTTTTCCCTCGAAATGAGAAATTTTTAATTTGTGGAATTTTTTGAGATTTTTTGGCGGAACTTTTTTCCACAGAAATGGTAATTTTGGCGATTTTTGAGGAATTTTGGGCAAATTTTGCCCAATTTTGGCGGATTTTGGCGATTTTTGAGGATCAAATTCAAGGTCAAGGTCACAACCATTCAAGATGGCCGCCGTGACGTCACAATCCAAGATGGCGGTCGACAATCTTCAATCCACCGCCTGAGGCCTGTTTCCGGAACCCCATTCATATACTACTAGTGACGTAACGTTGGATGGGATAGGTTTTGTGGAGGTGAGTGTTAAAGGAGAATATCATACGTTTATCTCCATGCGCGAGATTTACCTTCTGCCAAGCTGTCTTGTCTATTTTTTTTTAATGTTACTCCTCTGGTATAGAGTGTTTGTTTCAGCAGAGAGGAATAAGGATCCCAGGCTTTCGCAGCTATTTTCTGAAGTCGCTTGGCTTCTGGGTTCTATAGCCGCGTCGAAGGCGAAGATTTCACCGACGTTTCGGTCGATCTCGCAGCCGCCATCATCAGGGTAGCAAAGTATTTAAAGGCCAGATAATTTCCCCCAATAACCTCTGTAGATAACTGCTACACTTAAGATGGCGAATGCATGTTCGATAAAAACGTCGGTGATATATTGGCTAATTACAAACTATAGAAACAATTATTATACTAATTTTTCAAAAAGGAAATAATAATATAGTGAGTTTTATAGAATCCACTTTTTTAATACACTTACTTAATAAATATATATGAGTAATAATATATAAAAAAACATATTTTGTACAGTAATTACTACCCAGGCCGTCTACCGTAGAGACAAAACAAATCATTGAACGGGTGAGCGATAAGTTTATGTGTGCCCCATGGACTGTTGTGAAAAACCGCTGCAACTGATACCTATGTACAACAAGCCGTAAATAAGTCAGCCAATTAATTATTCTGCGACGCATCTGATTAATTAACGCGACCGTTTGCTAAAACGTTTCAGCCCGACGCACTGGAGAGAGAGTTTTTAAACCTCACCAAATGAAACTGAAAGTAATATCTTAGTATCGCTTTTGTTATAAAGTACATATACACACACATGCACATATGTGTATACGTTTGTCTTAGAGCTAAACCTAGGCTTTAGTGAGCTGACAGAATGTAAACATAAAATGAATATAATATTTTATTTATCAGCCTGTTACACTGAAAACGTCTGAGGTACCGTATCGGTAAACAACAAATAGAAATTTTAATAAACTAGTATACAAATAATATACTAGCTGTCACAACCAAACACAAAGTACATGTGAAAATTTTAGGTTTCAAGATTAATATCAATCCTCCATTTGGTTGAACTTGGCCTGGAATACTGCTGGAACGGATATATCGTTGCCTTCGGATGGCAAAGTGCACCAATTAAGGGGGATGGGATCGGACTAAAGGCCTCCCTGGTGTAACCCATGGTAGATCCTGCTCTTCGCTGTGATTCCTGGGACTTCACCCCCCGCGCGCCGGTAGGTCAGGATCGTTGTCAATTAGACTAAAAGCAGATCCGCGGGAGCTTGCTAAGTGCCTGGGAGACAGGCGATTGTGGACTCAAGCTCTCCCGACTTGCGAAAAACAACTTGCATTGATTCAAGGAACAAAGTCAACAATTTTTGTGGACAAATCTGAAGTATTTTTGTACCAATCTGAATTTGGGAAAAGGGGGGGGGGGGATAATTTTCTTCGTAAATCTTTCACGTTCGTAAGTTCGCTGAATTAATAATTTTATAACGAACAGTAAAATGGTTCAGCAGTTTTAAGAATCAGTGAACTAACGGTATCAAACCAAATGTTCACTGTGTGAATTTATCTCATGCCAAATTAATCTTCATAGCTTATCCAGGGGTTACAGGTATAAGTTCATCATAACATAGTTGAAAAGGAATGTTTTATACTTGTTTAGAAAGTTCTTGAAAATAGATTATTGTGACTGCAAACTCCAGGTTTTCTTTTCATATTAAAATTGATCATTTCTGACATAGTTCCAGGGAATGAATGTTTGTTAGACAGCAAACCATCATGGAAATTATTTTGTGAAATAAGTAATGGTAGTGTACGTGCACCATATATTATTCTTGTGTTTTTTTAACACATCACGCCACAACATGTTTTTATAATAAAGATCGCAAGCTTTCGTGGCCCTTGTCTGAAGTAGCTTGGCTTCTGGGTTGTAGCCAGCCGCGTCCAAGGAGAATATATCACCAACGTTTCGGTCGACATTGCAGTCGCCATCATCAGGGTAGAGTTACCCACTAAGGATATTACAAGTTCTTCTGCCTTTAATACCCTCGCACGAGAGAAGTGTTTCCCAATTGGCTGCAGCCTTCCTTTGTCTAATCGGTCTGTTGGCTTGGCCAATTTCTGGCTGGATTTCTGTGATTGTCTGTGGGTGCTGGCAAATCAGTGGCCTCTTCTCTTCTGATTGGCTTGGCTGTTTGACTAACCAGAGGCGACCTGTCTCTTGCTGGATGCAGAGCTAGGTTTTGAGGTTTTCTGAAATAATAATAAATATTTAATGTACAACTTTACGAGCCCCATGATAAAAATTGAATCCCAAGACTGTAAATGTTACCGTGGCCATGTTTGTAATAGTGATATTTGCGCATCGCATTACTTTTGATGTCATCTCCAGATTCTATTAACAAAATATATGTCATTTTTCGTCCTATTAAGGGTAAACCCAAGCATTGGAAAAAAATTACCGAAACTGAACCTGGTGCCCCAGGGTTTTTGTCCCCCCCCCCCCCCCACACACACACACACCTTTTTTTCCCCTTTTCGTGGGAGCTGGGGCGATGGACTGCTGGCAGTTACGCGCGACTGTGCATGGTTTCGGTTTCAAAAGGTACACCAAGATTGCATAGAGCAACATCGGATACAAATGTGTAATACATTGCGCCAGACAATAAAATTGTTTCTTTCATCGTACGGGATAATGAAGTTCTAAGAGTCCAACAGGTGGCCATCAGGAAACGAAGGAACACTAGGAAAATGAGCATGGATGAACGCTGCACTTCCTGCGCGCGATGGCGACAGAAGTCCAGGGCCAGCCGGTAGCCTACAACTCACATAGTTTCGGTTCCCTACCACGTTCGTGCAACTTCGGATTTCTCTCAAAAATTGAAATTAAAAAAAAATCGAAGGGTTAGGTTAGGTTAGGTCAGTCACAACATGCTTGTTTTCATTGGAAACTTCTGATTTAGCGGCTGAAGTGGCGTTAGTACCAAAACGCAAAACTTCGGAAATCTTCGGAAATTCTTGCAGGGAAACCGAAACCACATGAGTTGTAGGCTTCCCCAGGGCCAGCGGAACTCGGCGGCAGCGCCTCCAGCGGCGAGAACCGCAACCTGACCGCTATCAGCTCCAGACGGGAAGCCTCCATTTCACAGACGAGAGAGCCACACCCGAAGTTCCCCGAAGTTCATGCTAGCTTCCCCCCCCCCCCCCCGGTTCTATCTCACTGTATAAACCGGTGTGGCATTAAATTTTGCTGTCGATTAGGATAAGGTTAGCTACATTATAAATACTTTGAAACATTGTGGATAGTTGGTTATACAAGGTAAGTATAGCTACATTAAAAATACTGTAAAATAATTTTATGGTTGCTTAGCAAATAACTTTTTAATAAGTTGCTATCCAGGGCTAGGAAACCGTTCACACGATTTCAGAGTATCTTTAATGTAACTATCCTAACCAAATCAACCGTCCACAATGTTTTAAAGTATTTATAATGTAGCTGACCTAAACTTTTACAATGAACAAAAAAAAACCGAAGATGCACGATCGGGCGTTTGGCTTTCTCGTCTGTGAAAAGAAGGCTTCCCGCCCCAGATAGGGACCCCAGAGTAACATCGGACAGCTCTATACCAACACACGCGAGAGCGTGGAAAATAACCCAGTGGCAACAGGTGTAACTAAAAAAAAATATATATATTTCATACATAATTTGTTAAATTATATGTATATAATACTAGCTGCCCGGGCCATTTGTTGACGAAGTTCACAACTAAACTGTTATTAGCGCCGTTTGCTAGCCGCCGCAGAATTTCACTAAGCGGACGGATCTTGTCAAAGAGAAGGATAGGAACGTTGCCAAACCTTACTATATGACCGTGTGGCGGAAATAGAGAAATGACACATACTAACTGTTTGTATGTTTATGACCTATGATTTTCTGACATAAAAAATTAATTTATCCTTGGCGATCGTTTGAACGATATAGTAGTGGAGGCGCTTAAACAACATCTAGTGAAGAGTTACAAAAAAATGGATAGCATAAAAACAAAACAAAAACCTCCGTGAAAGAACGCTTCGATGTTCTAACTTTCATGGTGATCGGTCAAACGGTGTCGGAGTTTAAAAACATATATACTAACATCCATATATATATATATATATATATATATATATCTTTATATACATATTTCTTGTGTGCGTGTGTATGTCACTGAACTCCTCCTAGACGGCTGGACCGATTTTGATGAAATTTTTTGTGTGAGTTCACGGGGATTCGAGGATGGTTTAGATTCACAATTGGATATTTTATCTCGATTCTGAGTTAAGAAAAAACTAAAAAAAAAACCACGCTTTAAAAGCAAAAAAACTAAGCATTGTTGATAATTAGCCTCCATGGCAACGGGCTTTTGCATTGTTGTTGCCTTCTGCGTAAACATGGGAAAGGTTTTTGGTAACGGCAGTGGCGTGCCCAAGAGGAGGGGTATGTATAATGAGAAGATACAAAATGTCCAGCGTAGAAATACTTACCGCCATATGTACATTTGGGCAGGACAATGTCTGTCGGGTCCGCTAGAAAGATATATAGAGATATATATGTAGAAAGATATATAGAGATAGAGATATAAATAGAAAGATAGAGAGAGTAATAGAGATATACATAGAGAGATAGAGAATTAGAGAGATAAAGAGAGATGCTTAGTATACGTTTAAAAAATTACAAAAAAAAATTGATTGAGGCATTGCAACGCATGCCGGGAATTATCTAGTGTGTATATATATATACACACGGTGTCAAAAATATTTACTTCATTTTAAAAACTTAGAGGTTATCTCCAATTAATCTGTAAAATGATTTTAAAAAAAATTCCAAGAGAAAAGAAAGTTTTTTTTTGTTGCATAGTTGTTACCACGTGTATTAAACAGGTACATTGTTCATACCGGGCATACCGTTTGCCATCTATCGGATGACGTGACAACAACGTCAATTTTTCACACAAAATTCTCTATAGAGCCGTCCGCCATTAGTCTCTTAGTGTATTTGTTTTTACCATCGAGGGTTGTTTGAGTTATTTGTATCAGCCACATTAACACGATAATATCGTTATTATGCTTCCAAAAGAAAGTAAAAAACAAAAGACACAAGTTGAAACTACGCTGATTTTTTCGGGCTTGTTAACTGACGATATGGAAATCGTTAGCCTGCCTACGCCCACCCCGAGCATTCTCGTAAACGGACCCAAACTTTCCACAAGTAGGAAACAGGGTGGACTTTGCCGTAGCCTGTGGTTTTTCTCGGGGTTCTCCTGTTTCCTCCCTTCTTCCCCCATCAAAGAAAAAATTTGGTCCGTAAATGCTACGTTCTCATTTTACCACCCTTCATCGTTTATTGCGATCCCCCCGACTTCGACGGGACTTCACATTCAATCCATTCCATTCTATTCCATTCCGACGACGAGTTTCTCCTGCCATTTCTCAACAGAAGGTTGAATTAAAAACCAAAGATATGTGACATGTAACATAGGCAGCGAACAAATTCACGTGTTCTTGTGTTACATAGAAATTTCTGATACTCGGACACAAAATTTAACGTAGGATTCTTAAAAATAGTGCCGAGCGTGATAAATATACGCAAACTGTGTTTTCAACTAAATTTCAGGACGCGAATCACACGTAGTTTCCGCACCAGCCGCTGGAATTCGCTGCCGGAACAGCTAGGTCGACTATCGAATCATTCGATTTGCAGAGCGAAATTTCTGACTAATATAACCAAACGGCTCCGATATAAGCGAAAAAAAAAATTGGTTGTCTGTAATGTCGGTTTACGAACGATAGTTTAACGTGACGTCATAACAAAACAGTGATGAAATGATTGCATACTTTTATGAATAAAATTGAATCATTTTTATTGAATTATTACTATTTTGTATGGATACAAAGAAGGAGTGAAATGAAATCTACAATTTAATTGATAAATTAACTCTTATTTGCACTTATTAATTCAAATATGTTTATTACTTTAACGAAGAGATTATTTTAACTATAACTTTTATACATGTTTGCTATTTAACTTCTTCCAATCTGTGTTATTCTGTTAAGGATATGACGATGATAGGAAAAGTAGGAAACGAATGGGAGTGTTTCAAGATTAATGTGCCTCGAAAAAGTCAAATCGATGGTTGTTCCAATCGAGTGGAAGAGAGATAGATGAGGAACAAGTGTACAATGAGCGTAACGGGACAAAGCGTAACCGGACAAAGCGTAACGGTACAAAGCGTAACGGGACAATGTGCCTAACGGGACAATGAGTCATCCTTTTTCGTGCGTGTAGCCGGCGTTCATCGATTTATTAGACGTTGTCACGTCAAAAAAATGATTCGAAACGATACTAAACCCCGGCTTTGGAGCTGATATTTCGACTAGGAATGGCAGCAACATCTCCGTTCCTTTACTTTCGTCGCATTCACGAATAAATCACCGCCAGCAAATGTTGCGCACCGAGAGCTAAATGACAACCAACAGTGAATTCTCGGGACTCAGCTGTGAGCCGAGAGAAGCCTAAGATGTACATCAAGCTCTGTCCCTGCCCGAACACGCCAGAATATTCACCTTCAGGCCAACCTCGGGATTTGTTTTATTTTTGCGGCAGGAAAAATGAATTCAAATATTAAAAGTGGTCGGTTAGGTTAGCTACATTAAAACACTTTAAAACACTATGGACGTTTAGTTAGGATAGTATATAGCTACATTAAAATAAACAGAGAAATATAAATATACATAAATAAACCCGAGGTTGGCCGAAGGTGAATATTCGGGCGTGTTCGGGCAGGGACAGAACTTGATGGACATCTTAGGCTTCCCGTGAGCCGAGGTCGCCGGTACGACAGCCCTGGGCCGCTACCGTCGCCAAGAGAGAGAGAGAGAGAGAGAGAGAGTGAGTGTTGGTGGGAGAGGGAGAGGGAGAGGTTGTTCCTCGCACGGAAATAAGGCGGGCAGTGCCTCGCGGAAGCACTTACGGCCGGCGATAAAGTCTCTCGGCGGTCGACACCAGCCGGTATCGATCCTCGCCTGGCTTGCCCCGAGGCCCGGTTCACACGGGTGCGGCCCCGCAGGAGGCTGCTCGTTCACTCCGTCACGTCGGCGCGGCGTCGCCTCTGGACTGGCGCGCGGTCTTCTCGTCGAGGGGTCGTCACCACAACGCCGAAATACCATAACGCCGAATGTCCAAATTGACCACAACGCCGACAGCTAGAAAACTGCTGTGTATCACAACGCCGAAATAACAACTGAATGAATTTGTGTGTGTTTCTTAAATGTACCTTAACGCCGAAATACCACAATCAAACCTAACCTTACCTAACCTAACCTAATATAACCTAACCTAACCTAACTTAACCTAGCCTATCCTAGCCTAACCTAACCTAGTCTAATTTTTCATAAGAAATGTTGATATTCTTTCCTGATAAATTATCTACGGGTCAGTTTCATAACTGTTTACGATAAAAATTTTGGTGGAATCGTGTAATTATTCGTGGCAATAAAATATTTGAAAGATTTCTTTAATACGAAATCATGAATTAAAACTTGTATTGACCAGCACTTTAATTTAAATGCTAACAAAAATTTTTTTATTTTTTTTTTGCCGTTCATGTTCATATTTTAAAAAAAAGATAATTGGACAAACAAATAAAATAAATTTTTAAATCTTCTGTGCGTGACCCTGCTAACCACTTTCCACCATCGAGCGCTCCACTCCTGATCGTTACACTTCCGTTACACTCTCATGACGTCATCGCCTTGACTTTTACCCTACAGGCTGTGAAGACGTTTCACTTCAAAAAATGAACATTTCCTGTTTCCTCTAGGGCAAAGCACGGGAGGCACACATCAGCGATTTCAGTGTGCTCGGAACATGCTGAAGTATTAACGAGGGGCGTGAACGAACGGGGTTTTTTATGTTCTCTAAGTTGGTAACATGCACAGTTTGTGACACTGGCGGGTAGCACGAAGTTGTCAGATATGTCACTCGTCACGCAGACCTTCGAGCGTAAACCGTGACGAGATACCATCCACTACAACGGCAATGTAGCGAAGGGCCTGAATTTTAACTGTCAGGTACCACGTACCAGGTATAGGCTACGCGACTATTATTAACGTGATAAATGTTAGGCCACGATCAAAACATGTTTTGCGTGCGTCACAAAACAAATTTTCTTTGAAAGGTGGGCGGGGATGGGGGAGGGTTGGCAGTTAGTTAACATGCAAATATTATGTTCCGATAGTGTTTACTTGAATAATTAAACACAATGAAACGAAAAATCACTCGAAAGTAAGAACACATTGTACAATAACAATTATAAGCTACAACAATATAAAATACTTTTTTAAAGTACTAGAATTAACATTTTTTATTGTTAATGGAAATTTACACGATGCAGTAAAATTAACAGACAGTTGTGGTAAATATACACATGCACGCACTTGTACATTTGTATTATCGCGGAGTAAAAAAGACCAACAGCTTTGACATATTTACCAGACCAAAGCAGTTGTACTTTTACACTTTAGATAGTATTTTACTTGAGATCAAGAGTAAAAATACGTCAAAAGACGTAGGAAAATTCTCCTATGATCCTAAATGAATATACGTGCTAGTTACAAGTGCGAATTATTGTTCCAATAAATATTCCACTACCAGTGCAGATTTGTTCAGAACATGCCGTTTCTCGCTTATGTACTAATTGACAAAGGCACGTACACTAGAATGTTATATTTTGTTTAAAACAATAGTAATGAGTATTAAAATGAAATATGAATATTTTTGGTTTTATTGCTTCCCTACCTCTTACATTTTAAGAGTAGTTATAGCGTGTGAAGTTTGAAGTTTTACTCTCTTTTTCCAATGCACGATATTTGCTATTATCGCTGTCTTTGTTTCATCATGTTCTGTTGCTAGATATAACTAAATAGCACACATGTTTTGGACACATCTTGATAACGTGTATCATCAAGAACCATCATCTGATAATATTCAATTCTTTCTTCTAAGTAAACATAACTGAATGACGCCATCTTGGTTTCAACAGTTTTTGTCATTAATTTTTTTATATCTTTTAAAATTGAAAATTTTGTTTGTTTGACCATAGGACCTTGTTATTAACAATAACATTCTGCTACAATTAGCTTCTCCTGTGAAATAATAATTTGTATTTAGAATTTAGTTATACAACTGTAATAATATTATCAAAAGAAAATGCTCTATAATGTTAGAAAAAAATTGGTTGTCTGTAAAGTCGGTTTACGGACGATAGTTTAACGTGACAACGTCATAACAAAACATTGATGACATTATTGCATACTTTATGAATAAAATTGAATCATTTTTATTTTATTAATAAAAGAATAAATACTTGAAACTATACTAGTAATCAGATTTTTAAAATGCAAGAATAATGAATCTTTATTGCCGAAATTGTTGTTGGAATAAGCAATGAAAACCACATTAACTTTTCACTTCACTTTATAAACAGTCGAGTGGAAGAGAGATAGATGCGGCGCAAGCGTACAATGAGCGTAACGGGACACAGCGTAACGTAACAATGTGTGTAACGGGACACAGCGTAACGGAACAATGTGCGTAACGGGACACTTTTTCGTGCGTGCAGCCGGCGTTCATCGATTTATTAGACGTTGTCACGTCAAAAAAAATTACAAATATACTTCAACCCGTTATGAATATCGATAGAGTACAAAAACAGAATTTTGATGCTTACAAGCCGGGTAGTGCCAATCTGGCAACGGTAGACGCCACTCGCTCTGTACTGCAAACTGAGCGTGTGACAGACTATATCAGTATAGTGCGGACCAAATGTCTCGCGAGCTGTCAGCACGGCGCGGCGGTGAGGAACGGAAGGGAAAAGTAGGGGCGCGGCCAAAGGAGGTTTAAAAAAACATCCTTGGACGTGGCGTAAACGGAAGAGCCCAGCATTGCCGACCGTACGGGTCCGTCTCCTGCGCGCTATTGTAGAAACTCTGTTACGTGTCGTTGTATAACGGGACTTTAACGATGGAGATTATAATGGTATATTACTGACCATCATCGGACGTTATCACGCACCATCTCCATAATGTTCTTGGTGGAACAATATGGCGACGGCGGTGGTTTAAAAGTGTCTTCAACTACGTCACAGCATGGCAGGTCCGTGTCGTTGTATAACGGGACTTTAACGACGGAGATTATAATTGTATATTACTGACCATCGTCGGACGTTATCACGCACCATCTCCGTAATGTTCTTGGTGGAACAATATGGCGACGGCGGTGGTTTAAAAGTGTCTTCAACTACGTCACAGCATGGCAGGTCCGTGTCGTTGTATAACGGGACTTTAACGACGGAGATTATAATTTTATATTACTGACCATCGTCGGACGTTATCACGCACCATCTCCGTAATGTTCTTGGTGGAACAATATGGCGACGGCGATGGTTTAAAAGTGTCTTCAACTGCGTCACAGCATGGCCGGGCCGAGCACTTCTGCCGACGCCACCGGCCGCTCCCGCCGTCTGGAGTCCAGATGGTTCCGTGCTTGTCCGAGAGAGGGAAGCAGCTGTGTTCGATGGCAGCGCTCCCCGCGGGACGCCCGCCAAGCTCTAGCGGGTAATTACCTCCGCGAGCAGAACAAAGCACCTGCCGCCGCCGTTCTGTTCTCCGTCTCCGCAGGGACGAGGCCTCCAGGGATTCCACTCGCCGCTGCGGCTTCACGACACACAATTGCCAGGTTCCCAACCCCGCCCACAGCTCTTTGTTTTTGTTTTGTTCCGGGGAGTGGTTGCAGATTTCTTCGCCCGTTGCTCCTACAATACTGCCTCCAAGCCTAGCCCATAAGCCATCGGGCGTTTCCACGTCAGGCAAATGCATAGGCAAAGGAAGATTATTATTTTTTTTGGTGGGGAACAATCAAAATATTTAATTATTATTTTTTTCGCATTGCTAGTTTAATGATTGTGCATTCCTGCACAACATAGTAACAAGTTAAATAAATTCCATCATGCACTGTGACGCATTATTTAATTTCAAAATGAGATAAAATTGAAAATTTTGAGATAGCACAGACGAACAAGAAACTTTTGATTGTGTGGTGTTATTTAAAACATATCCAAGGTTACGTGTCCAAATATATTTTATGGTCAATATTTGAAGCCATTTTCAGTCCAGTACTTTCCCTACAACTCTATTGTAAAATATATATCGGTGTCAAATATTTGGCAGTGCGACAGGGTCTTAGGACCACGCGATCCCATCGCCTCTGAACCAGTCGCCTATTCTGTCAAACTGCCACGGACATGAACTCTCGTGAACCCCGCCTTCCGTCCAACATGGAAGGGGGTTGCGTCCCCGACACACTCTGGGTAAATACAATTAAAAATATGGAATAAAAAAATTTTAAGAGCCCAAAAAAATCTACCCCTCTATTCATCCAAGGTGTCGAGCCAAAAATGGAAATGTTATCAAACAAATTATAGGCTAGTCTTTGGCTAATAGTAATAAAAATGCAGAGTACATATATGCAGATTTTTACTGAATCATACTTCATCACGATACTTCAGATGGTAATACAGTTATAGATATACACTCTAAAAAAAATTTTGTACTTTTACAAGGAAAATTCTTGGAAACCCTGTTGCCAAGGATATTTCTTGCAAAACTACAAGGCAGAGCCTTGCAAAATCGCACATGGTACAACGCTCTGCCTTGTAGTTTTACAAGTAATATCCTTGGCAACAGGGTTTCCAAGGATTTTCCTTGTAAAATATACAAAAATTTCTTTCAGTGTATGGCAGTTACTGGATTTTAGTATGAGCATAACCATAAATTACAAAGATAATACCTGGTATGCAAAGTCTAAATTAAATTTACCCTTTTAAACGCCCGTAGAAACAAACACGCTGAAACATTATAAGTCAGCGCTGATTAATATAAAAAATACAACAATAACACCTAATGATATTAAAAGATAAATTATATAAAATACCTAAATATGTATATATAAAGTTTAATGTCCTACTGGGGCCAAATTTAATCGTCACCACACACAAATACGCGATTTCTCGCCTTCCTGGTATATGACGAACAGCTGTGTCCCTGACCTTCACCAAAATAACACTTTCCAGTCAAAAGCGTCGTGTGCCGCCACAGTATATACAGGAGGCCGAAACAAAAATATTGAGTTCCGTTGACAAACTTATTTCCAAATACAAATTTCAAATTTTAAAGATTCTTGACGTAAATTTAAACTTCGTACGAAATTGCGGAACAGCTTAACTTTGCTCAACGTAATTGTAAATAGCACAGACACAGATATGTTTTGCATAAAAAATGAGTATCTCTAATTGACACACGCACGTGAACTAATAGTGCTTCCAAGATGGTAGTTCCTTCAAACGCTTTGCACTAAACTTTTACTTATTTTGAAAATTAGTTTTGTGCCAAATACAAACAATACTACGTGTCGCCTCTTTACCTTATCGAAGTATTCTCTTGCGAGGCACTTCCTTTTGTACCAGCTCAAGGTACGGCCCCATCCATGCCGATCCAGGCACGGACTGCCTGGCGCTCTCCCGCGGCGGAGTTCCTCCGCACGTCCGTCGGCGGCGACTCGCAGTCCATCACTCCCCGAGGCTCACAGCTGACCCCCACACCCGCACTATGGCGCTGGTGACGCCAGACTTGAAAGCGACGATACCCCGCCCAGTAGCCGGCCATAGAACCAATATCGGTATACAGTATTAATGAAACTGAATCAAACAAAACAAATGAATAACAAATAAAAGAACTATTCACAAAATTAAATAATTAAAAAATACTGCGATTGACTTTTAAAGATTAAAACGGTAATTTAAAATTGAAATAATTGAGAAAAATCAAAACAAAAATTTTTAATGTGGCCTGGTGGCCACACTCGCAAGAGTGTAGAACAACTTCAATTCACTCTAGCGTTGCACTTGCACGCATCACTGCATGCACATACACTGCCTTGAAGACGCTTGTTGTCCAGCCGATGACCTGTCGCCAAGTTTGCGAGGCAACCGGAACATTGGCTGGAGTGTAGCAGTGATCGCATCGTGAGAACAGTTCTGAATGGTATTGTATTTCACGGACGTGATTGTGTTCAACGACGGTTATTATCGTTTGATTCATATGTACTTACCAACCAACATCAGACGTGGTCAAGCACCATTTCCGCAATGTTTTGAGTGTTGCAATGTGGACAAAATGTGGACTTCAACATCACAGCGTGTTGTCTTCTCTCTCACTGTAAAATATTTTCCCAAACTATATTTGACAATGGATTTTGAGGAGTAGTGTTGGATGGGAAATGGCTTTTAATTTTCTCCATCAAATAAATTTGGACAGATAACCTGAAATATGTTTTAAGTCATGTCACACTATCAAAGTGTAATTTGGGTCTGATCTAACTCAAACTTTTCAATCTTAATCTCGTTTTGAAATTAAATAATGCATCACAGTACTGGGTTAAATTGTTGAATTTCTTCAACATGTATACTGTTGTATAATAAAATTAAATTTCAGTTTTTTATGTTATTCCTTTAAAAAGTTAATTTTCTTTTCACCCATAAAATTATTTCGCACGTGACATTCATATTAACATATTGTCAGTTATTTCACTTTTATAACCTCTTTAATCGCTCATGTGTTCTTAGTCGTTTTAAAGATTCGTTGTGACGGAAATAGGTGTCAGTTCCGTTTTCGGTACGTAGGGACGATGTTGATTGGCTGATCGTATCCAACATCCAACATATTTTAGGACCCGTCCTATTTGCAAAATATTTGATGGCAGCTCAAGTCATCCAACTTGTGAAACAGCATGGCTGTTTTCGGTACCGTCGAAAACCCTCAGATTAAATTTGACACAGTATGTTTGAAGTGTTGGAAGCAATAACTTAAAGACAAGGCCATGATTTGCAGCACGCCTGATACATTAGGCAATTGGCTTACCGGCACCGCTGTGCGGGTGAACAGTCTCAAACCCCTGTGATCTGTATCTCTAAAAAAAATAATTTTCCAGCATTTAGTATGTTTTATGTTTCCTGCATTTAGTTTTAGTATGTTTTGAGGAAATCAAACGAATGTTATACCATCACTGGTACGGCAAAAAATTTGTGACATAAAAATAATTCGTTTGGCGGACGTATAAGAAAATTCTGTTTGCAACATTTGACCAGTCAGACATACAAACAAATGAATTGGAATTTAATTATTTAGAAACTCCAGATTATTAGAGATTTCCGATTTGGCCAGTCTAAAATTCCAACTAATGCACATTAATAACGTTAGGGCTTGAATTCCAACCAAAACCAAATAAACTTATGGCAATAAAATAAAAATATAAAATTAATCTTAATTTTGTTATTTAATTATATTGGATTTTAATGTAAATTAATTTTTGAGAAAGTATATCAGACTAATTTAATTTAAATTAGTATTTATGTCTGTGGTTTTATCATTTTCATATTTTGTTTAATTTTTTTTCATGAGCGGCTAAATATTGTTCCAAGCTCTCTAATTAACGTTACGTTGAAGTCTTTCTATAACTGGGCCTCGAAACACTAATCTCACCTCCTCATCATAAGGTTGTTGGTGTCTTGGCATACTCTCTAACACATTAGTTGATCTTGTATGCCAGAAAAATACAAGCAAATGAAAACGACATACTCGAGAATTTAAACTAAGATCAGCTGGTTTGTTTTTTAATTTACTTTAATGCAGTTGGACTGTTCGTGTCAGCAATGAAGAACACTTCTAAAGCATGCTTTAAAATCAATTCCTAATTTTTGAATTTTATTTTTGTTTCTTGTTTCACCCGATATCAACCGAGTATATTTTATCTACGTGCAAAAAGATAATCAGAATATAGCAACAGCTTAGATAATCTTCCCTGATAATATTATAGTTGTGGAGGAAAAAAATATACGTTCTGAGATCTGTCCAAGATATATTCACTTGCCAAACAAATTTGAACAAGTGCTTCGTGCTTTGATGCCGAGAGCAGTGGCGCAATGAACGACCCGTGTTTCTTCGTTTTTGCGTCTCGCACAACTTCACCCCTCGCCTGTCTGTGATGATCTCGATGCTGACGGGACTTCTCAAGTCCTGATTCATCATTCATGCGCCACGCCTCCTCGGGGTGAGTCATGCGACGGACACAACACATCGCGAGAGAGAAGAAGAGAAAGATTAAGAGGCAGAATATATCACGGGAGTGGCCGTGCAGGCATTACCACACTGTTAAAAGTTTTCACTTTGAATCTACGAAGAACGCTAGTTACAAATCATCCAAGGTAACTTTGCAAATCTACGGTACTCAGTTACTTAATTTAAACATGAGTCACCAATAATAATAATTGTATTTTACTTACGGAACATTCAAAATCTTGTTGACTCTACAGCAAAATCATTTTTTTACGTACACGGTTGTGTTTGAATATTTTTCAATGAAACGCTCAACTCGGAATACGGTGTAGTTTCTACGAAAATTCAATATCTGAGATTACGAATAAATCTTAGTTTATTTGAGGTGCGTTCTTAGTTGAAAAGCCCGTAAATTTACTGTAATTAATAACAGTGTACATTTCATGGCAGTAACTGTGTTTAACGACAAAATTCTAATCCATGCTCATTAACAATCGTCAGGCATGGTAAAGTACATTTTATCGCAGTGTGTTGGGTGTTTCACAGTGTTTATGGGGGGGGGAGGAGGTGGAATATTATATTAAGTGACTTCAATTACGTCACAGTATGCAATCTCCTGACAATTCCGTGGAAGATAAACTAGGGAAATAGGCAAACCGCAAAACACTTCAGGGCTGGCCAAAGTGCAGTTTCCGATTGCCTCGTTTCACACGAACTAAAAAGCCTTCGCAATATATCTCAATCAGGTGTTTATCAATTCTTTCATTTCATTCTTCATAATTTGATTATATCCAAAAACAACGTACCACCTTAACACAATCATCACCTTTTTATTTTCTACATAAAATGACTGAAAGAGATGTTGATTCAAAGTTTTAACGTGTCCGACAATTCACTCAACCAATACAAAAGAATGTTGACTGAATTAATGGCAGGGACCGAAAGCTAAAAGAATGATTTGTATAGGGGGGAGGGAGGAATTTGAGGACGAAACAACTGTCAGGGACACAATCTCCAAACACAATTCGAAACCCTATACAACTCTGCTAGAATGCAAGCGACATAGCGAGACAATATGGAATCCCCAGGGGAAAACATCTGGGTTAATTTGAAACGTTTCTGTGCATTTGAACGCGGCACACATCGTTGACGATCCCAAGAACCGCTGACCATTGGTTTTATACGTGCCACCTTATAGGGTCACGTACCATGTACCAGCCGAGCATTGCCTTGGTACGCGAAATACCGACATCCTGACATCGACAGTGAATAAATCCTTTTGTCCATCGTCAAGAATGAAATGTTAGTAATTAGCATTAACACTAGGCACATCGATTGTAATTATTATTCACTGTTTCAAAATATTTCATTTGTAAGCCTTTTTTTATTAATTTTCATTTATTTAGCAATTTAACGAGCTAACAACTAGTCACGTTAAAAGAAGTACTCTATGGTACTTATATATTTCTATATTGTACAGATGCTGACAATATTTGTTACATTATTATTGATTCATTATTATTTTTTTTCGAAATAATTTGAATTATTTATCCTTGATATTGGTAAAATTATTTTTAAACTAATATTTATAAAGTAAGTTATGTTTGTTGGTTCAAATTCAAATTCGTGTGTCAATAAAATAAAATAAAAATTGTCAGCCTATCCATATTGCATCATTATTTGTTTACTAGGAAGTTGCAAGGCGCTTAAAGCGCCGTTGAAAAATGATGAATACAACAAAAACTTTAATTTAATATAACCGAAGTATCATTAACAATTCAATTAATTTTAATTTTGGCGTTATTGTTTTTATTTTAATAAATCATTTTATAAGCATGATGTATTTTCAACAATACATATTTCTTAATGTCCTTTTTACCAAAATTGTTAATTAATTAATGTATGTGATTAACGAAAATATTTACAGTAAAAATTGTTTGCAATAAGCATGTCCATGACAGAATTACTCGGAAAAAACTAAAATAAATCAACAAGAATTTTCGTTTCTGATAAAAGAAGTGCAAGAACATCATTAATGTAAAAATTAATTAATACAGTAAAATTAACTTTTTTCTATCCATTTGGTAGATGTAAATTTGGTACCTTTTCATGCTACGTGAATAACTCAGTTTTCATATAAATTTTTAAAATATATTTTTTCGTGATTTTAGTTGATTATTTTTTTAATTCTGATACATTGAACAGCATTCGTTTGCTTTTCTGTGCCTAATGGGGGTATGTACTGTTCCAAATCATTATATTATATTTATATTGGACACAGTAAGGCTTGCAACTATTCGAGTGGCTAAAGTTTTACAAAATGAAAAATATATGTTGCACACGTTTATCACAATTAGCTGTCAAAGTTGTATTTTTACGTTTTTGTGCAGTATGGATAACGAGAATCAAATGGAATAATAACTTAAACCTTTTAGGCTTCAAGGCAATGCTACCAGATACTCAGTGATATAGTTCAAATTTTTTCAAAACAATTTATTTTAATTTTTCCTAGCTTTTTATAATTCTCAAAACTGTAATAATTTTAAAAGGCTAGGTTATTTTTTTTTTTTTCAGAAATAAATTTTAAACTTTATCACGAAGTTGCATTGCCTTTAATCCTAGAAAGATTAAGTGATTTATTCATTTTTATTATCCTTATCCATAGTGTACAAAAACGTTAAAAATTCAGTTATTTACGCAAAACGTATTTTATGTTATGTATATGTGTGAGTGAAAGTTTAGCCACTGAAAATGTTTACATGTTTAAACAATATGTTCAAAGTAAATATAAAACAATAACCTAAAAAGTAAAAAAAACAACTCTTATGATGTATTAACTTTGCATTTCGGTTTTATTTTCAGTTTTATCGCAATCTAGCATAGGATCTTGACCCTTCTAATTAACTCGAGCCAGGATGAGAACTAATTAAGTTCCCCCCTTCCCCCTTACTCTTGTGCATTCGTTCTCGAGCAGCGCCGAGTGTGAAAGGCGCGCGTCTTCTGCAGGATTAAAAAAAAAAAAGCTTAAGAGCGCCGTGGAAGATTCTCCGCTGAAGTGCCTTATGAAGTAGCAGCTGATAGCGGAGCTCGCTTCAGCCAACGACCTAAGAAGTCCCTTCCCTTTTGTCTTTCCTCCTCCTTCCTCCATGGTTCTTCCCTGGCGGTCTTTGTTTGAGCCGTACAAGGGTTGAAAAAAGGGAGAGTGTGGGGGGGGGGGGGGGAGAGGTCAAAAAAGTTTATCCCCCCCTTTCAAACCCTCCAAACTCCTTTTGACTGCGCCGCGCTGGCTTCTTGTCCGGCGGCAGAGTGCTTTCAGAAACACAGTCCCTTTGCTGAAGGAAGAGCGGAGGGGCGGGCGAAGGGCCGCGTATATCTGGATGTCCGGGCCCACGGGGCGAGGACTGGAGGATCGATTACCCTGTGCTATCTTCTCCTCGGCCTCTCGCACGCTAGTGTGCGCGTGCCGGCCGACGGCTCCTGCTTTGCAAGGGTGTTCGGTTCAGTGGCGGATACAGGAATTTATTTGGAGGGGATTCCAAAAAAATTAAACCAATAAAAAAATGGGTTGTCTGTAAAGTCGGTTTACGGACGATAGTTTAACGTGACAACGTCATAACAAAACATTGATAAAATGATTGCATACTTTATGAAGAAAAAAAAGGAATCATTTTTATTTTAATAATAAAAGAATAAATACTTGAAAATATACTAGTAATCAGATTTTTAAAATGCAAGAATAATTAACCTTTATTGCCGAAATTGTTGTTGTAATAAGCAATGAAAACCACATTAAATTTTCACTTCACTTTATGAACAGGTGAGTGGAAGAGAGATAGATGCGGCGCAAGCGTACAATGAGCGTAACGGGACACAGCGTAACGGGACACAGCGTAACGGGACACTTTTTAGTGCGTGCAGCCGGCGTTCATCGATTTATTAGACGTTGTCACGTCAAAAAAATACATACTTTGCCTATTAAAACTTTTTATATTCAAAAAAAGTTGCATTATCATTAGGTACTAGCTGAAGTACCAGGCGTTTCCCGTGTGTAACTCCCCCTTGGTAGCTAAATTTTAGGGAAAACCTCGTTATCAGTTGATGACTATGTAATATATGGAACATCCCCGCCGAGTTTCAAGTCTGTAGAAACGGGATTTTTTTATAATTATTTTATATCCTCGCAACCCCCTTAGGATGCAGCAAAGAATATTTACTTCAAAATTCAAATCTCTCTGGGTCTACTGGTTTAGGCTGTGCGTTGACTGCCAGTCAGTCAGTGTTAGAGTTTCATTAAGTAGATTGTTGACACGAACACACCGAAATGCAAGTCTACAGAAGCAGCCATAGGTGACACATTTGCATTCGCAGGTGTTGTAACAGCCTATCAAAATAACATACCGCCTTCACTGTGAAATCTTGTAATTATTTTCCTAACTCCCCCCCCCCCCCCCCTCCTTTTTGGCTTTTTACTTCCGCTACGGGTTTTTTTTGGTAATATTCTAAATTAGTTTTCTTAAAATATTTAGTGTTTTCCGCGATTTTAAATAACTTAATATATTATATTTAATAGTTTATAAAAATATATTTAAAAAATAAGTCTATAAAATAATATAATAATAATAAATAATAATTTAAAGTAAAAAATTATCTAAAATATTATCTATGAATTCTAGTGTGACTTATTATGTCCTTCCTAGCATTTACTGAAAGCACGAAGTTATGGTATACAGTTTGGAATTATCAGTTCGTTTGTAGCATTCCTCTTGAAATAACAAATTAAGGATTTATTTTTCAAAACCCTGAAAAACTCAGATTTATACGGTTTTAAGAATACTTTATTTTTATTGATTTAATGAGTTATGTACTAAAAATAAAGAACTTTGAGATTAAGACTACACAGCAGTGGCGGCTCCAGTAGGCCCGGGGCTACCCAACATTTTCAAAATTGATAAGTGAAATAAGACTTTTTTTATAAAAACACACTATTCATATTAAACGTTAGGTTTATTTTGAAAAGGGCAGTTGGCAATGAAATCAGATTCTCCTGCAGATTTGTAAGTACAGTTGAAAACTGAATATCTGACTGTTTTGAAGGAGTTTTAAGCAATGAAAAAAAAAAAAAAGTATGTCGTGAGGGAATGCATGAGAAGAGAGGGGGGGGGGGGGGAGGTGATTGAGTTATGAGATTTATTCGCGATTAGTTCGCGATGATAAGAAAAACATCACAAGTTTATTGCTAATAGAATTAATTTTAAATCATACAATTAACGCGGTATGCGCAGATTACGCTTAAACGCATGCCCATTTTTAACGTTTACAGTCTTAATTTTGATGAGTAAACATCTTAGTTCTTGGCGTTCGGTAGGAGTACTTTCGTGAATAGAACGGAAGTCGCATGGAACGGAAATGTGTAACCACAGTGCTGCCATCTGTAGCGGATAGCGTGAACCCAAGTTCACAAAGCCAAAGGCAAACTAGTATCAACTGTTTTATAAACTTCAACAAGGTGGGCAAGTATTCCAATAAAATTCCTTGTTGGAAATCAGATCCAAAGCCGGGGTTTAATATTTTATTCAAGCTTTTGGCGCCGTTTCATCATATAATTAAAATTTCGATCTGCTCATCAAATGATACAATAGTCGGCGTAGCTGCTCCGGCAGCGAATTTAAGTGGCAGGTGCGATGTAGTTGAAAACACATCTTATCTGTGTATTAAACACGTTCGGCATTATTTTAACGAATTCTACGTTTAAATTTCGTGTATGAGTTTCGTATTATAAGTGTATATGAAACATGAGAACTCTTGAATTTGCTCGTTACCGAAGTTGGATGTTACACATATGTGACGACTGCTGAAATTCTCGCTCACCTCTTATTTATTTTTTATGTTTTGAAATTATTGTGGCGTTTGAAAAATTTGTAGGCCTACATTATGAACACAGCAACGCGTGGCCGGGTCTGCTAGTGTGTATGTATGTATGTATATATATATATATATATATATATATATATATATATATATATATATACTAGCAGACCCGACCACGAGTGAGATTCTATTTTTTTTGGTGGCATTTTACTGAAAATAATAATTAAGTTAGTAAAAATTCAATCTAATTGAGAAAATAAAAAAAACACTTAAATTTGTATAAACTTAGATTATAAAATTTGCAGGAAAAGCATACATAAAATTTTTTTAACATGAAATAAAATTTGATATTATTTGTTTTATTATTATATCTGTAGATTGACAGCTGAAGATAGATATCAATAATTGTAAACACGTGAGAATAAAATCAAAAATAATACAAAAAAAGCGAGGTTACGAAGTACATTGATCAACGAAATTGTGCACAACATGGAGAAAAATAAAATTTGAATTGAAACGTAGCGCCATCTATGAAATATTTATGTCAGACAGTACAACAGTTGTCTGTAAAAAAAAAACTGATTTAAAGCGCAATCTTTTGAGACTTATGAAACTTACGACTAAAAACGCCAATAAACATTGATAATCAGTTTATTATTAATAAATTATTAAGACCATTAATCGAAATAAAAACTATCCTATCTCTCCAAGTTGGAAAAAATTACACATAAATGCCAATTTTCATCGAAATCGGTTGACTTGGTGAAGAGTTCACTGGAAACAAACATCAGGACACTGGATTGATATATATATTGTAAATATTCCATATTCACAGCACTATGAAACTGAATAATTTTTATTTTGTCTTTGGACTCGAATGAACACTATGAGAAAAGATTATTTTATTTTATGTGCTTTGTTTTTGCAAAGAAGTGCAATATATTTGCTGACTTGTAACGAAAAGAAGTTTAAAAATGAAGAATGGAAGTTTCGGATTGTTAATAGTGAGTTCTGAATAAAATGTTTTGCTGTATGAAATAATTAAAGAATTGTATGCCAAGAAATAGTTTCATCAGGTATGTGGGTACAAATAGGAATAAATTGCAACTAGATACTATCCCAGTGGTAGAGGAATAAAGAACTCATGACTCTTAACTGAGTGATAAATTAGCCGGCAAAAACTTTTAAATTTGATATTTTAAGAACTTTTGATTCGAGTTGTGCGCCCAACTATTAAAGACAACGCTAGATACGAATATTTAAATATTGCTTCAAATTAACTTCTGCAGTGATCATTTTTTTATTATTTACAAATCTATGACACTCTAGATTACACTGGCATTATTTATATTTAAAATAAAATATCAATTATACTGTGAGGGTTAGTTTCTTCATAAAAAAATATATACATATATATGCTCTCGGGCCTTTGTAACATTTCTCTACGGCTCTGCACGAAGCAAGAAATAAACGCAAACTCAGACGACGGGGAAGTTGAACGATTAATCTCGCTCGCTGACGCGAGGCGCTGCCGCAAGCTAAATGACCTTGCGTGCGAGCAAATGTCCCCCCCCCTCCTCCATACCACCCTCCTTCTACACAGGGAGCTTTCAAATATTCATGCTCATGAATAAATGCACGGGGGGATTTTTTTTTTGTTTGTTTTATTTTGGTGCACTGCGATGCACGCCGAACAACGGTGCGATCTGTGACGTCATGTCGGCGTGCGTGTCGGCTGCGTGCCTCACGCTTTGTTTGCAGTACAGAGCAAATGGCTGCTGCTGCTGCCAGACTGACAAGATCCGACTTACTAACATGAAAAAATCTTATCTTGTGTGACATTGTTAATTATGATAAGTTTAAAGGTAGCTTGGCCTCTGGGTTGTAGCCGTGTCCTTGGCGAATAATGCACCGACGTTTCGGTCGACATTGCAGTCGCCATCATCAGGGAGCAGTTACCTACTGGTAACAACCCAGAAGCCAAGCTACTTCAGACAATGGCCGTGAAAGTCTGCGAACATTATTATGATAAGTTTAAATGTTTTCCTAGTTTTACTATTTGTTGATTTTTTTTTCCTAGGAACTTAAAATAGTGTATATTGACAGTAATATTACAGTTGTAAGCATTCTGAAAAAAGACTCAATACTAAACTCCAATTATGTTACAGAAGTGGATACGATTAATAACGAGGCATTCCATCAAATTTTGTGCTATGCTCAAACAGCGACAAAAATTTTAATATTAATATAAAAATATTCTTTGACAAAAAAATTAGAAGTAAAAAGTTACGTCTTCTTAGAAGTAAATATTTGAATATTATCAGATGATGATCTTAATAAAATAGAACTAACTTTCCTTTGCAAAATACAATGTTTTAAATACATTTCTAAAAAAAAAAAAAATTATTTTATAAAGTTGTGTCTAAACCTTTTGTGCTCTATAGTGTAGTCTCTAGTCTGGCAACAAAGCATACGAAATAAGGACAGCTCTAATGGCAGACATGATGCATTGGAAAGAGAGAGAGTAAATACCCATTAAAATGCACACTGCAATCTAAGGATGAGACACGCCAAGGTGGATACAGGAAAATACAAAAATCTTTTTTGGTCTTAGCCTACAGGTGCAGGCAGATTTCCAGTTTTGTATTTCTTACGATGGGACTAAAAGAGCCAAAGTCCATTTTAATACCAATTGTTACTCATTGCAATACAATTGGTT